>NC_069499.1:491755039-492365039 GCF_027579735.1 Bombina bombina
GGGACATATTTTCAATTAACCAGAGGTCTGACCTCTGGTTAACTGCGCTAAGGGCAAAGTGCTCCTGCAAGCTTGCGGGAGCATTAACCAGCAACTTGTAATGGCTGGCTATTTAACATGCGTACGTAAATGGGCAAATTTGCCCCTTTACGGGTGCATGTTAAAATAGCACTCCACTTGTAACCCAGGTCCTTACTGTTCCTTTAATTCATACCTTTTCAACAATATGTGTGACAGTACCATTATTTCCATATTTGTTTCTAAGTTTAAAAAAAATATTAATTTCAAATATATTTCTAATTTTCAAAATAGGAATTGAGATAAATTCCAGTTTTTTTTTCTAATCTAAATTTCAAAAACAGATTTTCCAATTAATTTCCAATTAATCTAAAGATGCTTCAAATGCATTTGTCATTATAATAAATATATACTTGAAAATTTTGTGTGGCAGATTTGAATTCTGCAATTCAAATCAAAATGTAACTTCATCATACAAAGACGTGATAAATAATAGGGACTTACAAATTATATAGAGAATAAGGATATCAGCATTCTCATGTATCCCTTTTGTTAGTTTTGAGATTAGCTTTCTTCTTGAATAAGGGTTTTCATAAGGCAAAGTAATTATCAGATAAACAGTCCCCTAAGATTTAAATACTATTAATAACTTTAGAGAAAATAAATGATGTTTTAGAAATATTTACACAGGAAGCGAAGTTGAAAATGGCAGTAAAGAGATTTATTTTTATGAGTGGCGCTACTAACAGCTGAGGGAAATAAACTTGTTTATAACAAATGTCTATAAAAGTATTATTACCATGTATCACAGAAGAATAAAGCTTAAAGGTTATTCCAACATAGCTCTATATGTAAAATAAAACACAAAGTATCAAATGATATATATAAACAAATATTTATTTAATTATATAGTATTTTGAGATTACTATATTTAGAAAAAACGAATGAATATTTAAATAACAAGTTGTGGCCACAACTAAAATGTACTATAATAAAAAATATAAAAGCAAAAATAATGCCTAAATAAAAAATATGTGCTTTTAAGAACGCTTAGTTTAGCTAATCATGCTATATGAAAAACATAATTTATGCTTACCTGATAAATTCCTTTCTTCTGTTGTGTGATCAGTCCACGGGTCATCATTACTTCTGGGATATAACTCCTCCCCAACAGGAAATGCAAGAGGATTCACCCAGCAGAGCTGCATATAGCTCCTCCCCTCTACGTCACTCCCAGTCATTCGACCAAGAATCAACGAGAAAGGAGAAACCAAGGGTGAAGTGGTGACTGGAGTATAATTTAAAAGATATTTACCTGCCTTAAAAAACAGGGCGGGCCGTGGACTGATCACACAACAGAAGAAAGGAATTTATCAGGTAAGCATAAATTATGTTTTCTTCTGTTATGTGTGATCAGTCCACGGGTCATCATTACTTCTGGGATACCAATACCAAAGCAAAAGTACACGGATGACGGGAGGGATAGGCAGGCTCATTATACAGAAGGAACCACTGCCTGAAGAACCTTTCTCCCAAAAATAGCCTCCGAAGAAGCAAAAGTGTCAAATTTGTAAAATTTGGAAAAAGTATGAAGCGAAGACCAAGTTGCAGCCTTGCAAATCTGTTCAACAGAGGCCTCATTCTTAAAGGCCCAAGTGGAAGCCACAGCTCTAGTAGAATGAGCTGTAATTCTTTCAGGAGGCTGCTGTCCAGCAGTCTCATAGGCTAAACGAATTATGCTACGAAGCCAGAAGGAGAGAGAGGTAGCCGAAGCCTTATGACCTCTCCTCTGACCAGAGTACATGACAAACAGGGAAGACGTTTGTCGAAAATCCTTAGTTGCCTGCAAGTAGAACTTGAGGGCACGAACTACATCCAGATTGTGTAGAAGACGTTCCTTCTTTGAAGAAGGATTCGGGCACAGGGAAGGCACCACGATCTCTTGATTGATGTTCCTGTTAGTGACTACCTTAGGTAAGAACCCAGGTTTTGTACGCAGAACTACCTTATCTGAATGAAAAATCAAATAAGGAGAATCACAATGTAAAGCTGATAACTCAGAGACTCTCCGAGCCGAAGAAATAGCCATTAAAAATAACACTTTCCAAGATAACAACTTTATATCAATGGAATGAAGGGGTTCAAACGGAACTCCTTGTAGAACGTTAAGAACAAGGTTTAAACTCCATGGCGGAGCAACAGTTTTAAACACAGGCTTGATCCTAGCTAAAGCCTGACAAAAGGCCTGGACGTCTGGATTTTCTGACAGACGCCTGTGTAACAAGATGGACAGAGCTGAGATCTGTCCCTTTAATGAGCTAGCCGATAAACCCTTTTCTAAACCTTCTTGTAGAAAGGACAATATCCTAGGAATCCTAACCTTACTCCAGGAGTAACCTTTGGATTCGCACCAGTATAGGTATTTACGCCATATCTTGTGGTAAATCCTTCTGGTAACAGGCTTCCTAGCCTGTATCAGGGTATCAATAACCGACTCAGAAAAACCACGTTTTGATAAAATCAAGCGTTCAATTTCCAAGCAGTCAGCTTCAGAGAAGTTAGATTTTGATGTTTGAATGGACCCTGTATCAGAAGGTCCTGTCTTAGAGGTAGAGACCAAGGCGGACAGGATGACATGTCCACTAGATCTGCATACCAAGTCCTGCGTGGCCATGCAGGCGCTATTAGAATCACTGATGCTCTCTCCTGTTTGATTTTGGCAATCAATCGAGGAAGCAGCGGGAAGGGTGGAAACACATAAGCCATCCCGAAGTTCCAAGGTGCTGTCAAAGCATCTATCAGAACCGCTCCCGGATCCCTGGATCTGGACCCGTAGCGAGGAAGTTTGGCGTTCTGGCGAGACGCCATGAGATCTATCTCTGGTTTGCCCCAACGTCGAAGTATTTGGGCAAAGACCTCCGGATGAAGTTCCCACTCCCCCGGATGAAAAGTCTGGCGACTCAAGAAATCCGCCTCCCAGTTCTCCACTCCCGGGATGTGGATTGCTGACAGGTGGCAAGAGTGAGACTCTGCCCAGCGAATTATGTTTGATACTTCCATCATTGCTAGGGAGCTTCTTGTCCCTCCTTGATGGTTGATGTAAGCTACAGTCGTGATGTTGTCCGACTGAAACCTGATGAACCCCCGAGTTTTTAACTGGGGCCAAGCCAGAAGGGCATTGAGAACTGCTCTCAATTCCAGAATGTTTATTGGCAGGAGACTTTCCTCCTGATTCCATTGTCCCTGAGCCTTCAGAGAATTCCAGACAGCGCCCCAACCTAGTAGGCTGGCGTCTGTAGTTACAATTGTCCAGTCCGGCCTGCTGAATGGCATCCCCCTGGACAGATGTGGCCGAGAAAGCCACCATAGAAGAGAGTTTCTGGTCTCTTGATCCAGATTCAGAGTAGGGGACAAGTCTGAGTAATCCCCATTCCACTGACTCAGCATGCACAATTGCAGCGGTCTGAGATGTAGACGTGCAAAGGGTACTATGTCCATTGCTGCTACCATTAAGCCGATCACCTCCATGCATTGAGCTACTGACGGGAGTTGAATGGAATGAAGGACACGGCATGCATTTAGAAGCTTTGTTAATCTGTCTTCTGTCAGATAAATCTTCATTTCTACAGAATCTATAAGAGTCCCCAAGAATGGAACTCTTGTGAGAGGAAAGAGAGAACTTTTCTTTTCGTTCACTTTCCATCCATGCGACCTTAGAAATGCCAGAACTAACTCTGTATGAGACTTGGCAGTTTGAAAGCTTGAAGCTTGTATCAGAATGTCGTCTAGGTACGGAGCTACCGAAATTCCTCGCGGTCTTAGTACCGCCAGAAGGGCACCCAGAACCTTTGTGAAGATTCTTGGAGCCGTAGCCAATCCGAATGGAAGAGCTACAAACTGGTAATGCCTGTCTAAGAAGGCAAACCTTAGATACCGGTAATGATCTTTGTGAATCGGTATGTGAAGGTAAGCATCCTTTAAGTCCACTGTGGTCATGTACTGACCCTTTTGGATCATGGGTAAGATTGTCCGAATAGTTTCCATTTTGAACGATGGAACTCTTAGGAATTTGTTTAGGATCTTTAAATCCAAGATTGGCCTGAAAGTTCCCTCTTTTTTGGGAACCACAAACAGGTTTGAGTAAAACCCTTGTCCTTGTTCCGACCGCGGAACCGGATGGATCACTCCCATTAATAACAGATCTTGTACACAGCGTAGAAACGCTTCTTTCTTTATCTGGTTTGTTGACAACCTTGACAGATGAAATCTCCCTCTTGGGGGAGAGAATTTGAAGTCTAGAAGGTATCCCTGAGATATGATCTCTAGCGCCCAGGGATCCTGAACATCTCTTGCCCAAGCCTGGGCGAAGAGAGAGAGTCTGCCCCCCACTAGATCCGGTCCCGGATCGGGGGTCCTCGGTTCATGCTGTCTTTGGGGCAGCAGCAGGCTTCCTGGCCTGCTTACCCTTGTTCCAGGACTGGTTAGGTTTCCAGCCTTGTCTGTAACGAGCAACAGCTCCTTCCTGTTTTGGTGCAGTGGAAGTTGGTGCTGCTCCTGCTTTGAAATTCCGAAAGGGACGAAAATTAGACTGTCTAGCCTTAGCTTTGGCTTTGTCTTGAGGCAGGGCGTGGCCCTTACCTCCTGTAATGTCAGCGATAATTTCTTTCAAACCGGGCCCAAATAAAGTTTGCCCCTTGAAAGGTATATTAAGTAATTTGGACTTAGAAGTTACATCAGCTGACCAGGATTTTAGCCACAGCGCCCTACGTGCCTGAATGGCGAATCCTGAGTTCTTAGCCGTAAGTTTGGTTAAATGTACTACGGCCTCCGAAATGAATGAATTAGCTAGTTTAAGGACTCTAAGCCTGTCCGTAATGTCGTCCAGCGTAGCTGAACTAAGGTTCTCTTCCAGAGACTCAATCCAAAATGCTGCCGCAGCCGTAATCGGCGCGATGCATGCAAGGGGTTGCAATATAAAACCTTGTTGAACAAACATTTTCTTAAGGTAACCCTCTAATTTTTTATCCATTGGATCTGAAAAAGCACAGCTATCCTCCACCGGGATAGTGGTACGCTTAGCTAAAGTAGAAACTGCTCCCTCCACCTTAGGGACCGTTTGCCATAAGTCCCGTGTGGTGGCGTCTATTGGAAACATCTTTCTAAATATTGGAGGGGGTGAGAACGGCACACCGGGTCTATCCCACTCCTTAGTAACAATTTCAGTTAGTCTCTTAGGTATAGGAAAAACGTCAGTACTCGCCGGTACCGCAAAGTATTTATCCAACCTACACAATTTCTCTGGTATTGCAACAGTGTTACAATCATTAAGAGCCGCTAAAACCTCCCCTAGTAATACACGGAGGTTCTCCAATTTAAATTTAAAATTTGAAATATCTGAATCCAATCTGTTTGGATCAGAACCGTCACCCACAGAATGAAGCTCTCCGTCCTCATGCTCTGCAAGCTGTGACGCAGTGTCTGACATGGCCCTAGTATTATCAGCGCACTCTGTTCTCACCCCAGAGTGATCACGCTTGCCTCTTAGTTCTGGTAATTTAGCCAAAACTTCAGTCATAACAGTAGCCATATCTTGTAATGTTATCTGTAATGGCCGCCCAGATGTACTAGGCGCCACAATATCACGCACCTCCCGGGCGGGAGATGCAGGTACTGACACGTGAGGCGAGTTAGTCGGCATAACTCTCCCCTCGCTGTTTGGTGAAATTTGTTCAATTTGTACAGATTGGCTTTTATTTAAAGTAGCATCAATACAGTTAGTACATAAATTTCTATTGGGCTCCACCTTGGCATTGGAACAAATGACACAGGTATCTTCCTCTGAATCAGACATGTTTAACACACTAGCAATAAACTTGCAACTTGGTTACAATCTTATTTAACAAAAACGTACTGTGCCTCAAAGAAGCACTAAACGATTAAATGACAGTTGAAATAATGAACTGAAAAACAGTTATAGCATCAATCCTTAAAAACAACACAACTTTTAGCAAAGGTTTGTTCCCCTTAGTAAAGTAACAATAATTAATTTTGAAACATAAAAATTACAGAGCAACGTTTTTTAATCACAGTCAATATATAAGTCTCACAGCTCTGCTGAGAGAATCTACCTCCCTCCAAAGAAGTTTGAAGACCCCTGAGTTCTGTTAGAGATGAACCGGATCATGCAGGAAATACAAGAGTAACTGACTGGAAATTTTTGATGCGTAGCAAAGAGCGCCAAAAACGGCCCCTCCCCCTCACACACAGCAGTGAGAGAGAAACGAAACTGTCACAATTTAAAACAAGCAACTGCCAAGTGGAAAAATAATGCCCAAACATTTATTCACTCAGTACCTCAGAAAATGCAAACGATTCTACATTCCAGCAAAAACGTTTAACATAATAAATACCTATTCAAAGGTTTAATGTACGTACTTTTAACAGAGTAATTCCAGTGAAATACCATCCCCAGAATACTGAAGTGTAGAGTATACATACATGTCATTATAACGGTATGGCAGGATTTTCTCATCAATTCCATTCAGAAAATAAAAACTGCTACATACCTCAATGCAGATTCATCTGCCCGCTGTCCCCTGATCTGAAGCTTTTACCTCCCTCAGATGGCCGAGAAACAGCAATATGATCTTAACTACTCCGGTTAAAATCATAGTAAAAAACTCTGGTAGATTCTTCTTCAAACTCTGCCAGAGAGGCAATAACACGCTCCGGTGCTATTGTAAAATAACAAACTTTTGATTGAAGTTATAAAAACTAAGTATAATCACCATAGTCCTCTCACACATCCTATCTAGTCGTTGGGTGCAAGAGAATGACTGGGAGTGACGTAGAGGGGAGGAGCTATATGCAGCTCTGCTGGGTGAATCCTCTTGCATTTCCTGTTGGGGAGGAGTTATATCCCAGAAGTAATGATGACCCGTGGACTGATCACACATAACAGAAGAAACAATCCATAAAATTAACTAACGTACAATGTGTAAAGTGCTCAGTCTCTTTTTTGACTGAGTGGGGAGATATCAGTCTATCTTGAGAGGCCAAGAGGGTGAGACTGTGTCCAGACTATTCCTCTCGATAAGTGAAAATGGCAGTAAGATGTGTAGAGAGTACAATTGATATTCAGGTAGAGTATTCTATAATTATAGAAATATTACTAACCATTCACTAGTCCTTATCACAGCCCCCAAGGCAGAACATACAGTGATCTGAGATGTCATTGCAGAAAATGCAGCATGTCTGCAGAAAGAACAGGACACATGCAGGAACTTTTAGCACTTTAACTTTGCAGCACTACTCCACATTAGGCTGTTTTTTTCAAACAGAGCTGTGCAAGTTTTCCTTAACACAGTGCATTCAGAGCAAAGTGCTGTTTGAAGTGAACAGTCAAATATGCCGTAGTGCTGCAAAGCAGCAGTGCATTTCTTGTTGACTGGCTCTCAGGGATTATTGTCAAACCTGCCCCCCCTAGTCTTTCCCAGTCTGCAAAGCTGTTTTTCTCTGTATATAAAACGTTCGTATGAGCAATACACCTTTTTTAATACTACACTTCTATGTTAGACAAAGAGAAAAGGAAACAAATTTATTCAAGAGACATTTTACAATTTCTTTTTTTGTCTGCAGCTAATATGCAATTTTTAACTACTACAATATATTCTAAAACTTAAACAATGGCTTTATTCTCCACTTAACCAACACATTGCACTTGAGCTGGTGCTTTAGTATAAATGCCTAATTTAAAATTGAATTTTATTTAAAAATTCAGAAACCTGCAGAAACATTTTCACTAAAAAATTCTCATCGCAGAAAGTGAAAAAAAGTTCTGCCTCTGGGATCACAGCTAGAAACAAAAGTGTAGAGAAAATGACTCACCCCTCGATGCAATGCAGTACATCCATATATATCAACAGCATCCACTGACGCTTCTTTTTCAAGTAACAAGGAGACTGCATCAATGTGCCCATATGCCACTGCAAGCATTAGTGGGGTCCTAAGAACAGGAAAATTTTATCCATATATATCAGAACTGGACAAACACAAATATAATGAATATTTGCTCTGAATGCTAATTTAAAGGGACAATCTAGTCAAAACTAAACTTTCATGAATCAGATAGGGCATGTCATTCTAAACGACTTTTCAATTAACTTTTATAATCAAATTTGCTTTGTTCTCTTGGTATTCTTAGTTGAAAGCTAAACGTAGGTAGGCTCATATGCTAATTTCTAAGCCGTTGAAGACTGCCTCTTATCTTAATGCATTTTGACAGTTTTTCACGGCTAGACAGCTCTAGTTTGTGTCTCAAATGATATTAATGTTCGTCACTTCCAAATAAAATTCCTTAATGCATTATTGACATAGATATTTGAAGATGCATAGCTAGTTTATGTGTGCCATATAGATAACATTGTGCTCACTCCTGTGGAGTTATTTATGAGTCAGCACTGATAGGCTAAAATGCATGTCTATCAAAAGAAACTGAACAAGGAGCAGTCTGTTGAGGTTTAGATACAAAGTAATCACAGAGGTAAAAAGTATATTAATATAACCTTGTTGGTTATGCAAAACTGGGCAATAGGTAATAAAGGGTTTAGCTATCATTATAAACAATAAAAATTCTGGCGTAGACTGTCCCTTTAATCAGAGTGATCTGGGATGTTAATGAGACATGAAAATGAACCTCTTTCTCTTGGTCTGCTTGGTTAAAACTTAGTTCATTCCCTTCAAGGCATATTGAAGTAGGCTCACAAGCGTTCCCATGTCTTAAGTACCTAGGTAGTAACAGGTGGCAGAAGGGAGCACACAAAGCTCTGCCTTTAATTGCCACGATTGTTTGGATGTATCCTATCCAAAGATAGTTGCACCCTCAGTTTATTTACACAGTCTTCTTAATTAAACTGTTCTTCTGACTATACAGCTGTCCTGTTCACTAGATTTGTTTACCATAGAGTTTTACCATGGAGGGACTAAAGCTACTGTAATCTAAAGCTCCCACTATAGGTTTCTTGTATAATATTACTACACGTACTGCTGTCGCATTGTACTCAAGATATGTGCACATTTCTGAGACAACTTCAGTATGCTTTCCTGGAAATGGTCCAAGGTTCACCCCTTTAATTATGATCTTACAATATTATAGATCCAAAAATCTTAAAAAAAAAACCAGATAAGATTCTTTTGGCAAAGTGCTTCAATGCATTTAATGTTAATGTTATAAAAATCACAGAATTTTTTTTGCATGTTCTTTGTACATTAAAGACAGCTTTACAAAGGCAAGCAGCAATATTCTTCTATACTTGAGGTTACATCACTGATTCGTTCAAAACTATTTGTTTTTGCCTGTGTGCAAGTCTAGCTTGCAATATATTGTTCTTTTATAAAGGTCAGTTTCTATATATAGTACTAATCAGAATCTCTAGATATTTTTTGATTGGTTCCAGGAGTTGATCTGAATAAAATACAGAAGCAGGGATTTTGTTTAAATAATATACTGGAAACATATAATTTTATTTTGGGCAAATAGTCAAGTTTCTCTTTACAATTGTATGTTGCTTAAATCTGTAAATAAAATATACAAATTATTCCACTTACTGCATTTTGTTGTCCACTATATTTACAACTTCAAGATCGTCCGTCATTTCAAGCAACAATCGTAAACATGACGTATGTCCGTTGATTACTGTTGGATAAAAACAGATATTGTGATCAGTTAGTGTACTTAGGGTTGCTTTTTATTAGAAGGTTGGCATATCTGGCACCTTCCTTGTTTTCCTCCATATTATAGAATGGGAATGTGTACCTGGCATTTATTTAACTTTACTATTAAAATGTACAAATGATGTCACCAACACATATATCTAAAAATGTTCTTTTTTTATCTGGTCTCTTTGAATTAATGTAATTCAAAACCTTGCTATTTTGTCACTGTAAATAATATTTAACTACTAATTTACATTCATTATTAGTTATTGTATATAATGCGAGTTAACACAAAATGCTTTTGTGAAGCGAGACATTATATTTTTTTGCAATAGAAAGAAGGTACAATAATATGTGAGGTGTATGCAGCGCAATACTATACAACAAACATATTTCTAAGAATCCTATGAGGATTGATTTTTAAGCCCTTACTATTCAATCTAATGTGGCTACATGTAGAACGTATATTTAATTTTAGAATATTTAAAAACAAAGGAAAAAACAAAAAGATAAAGCGGTTATTATGATGTGCTGGTAGAATTTGGCAGGTTCCTAGTGATAGATACAGGAAATCTAAGCAAACATAAATCACACATTTATGCCTTTATGAAAACAATAATTATAATACATTAATCTAAAATTACATTTATTTAAACCACTGTGGTGTATTGTTTTTAATGGAAAAATCTAAAACATTTTTAGTCTGTCAAACAGTTGCTCTCTACTGCCACCTTTCTTTTGTTCTACCAATTGCCATTTTGCATGAAATGAAAAAGTGCAAATCACATAACTGAAAATGCTTCAAACACTGGTATTGCAAAGTATGGCATTGATCACAATCTATCAGTTGATCTTTTCTAAGGTTGTTGGCACTTTTCATATTGAGGAGATCACAACTGCCAGATTTTTTATGTTTCTTGGAGCAGAAAATGATATTCGCTGAAAAAAGACATTTTTAACATGGAGCTGAAATTTTCTCGGCAATCACAATCCATTTTCTCAATACTTTTCAACAATTTCTTCGAGACTATTATACACTTACGGAATCTGACATCTAAAGCGCTTGATAAAGTACCAAAATAAATGTTATTATGCAGTGCATGAGCAATACACACAGACAATATTTTAGAGGTGTATTTGTATATATGGTCTAGATTCATTAAAGCTCTATTCATTGCTATTGTATAATCTGCAGTGGGCAGGGCACAAATTTACAAACCTATATGTATTTAATAAATGATATCCTGTACAACTAACAAGATTTGTAGGAAAATTAAGAAAACGATAATCACACCCATAATGTCTAGAAATGGCGTGTAGCAATTGCGTTCTGTAAATGTTTGTTTCTAGTTCACACTCAATGGTCAGTTTCGATTCTATCAGTATCACATCTTCCTGACCGGATTTCACCTTTTTGACATTCCGTCTTGTTTGTTGTGACCAAGATGATGTTTTTTTAAATATTAGAAGGCAGTCACGTTTTTAAAAGGTGCAATTTACAATATTCACAACCTTGTATCGCTATTTTCCTGCAGCAACAGAAATTATCCAAAGACAAACCCCATTCTCAACAGTGAGGTTTTCCAGTTTTGGCAACATTTTTTGCAGTTACATTATTGCAATGGAGTAAACCTTGTCAGTTAGTGGTTTCACAATTTACAGTATGAGAACTGTAAAAATCCTGTTCCAGAAGATGAGATAAATTGCAGCTATATTCTCCTAATAGAAACTTATTTCATATGTTTTTCTTGATTTATGATGTTAATCTTGGCAAACTAGAAAGCTTTAAAAAGTCAATCATTAGAAATAATGAACAAAAAAATACTTTTAAAGGGACAGTACACTGTAAAATTGTTTTTCCATTAATGTATTTTAAATGACTTGTTATACCAACTGCAGGGTATAAAATATTTGGGAAATTCCATTTTCATGCTTATTTGTGTATATGAAGTAGCTGATTTTGTACTTTGAAACCACAGCCTATTACAATGGGTTGAACTTAAAAGTGATATCAGTTCTCATTATGTTCTAAGTTTGTGTAAACAGACTTGCTTCCTTATCTTTTATTTGGCTGGAACACCAAAGCTCAATACATAGAGAGAACAATGTAAAATTATCATTTTATTACTTAACTATCCTGCATCCCACTGAGAGTGTAATCTCTTCTGCTGGCTGTGTATACTTAGGCTATTCAATAGCCTATACTCCAGTATTAATTTGTTCAGTGTAGGTGGCGATACCACAGGCTAAATAAGCTATTTCAAATGCTGAAATTGGAGTAAAGGAGCTACTTGTAACCAATTTAATACACTCTAGCAGGTTAAAAGGATCATTTGGAATAATTTAAAGGGGAGACATTTTTTGGGTGAACTGTCCCTTTAAAATATTAAAAGTGACATTATAATCAATGAACAAACATGCCCAGTATACCCATAATATCTTTATACAAATGGCATTCAGATTGTTTACCAGTTATAAAGATGGATTTGGATTACAATAGGGCAGTAATGGTGAACCTTTTTGAGCCCGAGTGCCAAACTGCAACACAAAAGCAACTTATTTATCTCAGTGTCAACGCTGCAATTAAATCTGAATTTCAAGGATTTTTATTAGAAAAACCACTCCATTCAACTGTCTGAGCTAACTGTTTTGTCATAAAATAAAAACCCAATAAAAGTGGTTTCAATGATACAAACAGTTTTTATTGGAAAAACGTGACCAATTCCCTGGCTAATTCACATTTAAAGGGACAGTCAAGTATAAATTAAACTTTCATTATTCAGATAGGACTTTTAATTTTAATTGACTTTCCATTTTACTTTTATCATCAAATTTGCTTTTTTCTCTTGGTATTCTTAGTTTAAACTAAACATAGGTAGGCTCATATGCTAATTTCTAAGCCTTTGAGGGCTGCCTCTTATCACAGGCTTTTTAAATCTCTTTTCAACACAAAGAGACAGAAAGTACACGTGGGCCATATAGATAACACTGTGTTCAGGCACAGAAAGTTATTTAAGATCTAGCACAAAACAATGCTAAATGGAAGAAAATAGATAATAAAAAGTGACAGTCATGTGATCAGGGGGCTGGAAGAAGGTTCCTAGATACAAGGTAATCACAAAGGTAAAAAGTATATTAATATAACTGTGTTGGTTATGCAAAACTGGGGAATGAGTAATAAAGGGATTATCTATTTTTTAAAACAATAACAATTCTATGGTTGACTGTCCCTTTAAGTGAATAGACCTGTAACTATGCTACTTCCATAGTGCATCATAGTTTACAAAATTAAATATATGAAATTTTAGCAATCACATAAACACAGGTGTTATGCTTCTCGTTGTTAAACAACAAATAAAGACATTCATTTCTTGAAGTCTTCTTAAAACAAAAAGAGAGAGAGAGAGAGAGAGAGAAGAAGAGAGGGAAATGGAGGGAAATGGAGAGAGAAAGAGAAAGAAAGAAAGAAAGAAAGAAAGAAAGAAAGAAAGAAAGAAAGAGAAGAAATGGAGAGAGAGAGAAAAAGGGAGAGAGAAAGAGAGAGAGGGAGAGATAGAAAGGAAGAGAAGGAGAGAGGGAGAGAGAGGGGGAAAGGGAGAGAGATGGAGAGAGAAATGGAGAGAGAGGGAAAGAGAGAGGAAGAGAAAGGGAGAGAGAGATACAGGGAGAAAGAGAGTGTGAGAGAGATTGAGAGTGAGAGGGAAAGGGAGAGGGGGAGAAAAGGGGAAAGAGAGGGGGAGAGAGAGCATGGAGAGAGAGAGGGGGAGAGAGAGCATGGAGAGAGAGAGAGAGAGAGAGAGAGAGAGAGAGAGAGAGAGGGAGGAAAAGAGGAAGGGAGAAAGAGAAAGGAAGAGAGGGAGAAGGGAGAGAAGAGAGTCACATTTTTTTTAAAAACTGGCACTATGTGCATACTCTGCTTACTTGAGGGTTGTGCATACAGAATAACTACCAATCAGCACCCATAAATCACTGAAAGGGCACTTAAAAATGCACAGCAATGTACTCTGTTATAGTTTGCTACGGCTGTGCAACTCAAGCATATCCCTTTAATTCACTCTCTCCCCCAAATACAACAAATAAAACATGTTACATTCTACCTTATACCATATCTGGTGGTCCTGACAAAAGTAACTCTTATACAAGAATCCTTGGGAATTCAGATACCTTTAGACTCCCGAATATTTCTATTCCATTTGGCCCCAAAATTCCAATTAAAACACCACTTTCCACGGTTCCATGTAGTGGTTAATAGTGCCAATCAATTAATTCCGCACTTGTGGAAGAAAGCTGTGACCTCCTCTATACAAATGTGGTTGCAGGAATTCTAACGAAACCTAAAACTCGAAAGATAAGACTATCTCGTATCTAGCAGTCTAGAAACATATCATAATATAGTATATATTTGTGAATCACGTCTTAATTACTCAGTGGCTCTTAACTGTTTATTATTTAAATTCAGCTTAGGGTATTCCTTGTTCATTCTACTTTGACATTCAAACACACTCCTAGATTAACTACAAATACCTATTACAGGTAACCCTCAGTTTAGGCCGGAGTTAGGTTCCAGAAGGATTGGTTGTAAATCGAAACCGTTGTGAATTAAAACCCAGTTTATAATGTAAGTCAATGGGAAGTGAGGGAGTTAGATTCCAGGCCCCTCTAAAAATTGACATAACACCTAATACATTATTTTTAAAGCTTTGAAATGAAGACTTTAAATGCTAAACAGAATTATAAACCTAATTAAAAAAATCACACAACAGACTGTATAATCAAACTAAGTTTAATGTACAAAAAAAGTTTTACTTGCATTTTTCTGCAAACAGTTCTCTGCATTGTTAGCATGTTAGATAATATTGGGTCTGCACGTATTCTATGCATTTCAATCTGGACTGATTAAGCAGTTAGGCACCCTCACCTCAAGCAGCTGAACAGGAAGATAATAGGGACGTGGCTGCTAGATCTTGCTGCTTTGAAAGCTGATCGATAGCTAATGTCTGTTCTGTGTACAGAGATTAATTTCAGACCTGCTAAGCTTGCATAACTTTGCTGCAACACAAGCGGACAGCTCCACCTACTGGCTATTTTAATTAGTGCACTGCTTTTCAATAGCAGTCAAATGGCTGAAAAAAAGGTTGTTATTCTGAAACGGCGCAAATTGCACCAGCGTAAACAGAGGGCCACCTGTATAGTATTGTGTCATTTTTTTAAATCAAATTGGATAATCTCAAGATCTTTACATGTTTCTATTGTTTTCTATTTTTTTAATTTATTCATTTAGTTTATTTTGTTAGTTTATGATGTATCCTTGGCAAATAGCTTTCATTGTAAATCAAAACTTAACTCTGTATGCAACCTTAAAGGGATACTGAACCCAATTTTTTTCTTTCATGATTCAGACAGCATGCAATTTTAAGCAACTTTCTAATTTACTCATATTATCAATTTTCCTTTGTTCTCTTTGTTATCTTTAATTAAAAAGCAAGAATGTAAGCTTAGGAGCCAGCCCATGTTTGGTTCAGCACCTGGGTAGCGCTTGCTAATTGGTGGCTACATTTAGCCACCAATCAGCAAGCGCTACCCAGGTGCTAAACCAAAGATGGGCCCGGCTAGTAAGCTTATACATTCCTGCTTTTTCAAATAAAGATACCAAGAGAATGATAATAGGAGTAAATTAGAAAGTTGCTTAAAATTGCATGCTCTGTCTGAATCATGAAAGAAAAAAAAATTGTGTTCAGTATCCCTTTAATGGGACTTAACCTATTTGATTAATAGCAGATTGACTATCTCATATGGGCTGGCATAGACATGTTGGGATCTCCCCCTTCAGTTACCCATAACCCCTTTTACCAATAGCTCTCTGTACAACATTTATGCTTTGTGAAATTTGTGTACTTATATCACCATTGTTATATTGCCAATGTTTGTATATAAAATAAAAATGATATTGAAAACATACTATATATATATATATATATATATATATATATATATATATATATATATATATATATATATATATATATATATATATATATATATATATATATATATATATAATGGTTAAGCATACAAATATATATATTTATGTCAAATAGCTATTTAACAGTGTAAAAAACATCTGCTATTTCAGCAGCTGCACAGTAACTAACCATGTTACAACCCAGCACAAAAGATCAAGTCTACATACAACTTTTAACATGTTATAATCAGTCAAATGTTTCTTCATTTCTCACATACCCAATGATATATAAGCCATCCATTACAAAAACATAAGATGCGGGAACCATTATTAGCACATAAGGAACAGAAACTGAAGTGTAGGCACTTGGGAGGAAATTTACAGGTACCGCCTGAAAACTTCTGGACATGCAACTATATAGTCCACCAGCAGCAATACAAAATTGCCTCCTTTGCCCAATGGTCCGTCCATCACTGCCAAGAAACGTACCTATTAAGGGCTAGATTAAAAGTGGAGCGCACACGTTAAATAACCAGCCATTACAAGTGACTGGTTAATGCTCCTGTGAGCTGGCGGGAGCACTTTGCACTTATCGCAATTAACCAGAGGTCAGACCTCTGGTTAATTGAAAAAATGAACTCTAATTGTCCCCAAAATAAAGTGGACAGTTTCTTTATTAAAATAAAAAATATGAGCATTATTATTTATTTAAAAAAAAAAGAGAATCTAAGAAAATCAAAATAGAGGGCGCCACATAGTGCAGATCATAAACAACTTCAAAACCAAAGCGAGAAGAGCTGAAGAATCCTACTCACAAGATGTAAAGCACTGACGTGCAATACCAGCAGTCCGGAACCACCAGTCTTTATGGGACACCTTCTTTAGACTCTTTACCCTTCTAAGTAGAGGGTCTCTGGACCTGCTGGGCCGACCACTGCTGTACAGGCTCCTCCCTGTGGTATCTCTGGACTCTCCCTGGTGAGACGAGGATCCCCTTTTGTGACACCATCAATTGGTCTACCGGACGACGGGTGGTTCCGGACTGCTGGTATTGCACGTCAGTGCTTTACATCTTGTGAGTAGGATTCTTCAGCTCTTCTCGCTTTGGTTTTGAAGTTGTTTATGATCTGCACTATGTGGCGCCCTCTATTTTGATTTTCTTAGATTCTCTTGACCTGTGTCGCGGCACGACACCCTAGAGGAGCGGCCTGCTGCTTTGGATGTACATCATTTGAGACCATTTGGAACTGCATTTACAGGACTGTCACATCACCGTACATCATCCATTGGACTATTAGTCTATATACCCTTACACCCTGGTTTACTGATATTGTATTGTACATTTGGATATATTAGCATATTGTTTTATTCATTTTATTTATTAATCATATTTTCCAGTATTTTTCATTCGCTCCTAGGCGCCTCTTACAAGTACTGTGGTGACGCCAACCGTCACTAGCGTACTAGTTGTCTATAGATTTAAAAAAAAAAAAAAAACTGCACAAAGCAGTTATAAGGGGTTAAAGTGAGGGGATGTGGGGTGTTAAAATTCCCCCAAAAAACGGCAATGAAAAGTGCATTTACATTGTAGTCTATGGGGACTGTGTTATCAGTATATATATATACATATATATATATATATATATATATATGCTTTTATATATATTTATATATATTTATATATATTATACACATTTAAACACATAAATATATATGTATATATTCATATACATATATATTTTTAATTTTCTGCCCAATGCTGCATGACTTATCCCCTTCGCTGCGCTAGGTTCTTTGACTTGTCTCACGGCATCAGAACGAGGCTCCCATTGGAGCCTATGAAAGTGCGCTCTCATAAGTGCAAGTCTTCCAGACAATGCGAACGTGAAATATGCGCTGGTATTACAAGTTAGGCACAATGCGAATGCAGTTACAGGCCAGGGTGGCGCCAGAGTCTCTTAGTGAACAGTAGGCGATATTTGTGAACTTATGGCTCGTGTGCCAACAGAGAGGCCTCTGAGTGCCAGCTGTGGCAAGTGTGCCATAGATTCGCCATCGCTGCAAAAGGTTAATTTCACACATGTAAACGATGATTTACTTTACACACTTTACAAGGGGTTAATTTTAAACAACTGTAAAATAACCTTAAAGGGACAGTAAGGTCAAAATAAAACTTTCATGATTAAGAAGTTTAAACAACTTTCCAATTTACTTCTATTATCAAATGTTCTTCACTTGGTATCTTTTGTTGAAGACTAAACCTAGGTAAGCTGATAGGAGCGTGCACGTGTCTATAGAAGTCTATGGCAGCAGGGTTTGTAACTATGTATTACATTGCTATAAACAAATATTGCAAACACTGCTGCCAGAGGGTTTAAAGCAAAAATAAACCCAAAATATTTATTTCAAGATTCAGATAAAGAATACAATTTTAAACAACTTTCCAATTTGCTTTTATTATCTAATTTGCTTCATTCTCTTGATATCTTTTGCTGCAGAAGTATTAATGCACTACTGGGAGCTAGCTGAATGAAGATAGAGCATGTTATTTTAACCCGTTCATGACCGAGGACATGCCCAGAACGTCCTACAAATAAATACCCTTAACGACCAAGGACGTTCCTATCACGTCTTTAAGGGTATCAAGCAGCTGGAAGCGATCCTGATCACTTCCAGCCGCTTTACATGGTACGTTGCAGTCATTAAGGGGTTAAAATATTTTGATAACTATATATTACACAAGAGATTTAACCCTTCAAGAAATTTAAAAGGATATGAAATCCATTTTTTTTCATAATTTAGATAGAGCATGGCGTTTTTAACAACTCTCTAATTTAATTCTATTATCAAAAGGTCTTCAATCTCTTGGTATCTTTGTTTGAAAAGCAGGGACGTAATCTCAGGAGCGTGCACGTGTCTGAAGCACTATATGGCAGCAGTTTTGCAAGAATGTTATTAATTTGCAAGGGCAGATAACAGCACTATTCCCTTCTGTTTCCTGATTCATTGCATGATACGCTTCTTGTTGTTTCATGCCCTTCAAATACAACTTTATCCACGAGCAATATCTTAATAGATTAATGAATTTGTAACAAAATTATAGTAATTCCAAAGAATAACTCAAAGCAAAATAAATAGTTACAGACTGTAACCTTGATCACTTGTCATTGTTTCTGCGTTTTATGTGCTGGCATTTTCAGTTACATTTCTTACTATATTTTTAATTCAAGAAAATACTAAATATTCAAATGAAAGCAAGATGGCAGTAAAGAGCAACTGTTAGACAAGAGGTGTTTTGGATTTCCAGCTAAAAACAAAGCACCTCTTTTACTTAAATACGCATTAAAATGTGGATTCAAATTTTATTTATTACGATCTGTTGTTGTTTTTTCTGTGTATTGCTATTCATTTCTTATAAACGTGTATTTATATATATATATATATATATATATATATATATATATATATATATATATGTGTGTGTATTTGTATATATATATATATATATATATATGTGTGTATTTGTATATATATATATATATATATATATATATGTGTGTATTTGTATATATATATATATATATATATAAAATGTGTGTATTTGTATATGCTATATATATATATATATACAGTGGATATAAAAAGTCTACACACCCCTGTTAAAATGTCAGGTTTCTGTGATATAAAAAATGAGACAAAGATAAATCATTTCAGAACTTTTTCCACCTTTGTGAGCTATAAACTGTACAACTCAATTGAAAAACAAACTGAAATCTTTTAGGTGGAGGGAAGTAAAAATAAAAAAAATTAAATAATATGGTTGCATAAGTGTGCACACCCTTAAACTAATACTTTGTTGAAGCAACTTGACTTGGCAAGATTTGCCCACTCTTCTTTGAAAAAACACTCCAAATCTGTCAGATTGCGAGGGCATCTCCTGCGCACAGCCCTCTTCAGACCACCCCACACATTTTCGATCGGATTCAGGTCTGGTCTCTGGCTGGGCCATTATAAAACTTTAATCTTCTGGTGAAGTCATTCCTTTGTTGATTTGGATGTATGCTTTGGGTCGTTGTCATGCTGAACAATGAGGTTCCTCTTCATGTTCAGCTTTCTAGCAGAAGCCTGAAGGTTTTGTGCCAATATTGTCTGGTATTTGGAACTGTACATAATTCTCTCTACCCTGACTAAGGCCCCAGTTCCAGCTGAGGAAAAACAGCCCCAAAGCATGATGCTGCCATCACCATGCTTCACTGTGGGTATGGTGTTCTTTTGGTGATGTACAGTGTTGTTTTTGTGCCAAACATATCTTTTGGAATTATGGCCAAAAAAGTTAAACCTTGGTTTCATCAGACCATAACACCTTTTCACACAATGCTTTTGGGAGACTTTGGATGTGTTTTTTGCAAAATTAGCCGGTTTGGATGTTTTGCTTCATAAGAAAAGGCTTCCGTCTTGTCACCCTACCCCATAGCCCAGACATATGAAGAATACGGGCGATTGTTGTCACATGTACCACTCAGCCAGTACTTGCCAGATATTCCTGCAGCTCCTTTAATGTTGCTGTAGGCCTCTTGGCAGCATCCCAGACCAGTTTTCTTCTTGTCTTTTCACCAGTTTTGGAGGGACGTCCAGTTCTTGGTAATGTCACTGCTGTGCCACATTTTCTCTACTTGATGATGACTGTCTTCACTATGTTCCATGGTATATCTAATGCCTTGGAAATTATTTTGTACCCTTCTCCTGACTGATACCTTTTAACAATAAGATCCCTCTGATGCTTTGGAAGCTTTCTGCGGACCATGGCTTTTGCTGTAGGATGCGACTAAGTAAATGTCAGGAAAGACCTACTAGAACAGCTGAACTTTATTTGGGGTTAATCAGAGGCACTTTAAATGATGACAGATGTGTACTGACTCCTATTTAACATTATTTTGAATGTGATTGCTTAATTCTGAACACAGCTACATCCCCTTCAACAAAGTATTAGTTTAAGGGTGTGCACACTTATGCAACCATATTATTTTATTTTTATATTTTTACTTCCCTCCACCTAAAATATTTCAGTTTGTTTTTCAATTGAGTTGTACAGGTTATAGGTTACATTACAGGTGGAAAAAGTTCTGAAATGATTTATCTTTGTCTCATTTTTTTACATCACAGAAAACAATTAGCCAGTAGCCCAGCACTCCATCCTCTTAGGAGTTTTTACTACCTGGGTGCTGTCCTCATTGGATACATGTAGTTATTTTCTTATGGAAGGAGGGCACTCACAGGACTTTTAAAAGCAAGACAGTGTAATTTTATTTCCATCATGGTTGAATCCGAGCTGTCGCCTGGGAGACCGGCTTGCATGCCGTCGTGAGCGATACTGATTGTGTCCTGTAAGAAATTCTTGTCTTGAGAAAGGCCCACATTGGGGCCGAAACGTCTACAACTATTTAACTGTTTTATTCACTTGGAAATAAAATTACACTGTCTTGCTTTAAAAAGTCCTATGAGTGCCCTGCTTCCATAAGAAAATTACTATATATATATATATATATATATATATATATATATATATATATATATATATATATATATATATATATATATATATATATATATATATATATATATATATGTGTGTATATATATATATATGTGTGTATATATATATATATATATATATATTTGTGTGTGTGTGTGTATATATATATATATATATATATGTGTGTGTGTGTGTATGTGTATATGTATGTATATATATATATATATATATATATATATTAGGGCTGGGCGATATGGGCAAAAAACGAAAATCGCAATTATGTACCCAAAAAAACGTGATTTAGTAAAACACCTTAATTTTCTAAACAAGCTCCGGGGAGAGAGGGAGGGGGGAGAAAGGCTCAGTGGAAGTGAAAGCAGTCTGAATAACTTGCTGCATATACTTATTCCTCGAGATTTATTAAATAAAATAATTGTTTTTATTTTCAAACACCTACATTACATATATACTGTAAATAAAGCATTAGCCATAAAACATTTGTAAATTGAACATTATAAACAGTTAATCTAAATGTGTATTAATTTTAAAATGGCAAACTGACTATAAATTACAAAACTGTGCAAAATGTATATTTTTTAGTAGAATATAAGGCTATAACAGTGATTAAGGTCACAAAAAGGAATTCTTGATTTTGGAATATGGTGATTAATTAAAGTGATTGTAAAGTTGAATGATTTAAAGCTCAGTATTTAAAAATACAATTAAAAACATGGGCACTTTAAGTAATGAAACCTTACAATTACGCTTCTTTTTTAAAAATACTTACCTTTTTGTTACTGTAAACTTACCGCTGATCCTCCACCCGCATCTCCTTCAGTATTTAGCATATCAATAACGAATCCTGCTTCCACCAATCGTTGTGTGCCTCATGAGCTGGACGTCAAAGGGGGCACACAACGATTGGAGGAAGCCGGATTCATCATCGATCTGCTCAATACTGAGGATCGTCTGTGTGTTTACAGTAACAAAAAGGTAAGTATTAAGTATAATTGTAAAGTTTAATGACTTTAAAAGCCCATGTTTTTAAAAGTATTTTTAAATACTGTGCTTTAAATCATTCAACTTTAAAATCACTTTAAAAATAACATATTAAAATACATAATACTTAATAATAATATTAATAATAATTGTGTCCACTAGATGTCACCACATGAGCATAAACTGTAAGAAGTATGAAAAAATACCTGGTTTTCCTTTTTCCTTCTCTCTTTACTACTTTACATTTAACCTGTTTTGAAATTTGGTATATATTTGCACAACATTTTCTTCTTTCTGTGTGATATAGACTGACCATATTGCCGCTTTAAAAAGGGACACATATGAAAAATACATATGTCAGGGCTATTTTCATGGCTGTTTAAAGAAATGGTTTTGTATAAGAACCCTCACATATGTATTTTTCATATGTGTTCCTTCTTAAAGCGGCAATATGGTCAGCCTAGTGTGATATACACGCAATGTTGTGGCATGCAACAACAAAATGCAAGGGATACACGTAAGGATAGCTGGATTCATTAACCTTATGCTTCTAAATGTAATATACAGACTCTTTCTAAAAGCGCAAATTAGTATTGTAAGGCTTTACCTTTTCTAACATCATAAAACAGTATTATAAACCACTATAATAAATGTGACATATCCTGTTACCTATAAATGGTGAGCCTTTCAATCTCAATTTGATTTGCATTACATGGTAAACACAAAGCACTGTCTTCAGATGAGGCATTTGTTATATTGTAAGATTCAAAACATTTATTTCTAAAGTGATACTCAATTATTTTGATTCCCAACTTATTATTGGTTTGCCCGACATACGCTTTAAAACAAGCAGACTGACTGTTTCACACACATAATTGTGTAACTGTATTTCTACAAATCTTCTTTACATTCTCTGTTAAACAGTGCACAGAAAAAGCCTTAAAAAAGTGAAGAGACAGAACACTTCTAATGTAGAAGACTTTACCAGCTGAATGAAGTGGGGTCCTTTCTGTGACAAAGTCCTTCACAAGGATGGAGGCTCCCTGGTTTATAAGTACTTCAACACATTCTGTATGGCCTTTAAATGCAGCAAGGTCCAATGGAGTCCTCCCTTTCTCATCTTTAACATCAACATCATCAAAATACTGCAGAAGCACTTCCAAGGCTTGATGGTGCCCATTGTATGCCTAGACAAAAGTGATCATTCTTAAAAAAACAACTACATACATCCTACATCACGTAGTACAATGCACTATTGAAAAGTGACCAAGATTAATATACTCTGAATTTTTCATGTAAACATCTTAGGATTGGCTGTGGTCTACTGAATACATTTAATCCATACTGCCAAGTCCTTATTCTAAGAACACACAACAGATACTGGTTGGATTGTTTCTTAAAGGAAATGTGTCATACTCTATATTACCCACTAACCTATTTGTGCTGCCCATTTGATAACAGCTGTTATTAAGCTGACTGAAACTTTTTAGCGCCCCTATACTTTTAATGGATAGTAAAGGGAGCGTTATTGGACTCGTATGAGTTCAGTGTTGAGCTCATGCACAATTAAAAGCACAGCTTTAATATTTAGAGCTTTTTAAGACCTGAAGTAAACCATTATTGCTTGTGAGCTTGCATAACAAAACACATGGAAGTGCTACGGAAATAAACGATTTAAGGATCTTTAGACATAACACTTATGAAACAAAATGTAGTAATAAAAAAGTATTTTTGGAAGAATTAAAGGGATATGACAAGGGATGGGACTGAAAAGCGATCAGAGGTGTGTGTGCTGTATAAACACTACATGACCAAAAGTAAGGGGAAACATGATTATCACACTTATATAAGCTTGTTGGACATCCCATTTTAAAAACCATGGCAATGCTACATTTAAAGTCACTGCGCTCTTTAATACGAACCACTGTACAGTCAATTGAGATTTCATGGCAATGTTCTGGATTTTATGCACCTGTTAACAATTGGTGTGGCTTAAGCACAAACTCAATAATCAGTAGGGGTGTCCATATACTGTGTGTGTGTGTGTGTATGTATTCAGTGTTTTATAGTTTAAGGGGCAGTTAAGTCAGAATTAAATTTTCACAATTCAGATAGAACATGCAATTTTAAACAACTTTCCATTTTATTTCTATTATTTAATTTGCTTCATTTTCTTGGTATCCTTTGTTGAAAAGCATACCTAGGAAGGTCTAGGACCAGCAATGCACTAAGGGAACTAGCTGCTGATTGGTGGATGCATGTATATTCATCTTATCATTGGCTCACTCAATATGTTCAGCTAGCTCCCACTAGTGCATAGCTTCCCCTTCAACAAAGGATATTAAGAGAATAAAGCAAATTTGTTCATAGAAGTAAATTTGAAAGTTGTTTAAAATTCTATGCTCTATCTGAATCATGAAAGCAAACATTTGTGTCCCTTTAACTTTCATTAAAATAGGGAAGCACTGAACAAGTCCACTACATGCCCACCATCCATGAAGTGGTCAAGCTATCCAACATGACCATTACTGCACACTCCCATACAAGTCTAGTATGAGACGGATGTAGCACACCCGCAGTGTCTGACACGCCGATGCTAGCACCATACAAGTCTAGTATGAGACGGATGTAGCACACCCGCAGTATCTGACACGCCGATGCTAGCACCATACAAGTCTAGTATGAGATGGATGTAGTACACCCGCAGTATCTGACACGCCGATGCTAGCACCATACAAGTCTAGTATGAGACGGATGTAGCACACCCGCAGTATCTGACACGCCGATGCTAGCACCATACAAGTCTAGTATGAGACGGATGTAGCACACCCGCAGTATCTGACACGCCGATGCTAGCACCATACAAGTCTAGTATGAGATGGATGTAGTACACCCGCAGTATCTGACACGCCGATGCTAGCACCATACAAGTCTAGTATGAGACGGATGTAGCAAACCTGCAGTATCTGACACGCCGATGCTAGCACCATACAAGTCTAGTATGAGAAGGATGTAGCAAACCTGCAGTATCTGACACGCCGATGCTAGCACCATACAAGTCTAGTATGAGAAGGATGTAGCAAACCTGCAGTATCTGACACGCCGATGCTAGCACCATACAAGTCTAGTATGAGACGGATGTAGCACACCCGCAGTATCTGACACGCCGATGCTAGCACCATACAAGTCTAGTATGAGACGGATGTAGCAAACCTGCAGTATCTGACACGCCGATGCTAGCACCATACAAGTCTAGTATGAGACGGATGTAGCAAACCTGCAGTATCTGACACGCCGATGCTAGCACCATACAAGTCTAGTATGAGACGGATGTAGCAAACCTGCAGTATCTGACACGCCGATGCTAGCACCATACAAGTCTAGTATGAGACGGATGTAGCACACCCGCAGTATCTGACACGCCGATGCTAGCACCATACAAGTCTAGTATGAGACGGATGTAGCACACCCGCAGTATCTGACACGCCGATGCTAGCACTACATTGACTATCACTCAAGCCCTAAAAAATAAAGTTATGTCTGTTTAGATCAATGTGGTGCCATGCAGCGGTTACTCTTATCATACTGCCTATGGGCTGCTGTGGGATGTATAAAGCCCTCTGGGCATAATAGGACATTTAAACACATGCCTAAGGAACTACCCGGGCATCTCCCATGGCTGCGATAAGATTATGAGATTGTGCGGATAGCTGCTGTATCCGTGGTATTAGCGTCTTTTGAAAAGTCGGTGAAGTGTCTGTAAAGTTTGATTAAACATCAGACGATGTAAATGATAAAAGAATATATACAGGCTGTGGACATTGATATTGTCATCTTTATAAATAATATATGTGAACTGTGGACATTTTTATCAAAGAGTTGCGCTACAGTGGACTAAGACTTTCTTTTGCACTGTTGTGATGAAATGCGTCTTCCCCTTCGGACATTTTTATTTTTATCTCCTTTTTATTGCTGGGTGTATGGGTGAGTGAGTGTGCTGGGGGCCCTCATTTTTTTTAAATCTGTTTTGGACAAGGCTTGATATATTGTAATTTTCATAAATTTTAACAGTGCATATTAATAAATTTACCATTTCTATGGTGCTGGGATTATTTATTATTTTTTTGTTATATAAATTTAAACAAACAAACATCTGCTACGAAATCTACATTTAAAAACATCCCTAAGAGTGTTATACATCACCCCACCCCATATAAAATACTTACCGCTAAGTGTAATGGGCTTTTGGTAGGTGTAATTGGCTGGTTTGTGTAGGAACTGTATCTTTTCAAAAGCTAAAATTAAAAGAAAACACTTTTTAAAATAATGCAACCTATAACCACTAAAAATATTGTAACAATTCGTTATTTTTAATTTGCTAACAAGTGGATTCTTAGGTTAAAATACACCTATAAATAATTATTTATAGGATAAGATGGTCAAAACAAAAATAAAAAACAGAGTTAAGATATTTTTTGGAACATTTCAAACTTCTTCCTATGTAAAAAAAATAAGTGATCTGGTTCCTTAAAATTACTCTTGCATTGCTGCATTCAAATATTCATTCTCACTCTCCAGTTTCCAGATAAGGTCTAGTTGTTTTTACAGTCCACAGAATACAGAAGTAAACACTGATTTGCAGTACATACAATACAATAAATGAGTCTGATGGACATCACTGAAACCAGGATAAAGGTAAGGAAAATAAAAATTTAGGGGACTTTAATATGTGAGCGTCAGGGTTATGGGTGGTCTTGCATTAATAGCAGTTAGGGGGCCAGGGTTAATAGCCGTAGGGGTGCTGGGGTTAATAACAACTAACTGCAGTGTGGGTCCAGCACAATTAAGGTTAGTTTGTATTGGAAGAGATCTATTGCAGTAACATTTTTTTATAGCAGCATCATTTTTACAGCTCCAGAGAGATCTATGCCAAAGTATATTATACATCTGTTTGTGGACACGCAGCCTTTAAAGGGACATTAAATACTTAGATATAATATAAAATGATAAATCTTATATATAAAAAACTCTGCAATATACTTTCATTGTTTATTTTCTACCTATTTCATGTAAATCCATTCTAAAATTGTGAGCTTTTCAGTTCCTGTAAGAAATGTAAATGCAGAAAACTGTTGTATTCTACACAGTCATTGGCTGCACACTCTAGTGACCTGTTTATAACTGTTTGTAATTGGCCATAGCAGAGAAGGTAACCTAAGTTACAACATGGCAGCTCCCATTGTTTTATAGGCATTAAAACTTTACACTTATTTTGTCAATATTTAAGCAGCTAATGAAACTTTAAAAAAATCATCTACATGTTATTCTCAGACTAATCTTTTCTTTGAATGCATCATTCTATCTATCATTTATTTAGTGTTTAATGTCCCTTTATCATAGGTACAAACTTGCCGCTGGATTATAAAAGACAGACCTCTGTTTTATATGCAACACATTGGGGCATATTTATCAAGCTCCGTATGGAGCTTGATGCCCCGTGTGCTCCATAACCTGTCTGCCTGCTCTGATGAGGCGGACAGAAATCGCCACAATTCAACCCGATCGAGTACGATCGGGATGATTAACACCCCCCTGCTGGTGGCCGATTGGCTGCAAGTCTGCAGGGGGCGACGCTGCACCAGCAGCTCACAAGAGCTGCTGGTGCAATGCTGAATACGGACAGTGTATTGCTCTCTGCATTCAGCGAGGTCTCAGGATCAGGTCCGCCAGACCTTTAATAAATAGGCCTCTTAGTCTTTTGACTAAAATGCCATTTTAATTTTAGTCGTATTTTAGTCATCTGAATTGTTTTAGTTTTAGTTTAGTTTTAGTCGACTGAATCTCCAGTAGATTTTAGTCGACAAAAAAAACTCAAAAAGTTTCTGCAGCTAGCACAGGCACAGCATAACTTAAACCCATACTCGTGGGTTATGCTTATTTCTATAGGAAGAATCAATTGATTGTTCACAAATTCTAAACATTTTCGGCAACGATATTAGCACTGCTCTAGAACTTCCAAACTCATTATATACTCCTGGAGTAAAGGTTTATTAACCTGTTTTTATTTATGGTATTAAGGTTTGAACATGCAATACAGATTTAACTGTTGTGGTATATAACATGTCATTATTTATCTTAAAATTTAATAAAATTAAGTTTCATAAATTTGACAAAAGTTACAGTAATTAGATATGGTTTGATTATAACACTTTGCATAAAATGTTTTTGTCAGCAAATTTTGATTTAGTTTTAGTCATAGGAGCCTATTTATCAAAGGTCTTGCGGACCTGATCCGACAGTGCGGATCAGGTCCGCAAGACCTCGCTGAATGCGGAGAGCAATACGCTCTCCGCATTTAACATTGCACCAGCAGCTCACAAGAGCTGCTGATGCATCGCCGCCCCCAGCAGGGAGGTGTCAATCCTCAATTCCGGCGATTCCTGTCCGCCTCATCAGAGCAGGTGGACAGGGTTATGGAGCAGTGGTCTTTAGACCGCTGCTCCATAACTTGTGTTTCTGGCGAGTCTGAAGACTCGCCAGAAACACGGGCCTTCAAGCTCCCATAGCCTTTTGACTAAAATGTCATTTTACTTTTAGTCATATTTTAGTCATCAGAATTTCTTTAGTTTTATACTCATTTTAGTCTAGTTTTAGTCGACGAAATTAACACTGTTCTGTGATAGGAAACAATCGTAAACAGAGGAATCTGATCTTAGTGCTCCAGTTATTTGCATAATTGGGAATGGTATGAAGAAAGGCTTTGCCTGCCAAAACGCAAGCTTTGCTGTGTAAAGTGCTGTAACAAAATGGATATCCAGCTTTTGCATTTGCCTGATGTGCAAGAGATAGTTAAGGTAGAGCAGATATACAGAAATCTGAACTGCTAAGGAGTCTGGTGTCTCAAACCTATGTATCACATGCTGGAAAGCTAAGAGGCTAAAATCTAGTAAATATTTGGAAAGAGTGCTTATTTGAAATTTGTGCCAATCAGAATCAGTTAAATCATTGATTGGTTGGTTCTGGTCAAGTGACCCTGAAGGGTGGACTTGCTGCTATACTGTCAAGTACCAGTTTGTAGAATTATATTTCTCATATTAACTGATAGAGGAGCACTGCACATAAATTATTGGCATCAGGATAAGGCACTATTCACACTACTAAATCAGAGGCTTACCATAGGTACCAGCACTGATTATTAGATATATTTTTTATAAATGTGATTGATTGTTATATAAACTACATTACATCACAATAACCCAGAAAATAATGTCCAAATAAATTGAATAAAATAATATAATGTCCACTCCTCAAATCTAGACGAAGTTCGTGATTGCAAATAAGGAACATTGTGCTGAAAAGCAAACTGAGGTGCTTTGTGAAACAATATATATAAATTCCTCTTGATAGGCGCACACTTCTTACTTATACCGTGAGACGTAGATACGTCAATGCCTCAGGATTGCCCTTGGCTTTTGATGTCTTTCCTGTTTTCAAGCCACTTCAGCTGGATCAACCAGTCCAGTATAACCACTCAACACTGCTAGTATTTACTAAGGAATTCTGTTTGCTGAAAGTCAACAGATCACCCAAGAGCCTGCCTTTCTCAAGCTCTAATGTAGCATTATCCAGTCTTTATTTTAATATACTTACTTAAATGGATATTAACCCTTACAGGGACATTAAACACTTTTAGATGGTAATATAAAATGATAAATCGTAAATATAAAAAAAAACTCTACAATATACTTTTAATTATTTATTTTGTCCCCTTTTTCTGTCATTCCATTCTGAAATCGTGTGCTTTTCAGTGCCTGTTAGAAATGGAAATGCAGAATACTGTTATATTCCTCATTGCCTTTGGCTATTTATAATGGTCCCTAATTGGCCACAGCAGAGGAGGTAAACTAAGTTACAAAATGCTTTATAGACACTAAAACTTTACACTTATTTTGTCAATATTTAAACAGCTAATGAAACTAAAAAATACATCCTTCATGTTATTCACAGACTCATCTTTTCTTTGAATGCATCATTCTAGCATTTATTTAGTATTTAATGTCCCTTTAAAATGGATACATAGTTTTAGTACTTTAACTTATATGTTTAGTTTATATAACGCCTTATCAACATTAGTTTATAAAGACTGGTAAAGGGAAAGTATACTGTAAAATATTTTTTTTAACAACTGCAGAGTATAACATGTATGAGAATTTTCTTTTTAAGGTTTATTTTTGTATATTAAATAGCTGATTTTGTGTATTGAAGCCACAACCTAATAAAATGGGTTGAGCTTGTAGGTATTATCAGATCTCATTACTTTATCACATTGTCTACATATACCTGCTTCTTTATATTATATCTGTTTATAAACCAAATGCCAATACTTGGAGATAACAATAGAAAATGAACAATGTATTACCTTATCGCTTCTATACCCCACTTGGAGTGTAATTTTGCCTGCTGGTTGTTATTACACAGCTTATTTATAGCTTGGACCTAAGGCCATAAACCTTCAGAATAGGTATGGATACTATTTAAAATGTCAATATAAGGGTAAAGGAAATACTTGTAAACAAATTAATACACTCCAGCAGGTAAAGTGGATCATTGGGAACAAATTAAAAGAAAGTTTTTGAGTAAACTGTCGCTGAAGTGACAGCAGTTGCTGAGCATGAAGTGTAAAATGTCTGTTAAAGATGATTTCCAGCCTGAAAAACCTTTAATTATTTTACTTGATGTTTTGCTAGAACATTCAACATTTTTTTTTTTTATTGAGGTTATTACACAGTACAAAATTTAGATATACATGTAATAGAAACATTGAAACAGAGTACATATACATTCTGTATAGTCATACATTTGCCTGTATTCCTGCATAACAGTAGAAATAACAGTAACTATGATTATTAATAGGCAAAACTGAAACCTCTTTTTTAGGTGATACAAGTCCCTCTCATGCTACAATGAGCCACATATGGGCCCTAATACATTTTGATTATCTTTAGAGGGAGTATAATAAAAAGTCTTACTAAACTAGGTAAGGATTGAATGTAGCTGACCTATCTTGCTAAGCCCAATGGGGAAAATAAGATCAGCGCTGTATTAGGGTGTAAGAATTGCTATTAAAGGAATGGTAAGGGTTGCGGCATAGGCGAGAAAAGCCGTGTATTTAGTTCTCCTAAACAAGGAAACACATTAGAGTTTGGAGGGGGGGGGGGGGGAGGTGAGTATTTATATGTAGTAAGTTATATGAGTTAAATAAACAGGCTATAGCCATACAGAGCAATATTACTCTACATAACAATATATGGGCCTATGAGACCCTGAGGAAGAGTTAGAGAGGAGTGGGTTACATATGAGACCAATAGTTTGTCTAGCACAGTGGGGCTATAAGTTCCTTGTTCTCAGGCTAGTGGCAATGAAAAACTAAAGATATGAGGGTTACAGGTAAAGTTTTGCTCCACTATATACGATGACTACTACATCCGATTTAGTTATGATAAGATACATAGTTCCTACTCAAACAGAGGGAAAAATATTGTGCATTCATATAAGAACATGGGAAACTATTGCCTGGAGGCTTAGAACAAGCATGATTAAACATCCTATCTATGTGGAGAGTCTCATGAGCAACTGAATGACTAGTAAATACAGGGATAGAAAGTGCTGACTTACATGTAAGGCCTATATTATATCTAGTAGGATATGACCTAGCTGTCGAAGCTTAAAGATTTGGTAAAATTTCCTTAACTTATTTAAGATACAGTGAGAGAGGAGATAATGTCTGGTATGAATAGTGCAGGACCAGCCTGCTCATTAAAACCTTATGGGTATTTTGGAGTTTTGAGATAATGTAAAAGTTTTCTTCGAAACTAAGCATTTGTTAGGTGAGGGATGAGAGATGTCAAAGCTCTCATTGAAATTACTCATGGACATTGCATATCCCCTTATAAAAAGATATATACATGCAGGGCAATAATAACCATATGAAGTAATAAAGTTATAAACAAATAATACAATCGCTCATGCAAGTGTTAAGTAGGGGTTGAAGAATGCTGTAACTATCTTTAACACTACAAGTATTTCAGTGCTGTCATAAAGAAAAAAGGAAAGCTGCATTTCTATACCTAAGTTGTCCTAGATCCTATCCCCTGGGCATGGGCCCTATACCCAGCAAGAATCTAGTCATGACTCGGCAGCAGATTACAAGTTGTTCTTATTCCGTATATTTTAGCTTTAGCCTTTTAAGAAGATAGTGCGATTTGTTTTATGTCAAAGATATGCTTATTAAACTATGAATCAGAAGGGACTGACTAGGATATGGAGATAGACTATGGTAGCACCTCAATTAAAAAGTAGCTTAAATAATGCAGTAATGTATTAAACTAGGCATCTCCAATCCTCCTACACTGCATCTGTATTCCTGTAATGTAAGGGTATAGAAACTCCTGGTGATAATGGCTCTCACTTAATTATCAGTAATAGACACATAATATGAAATGGAGTAAGCATCAAACACTTATTTATCCTGCATTCAGTATAAAGTTGAAAAGTAAAGTAGATTTCTAGAGCTAAGTAGTAAAGAATTAGGTTACTAAAATACAAACAAAGAACAAGCATAATTCTTTAACTATCATGAAAGGTTAAATATATATATATATGTAAACAAATACTCATGCTGTAATATAACTTCAATACTAGAGCGTATAATAGGAGCATTGTAGTTATCTTAAGATATTAGGAACATTGTAAGGTGATGGGTGCTAAGGCCTGCAAATAAGGTAGGAACAATTACTAAAAATAACCACTTAAGCAGGTAGCCATATTGCCACCATGAGTTTAACTATTTTAACAAGGTGAACTCTAATACACATTACACTTCATTACAGCCTTTTCACAATATATGCGTGAATCCCACGCTATACCATAGTGGTGATCATAGTCCCATCTATCCAATGCCAGTGCGACCAGTAGCTTCCAGTAGTTCTGTATAAGAAGGGATGGCTGAGATCTGTAGGGGCGACAAAAGTTGTGGCCATCTTTCGTTCCAACTGCCTGCACACACGTTATCTGAAGCCTCCATGTGTTCCTGAGGTCTGGCTGCTGGGCTTAATGTGAGGGCTGGCTTAGTTATGGCTATGCTGATTCCGCTGAGCCTCACAGAATTGCTGCCTTGCTGGACCATGTTCACAGTTGCGGTGGGCACATTCGCACACACGGGCTCCAGAATAACAGGGACCGAGTCCCTCACGCAGTCAGCTGAAGTAGTGTTTGGGCATATAAGACCCGTAGCACAAGTGTGCACATCCTCAGCTGAAGGAGATCCAAGACTCGTACACTCTTGAGAGGCGCCAGAAGCCCCATGCTCAAAAGCCCTAATCAGAAGTCCCTCTAGCGCAGTGTGGTGCTCTGTAAGGAGACAGTTCAGGGTCTCCATAAAGTTGTTGAGACTTGCCATATTTTGTAATCCCGGCGTCAAGGGTTTTATGTAAAGGGGATCAACGATAGCTGCATAAGCATAAGCCCAGGGAGTCCGCACAGCCCGCTAACGTAAAAACACAATAATGGCCATCAAACACTTAATGTGAAGTCAAGCCTCAGTTCTCAGCCCAACCTTGCCGCTCTGTATGCTCAATTCAGCCCTCCACAAAAGCAAGAAAGAAGTCCATGTGGTGATCGGAGCAATATGAGTGTTTTAAGATGGCCGCTCCTCTAGCATACAGTGTGAGGGCTGCTCGCAGTATAAGATGGTTCTGTGTCTTTTCAGTTCCTCTCTTTCCCCTCAAATCCTCCAGAACGTATCTCAATGAGTTTAACTTCTATTTCGATATGGTTTGGGCATTTCTGAGCGATCTAGTATATAGTTATCTGCATTATATGAGTAGAGCTCTGTCTATGTGCGACTGCTCAGGCGCCCAGCTAGCTCCGCCCCCAACTTTCAACATTTCATATGGCTGTTGTAGTATTGGCTGGTAGACATCCTTTCCTTACTCCATAAGCAAATATAACGCAACGTCTGGAAGTAATTTTACTTATGGACAATGTATAGCAAGTATCTGTTAACAGTGTATAGTATTCTAACCCCCTGCAGGAAAACCCTTTCAAATGTTCTGGGTTCTCTCTTACCCAACATGGATGTTGATTTCCTGTTGTTGTACAAAGCTTTTATTTAGCCAATACTGCAATATTTAACATTTCTATATAGGTGGTGATTTTAACAGGCAAAAGCAGCTATTTCAAATGACAAAATAAGGGTAACTATTTAATACCCCTTTAATACTACCATGTAATTCTGTTGTTCTTTTGACTGAAATTAATACTAAGAAAAGTCAGATATTTACAAGAGTGTTGGGACATCAGAGCACCAATTACCAACTCATATAGACTTAGAAAAATCTTCTTCCTTTAAGAGACAGTCAAGTCAAAATTAAACTTTCATGATTCAGATAAGGCATACAATGTTAAACAACTTTACAGTTTACTTTTATCATCAAATTTGCTTTGTTGTCTTTGTAGTTTTTGTTGAAAGCCAAACCTAGATAGGCTCATACACTAATTTTTAAGCCCTTGAAAGCTGCCTCATTTCAGTGGATTTGTACAGTTGTTCACATTTAGACAGCTCTAGTTCATGTGTGCCATATAGATAACATTGTGCACACTCCTGTGGAATTGCTTATGAGTCAGCACTGATTGGCTGCAGAGGCTTAGATACAAGGTAATCACATAGGTAAAAAGTAAATTAATATAACCGTGCTGGCTGAGCAGAACTGGGGACTGGGGAATGGGTAATAAAGGGATTATCTATCTTTTTAAACAATAAAAATGCTGAAGAAGACTGTCCCTTTAAGTAGTGTTTGCAATAGCTCTGAAGAACAACAGATAATTTATGTAAGAATTCTAGATCATGATTAGCAGCTATACTCTTGGTGGTTGTTTTCTTTTTTCCTTCTTCCATTTGAAAATACATCTAATAACATGTAGAACTATTTTGAAATATGATATTATAGATTAAATTTAATGCTCCAAAGATCAAGTCAGGATAAGTTGCTGTAGTACATATTAATGGATTTGAACCTAGCACACGCTAAACCTAGCACACACTGTAACCAGCACACGCTGTTCCTAGCACACATTATACCCAGCACACATTGTACCTAGCACACAGGATACCTAACACCCACTGTACCTAGCTCACGCTATACCTAGCACATGCCGTACCCAGCACCCGCCTTGCCGAGCACACGCAGTACCTAGCACTCGCTGTGCCTAGTACACATTATACCTAGCACACATGGTACCTAGCACACATGGCACCTAGCATCCACTGTACCTGGCTCACGCTATACCTAGCACACGCCATACCCAGCCCCCAGTACCTAGCACGCGTTGAACCTAGCAAACATTGTACCTAGCACATATGATACCTAGCACACACGTTACCTAGCACACATGATACCTAGCTCACATGATGCCTAGCACACACAATGCCTAGCACACATGATACCTAGCACACATGATACCTAGCACTCATGATACCTAGTTCACGCTATTCCTAGCACACGCCGTACCCAGCACCCTCCTTGCCGAGCACACGCGGTACCTAGCACACATTGAACCTAGCACACATTGTACCTCGCACACGCTGTACCTCGCACACATTATACCTAGCACACTTTGTACCTAGCCCACATGGCACCTAGCATCCACCGTACCTAGCTCACGCTATACCTAGCACACGCCGTACCCAGCACCCACCTTGCCTAGCACACGCGGTACCTAGCACACATTGAACTTAGCAAACATTGTACCTAGCACATATGATACTTAGCATACATGATACCTAGCACACATGATACCTAGCACCCCTGATACCTAGCACCCATGATACCTAGCACACACGATGCCTAGCACACATGATACCTAGCTCACGCTATTCCTAGCACACGCGGTATCCAGCACCCGCCTTGCTGAGCACACGCGGTACCTAGCACACATTGAACCTAGCACACATTGAACTTAGCACACGCTGTACCTAGCACACCTTATACGTAGCACACATTGTACCTAGCCCACATGACAAACTAAACAGCTTGAGTGTTCCATATATGAATTCCTCAGTAAAATCTTAACCTGTACCAGATCTAGAAAATGAATGTAGGTTCCATAACTGTCTGTTCAATTGTCTCCACATAAAGGAGAGTCATTTCGGTGCTGACATGTGAAAACATGCTTGTTAAACTAGGGGATCCCCTGTTATAAAAACTATATATAAATTTCTAGAGTAGGAGTCATGCATATTTAGAAATATCTGGCTGGGGTTTATCTGGCATACGGTAAAACACATAAAGAGTAAGGCTGGATTTAGTAGGGGAGCTAAGATGCTTCACCATTTTACAGAAAAGATGTATTATTTACCCTCTATATATCTGTAAAACTAAAATATGTAGTTATATAGGAGAAACATCCTAAATGTAGTTACCTTTAAAGAGAATGTGGGCAACCTTATTTAAATCCAGAAATAGCCAGAATCCATATATGTAGGATTATAGGAGAGGCACATTTGACTTATACGTGTACGAACAAATATATAAATACAACAGTAAAGGAAATAAACAATCCTGCCAATGTATATTGTAGGATACAAGATTAACTGAGTTACAATTAAGACTCCAGGGTAAACCATTAATTGTAATCTGGCCTTTTGCCTTCATTTATACTGGGAAATACCCTGGGTCATTATCAATGAGTCTGATGTGGGCAAAAATGGAGAGTTCACACTGTTTATATCATTGGGTCCAGCATTAGAGAAGCTATTAAGTTTCCAACAGGTACCTTCATTTGCAGACAAACAGCGTAGTGTGCCAAATAACCTGCTGCATTCGTAGCGTAGTGTCTTATTCCAAAACCTAGTCTAGTAAAAATGAGAACCATACTCATAGCACACAGTTTTTTCTTGCTGGTACAGAATATCCGTTCATGAGGCATAGTTGTTAGTCCTGGTTAGCAATTCTTCCTCACCATACTCCTTGTCACTCATCTAGGGGAACACTAGTGATATTACTGTGCCCTGTGTTATGTTGCATGGGGACCGCAGCCGATGGTGTACTGTTGGTAAAAGTTCTGTTCACAGCCGTTCCCATAACAGACCGGACTTCCTCTTCCATATTCTTTTATTTATGCTGCGCAGCTCTGGAGTGTAAAAGCAGTAATCTTGTAGGACTTGGAGAAGAGATCCGCAAATTGTCGCGGCCGGCGATCTGACCTGGGTACATGCAGCTACTATGAGGTTCCGGTTGTCAGGAATATCACCTGTGCTGCAGTTATCTTCCACTTCACCGCAAGTGTATAAAGCATGGTGCACTGTTTTCGGGAACTCCAAATTATGTTCCGTATTGTCTTATCCCTGATGCTTGTAGATACTGTAGGGTTCTTCTTCTAATTGCTCGCGGCGCCACAGTTATCACAGTCTGTCAAGTGGTTCAGATAGCTACGGCCATGACAAGCCGCGGGTCATATCGGCGCCCACGTGGTCACATGAAAGTCCTTAGGTTAGAGGTTATATCTCACCAGACATTTCCAAGTTAGTCCCAGATCTACCCAGATGGGTTTCTTGCTTAAACTTTATATCTATGGTAAGATTTAGTTTGGCAAGCATACAAAATTATAGGGCTATTTGAAGAGCTCCTGTAACACACGTCTCGTCTCCTCCATGGCTAGCTCCGCCCCCCGCAAGGTACCCCTTTTATACTGGGGGTACTATTGCATTCCTATTGGCTGAAAATTTTAAATCAGCCAATAGGAATTAAAGCTGCTAAAATCCTATTGGCTGTTCAAATCAGCCAATAGGATTTAAGCAGCTCTCATTCCTATTGGATGACTCAGTGTGCGGCGGACGATCGCATGAAGAGGACCTCCACGTCGGATCGATGGACCTCCGCTTCCACGCATCGACTGCTCAACCTCCGCAGGGATGAAAAAGATGCCGGTCCCTCGATGAAGATGGACCTCCGCCTCCGCACATCGACTGCTCCTCCTCTGCAGGGATGAAGAAGATGCCGGTCCCTCGATGGATGAAGATGCAGCCGCCTGAATGAAGATGGAGCCGCTGGGATGAAGATCGTTCAAGCCGGACTTCAGCAACTGTGAGTACCTAAAGAGGGGTTAGTGTTAGGTTTTTTTTTTTTTTTAGATTAGGGCTATTGGGCAATTCTAAAAAAGCTGAATGCCCTTTTAAGGGCAGTAAAAGAGCTGAAGGTTTTTTTTATTTTGGGGGGTTGATTGGGTGGTGGGTTTTACTGTTGGGGGGGTCTTTGTATTTGTTTTCAGGTAAAAACATAATTTATGTAAGAACTTACCTGATAAATTCATTTCTTTCATATTAGCAAGAGTCCATGAGCTAGTGACGTATGGGATATACATTCCTACCAGGAGGGGCAAAGTTTCCCAAACCTTAAAATGCCTATAAATACACCCCTCACCACACCCACAATTCAGTTTAACGAATAGCCAAGAAGTGGGGTGATAAGAAAAAAGTGCGAAAGCATATAAAAACAGAATTTATGTTTACCTGATAAATTTCTTTCTCCAACGGTGTGTCCGGTCCACGGCGTCATCCTTACTTGTGGGATATTCTCCTCCCCAACAGGAAATGGCAAAGAGCCCAGCAAAGCTGGTCACATGATCCCTCCTAGGCTCCGCCTACCCCAGTCATTCGACCGACGTTAAGGAGGAATATTTGCATAGGAGAAACCATATGGTACCGTGGTGACTGTAGTTAAAGAAAATAAATTATCAGACCTGATTAAAAAAACCAGGGCGGGCCGTGGACCGGACACACCGTTGGAGAAAGAAATTTATCAGGTAAACATAAATTCTGTTTTCTCCAACATAGGTGTGTCCGGTCCACGGCGTCATCCTTACTTGTGGGAACCAATACCAAAGCTTTAGGACACGGATGAAGGGAGGGAGCAAATCAGGTCACCTAAATGGAAGGCACCACGGCTTGCAAAACCCTTCTCCCAAAAATAGCCTCAGAAGAAGCAAAAGTATCAAACTTGTAAAATTTGGAAAAAGTGTGCAGTGAAGACCAAGTCGCTGCCCTACATATCTGATCAACAGAAGCCTCGTTCTTGAAGGCCCATGTGGAAGCCACAGCCCTAGTGGAGTGAGCTGTGATTCTTTCAGGAGGCTGCCGTCCGGCAGTCTCATAAGCCAATCGGATAATGCTTTTAATCCAGAAGGAGAGAGAGGTAGAAGTTGCTTTTTGACCTCTCCGTTTACCAGAATAAACAACAAACAAAGACAAAGTTTGTCTGAAATCCTTAGTAGCTGCTAAGTAAAATTTGAGAGCACGAACTACATTCAAGTTGTGCAACAAACGTTCCTTCTTTGAAGCTGGATTAGGACACAAAGAAAGGTACAACTATCTCCTGGTTAATGTCTTTGTTAGAAACAACTTTTGGAAGAAAACCAGGTTTAGTACGGAAAACCACCTTATCTGCATGGAACTCCAGATAAGGAGAAGAACACTGCAGAGCAGATAATTCTGAAACTCTTCTAGCAGAAGAAATAGCAACCAAAAACAAACTTTCCAAGATAATAACTTAATATCAACGGAATGTAAGGGTTCAAACGGAACCCCCTGAAGAACTGAAAGAACTAGGTTGAGACTCCAAGTAGGAGTCAAAAATTTTGTAAACAGGCTTGATTCTAACCAGAGCCTGAACAAAGGCTAGAACATCTGGCACAGCTGCCAGCTTTTTGTGAAGTAACACGGACAAGGCAGAAATCTGTCCCATCAAGGAACTTGCAGATAATCCTTTTTCCAATCCTTCTCGAAGGAAGGATAGACTCTTAGGAATCTTAACCTTGTCCCAAAGGAATCCTGCAGATTCACACCAACAGATATACCAAATTATGTGGTAATTTTTCTGGTTACAGGCTTTCAGGCCTGAACAAGAGTATTAATAACAGAATCTGAGAACCCTCGCTTTGATAAGATCAAGCGTTCAATCTCCAAGCGGTCAGCTGGAGTGGGTCGAACGGACCTAGAACAAGAAGGTCTCGTCTCAAAGGTAGCTTCCATGGTGGAGCCGATGACGTATTCACCAGATCTGCATACCAAGTCCTGCGTGGCCACGCAGGAGCTATCAAAATCACCGACGCCCTCTCCTGATTGATCCTGGCTACCAGCCTGGGGATGAGAGGAAACGGCGGGAACACATAAGCTAGTTTGAAGGTCCAAGGTGCTACTAGTGCATCCACTAGAGCCGCCTTGGGATCCCTGGATCTGTACCCGTAGTAAGGAACTCTAAAGTTCTGACGAGAGGTCATCAGATCCATGTCTGGAATGCCCCACGGTTGAGTGACTTGGGCAAAGATTTCCGGATGGAGTTCCCACTCCCCCGGATGCAATGTCTGACGACTCAGAAAATCCGCTTCCCAATTTTCCACTCCTGGGATGTGGATAGCAGACAGGTGGCAGGAGTGAGACTCCGCCCATAGAATGATTTTGGTCACTTCTTCCATCGCTAGGGAACTCCTTGTTCCCCCCTGATGGTTGATGTATGAACTTGGCCCTCGCTAGCTGAGGCCAAGCTTTGAGAGCATTGAATATCGCTCTCAGTTCCAGAATATTTATCGGTAGAAGAGAGTCTACCCGAGACCAAAGACCCTGAGCTTTCAGGGATCCCCAGACCGCGCCCCAGCCCATCAGACTGGCGTCGGTCGTGACAATGACCCACTCTGGTCTGCAGAAGGTCATCCCTTGTGACAGGTTGTCCAGGGACAGCCACCAACGGAATGAGTCTCTGGTCCTCTGATTTACTTGTATCTTCGGAGACAAGTCTGAATAGTCCCCATTCCACTGACTGAGCATGAACAGTTGTAATGGTCTTAGATGAATGCGCACAAAAGGAACTATGTCCAGTGCCGCTACCATCAAACCTATCACTTCCATGCCCTGCGCTATGGAAGGAAGAGGAACGGAATGAAGTATCCGACAAGAGTCTAGCAGTTTTGTTTTTCTGGCTTCTGTCAGAAAAATCCTCATTTCTAAGGAGTCTATTATAGTTCCCAAGAAGGGAACCCTCGTTGACGGAGATAGAGAACTCTTTTCCACGTTCACTTTCCATCCGTGAGATCTGAGAAAGGCCAGGACAATGTCCGTGTGAGCCTATACTTGAGGAAGGGACGACGCTCGAATCAGAATGTCGTCCAAGTAAGGTACTACAGCAATGCCCCTTGGTCTTAGCACCGCCAGAAGGGACCCTAGTACCTATGAGAAAACCTTAGGAGCAGTGGCTAATCCGAAAGAAAACGCCACGAACTGGAAATGCTTGTCCAGGAATGCAAACCTTAGGAACCGATAATGTTCCTTGTGGATAGGAATATGTAGATACGCATCCTTGAAATCCACCTTGGTCATGAATTGACCTTCCTGGATGGAAGGAAGAAGTGTTCGAATGGTTTCCATCTTGAACGATGGAACCTTGAGAAACTTATTCAAGATCTTGAGATCGAAGATTGGTCTGAACGTTCCCTCTTTTTTGGGAACTATGAACAGATTGGAGTAGAACCCCATCCCTTGTTCTCCTAATGGAACAGGATGAATCACTCCCATTTTTAGCAGGTCTTTTACCCAATGTAAGAATGCCTGTCTTCTTATGTGGTCTGAAGACAACTGAGACCTGTGGAACCTCCCCCTAGGAGGAAGCCCCTTGAACTCCAGAGAATAACCTTGGGAGACTATTTCTAACGCCCAAGGATCCAGAACATCTCTTGCCCCAGCCTGAGCGAAGAGAGAGAGTCTGCCCCCCACCAGATCCGGTCCCGGATCGGGGGCCCGCATTTCATGCTGTCTTGGTAGCAGTGGCAGGTTTCCTGGCCTGCTTTCCTATGTTCCAGCCTTGCATAGGTCTCCAGGCTGGATTGGCTTGAGAAGTATTACCTTCCTGCTTAAACTTAGGTTTATTTTTGGTCTTGAAAAGACCTATCCCGAGGAAGGGCGTGGCCCTTGCCCCCAGTGATATCAGAGATAATCTCTTTCAAGTCAGGGCCAAAGAGTGTTTTCCCCTTGAAAGGAATGTCAAGCAATTTGTTCTTGGAAGACGCATCCGCTGTCCAAGATTTTAACCGAAGCGCTCTGCGCCACAATAGCAAAACCCAGAATTTTTTCGCCGCTAACCTAGCCAATTGCAAGGTGGCGTCTAGGGTGAAAGAATTAGCCAATTTAAGAGCACGAATTCTGTCCATAATCTCCTCATAAACAGAAGAATTACTAATAATCGCCTTTCCTAGCTCATCAAACTAGAAACACGCGGCTGCAGTGACAGGGACAATGCATGCAATTGGATGTAGAAGGGAACCTTGCTGAACAAACATCTTTAGCAGACCTTCTAATTTTGTATCCATAGGATCTTGGAAAGCACAACTATCTTCTATGGGTATAGTGGCGCGCTTGTGTAGAGTAGAAACCGCCCCCTCGACCTTGGGGACTGTCTGCCATCAGTCCTTTCTGGGGTCGACTATAGGAAAACAATTTTATAAATATGGGGGAAGGTACTAAAGGTATACCGGGCCTGTCCCATTCTTTACTAACAATGTACGCCACCCGCTTGGATATAGGAAAAGCTTCGGGGGGCCCCGGGGCCTCTAAGAACTTTTCTATTTTACATAGTGGTTCTGGCATGACCAGATAATCACAATCATCCAAATTGGATAACACCTCCTTAAGCAGAGCGCGGAGATGTTCCAACTTAAATTTAAAATTAATCACATCAGGTTCAGCTTGTTGAGAAATGTTTCCTGAATCTGAAATTTCTCCCTCAGACAAAACCTCCCTGGCCCCCTCAGACTGGTGTAGGGGCCCTTCAGAAACCATATCATCAGCGTTCTCATGCTCTACAGAATTTTCTAAAACAGAGCAGTCGCGCTTTCGCTGATAAGTGGGCATATTGGCTAAAATGTTTTTGATAGAATTATCCATTACAGCCGTTAAATGTTGCATAGTAAGGAGTATTGGCGCACTAGATGTACTAGGGGCCTCCTGTATGGGCAAGACTGGTGTAGACGAAGTAGGGGATGATGCAGTACCATGCTTACTCCCCTCACTTGAGGAATCATCTTGGGCATCATTTTTACTAAATTTTTTATGACATAAAATACATATAGTTAAATGAGAAGGAACCTTGATTTCCCCACATTCAGAACACAATCTATCTGGTAGTTCAGACATGTTAAACAGGCATAAACTTGATAACAAAGCACAAAAAACGTTTTAAAATAAAACCGTTACTGTCACTTTAAATTTTAAACTAAACACACTTTATTACTGCAATTGCGAAAAAGTATGAAGGAATTGTTCAAAATTCACCAAAATTTCACCACAGTGTCTTAAAGCCTTAAAAGTATTGCACACCAAATTTGGAAGTTTTAACCCTTAAAATAACGGAACCGGAGCCGTTTTTATATTTAACCCCTTTACAGTCCCTGGAATCTGCTTTGCTGAGACCCAACCAAGCCCAAAGGGGAATACGATACCAAATGATGCCTTCAGAAAGACTTTTCTATGTATCAGAGCTCCACACACATGCAGCTGCATGCCATGCTGTCCTCAAAAAACAAGTGCGCCATTACCGGCGCGAAAATGAGGCTCTGACTATGATTAGGGAAAGCCCCTAAAGAATAAGGTGTCAAAAACAGTGCCTGCCGATATAATCATATCAAAATACCCAGAATAAATGATTCCTCAAGGCTAAATAAGTGTTAATAATGAATCGATTTAGCCCAGAAAAAGTCTACAGTCTTAATAAGCCCTTGTGAAGCCCTTATTTACTATCTTAATAAAAATGGCTTACCGGATCCCATAGGGAAAATGACAGCTTCCAGCATTACATCGTCTTGTTAGAATGTGTCATACCTCAAGCAGCAAGAGACTGCACACTGTTCCCCCAACTGAAGTTAATTGCTCTCAACAGTCCTGTGTGGAACAGCCATGGATTTTAGTTACGGTTGCTAAAATCATTTTCCTCATACAAACAGAATTCTTCATCTCTTTTCTGTTTCTGAGTAAATAGTACATACCAGCACTATTTGAAAATAACAAACTCTTGATTGAATAATGAAAAACTACAGTTAAACACTAAAAAACTCTAAGCCATCTCCGTGGAGATGTTGCCTGTACAACGGCAAAGAGAATGACTGGGGTAGGCGGAGCCTAGGAGGGATCATGTGACCAGCTTTGCTGGGCTCTTTGCCATTTCCTGTTGGGGAGGAGAATATCCCACAAGTAAGGATGACGCCGTGGACCGGACACACCTATGTTGGAGAAATAAGGATTTGGAATAATTGTGCTTTATACAAAAAAATCATAACCACCACAAAAAAGGGCGGGCCTCATGGACTCTTGCTAATATGAAAGAAATGAATTTATCAGGTAAGTTCTTACATAAATTATGTTTTCTTTCATGTAATTAGCAAGAGTCCATGAGCTAGTGACGTATGGGATAATGACTACCCAAGATGTGGATCTTTCCACACAAGAGTCACTAGAGAGGGAGGGATAAAATAAAGACAGCCAATTCCTGCTGAAAATAATCCACACCCAAAATAAAGTTTAATGAAAAACATAAGCAGAAGATTCAAACTGAAACCGCTGCCTGAAGTACTTTTCTACCAAAAACTGCTTCAGAAGAAGAAAATACAACAAAATGGTAGAATTTGGTAAAAGTATGCAAAGAGAACCAAGTTGCCACTTTGCAAATCTGATCAACCGAAGCTTCATTCCTAAACGCCCAGGAAGTAGAAACTGACCTAGTAGAATGAGCTGTAATCCTATGAGGCGGAGTCTTACCCGACTCAAAATAGGCAAGATGAAATAAAGATTTCAACCAAGATGCCAAAGAAATGGCAGAAGTTTTCTGGCCTTTCTAAAACCGGAAAAGATAACAAATAAACCAGAAGTCTTTCGGAAAGACTTAGTAGCTTCAACATAATATTTCAAAGCTCTAATAACATCCAAAGAATGCAACGATTTCTCCTTAGAATTCTTAGGATTAGGACATAATGAAGGAACCACAATGTTTCTACTAATGTTGTTGGAATTCACAACTTAGGTAAAAATTCAAAAGAAGTTCGCAACACCGCCTTATCCTGATGAAAAATCAGAAAAGGAGACTCACAAGAAAGAGCAGATAATTCAGAAACTCTTCTGGCAGAAGAGATGGCCAAAAGGAACAAAACTTTCCAAGAAAGTAATTTAATATCCAATGAATGCATAGGTTCAAATGGAGGAGCTTAAAGAGCCCCCAGAACCAAATTCAAACTCCAAGGAGGAGAAATTGACTTAATGACAGGCTTTATACGAACCAAAGCTTGTACAAAACAATGAATATCAGGAAGAATAGCAATCTTTCTGTGAAAAAGAACAGAAAGAGCAGAGATTTGACCTTTCAAGGAACTTGCGGACAAACCCTTATCTAAACCATCCTGAAGAAATTGTAATATTCTTGGTATTCTAAAAGAATGCCAAGAAAAATGATGAGAAAGACACCAAGAAATATAAGTCTTCCAGACTCTATAATATATCTCTCTGGATACAGATTTACGAGCCTGTACATAGTATTAATCACAGAGTCAGAGAAACCTCTTTGACCAAGAATCAAGCGTTCAATCTCCATACCTTTAAATTTAAGGATTTCAGATCCTGATGGAAAAAAGGACCTTGAGACAAAAGGTCTGGTCTTAACGGAAGAGTCCACGGTTGGCAAGAGGCCATCCGGACAAGATCCTCATACCAAAACCTGTGAGGCCATGCCGGAGCTACCAGCAGAACAAACGAGCATTCCTTCAGAATCTTGGAGATTACTCTTGGAAGAAGAACTAGAGGCGGAAAGATATAGGCAGGATGATACTTCCAAGGAAGTGAAAATGCATCCACTGCCTCCGCCTGAGGATCCCGGGATCTGGACAGATACCTGGGAAGTTTCTTGTTTAGATGAGAAGCCATCAGATCTATTTCTGGAAGTTCCCACGTTTGAACAATCTGAAGAAATACCTCTGGTTGAAGAGACCATTCGCCCGGATGCAACGTTTGGCGACTGAGATAATCCGCTTTCCAATTGTCCATACCTGGGATATAAACCGCAGAGATTAGACAGGAGCTGGATTCCGCCCAAACCAAAATTCGAGATACTTCTTTCATAGCCAGAGGACTGTGAGTCCCTCCTTGATGATTGATGTATGCCACAGTTGTGACATTGTCTTATCTGAAAACAAATGAACAACTCTCTCTTCGGAAGAGGCCAAGACTGAAGAGCTCTGAAAATTGCACGGAGTTCCAAAATATTGATCGGAAATCTCACCTCCTGAGATTCCCAAACCCCTTGTGCCGTCAGATACCCCCACACAGCTCCCCAACCTGTAAAACTAGCATCTGTTGAGATTATAGTCCAGGTCGGAAGAACAAAGAAGCCCCCTGAACTAAACGATGGTGATCTGTCCACCATGTCAGAGAGTGTCGTAAAATCGGTTTAAAGATATAAATTGAGATATCTTTGAGTAATCCCTGCACCATTGGTTCAGCATACAGAGCTGAAGAGGTCGCATGTGAAAACGAGCAAAGGAGATCGCATCTGATGCGGCAGTCCTAAGACCCAACATTTCCATGCATAAGGCTACCAAAGGGAATGATTGTGACTGAAGGTTTTGACAAGCTGATATCAATGTTAAACTTCTCTTGTCTGACAAGGACAGAGTCATAGACACTGAATTTATCTAGAAACCTAAAAAGGTTACCCTTGTCTGAGGAATCAATGAACTGATTGGTAAATTGATCCTCCAACCATGAACTTGAAGAAACAACACAAGTCGATTCGTATGAGATTCTACGAAAATGAGAAGACTGAGCAAGTACCAAGATATCGTCCAAATAAGGAAATACCAAAACCCTATTCTCTGATTACAGAAAGAAGGGCACCGAGAACCTTTGAAAAAAATTCTTGGAACTGAGGCTAGGCCAAACGGTAGAGCCACAAAACTGGTAATGCTTGTCTAAAAAGAGAATCTCAGACACTAAAAGTAATCTGGATGAATCGGAATATGCAGATACACATCCTGTAAATCTATTGTAGACATATAATGCCCTTGCTAAACAAAAGGCAGGATAGTCCTACAGTAACCATCTTGAATGTTGGTATCCTAACATAACGATTCAATAATGATAGATCCAGAACTGGTCTGAAGGAATTGACCTTCTTTGGTACAATGAAGAGATAAAATAAAACCCCAGCCCCTGTTCCAGAACTGGAACTGGCATAAATACTCCAGCCAACTCTAGATCTGAAACACATTTCAGAAATGCTGAGCCTTGCTGTGTTAACTGGGACACGGGAAAGAAAAGAATCTCTTAGCAGGAGGCCTTAACTTGAAGCCAATTCTGTACCTTTCTGAAACAATGTTTCTGAAACCAGAGATTAAGAACGGAATTGATCCAAATTTCTTTGAAGAAAACGTAATCTGCCCCATACCAGCTGAGCTGGAATAAGGGCCGCACCTTCATAGGTACTTAGGAGCTGGCTATAGGTTTCTATAAAGCTCGGATATATTCCAAACTGAAAATAGTTTCCAAACTGATACCGCTCCTGAGGATGAAGGATCAGGCTTTTGTTCCTTGTTGTGAGGAAAGGAACGAAATGATTATTTACCCTGGAAAGAAAGGGAAAGCAAAGTTGACTTAGAAGACATGTCAGCATTCCAAGTTTAATCCATAAAGCTTTTCTAGCTAAAATAGCTAGAGACATATACCTGACATCAACTCTAATGATATCAAAAGATGGTATCACCAATAAAATTATTAGCATGTTATAGAATAATAATAATGCTATAAAATTATGATCTGTTACTTGTTGCGCTAAAGCTTCTAACCAAAAAGTTGAAGCTGCAGCAACATCCGCTAAAAATATAGCAGGTCTAAGAAGATTACCTGAACATAAGTAAGCTTTTCTTAGAAAGGATTCAATTTTCCTATCTAAAGGATCCTTAAATGAAGTACTATCTGCCATAGGAATAGTAGTACATTAGCAGGAGTAGAGACAGCCCCATAACCTTAGGGATTTTTGTCCCAAAAAACTCTAATCTGTCAGATGGCACAGGATAGAATTTGCTTAAACGTCTAGAAGGAGTAAATAAATTACCCAAATTATTCCATTCCCTGGAAATTACTTCAGAAATAGCATCAGGGAGATAAAACACTTCTGGAATAACTACCTTATTTAAACGTTTACATTTAGTATCAAGAGGACCAGAATCCTCTATTTCTAATGCAAATAACACTTCTTTAAGTAAAGAACGAATAAATTCCATCTTGAACAAATACAAAGATTTATCAGCATCAAAATGATGATGTTCATTTAAAAATTCATCTGAAAAAAAGAGAAGTTTTAAAAGACTTTTATGTATACTAGAAGGAGAAATAACAGACATAGCCTTCTTAATGGATTTAAAATAAATAAAATCTCTTATGTTATCAGGAACACTCTGAAAATTAGATGTTGACGGAACAGCAACAGGTAATGTAACAGTACTAAAGGAAATTTTATCTGCATTAATAAGTTTGACATGACATGCAATACAAATAACAGCTGGAGAAACAGATACCAAAAGTTTATAGCAGACTTAGCTTGGTAGCTCCAGCACTGTGCAGTGATTTTCCTGTAGTAACTTCTGACTCAGTTGCAACGTGGAACATCTTGCAATATGTAAAAGAAAAAAACAACATATAAAGCAAAATTGATCAAATTCCTTAAATGACAGTTTCAGGAATGGGAAAAAAATGCCAGTGAACAAGCTTCTAGCAACCAGAAGCAATAAATAATGAGACTTAAATAATGTGGAGACAAAAATGACGCCCATATTTTTTAGCGCCAAAAAAGACGCCCACATTATTTGGCGCCTAAATGCTTTTGGCGCCAAAAATGACGCCACATCCGGAACGCCGACATTTTTGGCGCAAAATAACGTCAAAGAATGACGCAACTTCCGGCGACACGTATGACGCCGGAAACGGAAATAGAATTTTTGCGCCAAAAAAGTCCGCGCCAAGAATGACGCAATAAAATGAAGCATTTTCAGCCCCCGCGAGCCTAACAGCCCACAGGGAAAAAGTCAAATTTTAAGGTAAAATATGTTAAATTAAAATGCATTATCCCAAATATGAAACTGACTGTCTGAAAATAAGGAAAGTTGAACATTCTGAGTCAAGGCAAATAAATGTTTGAATACATATATTTAGAACTTTATAAACAAAGTGCCCAACCATAGCTAGGAGTGTCACAGAAAATAAGACTTACTTACCCCAGGACACTCATCTACATATAGCAGATAGCCAAACCAGTACTGAAACGAGAATCAGCAGAGGTAATGGTATATATAAGAGTATATCGTCGATCTGAAAAGGGAGGTAAGAGATGAATCTCTACGACCGATAACAGAGAACCTATGAAATAGACCCCTTAGAAGGAGATCACTGCATTCAAATAGGCAATACTCTCCTCACATCCCTCTGACATTCACTGCACGCTGAGAGGAAAACCGGGCTCCAACTTGCTGCGGAGCGCATATCAACGTAGAATCTAGCACAAACTTACTTCACCACCTCCATCGGAGGCAAAGTTTGTAAAACTGAATTGTGGGTGTGGTGAGGGGTGTATTTATAGGCATTTTAAGGTTTGGGAAACTTTGCCCCTCCTGGTAGGAATGTATATCCCATACGTCACTAGCTCATGGACTCTTGCTAATTACATGAAAGAAAGAGCTGATTTCTTTAGGGCAATGCCCTACAAAAGGCCCTTTTAAGGGCTATTGGTAGTTAATTGTAGGCTAGGGGGTGTTTTTATTTTGGGGGGCTTTTTTATTTTTATAGGGCTATTAGATTAGGTGTAATTGTTTTTATTTTGGATAATTTCATTTGTTATTTTTCGTAATTTAGTGTTTGTTATTTTTTGTAATTGTAGATTTAATTTTTTTAGTAGTGTTAGGTTTTTTAATGAGTTATTTAATATATTTAATTTGTAGTTATTTTAATTTTAGTATAATAGTAATGTCAGGTTAGTTTATAGTTTAAACTTATTTTTTTTTAATTTCCCAGGTAAGTTTTTATTTATTTTAAGATAGGGATCTTGTAATTTTACTGTAAAGTTAGGGGGTTGCTCGGTTTGGGAGTTAATAGTTTAATTTAGGTTTATTTAATGATGTGGGCGGCCAGAAGTTAATAACTTTATTTAGTGGTGGCAAAGTCGGGGAGCTGCGGAATAGGGGTTAATATCTTTATATAGTGTGGGCAATGTTGGCGTGCAGGGGAATAGGGGTTAATAACTTTAGAATAGTGGTGACAATGTCGGGGAGCGCCGTGAATAGGGGGTTAATACATTTTATTAGTGGCGGCGATGTCGGGAGTGGCAGATTAGGGCTTAATAATATTAATTTCGTTTTTGTGATGCGGGAGAGCCTCGGTTTAGGGGTTAATAGGTAGTTTATGGGTGTTAGTGTACTTTGTAAAAATTTAGTTATTAGTTTTGTGTAACAGTTTTGTTGCGTAAAACTCAAAACTACTGCTCTCAGATGGCGGTACGGATTGTGTAGGTATAGGCTGTAACGCAAGTTTTTTAGCCTCACCGCAAAACTCGGAATGGCAGCGCTATGGGAATCCCATGAAGAAACGTAATTTTTTCGAGTGCGGGACTGACGTTGCGTTACAGGCTAAAAGGCTTGCGGTACAGCTATACCGACAAGACTCGTAACGCTGCAATGGCCATTTTTTCAGCGTTAAAACATGAACGCAAAACTCGTAATCTAGATGCTTGGTATTACAAAACACTTGTGTTGTTATAAAATAACATATATACCAAGTCTTAAAGGGATAGTAAAGTCAAAATTAAGCTTTCAAGATTCAGATAGAGCATGCAATTTTAAAAAACTTTTTAATTTAATTTTATTATATAATTTGCTTCATTCTTGTGGTATCTTTTGTTGAAAAGCATACCTAGGTAGCCTCATGAGCAGCAGTGCACTACTGGGAGCTAGCTGCTGATTGAAGGCTGCACACATATGACCATTGTCATTGGCTTATCCTTGTCTTGGCTTATCCTTGTCATTGGTATATCTAATGTGCTCAGCCAGCTCCAAGTAGTTCTACACATTAGAAATTGCTCATTTTTATAGAGCTAAATTACGTGAAAGGGGGTAGAGTCATTAAAACATATTGCAAAGTTCTTTCACTATGTATAGCTAAACAATGTATATAAAAATATCAAGGTGTTTACAGTCGCTTTAATGGAAGTAATCAGACATTGCCTTTTCTCTCCTTATTACACCGAACCGCACATATGTGAGCTATTCAGACACATATCGGCAGGATAAGGCATGCCTCTCCAATGTAAATTACTCAGTATATAAACTATGGGCTAGATTACAGGTGGAGCGCTAAATTGTCACGTTCCCGCAAACGGGCAAATTTGTCCGTTTGCAGGAGCGCAATAATTAACCAGCCATTACAAGTGGCTAGTTATTGCTACCACTAGCTCGCGGCAGCAGTTAGCGCTTATAAAATTAACCAGAGATCAGATCTCTGGTTAATTTTATAAATCTGCCCCAAATGGCCACAATACTGTCTAGTGTAGTTTATTAAAAAATAAAGATAGCAACATCTTTATTTTTTAATAAAATTACTGCACTAGGAAGTATTTTGGTGTTAAATTTGGTGGGTGTGGGGTGTTAGAAAAAAAAACGGCACTGAAAAGTGCCTTTACATTGCGGTCAATGGAAACTGTGTGTTTCCAGGAAATATATATGTATATACTTATATACATATATATTTATGTGTTAATATGTGTATATACACATATTAACACATAAATACAGTTGTGCGCATAAGTTTACATACCCTGGCAGAATTTATGATTTCTTGGCCATTTTTCCAGAGAATATGAATGATAACAAAAAAACTTTTCTTTCACTCATGGTTAGTGTTCGGCTGAAGCCATTTATTATCAATCAACTGTGTTTACTCTTTTTAAATCATAATGACAACAGAAACTACCCAAATGACCTTGATCAAAAGTTTACATACCCTGGTGATTTTGGCCTGATAACATGCACACAAGTTGACACAAAGGGGTTTGAATGACTATTTAAGGTAACCATCCTCACCTGTGATCTGTTTGCTTGTAATTAGTGTGTGTGTATAAAAGGTCAATGAGTTTCTGGACTCCTGACAGACCCTTGCATTTTTCATCCAGTGCTGCACTGACAATTCTGGATTCTGAGTCATGGGGAAAGAAAAAGAATTGTCAAAGGATCAGTGGGAAAAAGGTAGTTGAACTGTATAAAACAGGAAAGGGATATAAAAAGATATCCAAGGAATTGAGAATGCAAATCAGCAGTGTTCAAACTCTAATCAAGAAGTGGAAAATGAGGTGTTCTGTTTGATAACATACTGCATTCATCTTGCCATCAATTCTGACCAAATTTCCTGTGCCTTTGTAGCTCACACATCCCCAAAACATCAGCGATCCACCTCCGTGTTTCACAGTAGGAATGGTGTACCTTTCATCATAGGCCTTGTTGACTCCTCTCCAAATGTAGCGTTTATGGTTGTGGCCAAAAAGATCAATTTTGGTCTCATCACTCCAAATGACTTTGTGCCAGAAGGTTTGAGGCTTGTCTCTGTGCTGTTTGGCGTATTGTAAGCGGGATACTTTGTGGCATTGGCGTAGTAATGGCTTTCTTCTGGCGAATCGACCATGCAGCCCATCTTTCTTCAAGTGCCTCCTTATTGTGCATCTTGAAACAGAGACACCAATTGTCCTGTATTTCACCTGAAGTTATTTGTGGGTCTGTCTTTGCATCCCGTACAATTTTCCTGGCAGTTGTGGCTGAAATTTTAGTTGGTCTACCTGATCGTGGTTTGGTTTCAACAGAACCCCTCATTTTCCACTTCTTTATTAGAGTTTGAACACTGCTGATTTGCATTCTCAATTCCTTGGATATCTTTTTATATCCATTTCCTGTTTTATACAGTTCAACTACCTTTTCCTGCAGATCCTTTGACAATTCTTTTGCTTTTCCCATTACTCAGAATCCAGAATCGTCAGTGCAGCACTGGATGAAAGATGCAAGGGTCTGTCAGGAGTCCAGAAACTCATTGACCTTTTATACACACACACTAATTACAAGAAAAAAGATCAGACGTGAGGATGGTTACCTTTAATAGCCATTCAAACCCCTTTGTGTCAACTTGTGTGCATGTTATCAGGCTAAAATCACCAGGGTATGTAAACTTTTGATCAGGGTAATTTGGGTAGTTTCTGTTGTCATTATGATTTAAAAAGAGTAAACACAGTTGATTGATAATAAATGGCTTTAGCCAAACACTAACCATGAGTGAAAGAAAAGCTTTTGTGTTATCATTCATATTCTCTGAAAAATGGCCAATAAATCATAAATTCAGCCAGGGTATGTAAACTTATGAGCACAACTGTATATATGTATATCGGCATATACATATATATATATTTATATTTGCTGCCATCGCTGCGCTACATAGGAGCCTATGGAAGCATGCTCTCCTTAACTCACTGCTTCCCAGCGATGCGATCGCAAGGTTGTATTCGCATTGCTGAAAACTTGTAATACCAGCGCACATTAGCATGCGCTGGTATTAAACAGTGGAGTGCAAATATCGCTTTCATCAAAGCGGTATTTAGCGCTCCACTTGTAATCTGGCCCTATCTGTTTACAAAGTGTTTGCAAGAATAAGACTATAAACCAGAGTAGCCATAACAAACTGAATTTTAATCTCCGGCAAAGAAAACCTAACCCCAGGCATTCATGTTATCTAATGTGTAGGTTATATGCTAAAGTTTGTAAAAAAAAAAAAAAAAATCAAAATAACAAACTGCTGTCTATCCAATTATGAACCTTGTTTTGTTTCAAGTTGCAAAGTGCAGCTTTAGCAGTTCTCATTATAAGTTGCACAGTGTATTTCTCGCAACTGGCTTATGCAAGTTCCCATAATGGTATACATAACTTGTTATATTTATAACTAACATTAAGCCATTATCTATTAAGTTCCAGACGTTCTCAGCTGTTTTGGGTGGGGGTAAGACGATAACTTTATATTTTAACTCAGAGTGAAAAAATATGATACCCAAAGCAATCTGTCAAAGAACTGCCTTTTATTATGAGCTTAGGCAAATGGTGACAACTATTATCTAGCTGTACATGACAAGTGACAAGTGATATTTGCAAATGTAAACAATCCAATATAAAATGATGGATTGCATAATATTTTATACCTGTAGTAAAGCAACCATTTTTGTCTAGAAATATTAGGCTATCAGGGACGAAAATCTTTACAAGAAAAAAATATATAAAGATAATGAACTCAACAGAACTAGTAAAGAGATGTAAGGGAATTGTTGTATTACCACGGTGTTAGATATCAGCAGATGTTTCTCAAAAATAGATGAGATAAGCCCAAAACGATGTACAGACTCCAAGCTGACTTATGTAGGCTCAGCTATAAGATACTATGAAACATATTATATCCTATAACGTCTGCAAGGGCCACAAGAGCTTTCCAACATCACTGCATAAATATAGGTAAAATGTCCACATGTTGCACTTTAAAAACATAAATTATGCTTACCAGATAATTTCCTTTCCCTCTGTACAGGGAGAGTCCACAGCTGCATTCATTACTTGTGGGAAATACTTAACCTGGCCACCAGGAGGAGGCAAAGACACCCCAGCCAAAGGCTCAATACCTCCCCCACTTGCCTCATCCCCCAGTCATTCTGTCGAGGGAACAGGGAAAAGTAGGAGAAATATCAGGGTGAAAAAGGTGCCAGAAGAACAAAATAAAATTTAGGGCCGCCCATCGGAGAACACGGGCGGGAGCTGTGGATTCTCCGTGTACAGAAGGAAAGGAAATTATATGGTAAGCATAATTTATGGTTTCCTTCTTAATACAGGGAGAGTTAACAGCTGCAACGGGAGGACAAAAAAGAGAGGCGGCCCCCATCTGAGGGCACCACTGCCTGCAAAAACCCATGCTCATAAAGGCTGCTTAAACAGAAGGAAAAGAAAAAGCAAAAAAACTCTTTGGAAAAACAGCTGCACAACATTCAAATCCATAGAGATCTCATGCCAGAGACCCAAGATGACGTCACTGCTCTCGAACTGAGCCATAAACCTCTGAGAAAGCTAGAGTCCCGCTGTTTCCTATGTCAAGCAGAAGACACTTCTCAACTAAAAATAAGGAAGTCGAAAATGCCATCAGATCAAGGGAATGATTAAAGGGAACATCCGTCCTGAAGATCACACTCCGAGAGTGGATAGCTGACAACGAGCAGTAGTGGGCCTCCTCCCATCACCAAACTCGAGATACTACCCTCTACGCAGGAGAATCTCTCTTTCTCAGAAAGAAATCTAAGCCACTGCAAAAAGAAAGGCTGACTGGAATCCATACACTGGGACGAACCCAGAAGACCAAACACTCATAGCAAAAAGCTTGCCTGAGGAGTCATAAGAATAATCGGGAGGGAAACTCCTGAATCCCCGGTCCCTCATAGGACACGCTCTCCTCAAACTGACAGGCTAACGACTGTCCCTCGAGACAGGGAGATCTGGATAAAAGGGAACAACCAGCACCCGAAGGTGGATCTGAACCCTGGACCTTCTGCTTGCAAGCCCAGTGAGCTAGCCACTAGGCCACAACAGAGCATTCCAGAATACTGGAGAGTGATTTTCCCATCCAGGTAAATCTGATAAAACAGATTCAAACAGTGCCAGGCCGAAGTCAAAGGAAAGAATTCAAGAAGGGCCCCAACATAAACCCAATTTAGCATCCAGGGATCCACCCTGGCGCCTACACCAGAGAACTCTGATCTAGATCCATCTCTGAGGATCGGAGAAGACAAAGGAAAATCGTCAAGACCAGGGAGCTACTGATAAATCTGGAATCAGGATACTGCCAATTTAAACCCCAGATCCCCCCAAAAAACTAAGCTCAAAAACAAGGTTTACTGGAAGAGACGGTCCATAAGAACCGGATTTTACCCAAAAGGAATGAACAAAGAAAGATATCCTTCTCGACAGTGATCCTGCAGAGTTCCGAACAAAAAGGTAAAGGGAACCTTATATTCTCCCACAAGAAGGAGACCTAATAAGCACTGCTTAAGTACTGTAGAACCCAAATAGGACGGGAGACCCCCTCCCTATATTGGACCCTGAAACAACAGTGGAATTAAAATATTCTCACACTGCGACAGGTACCAGACAATGACTCCAAAAAGTCACCTGAAAGGCTTCCCTCTCTCTGCCAAAAGACAAAATCAAGATAAGACAAACTGGCCAGAAAGGCAGGATGTGAAGCCTAGCTCTGGTCTCTAGGACCCCTAGATCTGATATGATCCAGAATCAAGCGCCCATTTAAGATAATACCTAAACCAGGTACTCTCTGTAATCTAGGATAGATGGACCTGCTCTGCCTGGACCAGAATAGCTAGAAATAACTCCTCTCGAGTCAAAGGAAAGAGTAGACTTAACCGACATATCTGCCAGAGTAACTCAAGAACTAAACAGAAAATTCTGAAGTTCCAGCTTATGCTAGATGACTGAGAATAATCCAAATAAAGAAGTATAAGCTCCATAGCTTAAAACTGTCTCGAAAAATATTGAGGGAACCATCACCTCGAACTGAGACCGAGATGCTTCCACAGGAACTCTCCAGACATCGCGACAACCGAAGTCATCAGTATCTAATATCTCATATGGCGAAACGTCTTCCTAAAAAGAGTTTCTACAAAAACCAAGAGCTCTAAATCAAAAACTATCCTGAAACGGAATAGAAAAAGAAAATAGGCAAGCGCACAAAATTGATAGCCAAGAAGGAATGTGCAACAACAGGTCCTGCCTGTTATACGACACAAACCCCCCTATAGAGCTTGGAACTGGGATTCTGAAATAATAAAAAAAATAATAATGATAAATATATATATATATACTGTATATATATATTGTGACAGAAAGCAAGGCCTGGTTATAAATGGAAGATATTTAAGACCAAGCATTGTACATGCTATTTCTCCTTTCAGTTAAAACCCCAGGGAGAAAGAGTGTGTATTTGATTATCCCAGACAGCTGTGAAGCTGTCCAGCAGCTAATCACAGGTGTGGCTAATTAGAAGTTGTGAGGGTTTAAATAGCAGCCTCACTTAGGCCTTGAGAGAGAGTTACACAGCTACAGAAGCTGGTGTGTGTTTGTTACACTGTGTAAAAGACTTTTGTTCCTGTGAACTGTAAAAGGACATTATTTTTACAAAGCACTTGTGGAATGCTGTGAAGTGCTGGGACACATTTAAAAGTACTTAACTTTGCTGCAGAGGAAGGATTTCCCTCTTTTGAAAATGAACTGCCTGTTTGTTATTGCTGTGGAAAATAAAGCCTTTTAAACTACAGTGGATTGTCCTGTGCTGCATTTGTGCCCTAGAAGACCGTGGTTAAAAGTGTTCCTGTCACACTTGGTGGAGAATTCGGGCAACCACGTTGTATGTCTGTGGGCATAATAATCTGCAAGCAACATGGAGGAAGTCATTAAAGCTTTGATCCATTCTAATGCTATACAGCAGGAGACTAACAGAAAAGCTGCTGAAAATAGTGCAGCACTGCAACAGTTGGTTTTGGCCCAGTCAGAGAGTGCTATGCTGCTGGCTAAATCACAGAAGGAGAACACTGAATTGTTGATACAACAGATGGCTGCTGTGCAAGCTGAGACATTCAGGAAGACCCGGGAGGAGCAGCAAAGTGCTACACAGACTCTGCAACGAGAGGTTCAAGCCATATCAGAAAGACTGAACTCTGAATATGTTGGTGGCAGCCAAGGTTCCAGAGTAATAAGGGCTAGTCATTATCTTCAAAAAATGACAGCAGCTGATGATGTTGAGGCGTATCTTTTGGCATTTGAACGCACAGCAGAAAGAGAAAAATGGCCAACAGTTGAGTGGGCGAGTATACTTGCGCCATTTCTTAGTGGTGAACCTCAGAAGGCCTACTTTGATTTAGAGCCAGCACAAGCCAGTGACTATGAGAAATTGAAAGCAGAAATCCTTGCACGCCTGGGGGTGACTTCGGCAGTCCGTGCACAAAGATTCCATTCCTGGATGTTTTCATCTCATAATGCTGCAAGATCCCAGATGTTCGACCTTATACACCTTGCCAGGAAGTGGCTGCAACCAGAGGTTAATTCGGCTACCAAAATAGTGGAACTACTGGTGATGGACCGGTTTCAGCGTGGATTACCTGCTTCCCTGCGGCGGTGGGTTAATCAAGGTGATCCTCAAACAGCGGATCAGTTGATTGTATTGGTCGAAAGGTTTATAGCTTCAGGAGAAGTTTTGCAACAATCTTCAATGGATCAGCCCCACAATCCCAAGTCCCAGAGCTCTACAAGAACTGGTAAGACTGTTCAGGGGATAAGGGGGATAAGAGAGCAGCAGGTGTATAGGCAAAACACCAGAGACATTTCCCCAGGAATTAAGGAAACATTTAAATATAACCAACCTGTAAGATGTTTTAAATGTAATGAGGTTGGGCATATTGCTAGAGACTGTGATAAAGATGAATTTATGGACTGTAATGTTGCACATTCACTATTGTCTAATAGCAACAGCTCTGTTAATAATGATTCCCATTGGTGTACTGTGACGGTTAATGGTAAAGTGTCTAGGGCTTTGCTTGATTCAGGAAGTATGGTCACACTAGTGGCTAAATCTTTAGTACCAGATGCAGTATTAGATTATGGGGAAAAAATGGGAATTATCTGTGTTCATGGAGATAAACGGGAATATCCTACAGCTGAGGTGGAAATTGAGACTCAGTGTGGTAAATTAAAATATTGTGTTCGTGTAGTACCAAATTTAGCCCATGAGGTGGTGATAGGGAGAGATTTTCCAAAATTTCTGGAGTTATGGGAATCTCCAGAAATATGTCAAACTTCTGATATTTATGTATTTCCTTTCTCTGAAACTGATTTTGAAAGGGGTTCCATTGAAAAGGAGAAAAATAAGATTTATTGCCCTATGCCTGTATTAGTAGGTGATCAACCATCTCAGAGTAATGAAGTACCAAGTACTAGCTCGGAAAATATTGATGATTTGATAGATCTGTTTGGTGGCCCTGGTAATTTTAAAAAAGCCCAATGGGAGGATCCAACATTGGTAGAGGCAAGAAATAATATCAGGGTTATAAATGATGTTGTGACACAGCCAGGAAATGTATTACCCTATCCTTATTTTGAAGCAGTTAATGATTTGGTATATCGTGTAGAGAAGAAAGGAACAGACATTGTTAAACAACTTTTGGTGCCCCAGACTTTTAGGAACACTGTATTAAATCTTGCACATAACCACATTCTAGGGGGGCATTTGGGAGTTGAGAAAACCAAAGAGAGAGTTCTTAGAAGGTTTTATTGGCCAGGGATATTTGTAGCCATCAAGGATTATTGTGCTTCATGCCCTAAGTGTCAACTTACAGCTCCTGCTAAAGATTTTCGTAACCCTTTAGTGCCCTTGCCTATAATTGATGTGCCTTTTGAAAGAATTGCTATGGACTTAGTGGGTCCGCTGGTTAAATCTGCTAGAGGACATCAGTATATACTGGTAATCCTTGATTATGCTACACGCTATCCTGAGGCAGTTCCCCTTCGTAACAGCTCTGCAAAGTCCATAGCAAAATAACTCATGCTAATGTTTAGCAGGGTCGGGATACCTAAGGAAATTTTGACAGACCAAGGAACTCCATTTATGTCCAGGGTTACAAAAGAATTGTGTAAGTTGTTTGGCATAAAACAACTAAGGACCTCAGTATATCACCCTCAGACTGATGGTTTAGTAGAAAGGTTTAACAAAACTCTCAAAAGTATGCTAAGAAAGGTAATTGACACAGATGGGAGAAATTGGGACCTTCTGTTACCCTATTTAATGTTCTCTATCAGGGAGGTTCCCCAGGCTTCTACAGGTTTTTTCCCCATTTGAACTGTTATATGGGCGGCATCCCAGGGGATTACTAGATATAGTTAAAGAGACTTGGGAGCATCGAAGTATTATTGAACATATTTCCCAAATGCAGGATCGTATGGAAGCTGTCATGCCCATTGTAAGGGAACATATGGGAAAAGCACAGGAAGCACAAAAGTACAGCTACAACCGTAATGCGAGAGCCAGGGTGTTTCAACCTAGGGATAGGGTGTTAGTTCTGGTCCCTACAGTTGAAAATAAATTCTTGGCTACTTGGCAGGGCCCATGTGAGATAATTGAGAAAGTGGGTGATGTTAATTACAAAGTAAGTCAGCCAGGGAGAAGGAAACCTGAGCAAATATATCATATAAATCTGTTAAAACCTTGGAAAGATAGGGAAGTTTTAGTTGCCTTAAAACCTACAGAACTCCCTGTCACTGAACCAGAGGTAAATATATCAGAAACCCTATCTGTACATCAGAAGCGAGAGGTCAAGGATTTTATTAGAATAAACAAAGAGGTATTTTCTGTGGTACCGAGAAAAACTAATGTTATTAAGCATGACATAATAACAGAACCAGGGAAGAAGGTCTGCCTTAAACCCTATAGGGTCCCTGAGGCTCGTAGAAAGGCTATTAAACTGGAGGTAGAAAAAATGTTAAAGCTTGGGGTAATTGAGGAATCACAAAGTGAGTGGAACAGTCCAATCGTGCTTGTTCCAAAGCCGGATGGTTCATTAAGGTTCTGTAATGACTTTCGTAAGATTAATTGTGTTTCCAAATTTGACACCTACCCAATGCCTAGAGTAGATGAGTTAATAGAAAGGCTAGGAAAAGCACATTATCTCACTACAATTGATTTAACAAAAGGGTATTGGCAGGTGCCTCTCACTAGTCAAGCAAAGGAAAAGACAGCTTTTTCAACCCCAGAGGGCTTATTTCAGTATACGGTGTTGCCATTTGGTTTACATGGGGCCCCAGCAACATTCCAGAGGATGATGGATAGAATTCTGAAACCCCATGTTCGTTATGCGGCAGCATATTTGGATGATGTTATAATTTATAGAACAGATTGGGAATCCCATCTTCCAAAAGTTCAAGCAGTACTTGATGCAATACGGTCTGCTGGGTTAACTGCCAATCCTGCAAAATGTACTGTTGGTTTACAGGAAGCTAAGTACTTGGGTTATACTATTGGTAGAGGATTAGTTAAACCTCAGACAACAAAAGTAGAGGCCATACAGAACTGGCCACAGCCTTTAACTAAAAAACAAGTAAGAGCATTTATTGGGATAACTAGTTATTATAGAAGGTTTATCCCGAATTTCGCTACAATTGCGGCACCCTTGACAGATCTCACAAAAGCAAGGGCCCCAATTATGATAAAATGGTCCCCAGAAGCAGAACAAGCTTTTAAGCATTTGAAAGATGCCCTTTGTGCCCATCCAGTTTTGGTAAACCCCAATTTCGATAAAAATTTTATTGTACAGACAGATGCCTCTGATGTTGGTTTAGGAGCAGTTCTCTCGCAGGAGTGTCAGGGAGAAGAGCATCCTGTCCTTTTCCTAAGCAGAAAACTTGTTTCACAGGAAAAGAACTATTCTATAGTGGAGAAAGAATGCCTTGCCATTAAGTGGACTTTAGAGACCCTTAGGTACTATCTGTTGGGAAGAAAATTTTAATTAATAACAGATCATGCTCCTCTCACATGGATGAGTCAGAATAAGGAAACAAATTCAAGGGTTACTAGGTGGTTTCTTAGCTTGCAACCCTTCAATTTTACTGTTGAGCACAGGGCCGGTCTTTTGCAGGGCAATGCTGATGGTTTGTCTCGGGTACATTCATTGATGTCCATGGTCGCTCAACCCACTGGGTGTGAGCTGGGGGGGAGGATATGTGACAGAGAGCAAGGCCTGGTTATAAATGGAAGATATTTAAGACCAAGCATTGTACATGCTATTTCTCCTTTCAGTTAAAACCCCAGGGAGAAAGAGTGTGTATTTGATTATCCCAGACAGCTGTGAAGCTGTCCAGCAGCTAATCACAGGTGTGGCTAATTAGAAGTTGTGAGGGTTTAAATAGCAGCCTCACTTAGGCCTTGAGAGAGAGTTACACAGCTACAGAAGCTGGTGTGTGTTTGTTACACTGTGTAAAAGACTTTTGTTCCTGTGAACTGTAAAAGGACATTATTTTTACAAAGCACTTGAGGAATGCTGTGAAGTGCTGGGACACATTTAAAAGTACTTAACTTTGCTGCAGAGGAAGGATTTCCCTCTTTTGAAAATGAACTGCCTGTTTGTTATTGCTGTGGAAAATAAAGCCTTTTAAACTACAGTGGATTGTCCTGTGCTGCATTTGTGCCCTAGAAGACCGTGGTTAAAAGTGTTCCTGTCACAATATATATATATATATATATATATATATATATATATATAAATATATATATTTATGTAACGGTACCAACAGGATACCAAGGGTTAACACCAGATGAACAATGTCCTGAATATGGGATCAGCAACTCACAACCCAGCCAGTTTTCCCCTCAAACATGAGAACAGGCTCCACATTGCAGGTTTTAAAACAGAATGACATTTATTAAAAGGCTATGCCTAGTATTTATGCAGATCTGACCCCAGCTGGGGGGTTGAAAGAATCTTGTACATTAGATAGAGAGCAAACGCCCTTTGACATGCCACAATAGAATTACCTTACTTAGCAGATAACAACTTAAACACAAGAAAACAATGCAGTCCACCTTATCAACTAGCAGTCTGCCTCTGGAGATGATTAGACAATGGGAATGTTTATCACTAAACGTAATTAGAGCACACAATAGCTGATGCCAGCAACCTTGTATTTAGAAAAATAGCTTCTGAAAGCTGAACAGAGTTAACTCTTGAGTTCTGACCGAAGGGTCTGTCACATATACATAGCACACAATACAGCCTATAGACAACCTTTCTTACATTATAGTCCAGAAGTGGCTAGGTTTGCCACAATGCTCCCCCAGAACCAAGCCGGCATACATAGTCTGATCCCAACGGATCGGCTTGGGGATGTCCGGGGAAGTACTCACAGATCACTTTTCAAGTTCAGTTTGTCTGGATAACCCGTCGGCGTTACCGTTTTGTTTCCCTGGGCGGTAATGGATTGTAAAGTCGAAGGGCTGCAGCGCCAAACACCAGCGCAGCAGCCTGGCATTGTCCCCGGCCACACGGTTCAGCCACACCAACGGGTTGTGATCTGTGAGTAAGGAAAAAGGTTGTCCATACAGGTACGGCTGCAACTTTTTGAGGGCCCACACCACGGCCAGGCATTCTTTTTCGATGGCGGCGTAGCTTACTTCACGGGGCAACAACTTCCGGCTCAAGTAAGCTACTGGGTGTTCTCCGCCATCTGCTCCAACTTGGCTCAGCACTGCCTCCACTCCAAACATCGAAGCGTCTGTGTGAACAAGAAATCTTTTAGTGGGATCGGGTGCAGCAAGTACAGGCGCATTAGAGCAGTCTTTAGTTGTTGGGTCACCTCTGCGGTAAACTGGGTGCCCCTATCCGATATTATCTCCTGGGGGAACCCTACCCGGGAAAATATTTTTATTAAGGCTTCAGCTACCGTCTCTGCATGGATGTTGGAGAGAGCAATGGCCTCGGGGTACCTAGTGGTGTAGTCCACCACGGTTAAAATGTACCTCTTCCCGGAGGGACTGGGCTTGGGTAGTCACAGGGTTAACATCAGCGGGACCCATGGGAGCATAGGCAGAAACAAGGGGGGCCAAGTCATTTCCAAGGAGAACATCAGCAGGTAAGTCCTTCTTGACCCCCACATTCACAGGTCTAGCGCCCACTCCCCAATCCAAATGTACCCTGGCAACAGGTAGGCGGAACACAGTGCCCCCTGCTACCCTCACAGCCACAGTGTCTCCAGTGTGCTGTTTCTCAGACACCAAGTTCTCTTGAAGCAAGGTCATGGTAGCACCAGTATCCCGTAGACCACTGACCTCCTTCCCATTCACTTTAACCAGTTGCCGGTTATTCCGGTGGGCAGCTTGCACGGGGTCTGCTTCATGTAGGCTGCCCCAGCATTCTGGCGCCTCTACGCAGCGGGCCGAAGGCTGAGGATTATGTGGGATTCAGCCGGCGGGTCTTCTCCAGGACTGTGCTTGGTTCGCTGCGTTTAGGGGACACTCTGGTCTTTTGTGCCCTAGTTGCTTACATCCAAAGCACCGAATAGGTTGTGAGTAGCCCCGCGAATTGAACCGGGCTCTCTGAGGGTAGTTCGTGGCCGGAGGCCGTGTGGTATAGCGGTGCGCCGGGGGTTGGTAACTGGCAGCTGCTGGGGTGACTGGGGGTCTGTACTCCACTCTAGCAGTGGGCAATCGGTATACTGCTCCCCCTGCCACTCGTACTGCCACGGATCCGCCAGTGTGTGCTGTATCCGACACCAAATGGGGAGCTATCAGGGTTAAAGTAGCTCCCGAATCCCGAAGTCCCTGGACCTCCTTCCCCTCTACGGTCACCAGCTGGCGGTGATGTTGCCGGTTATCGGTGGCCCGGACCGACATCACCTCATGCAGAATTCCCAGGGGTTCCTCGGCTTGGGTGCTCAACACCTCATTAGCGGCTGGCTCCGTTTGGTAATGGTGAGCAGCCACCCTTGGGGCCAGGTTCTGTCTGACCTGGTTCCAAGCTTGTCTGCTCCGATTTTGGGTGCACTCACGTGCCATATGTCCCCACTGCTTGCGGGTGTGGTATTGTATATTCGCTCGTCCGTTGTATCGTGAGGGGGGTGGTGGATTCCCTGGGGCTGGGCGAAAAGGTGCCGCTGTGGGGTTGTTAGGCTGTAGAGGACTGGGCTGTCCCGTGGGTCGAGCGTACGTCTTAGGCAGTAGTCCATGGTGCCTCCTGGCATCAAAATGCTGGTCTGCTAATCTGGCTGCTTCGGTTAAGGTGAGGGGTTTTCGATCTCTCACCCATTCTTGGGCTTCTGGGGACAAGCCGTTAAAGAATTGCTCCAACAGCATCAGTTGTCGCAATTCTTCCATGGTGGTAGCTTGGCTGGCCTGTATCCTTGAAAAGCTTGATCCAGCTTGTGGGCCCACTCTGCATGTGAATCTCTTTCTGGCTTGCGCAGGCCTCTAAACTTGCGCCGGTATGCCTCTGGGGTAATGGCATATCTTTCCAAGATCGCTCTCTTCACTTTAGCGTAATCCTTGCTGTCCTCCCTGGGTACAGCGCGATACGCTTCCGCTGCCCTACCGGCTAGCTTGCCTGCTAGCACCGGCACCCATACGGACTGCTCCAAATCATGTAACTTTGACAGTCTCTCAAAATCCTGTAAATATCCATCGATCTCATCCTTCTCCTCACAAAACATTTTAAAGGCATGGTATGGGATTTTGGGTCTTACTGGGTTGCTGAGTGCTTCCGAAATGGATTCTGCTCGGGAGGATGCATTCCGCGGACTGTGTGCCATCACGTACTCCTGCACATCTGCCATTACCACGGATAGCATATCCCGTGGTACAGGTTGGGGTAAAAATTCCAGCCTGGTCCTCATTTCCCTTTGGTATAGGGTCTCCTCCATGGCTGCTGGAGGCGTAGCGCTGCAAGCTCTGTCTCCCTCCATCAGCTCGGCAATTAATATAGCCTTGGGTTTGCTGCTGCCTATCTTTCCCCTGGCTTCTAGCAGTTCCTTTAACGTTTGTCTCTTTAGCTTAGAATAATCCGTCTCCATTCACTTCGGTCCCTGGTACTCCTTCCATCTTAGTCAGTATTGTAGTAATCCCCCTCTTCCTGAGGTTACTGACTTGTGTAGTTGCTCTTCTGGGCGATAAGGTTGATCCCGTCGCTTGCCACCAATTGTAACGGTACCAACAGGATACCAAGGGTTAACACCAGATGAACAATGTCCTGAATATGGGATCAGCAACTCAAAACCCAGCCAGTTTTCCCCTCAAACATGAGAACAGGCTCCACATTGCAGGTTTTAAAACAGAATGACATTTATTAAAAGGCTATGCCTAGTATTTATGCAGATCTGACCCCAGCTGGGGGGTTGAAAGAATCTTGTACATTAGATAGAGAGCAAACGCCCTTTGACATGCCACAATAGAATTACCTTACTTAGCAGATAACAACTTAAACACAAGAAAACAATGCAGTCCATCTTATCAACTAGCAGTCTGCCTCTGGAGATGATTAGACAATGGGAATGTTTATCACTAAACGTAATTAGAGCACACAATAGCTGATGCCAGCAACCTTGTATTTAGAAAAATAGCTTCTGAAAGCTGAACAGAGTTAACTCTTGAGTTCTGACCGAAGGGTCTGTCACATATACATAGCACACAATACAGCCTATAGACAACCTTTCTTACATTATAGTCCAGAAGTGGCTAGGTTTGCCACAATATATATAGATTAGAAGAATAGGATCTCCATCCTGCTTCACTCATCTAATCAAGATCGCTATCTTATTTAGAGGACTGAGATTCAACTGAGGGAACAGTACTAGGAATCTCTAACATCACCAAAACTTCTCTCAGAAGCAAGCGCAGACGTGCCATTCTAAATCTAAATGCTAAATCCTCTTCAGTCGGAGGAATCAAATCAGCAAACTCCGACCCTGGAGGTCCTACCTCTGAAGCTTTAGAGGGAACCGCATCTAGAGGTGACTGATCGGATACAATCGTCAATTTACACGACGGTCCCTGGGCAGGAGTGCATGGATTAACCCTTCGCTTGCACGTAGCAGGAAGAGGCAAACTCGCTAGGACCGTAGAGATGGCCATGCGGAACTGCGCAGTAACCTCTGGTGGAAAAAAGCCCCCTTCATGCGAAGGAGCAGCGGTACCCGGGGCAACTACATGTGTAGGAACAAAAGATTCTAGGGAACACACCTCACGAGACGAGGAATCCTCAGAGGTGGACGGCTCAGTGATCTCTAACATCTCAACAGGTTGATGAGAACACCCTGATGCGGCATACGGAACATAATTGAGAGGGCTGGACTACCCGGGCCTCCTCACAATATACACAGGTATCAAATTCTGTATTAGAGGGATCCCCCTCCAAATTATCAGAATCCTCCATAACTCATCTATCTTAAATTATAGAAAAAACAACTGGCACCTTATACCCCCAATGGCTGGGGCACTCACCACCTCCTATGACCCAGACAGATATAGAAACTCGCTCCTCGCACACTCGGTCAGGAATAGGAAATGGAAAAAAACGTGACCACTCCCAGTCACACGGTGCGTCATGCAGGATCGGCCCTGCTAAGGAAAAGCGTGCCAGCTTAAGAAAACTGCGCATGAATAATAAAATTAAAAATAACCTGTACGTTCCATATCAGCCTATGAGCCCAAACGTCTCCTACACATAACGCAGCCGAAATCACATAACAAATATGATTAAAAACCCCACTGTTCAATAATCCCCCTCTGGGGATAATAACCCTTGACTCCATAAAGATAAAAGGAGTCCCACTGTGACCCTGTCTTCTATCGTTAACATATGTATAAAAAAAAATGAAACAATCTTACCAGAATCTATGCCGTGGAACAGAAAAACACGGTCCTTCAAGTTTGACAGACTGTAGCGTTGCTTCTGACATGGACTTGAGTGAAGAAAAGCAGGCAGCGAAACTCGTCAATGCTGATTGTTTAGGAGCTGTTAATCTGAGTCTGGATGGTTTCGCAGAAAGACTCTCCCTGCATCTCCAGACTCTAACTTTCATCAATGCTCTCTCTGAGAGGCTGACAAGACTACTTAAAACTCCAGTCCCATCTCGAAGGGTAGATACCCTTCCTAAAGAACTACTCCGAAATCATCTGACATTTCTCTGCCAACCTCCTGTGACAAAAGGCAAAGAATGACTGGGGGACAAGGGAAGTGGGGGAGGTATTTGAGCCTTTGGCTGGGGTGTCTTTGCCTCCTCCTTGTGGCCAGGTTCAGTATTTCCCACAAGTAATGAATGCAGCTGTGGACTCATTACTGTCTGCAAACCGACTGCTAACGGTATGTTAATAATTTGGTATTATTAATTGTTCTTATATAAATATATATTGTTTAACAGATTAAAAATAAAAAAAACAATTAAAAAATGTAAGTGTCTTTAATCTTCAGAATAGCTTTCTGCATTAGCGTTCCCTTACATTTTAGTATAAGGATAAAATGCTGTAATGAAATCCCCCCTTTTACTATATTTTTAGCTACTTCAAAAGGGTTAAACACATATTCAAAGTTGCATTCTTGGAACGCCCTCATTCTGTTCCAGATAAGGATATGACTAGTGATTGGAGCATACACATGTATGCCCTCTTATCATTTGCTCATTGACTATAGGAGTTGAGCACAATCTATCGGCTGTTGTCTATCAAACTTATCAGCATGTTTTTTCAGCGATCACAAAATGCCTCTTCTGATAATGATTTTAAAGTACAAAGTCAACAAGTCCATTAAAAAAACAAACAAACAATATTTTGCATCTTAAAGGGACATTAAACACTTTGAGATGGTAATATAAAATGATAAATCATATATATATATATATATATATATATATATATATATATATACACAGTATATATATATATATATATATATATATATATATATAAACAAAAAGTCTGCAATAAACTTTCATTATTTATTTTGTCTGCTTTTCCTGTAATTCAATTCTGAAATTGTGAGCTTTTTAATTCCTGTTAGAAATGAAAGTGCAGAACACTGTTATATTCCCCACAGTCATTGGCTGCACACTCTAGTAACCTATTTATAACTGTCCCTTACTAGCCACAGCAGAGAAGGTAACCTAAGTTACAACATGGCAGCTTCCATTGTTTTATAGACACTTAGGGGTAGATTTATGAACTGTCGATCAGAAATGATTTGCTACATCAAATCATGTCCGCTCGACATCGCTAAAGGCGGACAGCATATGCTGTCCGCATTTAACATTGCACAAGCATTTCTGGTGACATGCTTGTGCAATACCACCCCCTGCTCACTGGAGGCCAATCAGCCGCTAGCAGGGGTTGTCAATCATCCAGATCGGATCGGGGTGATTTCAATCCGCCACCACAGGTTAAGGAGCAGTGGTCTTATGACATAGCATCCATTTTGTCAATATTTCAACAGCTAATTAAACTTAAAAAAATTAATCTACATGTTATTATTCTTAGATTAATCTTTTCTTTGAATGCATCATTCTAACTAGCATTTATTTAGTGTTCAATGCCCCTTTAATCTTGCAATATCAGTATTAAAAATGAAAGACCATGTGATCAAACAAACAAAATGTCAGTTTCCCAGGCCTAGCATTTACATCACAGCTGAAGTGCTTGTATGTTGATTGATCCCTTTTAATAATGTGTAGTGATGCAACTACCCTGTTGTGCTCCAAAACTATAGAGATATGTGTGTATGCCTCTCTCAGGAATTTGAACAAGAGCATTACAGGTACAGTGTGTTTGTGTTTGTTGCGTTTTTGACTGTGCTGCTATTTATTAGCGTAAAATGCTTATAATTAACTGATTATGTGGGAAGCCTTTGATCTCATCCCATATGGCGAGTGGGAAAGTCATTTTCTTCTGTGCATAGGCAAAGAAGCAGCGGTCATAAGATCGGGATGATTGACACCCCCTGCCGCAATGATTGGCCGCGAATGTGCAGAGGGTGGCATTGCACAAGCATTTTACAAGAAATGCTTGTGCAATGATAAATGCCGACAGCGTATGCTGCCGGCATTTAGCGATGTCGGGCGAACATGATTCGCTACATTTGATAAATCTTCCCCTTAGGGGTATATTTAACATAGTGTTATCGGACATGATACGATGTAGAGTATCATGTCTGCGGCACATCGATAAATGCCGACAGCGTACGCTGTCAGCATTTAACTTTGCACCAGCAGTGCTTGTGAACTGCTGGTGCAATGCCGCCCCCTGCAGATTCACGGCCAATTGATTTCTGTCTACGTCCTCAGAGCAGGTGGACAAGTTAGGGAGCAGCGGTCTTTAAACCGCTGCTTCATAACTTCTGTTTCTGGCCCCTTAGTCTCAACTGGAGAGACACAGGAGCTCAATTTTTAAAAAAAATCTAATGCTCTAATGAAATAGAGTACTTTATTTTTACTCTAGAATGTCCCTTTAATACATATAATCCTATAACTTTAACCATCCTCTGTGCAAAGCAATACTTGCTCAAATGAATCATGCATTGTCTTATTAAATCTCACAGCACTTCTTCCTCTGCTCCCATCCAAGTTATAACAGTTAAGGTCAGTGTTTCCTTATGAAAAGAAAATGAATAAAATCAAACTGCAAAAACAGAATTTATGTTTACCTGATAAATTTCTTTCTCCAACGGTGTGTCCGGTCCACGGCGTCATCCTTACTTGTGGGATATTCTCTTCCCCAACAGGAAATGGCAAAGAGCCCAGCAAAGCTGGTCACATGATCCCTCCTAGGCTCCGCCTACCCCAGTCATTCGACCGACGTTAAGGAGGAATATTTGCATAGGAGAAACCATATGGTACCGTGGTGACTGTAGTTAAAGAAAATAAATTATCAGACCTGATTAAAAAACCAGGGCGGGCCGTGGACCGGACACACCGTTGGAGAAAGAAATTTATCAGGTAAACATAAATTCTGTTTTCTCCAACATAGGTGTGTCCGGTCCACGGCGTCATCCTTACTTGTGGGAACCAATACCAAAGCTTTAGGACACGGATGAAGGGAGGGAGCAAATCAGGTCACCTAAATGGAAGGCACCACGGCTTGCAAAACCTTTCTCCCAAAAATAGCCTCAGAAGAAGCAAAAGTATCAAACTTGTAAAATTTGGTAAAAGTGTGCAGTGAAGACCAAGTCGCTGCCCTACATATCTGATCAACAGAAGCCTCGTTCTTGAAGGCCATGTGGAAGCCACAGCCCTAGTGGAATGAGCTGTGATTCTTTCGGGAGGCTGCCGTCCGGCAGTCTCGTAAGCCAATCTGATGATGCTTTTAATCCAAAAAGAGAGAGAGGTAGAAGTTGCTTTTTGACCTCTCCTTTTACCTGAATAAACAACAAACAAGGAAGATGTTTGTCTAAAATCCTTTGTAGCATCTAAATAGAATTTTAGAGCGCGAACAACATCCAAATTGTGCAACAAGCGTTCCTTCTTTGAAACTGGTTTCGGACACAGAGAAGGTACGATAATCTCCTGGTTAATGTTTTTGTTAGAAACAACTTTTGGAAGAAAACCAGGTTTAGTACGTAAAACCACCTTATCTGCATGGAACACCAGATAAGGAGGAGAACACTGCAGAGCAGATAATTCTGAAACTCTTCTAGCAGAAGAAATTGCAACTAAAAACAAAACTTTCCAAGATAATAACTTAATATCAACGGAATGTAAGGGTTCAAACGGAACCCCCTGAAGAACTGAAAGAACTAAATTGAGACTCCAAGGAGGAGTCAAAGGTTTGTAAACAGGCTTGATTCTAACCAGAGCCTGAACAAAGGTTTGAACATCTGGCACAGCTGCCAGTTTTTTGTGAAGTAACACCGACAAGGCAGAAATCTGTCCCTTCAGGGAACTTGCCGATAATCCTTTTTCCAATCCTTCTTGAAGGAAGGATAGAATCCTAGGAATCTTAACCTTGTCCCAAGGGAATCCTTTAGATTCACACCAACAGATATATTTTTTCCAAATTTTGTGGTAAATCTTTCTAGTTACAGGCTTTCTGGCCTGAACAAGAGTATCGATAACAGAATCTGAGAAACCTCGCTTCGATAAAATCAAGCGTTCAATCTCCAAGCAGTCAGCTGGAGTGAAACCAGATTCGGATGTTCGAACGGACCCTGAACAAGAAGGTCTCGTCTCAAAGGTAGCTTCCAAGGTGGAGCCGATGACATATTCACCAGATCTGCATACCAAGTCCTGCGTGGCCACGCAGGAGCTATCAAGATCACCGACGCCCTCTCCTGATTGATCCTGGCTACCAGCCTGGGGATGAGAGGAAACGGCGGGAACACATAAGCTAGTTTGAAGGTCCAAGGTGCTACTAGTGCATCCACTAGAGCCGCCTTGGGATCCCTGGATCTGGACCCGTAGCAAGGAACTTTGAAGTTCTGACGAGAGGCCATCAGATCCATGTCTGGAATGCCCATAGTTGAGTGACTTGGGCAAAGATTTCCGGATGGAGTTCCCACTCCCCCGGATGCAATGTCTGACGACTCAGAAAATCCGCTTCCCAATTTTCCACTCCCGGGATGTGGATAGCAGACAGGTGGCAGGAGTGAGACTCCGCCCATAGAATAATCTTGGTCACTTCTTCCATCGCTAGGGAACTCCTTGTTCCCCCCTGATGGTTGATGTACGCAACAGTCGTCATGTTGTCTGATTGAAACCGTATGAACTTGGTCCTCGCTAGCTGAGGCCAAGCCTTGAGAGCATTGAATATCGCTCTCAGTTCCAGAATATTTATCGGTAGAAGAGATTCTTCCCGAGACCAAAGACCCTGAGCTTTCAGGGATCCCCAGACCGCGCCCCCAGCCCATCAGACTGGCGTCGGTCGTGACAATGACCCACTCTGGTCTGCGGAATGTCATCCCTCGTGACAGGTTGTCCAGGGACAGCCACCAACGGAGTGAGTCTCTGGTCCTCTGATTTACTTGTATCTTTGGAGACAAGTCTGTATAGTCCCCATTCCACTGACTGAGCATGCACAGTTGTAATGGTCTTAGATGAATGCGCGCAAAAGGAACTATGTCCATTGCCGCTACCATCAACCCGATCACTTCCATGCACTGAGCTACGGAAGGAAGAGGAACGGAATGAAGTATCCGACAAGAGTCCAGAAGTTTTGTTTTTCTGGCCTCTGTTAGAAAAATCCTCATTTCTGAGGAGTCTATAATTGTTCCCAAGAAGGGAACCCTTGTTGACGGGGATAGAGAACTCTTTTCCACGTTCACTTTCCAGCCGTGAGATCTGAGAAAGGCCAGGACGATGTCCGTGTGAGCCTTTGCTCGAGGGAGGGACGACGCTTGAATCAGAATGTCGTCCAGGTAAGGTACTACTGCAATGCCCCTTGGTCTTAGCACCGCTAGAAGGGACCCTAGTACCTTTGTGAAAATCCTTGGAGCAGTGGCTAATCCGAAAGGAAGCGCCACAAACTGGTAATGTTTGTCCAGGAATGCAAACCTTAGGAACCGATGATGTTCCTTGTGGATAGGAATATGTAGATACGCATCCTTTAAATCCACCGTGGTCATGAATTGACCTTCCTGGATGGAAGGAAGGATAGTTCGAATGGTTTCCATCTTGAACGATGGGACCTGAGAAATTTGTTTAAGATCTTGAGATCTAAGATTGGTCTGAACGTTCCCTCTTTTTTGGGAACTATGAACAGATTGGAGTAGAACCCCATCCCTTGTTCTCTTAATGGAACAGGATGAATCACTCCCATTTTTAACAGGTCTTCTACACAATGTAAGAACGCCTGTCTTTTTATGTGGTCTGAAGACAACTGCGACCTGTGGAACCTCCCCCTTGGGGGAAGTCCCTTGAATTCCAGAAGATAACCCTGGGAGGACTATTTCTAGCGCCCAAGGATCCAGAACATCTCTTGCCCAAGCCTGAGCGAAGAGAGAGAGTCTGCCCCCCACCAGATCCGGTCCCGGATCGGGGGCCAATATTTCATGCTGTCTTGGTAGCAGTGACAGGTTTCTTGGCCTGCTTTCCCTTGTTCCAGCCTTGCATTGGTCTCCAAGCTGGCTTGGCTTGAGAAGTATTACCCTCTTGCTTAGAGGACGTAGCACTTTGGGCTGGTCCGTTTTTACGAAAGGGACGAAAATTAGGTCTATTTTTTGCCTTGAAAGGCCGATCCTGAGGAAGGGCGTGGCCCTTACCCCCAGTGATATCAGAGATAATTTCTTTCAAGTCAGGGCCAAACAGCGTTTTCCCCTTGAAAGGAATGTTTAGTAGCTTGTTCTTGGAAGACGCATCAGCCGACCAAGATTTCAACCAAAGCGCTCTGCGCGCCACAATAGCAAACCCAGAATTCTTAGCCGCTAACCTAGCCAATTGCAAAGTGGCGTCTAGAGTGAAAGAATTAGCCAATTTGAGAGCATTGATTCTGTCCATAATCTCCTCATAAGGAGGAGAATCACTATCGAGCACCTTTATCAGTTCATCAAACCAGAAATATGCAGCTGTAGTGACAGGGACAATGCATGAAATGGGTTGTAGAAGGTAACCTTGCTGAACAAACATCTTTTTAAGCAAACCTTCTAATTTTTTATCCATAGGATCTTTGAAAGCACAACTATCCTCTATGGGTATAGTGGTGCGTTTGTTTAAAGTAGAAACCGCTCCCTCGACCTTGGGGACTGACTGCCATAAGTCCTTTCTGGGGTCGACCATAGGAAACAATTTTTTAAATATGGGGGGAGGGACGAAAGGAATACCGGGCCTTTCCCATTCTTTATTAACAATGTCCGCCACCCGCTTGGGTATAGGAAAAGCTTCTGGGAGCCCCGGCACCTCTAGGAACTTGTCCATTTTACATAGTTTCTCTGGGATGACCAACCTTTCACAATCATCCAGAGTGGATAATACCGCCTTAAGCAAAATGCGGAGATGTTCCAACTTAAATTTAAATGTAATCACATCAGATTCAGCCTGATGAGAAATGTTCCCTGAATCAGTAATTTCTCCCTCAGACAAAACCTCCCTGGCCCCCTCAGATTGGGTTAGGGGCCCTTCAGAGATATTAATATCAGCGTCGTCATGCTCTTCAGTAACTAAAACAGAGCAGCCACGCTTACGCTGACAAGGGTTCATTTTGGCTAAAATGTTTTTGACAGAATTATCCATTACAGCCGTTAATTGTTGCATAGTAAGGAGAATTGGCGCGCTAGATGTACTAGGGGCCTCCTGAGTGGGCAAGACTCGTGTAGACGAAGGAGGGAATGATGCAAGTACCATGCTTACTCCCCTCACTTGAGGAATCATCTTGGGCATCATTGTCATTATCACATAAATCACATTTATTTAAATGAATAGGAATTCTGGCTTCCCCACATTCAGAACACAGTCTATCTGGTAGTTCAGACATGTTAAACAGGCATAACTTGATAAGAAAGTACAAAAAACGTTTTAAATAAAACCGTTACTGTCACTTTAAATTTTAAACTGAACACACTTTATTACTGCAATTGCGAAAAAACATGAAGGAATTGTTCAAAATTCACCAAATTTTCACCACAGTGTCTTAAAGCCTTAAAAATATTGCACACCAAATTTGGAAGCTTTAACCCTTAAAATAACGGAACCGGAGCCGTTTTAAGCTTTTAACCCCTTTACAGTCCCTGGTATCTGCTTTGCTGAGACCCAACCAAACCCAAAGGGGAATACGATACCAAATGACGCCTTCAGAAAGTCTTTTCTAAGTATCAGAGCTCCTCTCACATGCGACTGCATGCCATGCCTCTCAAAAAACAAGTGCGCCACACCGGCGCGAAAATGAGACTCTGCTTATGCTTTGGGAAAGCCCCTAAGAAATAAGGTGTCTAATACAGTGCCTGCCGATATTATTATATCAAAATACCCAGATAAAATGATTCCTCAAGGCTAAATATGTGTTAATAATGAATCGATTTAGCCCAGAAAAGTCTACAGTCTAAATAAGCCCTTGTGTAGCCCTTATTTACGATCGTAATAAACATGGCTTACCGGATCCCATAGGGAAAATGACAGCTTCCAGCATTACATCGTCTTGTTAGAATGTGTCATACCTCAAGCAGCAAGAGACCTGCACACTGTTCCCCCAACTGAAGTTAATTGCTCTCAACAGTCCTGTGTGGAACAGCCATGGATTTTAGTTTACGGTTGCTAAAATCATTTTCCTCATACAAACAGAAATCTTCATCTCTTTTCTGTTTCTGAGTAAATAGTACATACCAGCACTATTTCAAAATAACAAACTCTTGATTGAATAATAAAAAACTACAGTTAAACACTAAAAACTCTAAGCCATCTCCGTGGAGATGTTGCCTGTACAACGGCAAAGAGAATGACTGGGGTAGGCGGAGCCTAGGAGGGATCATGTGACCAGCTTTGCTGGGCTCTTTGCCATTTCCTGTTGGGGAAGAGAATATCCCACAAGTAAGGATGACGCCGTGGACCGGACACACCTATGTTGGAGAAATACAGGTTAGTGTCAGGGCAAAAGTCATAAAGTTAACATTCTATGCTAAATTACAGAATGGTTTTTAAATAAATCAGTATATTCCCTAGAGTGTGCTGAAGTAGAGGGTTACTTATTAATATCATATTTCACACAGAGGTTTTTACAATGTGATTTATTAAAAAAAAAGTCTGCTGTGTGTAAAATTATATATTAAAATGAATTATTTGTGCAGTTGTAAAGAGAAACACCAGGTCTAACCAGAGGCCAACCATTTTATATACATATACACTCTCAAGCTACTGTAAGTGCCAGTAAGGTAAGTTGGTTTACTAGCAGAAAGAAAAAGGACTGTGGTTGTATTGGAAAAGGGCAAATAATTCTTCATGGCTGGATAGGCTGACCATATTGCCGCTTTAAGAAGGAAAAATACATATGTGAGGGTTCTTATGCAAAACCTTTTCTTTAAACAGCCCTGAAAACAGCCCTGACATATGTATTTTTCATATGTGTCCCCTTTTAAAGCGGCAATATGGTCAGCCTATGGTTGGATGAACAGCAATACTAAATCACATGTGTAAATAAGCAGCCGTACTGTGGTACCCTTAGTGGCTACGCATTTAGTATATGTAGTATAAAACTATAGTGAAATAGTATGTAAATAATACATTGTAATAAATCTACTGTAACGTATTTGGGCTAACTGAACATTAAATAAAAAGACTTACATATTCTCAGACATTGCCTGTGCCCGTACGCAGCTGCATAGTGTACAGCATTGTATCCGGCTTTATCACAAATTGATGGGTCTGCGTCATTCTGAAGCAGAAACTGGAGACATCTGTTTTAAAGAAAAGAATTTTAAGTACTATGAGCCTTTAAAAAAATAATATAATATAACAAAAAGTAGACGAATAGCAATACCAGCAGTCACAACTCTTCTTTTTCTTTCACAACTTGTATTGGAGTAAATATATTTGTCAAGGAAAACTCACTCTGCAGCTTCTTTTTCTTTCAACTCGTCTACTTTTTCACAGTCGTCTATATTTTCATGTGCACTGTCCAACATATTTCTTGCACTTTAAACAAAATAACACAAATATATTTAGTGATGGCTGCAAAGCAAGACAAAGCTTTTGTGGTTATGCAACAAAAACGCAGAAAAGAAGGGCACAGGGACACTACAATCTCTCATCCAACCATGAATAAAGGACTTTTTCCAATAAAACCACTGTACTTTAGCTACGTGGCAACACAAGTGATACCTGGATACCCATACAAACTAACAAGACAACGTTTAATGCACGATTCCGAGATTCAAAGTATCTACTTATTTGTTTTGCACAGAGACACAAGAAGACTTTTTACATGCAAAGGATTATGGGGTGTAGAAAGTATATCCGTACTAAACTATACATACTAGTTCAAAGTAAAATATTAGGTTTAATTCACACTCTGCTTAATAAATAAATACATGCTCAATAAAAGTATGTCCCCAAGCTATGTTTAGCCTTTGTACTGATATGCAAATATATCTTCTTAACTTACTGTTCATATGATTCATATGAATTTACAATTAACAATATGCTTTAATTTCTCAGACATAAATGTTTTAGATGCAGCTATTAAAATAGTAATGGTTATATTATTTATAAGTGTTAATGAAGATCCTTGTTCAGTTAGATTCAATGGGGTAGATTTATGAAATGTCGGACGGACATTTCTGGTGAAATGCTTATGCAATGCCGCCCCTGCACATTCGCGACCAATCAGTCGGTTAGCTGGGGTGTCAATCAGCCCGATCAGATTAGGATGATTTCAATCCGCCACCACAGGTTAAGGAGCATCGAACTTATGATGGGACTGAATGAACCCCTTAAATGTTACTTATTTTGTCAATATTTAAACAAATATCTTTAACCATATAACATGATTGCTGTCCGCCACCTCAGAGGTAGGGGATGAGTTAAGGAGCAGCTTTTGTTTCCAAAACAGCTGCGTCCGCAGCATAATAAATCTACCCCAATGAATGCAGCAACATGATCAAAGTGAGTTTATGGAACGTTGCCTCAACTCAGGAGCTCATTTCTGTCTCTGTGCACATGGTTTTATTTTATGTTCTGTGCTGAATAAAAAAACATTTTCTTCTTCGGCCTATAGAGGAGGTCTCTCTTCAACAAAAATGCTGTGGGTGTTTTCTCTATGAACCAGTAAGTTATGTGTTTTAACTGCCCCTCCTCCACATGCATAAAATACCACTTCTGAGTTCAATGTCCTTTTCTACACAGGTGAACATATAACCAGACTAGTAACATATGAGGTAAGCAAGGCCCTCGCTTGCATTACACACACCAAATAGCTGCTGTTTTGCCTTTTTTGTGTGCTTATCTTTTTGAAGTAAATGACGGTACTTTCTGCACGCACTTTGTGTAAACAAACTGTCTTATCAAACCACTTTGCTCCTCTTCCTGATATTAAACAAACTCAAAATCATTACTTCTCTAAATAAATTTGTTTTACCTGGAACCTGAACATTTCTATTTTAAAATGTAATATAGCAACATCCTCATTTAACATGTTTCTTGAGGTAAGTTCTTTTATAATAAAAAAAACTTCTGGGTGCTGTCTGTAAATGTATAGGAATATGATTACAACTGATTATGCATTAGACATTATAGGATTGTTTGTATTTTAATATTTTAAATTCCATTTTTTATTTATATTAATTTATTAATATTAAACCATTATTTATTACATGTATTAAGTTAATATGCTTGTAATGTTTTGTTGCTAAGCAGATACCATGTATATGTGTTATATCCTATTTAAAGAGACAACCTGTGATATCTTCTTCTCCCTAAATTCCCTGTAATATATATTTTAGTTGCTTTTTAAGTTGTTCGGATGAGGTAGCATTTCCATAGGATGTTTGCCCAGTAGAGTTTTGCCTAATACATTCTATACTAATTATGCTGGCTGGTTGTTGTAGGTTATCCCACTAGTGTGTAAACACTAACATGTCACACATGGCAGCTATGTTTGGGTGGATATATTGATTTGTTACTGAAATGTGGTTTTTGTAATTGTCATGCTGGTCTCTGTGGAAAAGGGTTAGACCCAGAAATCACCTAATGCTTTGTATACATATATGTATTTGTGTATTAGTAGCTATGTCTTCTCTTCAGTAACAGTCAATGATATATAAATGTAAAAGCAATCCCACAACAATGCATTTAGTAAAATAATTAAACATTAAACATGTATCTGAGTCAGTAAAAAATTGTGGCCATGAATTATAGATGCAGCAATGAAATATTTAGTGCGCTTTATTCTAACTGGGGGCACGCTCATCCTGTTAAATACTTTCTCCTTGTACTGTGAGATGAAATATTCTCAGGATGCAGATAACAGTCTCTAAAATAACTTTACTTTGCCTCATTTCCAGTGAAGGACTATGGGCCCACTCTTTAGAAAGCATATGAGAAACAAGTGACAGCACAATCCTCTAGCTCACATGATTGCCATATAAATGTATCAAATAACAATATAGACAGCAGATATTTACGATAGTAAGTTCCAGATGTGCTACCTTATATACCCACACAAATACGCCGTCACGTGACTAGCTGGAGTCCAGCCCTTTGTCAGGTGACTACTTCATAAATGTTTTTTTTTTAAAGTGTTAGGAAAAAAATGTACAGAGGAAAAATAACAGATGGAAAATAAGATATTGAAAAGGAAACAGAACTATATGATCAGCAGTAAGGAGGGACATACAAAAAGGAGAAAGTGAAATAGTACAGGGTAAACAAAATAACAGAAAGGCAAGGACAGCATATACAGAATTTAATTAAACCTCCTATTTAAAGGACACTAATAATATTGTAAAATATCCCATAATCCTATAGAACAAATGTATATTCATTTTAATCTGCATGTTTTCCTCGGAGGGTAGTAAATCAGTGCCGAAAACCATCTGGATGCAAAGAGGGAGGGATTATGGGTTATACTTCTAAAGAATGTCAGATACACCTTATTTTGCGGTCTCTTGCAAAGTGTAAGTCCCAGAAGCCTCCAGCACGCTTACTGGGACAGCAATTTTTCTGGCCTTTCCAGGCTTACCTTCCACTCATGTAACAGAAGAGATAGAGTGTTGAATAAGAAATACAATACATGATATAATACACATCAAGATTTAAAATCTTACTGTCTGTCCATATCAGAAGCAGCAGCATAGTGCAAGGATGTCCTTCCCCACTCATCTGTTTCGTTAATACTGGCCCCGGAATTTACTAATGTTTCAATGCACTGAAAATGGCAATTTGCAGATGCATAGTGTAAAGGTGTCCTGTGGAAAGGGAAACCATATTTTAACACAGGTTCATTTAAAATAAGTTTTCTATCTTAACTCATCTTTTCTTGGCATGCTAAAGGATGTGCAACATGAACAGAGCTGGGTGCACAAGGTACAAGGCCTTTAAAAATAGTATATAGTAGGTTTCTATTGTGTTAGATTAACTGGGCTAAACCCAAAGGTAGATGTGCATATTTTACATTCCAATGTTCTTCACATAGATGAGCACACCTGTTTTACTTTCAATTTGAAGTATATCTCACTAGTTAGCCGTGGTCACGATATTGCGCCACTTGTAATCTAGCCCCTAAGAAAGAATGGTCATACATAGCAGTATGTTTTTTTTTCTGAGACATTCTGTGTAAATATGGAAATTGTCTGTTCTTATGATTTGAATTTATAGTATCTAATTAACCAGCTAAAAGCTCACGATTTTAAAATTTATACAGGGCTAAATTCACGAGTGGAGCGCTATTTAGAGCTCCCGCACGAGTTATAACTTCGCTAGACGAAAGCTTTTTGAACACTTTGGGTAGTGCGTGCGTATTTTGATTTGAAAGTAAAAAGTTGTGAGTGAGTAAATCCCCCCGACTCACGCTAACCAACAATATCTCAACAAGTTAACTTCTTCTTCCCATAGAAGTCAATGGAGAGCGCAAACCTAACCCGACAGAAGTTATTAATAATTCACCTTCACATGTTCTTCACATACATAAACAATGTACTTTTTATTGTAAATACATATATATATATATATATATATATATATAAAACATTAACCATTATCAGATATATATAGAATTCACATAATTTATAACAAGAAGTATGTTATTGTCTATTTGAAGAACATAGGAATGGAAAAATATGCGAAAACACGCATCAGGGTTTGCAATTTAGGTGTAATGCGTCCAGGTTAGCGCACATGAAGAACTGCTAGCTTCAATGCATGTTATTGAAATATTACATATGAATATTAAAAAAGAATAACAATTATTAAGAATACTGTAAAATATTCTAAATAATCCCTCAAAATATATCTATATTTTTTACAGTATGTATATTTTGTATTAATATTTTATATGTAATATTTAAATAACGCACATTGAAGTTAATGTTCCTCACATATAAATAATGTAATTTTTATTATTAAATATAAATATATATATATATGCGTGTGTTGTGTGTGATAATGTTAATGTAAAATACATATCTATACCTATATATCTATAGGAATATATTTCCCGGTATATATATATATATATATATATAGATATATGTATTTACAATAAAAAGTACATTATCCAGTAAGTGAAGAACATTGGAATGAGAAATATGTACAGTACATATATAGTAAAACACATAAACTACTTAACGGGACATTAAACACTAAATAACATTTTTTATATGCATCTTGTGGAGGTTACATTTAAATATATTATTTTGTACTTTGTGATGGTGTATACATTGAGAACAGGTGGCTCTAGACTGGGGCCTATCAACATACAATACGCGGGATGAGTGACGTGCAGTGACATCAGAGGCTGGTGAGGGCAGGTGGCTAGGATACGCCTATCTTTAGATATCCTTTGTTGAAGAAATAGCAATGCCACATCGGTGAACCCAATCACAGAGGTATCTATTGTGCAGCCACTGAGCATATTTAGATACTCTTGCCAGATAACAAAATGCTTGCTCTGATTATGAGATCTAGAAATCCAGGCCAATTAAAACATGTTTAAAACATACTTTTTACTTTACATGCTGCAAATTATGCTTATAGATTCCCTTCATTATTCAGTAAATAAAAAATGTCTTGATCCAGTGGCAGCTGGTGAATTGACCTTTAAATAAGCCACATCCTCAGCTGGCACCACCCAATTCATTAATTAAAATAAACAAAAGGTAGACCGAAACACAGAAAAGCACTCGGGGGGAGAGGGAGAGCTGGGGGGAGAGACGGGGGGAGAGGGAGAGAGAGACAGGGGGAGAGGGAGAGAGAGACACAGAGGGTTAGAGAGAAAGAGACATAATCACACAGAGGGTTAGAGAGACACATAAGGGATGAGAGAGTCAGAGGGGGAGGAAGAGAGACAGGGATAGAAAAGAGACCATGGGGGAGAACGACACATAAGGAGAGAGACAGAGGGGAGAGAGATGGATAGAGAGAAAGATGGATAGAGAGACAGACGGATAGAGAAAGAGAGATGGATAGAGAGAGACACACACAGAGGGGAGAGAGAGAGACAGAGGGGAGAGAGAGACAGATGGGAGAGACAGAAAGACAGAGAGGAGAGAGACAGACAGAGGGGAGAGACAGAGAGAGAGAGAGAGAGAGAGAGAGACAGAGAGAGAGACAGAGGGGAGAGAGAGACAGAGGAGAGAGAGACAGAGGGGAGAGAGAGACAGAGGGGGGGAGAGAGACAGACATGGAGGGGAGTGAGAGAGAGACACAGAGGGGAGTGAAGAGAAAGACACATAGGGGAGTGAAAGACAACAGAGGGGAGTGAGAGAGAGACACAGAGGGACGTGAGAGAGAGACACAGAAGGGGGAAGTGAGAGAGAGACACAGAGGGGGAGTGAGAGAGAGACACAGAGGGGAGTGAGAGAGAGACACAGAGGGGGAGTGAGAGAGACACAGAGGGGGAGTGAGAGACAGAGGGGAGTGAGACAGAGGGGACTGAGTGAGACAGAGGGGGGACTGAGGGAGACAGAGGGGACTGAGGGAGACAGAGGGGACAGAGGAGACAGAGGGGAGTGAGACACATAAGTGGGAGAGATGGAGACAGAGGGAGGAGAGAGGGCACATAAGTGGGGAGAGAGGGAACACTGAAATGGGGGAGGCACCACTGAATGTTTAAGTAGTTTATTTTAAGTGACTATCTGTGACTGACCCCTTCTGTCAGGACCTGAAGGAGTTAATTGTGTTTAGCTAAGAAACTAATTTCCTAAAGACAGAGTTGCTGGCTCCCAGCTATAATCTAATTAGTGCTAAGCATTCTATTGTTTGATCACCTGCCAGAGAGAAAACGCACTAAGTGATAAGAAGGGCCAAGAGTGTCTTGTGGTTGAAGTGTTTAAGTAATCATAATTCTATTGTATCATGTCAAAGGGCTTGTTCCCTCCATGTAATGTACAAACAGCCCTTTCAACCCCCCATCTGGGGGGGGGGGTCAGACCTGCATTAAATACTAGGCATAGCCTTTTAATAAATGTCATTCTGTTTTAAACCTGAAACTGGCTGGGGGTTGTGAATTGCTGATTCCCCTATGCAGGACATTGTTCATCTGATATTAACCTTGGTACACTGTTGGTACCGTAAACAATTGGTGGCAAGCGACGTAATGAACCTTATCGCCCAGAAGAGCAACTACACAAGCCAGAGTAACCTCAGGAAGAGGGCGGAAAGGGGCTATATTACAATAATGACTAAGATGGAAAGAGTACCAGGGGACAGAAGGACACCAATGGGCCCAGCATATCAGACAGAACCCCTGAAGAAGCAAGCTTTGATCGGGCGGTTAAAATAAGACGGGCACATTATGGCCCAACCCATCTGCGGAAATTATCGACCCGGGTCATAGCAGCTGTGGAGGCCACACCTACTTCGCCAAAGCAGCGCTGCAGCAGCCCAAGTGGAAAAGAGAACAAGTAAATTTTTGCAGCTTTTAAAAACTTCCTGGAAACAGAAGGAGAGATTGATGGGTTCCTTGCGGATTTTGAAAGGGCAATGTGCACTACACAAGGTACCCCGCAGAGGACTGGGTCACGATATTATCCGGAGAAATTATCCGGCCGGGCCAGTGAGGCTTTTTCGGCCATTCCAGGATGAGGAGGTTGGGGATTATAATACTGTGAAAGAGGCTCTGCTCTCCAGGATGGCGGTTACACCGGAGGCATACCGGAGGCGGTTCAGAGACACTGTTAAATTAGCTGGTGATTCCTACGTTGAGTGGGCATGTAAGGTGCACCGCACAGCAGCTCACTGTGATAGCGGGGTGCCAAGCCGTATCTGGGGGAAGAGGTGCTGCAGCTATTCCTGTTGGAACATTGCTTTGACAAGTTATCAGCAGGAGTTAGAGAGTGGGTTCGGGACCGTAAACCCTCCACCCTGCTGAAGCTGCTCGCCTGGCAGATGAGTATATGGATGCCCGCAAACTGGACACTTCTACCACTAAGCCCCCCCTGCCTAGAGTGGAGTACAGGACCCCCCAGCACCCCCAGCAGCTGCCAGGTTACACAACCCCCGGCGCACCGCTATACCACACGGCCTCCGTCCACGAACCTACCCTCAGAGATCCCGTTCAATTCACGGGGCTACTCACAGCCTATTTGGTGCTTTGGATGTAAGCAACTAGGGCACAAAAGGACCAGAGTGTCTCCCTAAATGCAGCGAACCAAGCACAGTCCTGGAGAAGACCCGCCGGCCGGAATCCCCACGTAACTCTCAGAGCCTGCGGCCCGCTACGTAGAGGCGCAAGACATGCTGGAGCATCCTACATGAGGCAGACCTTGTGCAAGCTGCCCACCGGAATAAACCGGCAAGCTGGTTAAAGTGAATGGGAAGAAGGGTCAGTGGTCTACGGGATACTGGTGCTACCATGACCTTGCTTCAAAAGAACTTGGTGTCTGAGAAACAGTACACTGGAGACACTGTGGCTGTGAGGGTAGCAGGGGGCGATGTGTTCAGCCTACCTGTTGCCAGGGTACATTTGGATTGGGGAGTTGGGCGCTAGACCTGTGAATGTGGGGGGTTCAAGAAGGACTTACCTGCTGATGTTCTTCTTGGAAATGACTTGCTCCCTTGTTTCTGCCTATGCTCCCATGGGTCCCGCTGATGTTAACCCTGTGACTACCCTGTGCTCAGATCCGTTGCAGCAAGAGACTGACCCCCTGCTGCTAAGCCCCAGGGACGCTGAGCTCAGTAAATCTCTATCCGCTATTGATACGTGGGAAGTCCCGTTACAATGCCGTGATGAAGGAGAAGAGGAGCGCAGAGGAAAAAGCACGTTTAGAACGTGAATCTCTGCTAGACAAGCTGCACCGACAGACTGCAGAAAACACCAGCTTGAGTGATGGGACATGAAACATTTAAAGACAAACTTAGCGACACTTGAGGAGAAGCTGACGCTGGCTCATAGTGAGCGTGGCAGCAACTCAAGGGCACCCTATGTCAGTATGAAGGGATTGTGGATACCTATACAAGAGCAGGTACAGAAAAACTCGTAAAGAAGCTGATGGGATTTTGAAGGACTGTTTAGCCCTAGTCCTGGCACTGAGGAGTTGAACCCTTCTTTGTATGGACAGGAATTCTCTCTCATAACGGGAAATAACAGATGGATTTGTCTGGCAAACTGACATGCCTACCACCTCCTAGTCGCGTCATCCCCAGGTTGACCCGCCAAAGGGTCAAGCCGGGTCTGCCGGGTGTTCCACAAGGGGGGAGATATGTGACAGACCCTTCTGTCAGGACTGAAGGAGTTAATTGTGTTTAGCTAAGAAAACTAATTTCCTAAAGACAGAGTTGTCTGGCTCCAGCTATAATCTAATTAGTGCTAAGCATTCTATTGTTTGATCACCTCCAGAGAGAAAACGCCTAAGTGATAAGAAGGGCCAAGAGTGTCTTGTGGTTGAAGTGTTTAAGTAATATAATTCTATTGTATCATGTCAAAGGGCTTGTTCCCTCCATGTAATGTACAACAGCCTTTCAACCTCCATCTGGGGGGGGGGGGGGTCAGACCTGCATAAATACTAGGCATAGCCTTTTAATAAATGTCATTCTGTTTTAAACCTGAAAACTGGCTGTGTTGTGAATTGCTGATTCCCTATGCAGGACATTGTTCATCTGATATTAACCTTGGTACACTGTTGGTACCGTAACACTATCAAATGCTAATAGTCTACAATCTATTTTAAATATCTGAAACAGAACAGCACATATGAATGGGAGCATTAATAAATTATTATTTGTTGTCTACATCAGGGTTGTCCAACATACACCTAAGGAATCCTTGGTTTAAATGAAATACTATATCTACAGGAGCCATGGAGAATATTTGCTATAACTCATTCTAAACTGCTTGGTTTCATTTTACTTTACCATGTAAAATGTGAGAAAACACAGTTGCAGAGCTACAGAGAGTTCACAAGTCAATAAGAGAGTGATAAAACTATAAACTAGTGTGCAGTACAGAGGCAAGCTGCTTAGGTAGTGGGTGTAAACTTTGAGTAAACAAAATACAAAAACGATCCTTAAACTGCTGTAAAAGAGTAAAAACAAAAAACACTAAACCACATTCATTAAATTATCATTTTCACTATCAGAATCCCTATCAGCAAAATCTAAGGTTGCAGAACTTACTTTAATAAAATGTGGCTAAAACACTGCTCTCTCTGCATCTCTTCCTGCTCTGTAAGGAAGTGACTGTGGAACATTCCACTGCACTTGGAGGGGAAGTACTGAACTCTCTTTTTCACTGGAAAAGCTGGCAGCTGCACAGGGCAGCAACAAAATAAATGAAAGTAGTTTTTTTCCGTTTTTGTTTTGTTTTATATGATTTAACATCCAGCCCCAACCCTAAATTCCCATGACTGATGCCTCTTACTGGATTGGGTCAGCCCAAAGAGGCCTGCCTCAAATAAGCACTTATGGGTCATGCAATGATCTTAACCACTTTCATCCAGTAGATGGCGCAGCATGTTGTGTAATGGAGGGCAGACCTGCCTGTGCCTCTCCATTGCACAACAAGTAGCTGTGAAGAAAAAAAATGCTGGAAAAAAAATTTGCAATATTTTTTTTTAAAGCCAATAAAAATATATATATATTTTTGCCCATATGAGAGGTGAAGCCCTGCCTCACCTGCCTCTAGTGACTGCACATCACTTGGATGAAGTGGAACTAAAAGGGGAGATGTTTGCATGTTCATCTGCAATAACACAAGTTTTCCTATGTATTTCAGATTATTTGGTAACATGACGACTGTTAATTTCTGTGGAATAATATTTTGTGAACTAATTTGTCATCTGTCATTACAGCGCATATTTAACGTACTGATAACAGCAAAAATACTATCAATTTTTACCTTGAACATTTTATACTTACCGTCCACATTTATCCTTTTTAGTGATACTTGCTCCACTGCTCTGCAACAGTTTTACACACTCTACATTTCTGTAACACAAGTAATTCCAAGACCAATAACGGTTATTTAGGATGTGCTACTGTGTAACTCCAAAACTATTTAAGTGCTTTAGCAAATAATTAAATGTCATGTTCTGTGACAATGAACAACCATGTACTACCATGTATACTATATGTGTCAATGATATGGGCTATAACACTAAAATAAATACTGAAACATATATTTCAGAACAATTAGTTATACAATGTAACCACTGTCTGGCTTAGAAAAAATAATGCTTTCAAGTATATAATTAAACAATATTTTATTGACCTTAAACAGACTCTTATCATCGGCGTTCTGTTATGTTTCCCTACCGCGTTACGTTTTTCTACCTACGGCCACGCCTACAATAAACTTGCAAATACACTTTGTGCTCACTGCCGCAGTCGGCAAACATTATAGTCCACAATTTTATTCTGCATATTCAATTTTATTATACTGATTTCTTTGATTAAAGGAGTGAAAGTATTTGAATAAAGCAGACAAAATATAAATAGTTACAAAATGGGAATGTATTAGCGTTTCATCATGAAAGGGAATGTTTGAAACTACTTATATTATGACTTCTTTATTGAAATATGTTCACTACTTTAATCAAATAAATCAGTAGAATAGAATTGAATATACAGAATAAAATAACATAGTTGTAGGAAGCCTGATGTCCCCAGCTAGTGCCAAAATTGTGGACGGTGTTCTATAATGTTTGCTGCCTGTAGCAGTAAGCGCATGCGTGCAAAGCGTATCTGCAAGTTTATTGTAGGCGTGGTCGTAGGTAGGAAAACGTAACGCGGTAGGGAAACAAACATAACAGAACACCGGCTAACCCTAAAGAGTGTAATGTACAGAAGGAAAAGGGATCCTTTTTTTAAGCTGTCCACTCATATGGTTCTGAAAAATATGCATATACAATACAGTATCTTACAAAAGTGAGTACACCCCTCACATTTTTGTAAATATTTTATTATATCTTTTTGTATGACAACACTGAAGAAATGACACTTTGCTACAATGTAAAGTAGTGAGTGTACAGTCTTTATAACAGTGTAAATTTGCTGTCCCCTCAAAATAACTCAACACACAGCCATTAATGTCTAAACCGTTGGCAACAAAAGTGAGTACACCCCTAAGTGGAAAATTCCAAATTGGACCCAAAGTGTCAATATTTTGCGTGGCCACCATTATTTTCCAGCACTGCCTTAACCCTCTTGGGCATGGAGTTCACCAGAGCTTCACAGGTTGCCACTGGAGTCCTCTTCCACTCCTCCATGACGACATCACAGAGCTGGTGAATGTTAGAGACCTTGCGCTCCCCCACCTTCCATTTGAGGATGCCCCACAGATGCTCAATAGAGTTTAGGTCTGGAGACATGCTTGGCCAGTCCATCACCTTTACCCTCAGCTTCTTTAGCAAGGCAGTGGTCGTCTTGGAGCTGTGTTTGGGGTCGTTATCATGTTGGGATACTGCCCTGCGGCCCAGTCTCTGAAGGGAGGAAATTATGCTCTGCTTCAGTATGTCACAGTACATGTTATCATTCATGGTTCCCTCAATAAACTGTATCTCCCCAGTGCCAGCAGCACTCATGCAGGCCCAGACCATGACACTCCCACCACCATGCTTGACTGTAGGCAAGACACACTTGTCTTTGTACTTCTCACCTTGTTCCCACCACACAGGCTTGACACCATCTGAACCAAATAAGTTTATCTTGGTCTCATCGGACCACAGGACATGGTTTCAGTAAACCATGTGCTTAGTCTGCTTTTCTTCAGCAAACTGTTTGCGAGCTTTTTTATGCATCATCTTTAGAAGAGGCTTCCTTCTGAGACGACAGCCATGCAGATCAATTTGATGCAGTGTGCGGTGTATGGTCTGAGCACTGACAGGCTGACCCCCCCACCCCTTCAACCTCTGCAGCAATGCTGGCAGCACTCATACGTCTATCTCCCAAAGACAACCTCTGGATATGACGGTGAGCAGGTGCACACAACTTCTTTGGTCGACCATGACGAGGCCTGTTCTGAGTGGAACCTGTCCTGTGAAACAGCTGTATGATCTTGCCCACCGTGCTGCAGCTCAGTTTCAGGGTCTTGGCAATCTTTTTATAGCCTAGGCCATCTTTATGTAGAGCAACAATTCTTTTTTTCAGATCCTCAGAGAGTTCTTTGCCATGAGGTGCCATATTGAACTTCCAGTGACCAGTATGAGAGAGTGTGAGAGCGATAACACCAAATTTAACACACCTGCTCCCCATTCACACTTGAAACCTTGTAATACTAAAGAGTCACATGACACCGGGGAAGGAAAATCGCTAATATGGCCCAATTTGGATATTTCCACTTAGGCATACTCACTTTTGTTGCCAACGGTTTAGACATTAATGGCTGTGTGTTGAGTTATTTTGAGGGAACAGCAAATTTACACTGTTATACAGGCTGTATACTCACTACTTTACATTGTAGCAAAGTGTCATTTCTTCAGTGTTGTCACATGAAAAGATGTGAGGGGTGTACAAACTTTTGTGAGATACTGTATAAAAACATTTTAATTACTCATGTAATAATGAATTAGATGCATACGTTAAGCAATAATAGTGTTTTTATTTTATAGAAGATGTACGTTATGCTGCCTCAACTGTTCAGTAATTCTTCACTTTTATGATTCAGATAATTTTAAGCAACTTTCCAATTTACTTCTGTTACCTAATGTGCTTCATTGTCCTGGTATCTTTTGTTGAAAAGCATACTTACAGCAGAAATGTACTACTAGGAGCTAGCTGTGATTGGTGGCTGCACATATTTGCCTCTTTTCAATGGCTCAGCTAGCTCCCACTAGTACATAGCTGTTTATTGCTCTCTCTGAATCATAATATGAAAAAATAATGTTTCATGTTTTTTTACATTTCATTCCATTTGCAAGAATGAATAATTAGACACACAAACTGCATATGGGTAACTGTATAGGATAAAAGATTTCTTGGCATCTTAAAATACTATTCACACAGTCATAGCGACTCATATAAAAAATGAATTGGCAGAGAGTCTCACAGCTTCCATGTGATATTAATTTAAATCAAATAAAAATGCATGTCTAATTATGCAGTAGTTCAATATGCACCACCACAAATACTTTGTAGGGTAAATATCCAACTCTTAGCACTAACCTCAGCCTTTCTATTCCCCACAAATATGTTCTTCTCTCACACTATGTGCCAAACATCTCTATAGCAATTCTTACAGGGACACAGACAGATAAGTTAGAAGAAAATACATTGAAAGTGTAAATTTAAATTTTACTTTCATACAGTTTATAAGAAAATACATAAGGCAGAATAATTGTCTTATAATATTTGTATTTAAGTAGAAATGAAATAAAATGTTTCCTGAGTTTAGTGAGATTTTAGAATTAACCTCTCACATTATACTGTAAGTTCAGTACTAAACAGCAAGATATTAAAGCATAACTTTCTTCATGTCTGCTGGGCATCTCCCATCTACTACCTGGTGGTAAGTGTGTTAGTAAAATAACTTCCTAAACAAACCTATAAGATACTACAACACAGACATCAGAATTGATACACAGCACTTAACCAATACCCTAAAAATATAAAAAAGCTTGTACCTTTGTTAAAATACATTTTAAAATAGCACAAACACTGTTTATAAAGTTAACTCTTTCTCTACACGACAGTTCTATAGGTGTAGTTTTCAACTACAATAGTATCCCTGTTAGACTAGCTTTAATGTCATTTTCCTCCTGGTGCTGATCAGGGTTAATTAATTGTGACTCATCTATGCTCCAATATAAAAACTATTTCAGTATGGCTCATTAGTGGACTTGAGGATAGTAGTTGAGAAACTGTTATAATTAATCTGTCTGTGTCCCTAAAACAATAAAAACCTATAGTTTATTATTTCATCAGAGGACTCAATGTTTTCCATTATGTTGGTGTTTGAATAAAAGTAAATACTTTACTTGATAAGTTAGCTGAAAGAGGAGAGAAAGATTAGAGTGAAAAGGTAGAAAGAGAGAAAATGGAGAGTGAATAGAGGGAAAACAAAGGAGGGAGCAAGAGAGGTGAGGTAGACTGGAGATTAGGGAAAGAAGGAGAGTGAAGATAGAGGAAAAAGACTAGTGAAAGATATAGGGAGAAAAGAAGGGAGAGAATGGACAGAAAGAAGAGAAAGAAAAGAGAGGCAAAAGTTAATATAGGAGTGAGAGAAAGGAGATAAAGAAGAGAGTAAAGAGAGAGAAGGAAAAGAGAGAGAGAGAAAGGAAATAAGAAAGAGAGAAATAAAAAAGACAGAAAATAGAGGAGAGAGTAGAGAGGGATGTTGTGCAACTGTATGGGTGTACCCAACTCCCAAATGTCAAATGCACGTCTCTTGCACTGATTATATGGAATCTGGCACTCCGTCCAGTTTTTATGTGTTCCTCTATAACATCTCAGATGCTTTAAAAGTTAATGCCATCATTTACCTATTCATTGCTTGTTGGCAGTAGAGGAGGCATTCTGACACTTCTTCTTGACTCCTGACCTAACCTGCAAGTCACTGTGTGACAATTACCTATCAGACCAGCTGGCCATTACCTAGCACTCACATACCTATCAGACCAGTTAGCCATTACCTAGCACTCACATACCTATCAGACCAGTTAGCCATTACCTAGCAATCACATACCTCTCAGACTAGTTAGCCATTACCTAGCAATCACATACCTATCAGACCAGTTAGCCATTACCTAGCACTCACATACCTATCAGACCAGTTAGCCATTACCTAGCAATCACATACCTATCAGACCAGTTAGCCATTACCTAGCACTCACATACCTATCAGACCAGTTAGCCATTACCTAGCAATCACATACCTATCAGACCAGTTAGCCATTATCTAGCACTCACATACCTATCAGACCAGTTAGCCATTACCTAGCAATCACATTCCTATCAGACCAGTTAGCCATTACCTAGCAATCACATACCTATCAGACCAGTTAGCCATTACCTAGCAATCACATACCTATCAGACCAGTTAGCCATTACCTAGCACTCACATACCTATCAGACCAGTTAGCCATTACCTAGCAATCACATACCTATCAGACCAGTTAGCCATTACCTAGCACTCACATACCTATCAGACCAGTTAGCCATTACCTAGCAATCACATACCTATCAGACCAGTTAGCCATTACCTAGCACTCACATACCTATCAGACCAGTTAGCCATTACCTAGCACTCACATACCTATCATACCAGCTGGCCATTACCTAGCAATCACATACCTATCAGACCAGTTAGCCATTACCTAGCAATCACATACCTATCAGACCAGTTAGCCATTACCTAGCAATCACATACCTCTCAGACTAGTTAGCCATTACCTAGCAATCACATACCTATCAGACCAGTTAGCCATTACCTAGCACTCACATACCTATCAGACCAGTTAGCCATTACCTAGCAATCACATACCTATCAGACCAATTAGCCATTACCTAGCAATCACATACCTATCAGACCAGTTAGCCATTACCTAGCAATCACATACCTATCAGACCAGTTAGCCATTACCTAGCAATCACATACCTATCAGACCAGTTAGCCATTACCTAGCAATCACATACCTATCAGACCAGTTAGCCATTACCTAGCAATCACATACCTATCAGACCAGCTACCCATTACCTAGCACTCACATACCTATCAGACCAGCTACCCATTACCTAGCACTCACATACCTATCAGACTGGCTGATCATTACCTAGCTATCACATACCTAATAGAACTGCTGCCCATTAATTAGCCATCACATACCTATCAGACCTGCTGACCATTACCTAACCATCACATACCTATCAGAACTGCTGACCATTACCTAACCATCACATACCTATCAGGCCTGCTGACCATTACCTAACCATCACATACCTATCAGAACTGCTGACCATTACCTAGCGATCACACACCTATTAAACCAGTTAGCCATTGCCTAGCTATCACATACCTATCAGTCCTGCTTACCATTACTTAGCCATCACATATCTATCAGACCAGCTAGCCATTACCTAGCATTGCATACCTATCAGACCTGCTGACCATTACCTAGCCATCATATACCTATCAGACCTGCTGACCATTACCTAGCCATCACAAACCTATCAGACCTGCTGACCATTACCTAGCCATCACAAACCTATCAGACCTGCTGACCATTACTTAGCCATCACATACCTATCAGACCTGCTGACCATTACCTAGCCATCATATACCTATCAGAGAGCCATTACCTAGCAATCACATACCTCTCAGACTAGTTATCCATTACCTAGCAATCACATACCTATCAGACCGGCTGATCATTACCTAGCTATCACATACCTAATAGAACTGCTGCCCATTAATTAGCCATCACATACCTATCAGACCTGCTGACCATTAGCTAACCATCACATACCTATCAGAACTGCTGACCATTACCTAACCATCACATACCTATCAGGCCTGCTGACCATTACCTAACCATCACATACCTATCAGAACTGCTGACCATTACCTAGCGATCACATACCTATTAAACCAGTTAGCCATTGCCTAGCTATCACATACCTATCAGTCCTGCTTACCATTACTTAGCCATCACATATCTATCAGACCAGCTAGCCATTACCTAGCATCACATACCTATCAGACCTGTGGACCATTACCTAGCCATCATATACCTATCAGACCTGCTGACCATTACTTAGCCATCACATACCTATCAGACCTGCTGACCATTACCTAGCCATCATATACCTATCAGACCTGCTGACCATTACCTAGCCATCACATACCTATCAGACCTGCTGACCATTACCTAGCCACCACAAACCTATCAGACCTGCTGACCATTACTTAGCCATCACAAACCTATCAGACCTGCTGACCATTACCTAGCCATCACATATCTTTCAGACCAGCTAGCCATTACTTTTCTCTAACAATTCTGACCTATCAGCAATAATCTATTAACCTCTGGTATTTCTATTACTGGAATATTTGCCCTCTGACTTTTACCTTATTCCATCCCCTTGACATTGTATATGTCAGGCCTCTTGCTTAGAGTCTAAGCCCACAGTCTATTTTTAGTCCTTTGACCATAGTCACTTATTAGGTCCTTCTCTGAGACTCATCAGCTCTAGTGTTGTCCAATACTGAAAAGTATCCATATTTTGTATGTTCCTATTACCAAAAATATTGAAAAAGCCAGCCAGGCTTAAAATTAAAAAAGTCTATCTGTCAATAATAAGTAGTTCAAATGATAAAGAGTCTTACACAGACTTTTATAAATAGAAAGAAGTGATTCTCACACTGTTGCTGTTGTTGAAATCCTTTATAAAAAAAAAATCCTTCCTAGTTATGGACTTACCCTCCAGCAGCAGCAGCATGCAGACACGTTCTTCCAAAAGAATCTTCTGCATTTATGTCAAAGCCTGCACAAAGTATGTGAATATTACTGAACAAGCACAATATTTTTAACTATACAAGAAAGATTACAGTGTAAATGAGCAAGCTGAAAAAATATGATTTGTATTAAAGGGACAGTCTAGTCAAAATTTAAAACTGTCACGATTCAGATAGGGCATTTATAGGGACACTGAACCCAAATGTTTTCTTTCATGATTCAGATAGAGCATGCAATTTTAAGCAACTTTCTAATTTACACCTATTATCATTTTTTCTTCGTTCTCTTGCTTTCTTTATTTGAAAAAGAAGGCATCTAAGCTATTTTTTGGGTTCAGAACCATGGAAAGCACTTGTTTATTGGTGGGTGAATTTATCCACCAATCAGCAAGAACAACACAGTTTGTTCACCAAAAATGGGCCGGCATCTAAACTTACATTCTTGCATTTCAAATAAAGATACCAAGAGAATGAAGACAATTTGATAATAGGAGTCAATGAGAAAGTTGCTTAAAATTGCATGCTCTATCTGAATCACAAAAGAAAAAATTTGGGTTCAGTGTCCCTTTAATTTTAAACAACTTTCCAATTTACTTTTATCATCAAATTTGCTTTGTACTCTTGGTATTCTTAGTTGAAAGCTAAACCTAGGTAGGCTCATATACTAATTTCTAAGCCCTTGAAAGCCGCCTCTAATCTGAATGTGACAATTTTTCACAGCTAGAGGGCGTTAGTTCATGTTTGCCATATAGATAACATTGTGCTCACGCCCATGGAGTTACTTATGAGAGGGCACTAATTGGCTAAAGTGCAAGTCTGTAAGAAGAACTGAAATAACGGGGCAGTCTGCAGAGGCTTAGATAAAAGGTAATCACAGATGTATAAAGTATATTAATATAACCTTGTTGGTTATTCAAAACTGGGGAATGGGTAATAATAAAGGGATAATCTATCTTTTTAAACAATAAAAATCTGGTGTAGTCTGTCCCTTTAAGTCTTGAAAAACAAAAATTGTTCATGAAAATGACTTACATAGCTGGTCATAGATAAAACCAGAAAATGTGACTTTTATGAATGATAAAATACATACAGAGCACATTCTAACAAAGCATTTTTGCAGTATGCAAGTTTGCTAAAATGTTTAATCAAAAAAGATATCACTAATTTTGTCATACAGCTGTGTCACGTGGCAGTAGTGGTAGGCCATATGCACACACACTATCCACTCTTGCTTGTTCCGAGTAACAGGCATTACATGTTGTATGATGTCACTGTCTTCCACCGATGTGCGAATGAAGAATACGTTACAAAGACTCACGCTGTATCATCTGCAGGTTGCATACACACAACAACGTTTAGCACTAAAACAGAAACTTTTAAAATAATTTTTTGCAAAAAACATAATTTATGCTTACCTGATAAATTCCTTTCTTCTGTTGTGTGATCAGTCCACGGGTCATCATTACTTCTGGGATATAACTCCTCCCCAACAGGAAATGCAAGAGGATTCACCCAGCAGAGCTGCATATAGCTCCTCCCCTCTACGTCAGTCCCAGTCATTCGACCAAGAATCAACGAGAAAGGAGTAACCAAGGGTGAAGTGGTGACTGGAGTATAATTTTAAAAAATATTTACCTGCCTTAAAAACAGGGCGGGCCGTGGACTGATCACACAACAGAAGAAAGGAATTTATCAGGTAAGCATAAATTATGTTTTCTTCTGTTATGTGTGATCAGTCCACGGGTCATCATTACTTCTGGGATACCAATACCAAAGCAAAAGTACACGGATGACGGGAGGGATAGGCAGGCTCATTATACAGAAGGAACCACTGCCTGAAGAACCTTTCTCCCAAAAATAGCCTCCGAAGAAGCAAAAGTATCAAATTTGTAAAATTTGGAAAAAGTATGAAGCGAAGACCAAGTTGCAGCCTTGCAAATCTGTTCAACAGAGGCCTCATTCTTAAAGGCCCAAGTGGAAGCCACAGCTCTAGTGGAGTGGGCTGTAATTCTTTCAGGAGGCTGCTGTCCAGCAGTCTCATAGGCTAAACGTATTATGCTACGAAGCCAAAAAGAGAGAGAGGTAGCAGAAGCTTTTTGACCTCTCCTCTGTCCAGAATAAACGACAAACAGGGAAGAAGTTTGACGAAAATCTTTAGTTGCCTGCAAGTAGAACTTGAGGGCACGAACTACATCCAGATTGTGTAGAAGACGTTCCTTCTTTGAAGAAGGATTTGGACACAAGGATGGAACAACAATCTCTTGATTGATATTCCTGTTAGTAACTACCTTAGGTAAGAACCCAGGTTTAGTACGCAGAACTACCTTGTCTGAGTGAAAAATCAGATAAGGAGAATCACAATGTAATGCTGATAACTCAGAGACTCTTCGAGCCGAGGAAATAGCCATTAAAAACAGAACTTTCCAAGATAACAATTTTATATCAATGGAATGAAGGGGTTCAAACGGAACACCCTGTAAAACGTTAAGAACTAAGTTTAAACTCCATGGTGGAGCAACAGCTTTAAACACAGGCTTGATCCTAGCTAAAGCCTGACAAAAAGCCTGGACGTCTGGATTTTCTGACAGACGCCTGTGTAACAAGATGGACAGAGCTGAAATCTGTCCCTTTAATGAACTAGTCGATAAACCCTTTTCTAAGCCTTCTTGTAGAAAGGACAAGATCCTAGAGATCCTAACCTTACTCCAGGAGTAACGTTTGGATTCACACCAGTATAGGTATTTACGCCATATTTTATGGTAAATCTTTCTGGTAACAGGCTTCCTAGCCTGTATCAGGGTATCAATAACCGACTCAGAAAAACCACGTTTTGATAAAATCAAGCGTTCAATTTCCAAGCAGTCAGCTTCAGAGAAGTTAGATTTTGATGTTTGAACGGACCCTGTATCAGAAGGTCCTGTCTTAGAGGTAGAGACCAAGGCGGACAGGATGACATGTCCACTAGATCTGCATACCAAGTCCTGCGTGGCCATGCAGGTGCTATTAGAATCACTGATGCTCTCTCCTGTTTGATTTTGGCAATCAATCGAGGAAGCAGCGGGAAGGGTGGAAACACATAAGCCATCCCGAAGTTCCAAGGTGCTGTCAAAGCATCTATCAGAACCGCTCCCGGATCCCTGGATCTGGACCCGTAGTGAGGAAGCTTGGCGTTCTGGCGAGACGCCATGAGATCTATCTGTGGTTTGCCCCAACGTCGAAGTATTTGGGCAAAGACCTCCGGATGAAGTTCCCACTCCCCCGGATGAAAAGTCTGGCGACTCAAGAAATCCGCCTCCCAGTTCTCCACTCCCGGGATGTGGATTGCTGACAGGTGGCAAGAGTGAGACTCTGCCCATCGAATTATCTTTGATACTTCCATCATTGCTAGGGAGCTTTTTGTCCCTCCCTGATGGTTGATGTAAGCTACAGTCGTGATATTGTCCGACTGAAACCTGATGAACCCCCGAGTTGTTAATTGGGGCCACGCCAGAAGGGCATTGAGAACTGCTCTCAATTCCAGAATGTTTATTGGAAGGAGACTCTCCTCCTGATTCCATAATCCCTGAGCCTTCAGAGAATTCCAGACAGCGCCCCAACCTAGTAGGCTGGCGTCTGTTGTTACAATTGTCCAGTCTGGCCTGCTGAATGGCATCCCCCTGGACAGGTGTGGCCGATGAAACCACCATAGAAGAGAATTTCTGGTCTCTTGATTCAGATTCAGAGTAGGGGACAAATCTGAGTAATCCCCATTCCACTGACTTAGCATGCATAATTGCAGCGGTCTGAGGTGTAGGCGTGCAAAAGGTACTATGTCCATTGCCGCTACCATTAAGCCGATCACCTCCATGCATTGAGCTACTGACGGGTGTTGAATGGAATGAAGGACACGGCATGCATCTTGAAGCTTTGTTAACCTGTCCTCTGTCAGGTAAATCTTCATTTCTACAGAATCTATAAGAGTCCCCAAGAATGGAACTCTTGTGAGAGGAAAAAGAGAACTCTTCTTTTCGTTCACTTTCCATCCATGCGACCTTAGAAATGCCAGAACTAACTCTGTATGAGACTTGGCAGTTTGAAAGCTTGAAGCTTGTATTAGAATGTCGTCTAGGTACGGAGCTACCGAAATCCCTCGCGGTCTTAGTACCGCCAGGAGGGCACCTAGAATCTTTGTGAAGATTCTTGGGGCCGTAGCCAATCCGAATGGAAGAGCTACAAACTGGTAGTGCCTGTCTAGGAAGGCAAACCGTAGATACCGGTGATGATCTTTGTGGATCGGTATGTGAAGGTAAGCATCTTTTAAATCCACTGTGGTCATGTACTGACCCTTTTGGATCATGGGGCAAGATTGTCCGAATAGTTTCCATTTTGAACGATGGAACTCTTAGGAATTTGTTTAGAATCTTTAAATCTAAGATTGGTCTGAAAGTTCCCTCTTTTTTGGGAACCACAAACAGGTTTGAGTAGAACCCTTGTCCTTGTTCCGACCGCGGAACCGGATGGATCACTCCCATTAATAACAGATCTTGTACACAGCGTAGAAACGCTTCTTTCTTTATCTGGTTTGTTGACAATCTTGACAGATGAAATCTCCCTCTTGGGGAGATAATTTGAAGTCTAGAAGGTATCCCTGAGATATGATCTCTAGCGCCCAGGGATCCTGAACATCTCTTGCCCAGGCCTGGGCGAAGAGAGAAAGTCTGCCCCCCACTAGATCCGGTCCCGGATCGGGGGCTCTCGGTTCATGCTGTCTTTGGGGCAGCAGCAGGTTTCCTGGCCTGTTTGCCCTTGTTCCAGGACTGGTTGGGCTTCCAGCCTTGCCTGTAACGAGCAACAGCTCCTTCCTGTTTTGGTGCAGTGGAGGTTGATGCTGCTCCTGTTTTGAAATTCCGAAAGGGACGAAAATTAGACTGTCTAGCCTTAACTTTGGCTTTGTCTTGAGGTAGGGCGTGGCCCTTACCTCCTGTAATGTCAGCGATAATTTCTTTCAAACCGGGCCCAAATAAGGACTGCCCCTTGAAAGGTATATTAAGTAATTTGGACTTAGAAGTAACATCAGCTGACCAGGATTTTAGCCACAGTGCCCTACGTGCCTGTATGGCGAATCCTGAGTTCTTAGCCGTAAGTTTGGTTAAATGTACTACGGCCTCCGAAATGAATGAATTAGCTAGTTTAAGGACTCTAAGCCTGTCCATAATGTCGTCTAGCGTAGATGAACTAAGGTTCTCTTCCAGAGACTCAATCCAAAATGCTGCCGCAGCCGTAATCGGCGCGATACATGCAAGGGGTTGCAAAATAAAACCTTGTTGAACAAACATTTTCTTAAGGTAACCCTCTAATTTTTTATCCATTGGATCTGAAAAGGCACAGCTATCCTCCACCGGGATAGTGGTACGCTTAGCTAGAGTAGAAACTGCTCCCTCCACCTTAGGGACCGTTTGCCATAAGTCCCGAGTGGTGGCGTCTATTGGAAACATCTTTCTAAATATTGGAGGGGGTGAGAACGGCACACCGGGTCTATCCCACTCCTTAGTAACAATTTCAGTTAATCTCTTAGGTATAGGAAAAACGTCAGTACTCCGCCGGTACCGCAAAGTATTTATCCAACCTACATAGTTTCTCTGGTATTGCAACGGTGTTACAATCATTGAGAGCTGCTAAGACCTCCCCTAGTAATACACGGAGGTTCTCCAATTTAAATTTAAAATTTGAAATATCTGAATCCAATCTGTTTGGATCAGAACCGTCACCCACAGAATGAAGCTCTCCGTCCTCATGCTCTGCAAGCTGTGACGCAGTATCAGACATGGCCCTAGTATTGTCAGCGCACTCTGTTCTCACCCCAGAGTGATCACGCTTGCCTCTTAGTTCTGGTAATTTAGACAAAACTTCAGTCATAACAGTAGCCATATCTTGTAATGTTATCTGTAATGGCCGCCCAGATGTACTAGGCGCCATAATATCACGCACCTCCCGGGCGGGAGATGCAGGTACTGCCGCGTGAGGCGAGTTAGTCGGCATAACTCTCCCCTCGCAGATTGGTGAAATTTGTTCACATTGTACAGATTGACTTTTATTTAAAGTAGCATCAATACAGTTAGTACATAAATTTCTATTGGGCTCCACCTTGGCATTGGAACAAATGACACAGATATCTTCCTCTGAGTCAGACATGTTTAACACACTAGCAATAACTTGCAACCTGGTTATAATCTTTTTTAGCAAAAACGTACTGTGCCTCAAAGAGGTACTTAAACGATTAAATGACAGTTGAGATAATGAACTGAGAAACAGTTATAGCATCAACTTTAAAACAACACAACTTTTAGCAAAGGTTTTGTTCCCATTAGTAAGATAACATAACTAAATTTGACATAAAATTATTGAGTAACGTCTTTATCCACAGTCAATATAAAAAATTCTCACAGCTCTGCTGAGAGAATGTACCTCCCTTCAAGAAGTTTGAAGACCCCTGAGATCTGTCAGAGATGAACCGGATCATGCAGGAAAAATAATAATAGCTGACTGGAAATTGTTGATGCGTAGCAAAGAGCGCCAAAAACGGCCCCTCCCTCTCACACACAGCAGTGAAGAGAAACGAAACTGTCACAATTCAAAACAAACTACTGCCAAGTGGAAAATAAAGCCCAAACATTTATTTACTCAGTACCTCAGCAATGTAAACGATTCTACATTCCAGCAAAAACGTTTAACATGATATAATACTTATTAAAAAGATTAGTGACCTTTAACAGAGTAGTTCCGGTGAAGTACCATTCCAGAATACTGAAGTGTATACATACATGTCATTATAACGGTATAGCAGGATTTTCTCATCAATTCCATTCAGAAAATAAAAACTGCTACATACCTCAATGCAGATTCATCTGCCCCTGTCCCCTGATCTGAAGCTTTTACCTCCCTCAGATGGCCGAGAACAGCAATATGATCTTAACTACTCCGGTTAAAATCATAGTAAAAACTCTGGTAGATTCTTCCTCAAAGTCTGCCAGAGAAGTAATAACACGCTCCGGTGCTATTATAAAATAACAAACTTTTGATTGAAGTCATAAAAACTAAGTATAATCACCATAGTCCTCTCACACATCCTATCTAGTCGTTGGGTGCAAGAGAATGACTGGGACTGACGTAGAGGGGAGGAGCTATATGCAGCTCTGCTGGGTGAATCCTCTTGCATTTCCTGTTGGGGAGGAGTTATATCCCAGAAGTAATGATGACCCGTGGACTGATCACACATAACAGAAGAAATTATTATATTATATATATATATATATATTAACAGTGGCTGTTTAAGTGCTAAACTTTACCAGTTGTGATTTCTTGCGACTGCCACAAATTGTCCTGCATGACCAACTCTTTTTTGCTTTCATTTTCATATAACCTTGTAGTGATATGAACCCTGTGTACTTGTAACATGGTCTGCTGGTTTCTTTATTCTGTACAGCCATCAAGTGCTTTGCATGTGTATAAACTTTTCCCTCTACAGCCATGATAAAATTATACCAGACAGCGATATGCAAAGGAACTTAACGACAAATGTTTTAAAGAGAATCTTGGCCAACACATAAGCACTTCTGTTTTAGGCTGTGTCTCCAACAATTGTTCTAATTGGAATTATGGAATAATTTGCGATTATATGCTTCTACCACAAGTCTCTAAACGCCTTTATGTTACCTCTTTAGTCAATAACAAATATTTCTTCTTGTGAAACCATACAGTGAGTAAAAAAGACAGGAGCAGTGCTTTGCTCGAGATTTCTAGCGTAAATTGAGCTTGAGTGAAATCCAGTTATCGCAAGCATCTGTGCGCTTGTATTACAAGTTGAAAGTACAGTTTTCTTGCTCAAGATACCAGAGCTGAAAGTAAACTGTGATCCCATTGTGAAGTTACCAGAAATCACTGTACAACGGTATCAATGTAAACACCTGCATGTGTAAGCGATAGACTTGCTGTATGGCCATTTTATTAGTAATTTGCATTTGTATAATGTGTAACTGGTTTCTGGTAACTTCCCGATGGGAATCACAGTCAAATGAGTCAAATGACAATAGCAATTAATGTTTGTGAATAAGAACATAAAAGCATGTAAACTGTAATCTCACTGTATAAACTGGGATAGCAGGAACCCGGTCTGTGCAATAAGAAATTACAGTTTTGCGAGAATGAGGCAGCTCATTAGATTTAATGGTAGAAATGGCGCCTTTTTAGAAAACACGTTTTACAGTGTTAGAAACGTATAAAAGCCCACCACTGTAAATGTGAAAAGCTGCACACATTTTTCTATAAAAGACATTAATATCCTGTACTGTTTCTAGACCAAAACCTTGTCGAAAACAGAATTTATATCTTACCTGATAAATTCCTTTCTCCTACGGTGTGTCCGGTCCACGGCTTCATCCTTACTTGTGGGAATATTCTCTTCCCTAACAGGAAATGGCAAAGAGGCACACAGCAAAAGCTGTCCATATAGCCCCTCCTCTGGCCCTGCCCCCCAGTCATTCGACTGACGGTTAGGAGCAAAAGGAGAAACTATAGGGTGCCGTGGTGACTGTAGTGTATAGAGATAAAAAAAATTTAAGCCTGACAAAAAGCCAGGGCGGGCCGTGGACCGGACACACCGTAGGAGAAAGGAATTTATCAGGTAAGATATAAATTCTGTTTTCTCCTACATAGGTGTGTCCGGTCCACGGCTTCATCCTTACTTGTGGGAACCAATACCAAAGCTTTAGGACACGGATGAAGGGAGGGAACAAGTCAGGCAACCTAAACGGAAGGCACCACGGCTTGCAAAACCTTTCTCCCAAAAACAGCCCCCGAAGAGGCAAAAGTATCGAATTTGTAAAATTTTGTAAAAGTGTGCAGTGAAGACCAAGTCGCTGCCTTACAGATCTGACCAACAGAAGCCTCGTTCTTGAAGGCCCATGTGGAAGCCACAGCCCTAGTAGAGTGGGCTGTAATTCGTTCAGGAGGCTGCCGTCCGGCAGTCTCATAAGCCAATCGGATGATGCTTTTCAGCCAAAAGGAAAGAGAGGTAGCAGTAGCTTTCTGCCCTCTCCTCTTACCAGAATAAACGACAAACAAGGATGAAGTCTGTCTAAAATCCTTAGTTGCTTCTAAGTAGAATTTTAAACCACGAACCACATCTAGGTTGTGTAACAAACGTTCCTTCTTTGAGGCTGGATTCGGACACAGGGAAGGAACAACTATTTTCTGGTTAATATTCCTGTTGGAAACCACTTTTGGAAGAAAACCAGGTTTGGTACGCAAAACAACCTTATCTGTATGGAATACCAGATAGGGTGAAGTACACTGCAAAGCAGACAATTCAGAAACTCTTCTAGCAGAAGAAATAGCAACCAAAAACAGAACTTTCCAAGATAGTAACTTAATATCTATGGAATGTAAAGGTTCAAACGGAACCCCTCGAAGAACTGAAAGAACTAAGTTTAGACTCCATGGAGGAGTCATGGGTCTGTAGACAGGCTTGATTCTGACTAAGGCCTGTACAAACGCCTGTACATCTGGCACTGCTGCCAGACGTTTGTGCAACAAAACAGACAAAGCAGATATCTGTCCTTTAAGAGAACTCGCTGACAATCCTTTATCCAAACCCTCTTGGAGAAAGGAAAGTATCCTAGGAATTTTAATTTTACTCCAAGAGAATCCCTTGGATTCGCACCAACAGATATATTTATTCCATATCTTATGGTAAATCTTCCTAGTCACAGGTTTTCTGGCTTGGACCAGAGTATCTATAACTGAATCTGAAAACCCACGCTTAGATAAAATCAAGCGTTCAATTTCCAAGCAGTCAGTTGCAGAGAGACTAGATTTGGATGTTCGAATGGACCTTGTACTAGAAGATCCTGTTTCAAAGGTAGCTTCCATGGTGGAGCCGATGACATATTCACCAGGTCTGCATACCAAGTCCTGCGTGGCCACGCAGGAGCTATCAGGATCACCGAGGCCTTCTCCTGTTTGATCCTGGCTACAAGCCTGGGAAGGAGAGGGAACAGTGGAAACACATAAGCTAGGTTGAACGATCTGGACCCGTAGCGAGGAACCTTGGAGTTCTGACGGGACGCCATCAGATCCATGTCTGGAATGCCCCATAGTTGAGTTAACTGGGCAAAGACTTCCGGGTGGAGTTCCCACTCCCCCGGATGGAAAGTCTGACGACTCAAATAATCCGCCTCCCAGTTGTCTACTCCTGGGATGTGAATTGCAGATAGGTGGCAGGAGTGATCCTCCGCCCATTTGATGATCTTGGATACCTCTCTTATCGCCAAGGAACTCTTTGTTCCCCCCTGATGATTGATGTACGCTACAGTCGTCATGTTGTCCGACTGAAATCTTATGAATCTGGCCTTCGCTAGTTGAGGCCAAGCCAGGAGCGCATTGAATATCGCTCTCAGTTCCAAAATGTTTATCGGGAGAAGAGACTCTTCCCGAGACCATAGACCCTGAGCTTTCAGGGAGTCCCATACCGCGCCCCAGCCTAAGAGACTGGCGTCGGTCGTGACAATGACCCACTCTGGCCTGCGGAAGCTCATTCCCTGAGACAGGTGATCTTGAGTCAACCACCAGCGGAGTGATTCTCTGGTTAACTGGTCTACTTGAATCTGGGGAGACAAGTCTGCATAATCCCCATTCCATTGTTTGAGCATGCACAGTTGTAATAGTCTTAGATGAATTTGAGCAAAAGGAACCACGTCCATTGCTGCAACCATTAATCCTATTACTTCCATGCACTGAGCTATGGAAGGCTGAGGAATAGATTGAAGAACTTGACAAGCGTTTAGAAGCTTTAACTTTCTGACCTCTGTGAGAAAAATCTTCATTTCTACAGAATCTATTATTGTTCCTAGAAAAGGAACCCTTGTGGACGGGGACAGGGAACTCTTTTCTATGTTCACCTTCCACCCGTGAGACCTGAGAAAGGCTAAAACAATGTCTGTATGAGCCTTTGCTTTGGAAAGGGACGACGCTTGGATTAGAATGTCGTCTAGGTAAGGTGCTACAGAAATGCCCCTCGGCCTTAGAACCGCTAGAAGGGACCCTAGTACCTTTGTGAAAATTCTGGGAGCAGTGGCTAAACCGAATGGAAGAGCCACGAACTGGTAATGTTTGTCCAGAAAGGCGAACCTTAGGAACTGATGGTGATCTTTGTGGATCGGAATATGCAGGTACGCATCCTTTAAGTCCACGGTAGTCATATATTGACCCTCCTGGATTGTAGGTAAGATCGTCCAAATGGTTTCCATTTTGAATGATGGAACTCTGAGGAATTTGTTTAGGATTTTTAAATCCAGAATTGGCCTGAAAGTTCCCTCTTTTTTGGGAACTACAAACAGGTTTGAGTAAAAACCCAGACCTTGTTCCTCTGTTGGAACTGGGTGTATCACTCCCATCTTGAATAGGTGTCCTACGCAATGTAAGAAAGCCTGTCTCTTTATCTGGTCTGAAGATAAGCGAGACATGTGGAACCTTCCCCTTGGAGGGAGTTCCTTGAACTCTAGAAGATACCCCTGAGAGACTATTTCTAGTGCCCAGGGATCTGGAACATCTCTTGCCCAAGCCTGAGCAAAGAGAGAAAGTCTGCCCCCTACTAGATCCGGTCCCGGATCGGGGGCTACCACTTCATGCTGTCTTGGTAGCAGCAGCAGGCTTCTTGGCCTGTTTACCCTTGTTCCAGCCTTGCACAGGTTTCCATGCAGGTTTGGGCTGGGCAGCATTGCCCTCTTGTCTAGAGGCTGCAGAGTTAGAAGCCGGTCCGTTCCTGAAATTGCGAAAGGACTTGTTCTTAGACTTGTTCTTAGCCTTGAAAGGTCTATCTTGTGGGAGGGCATGGCCCTTTCCCCCAGTGATGTCTGAAATAATCTCCTTCAATTCCGGCCCAAAAAGGGTCTTACCTTTGAAAGGAATATTAAGTAATTTAGTCTTGGACGACACATCTGCCGACCAGGATTTTAGCCAAAGCGCTCTGCGCGCCACTATAGCAAAACCTGAGTTTTTTGCCGCTAATTTCGTTATTTGAAAAGCGGCATCCAATATAAAAGAATTAGCTAACTTAAGTGCGTGAATTCTGTCCATGACTTCATCATATGAAGTCTCCTTCTGGAGCGAGCTTTCTAATTCCTCGAACCAAAAAGACGCCGCTGAGGTGACAGTAATAATGCACGCAACTGGTTGAAAGAGACCTTGCTGAAGAAAAATCTTTTTAAGCAATCCTTCCAATTTTTTATCCATTTGATCTTTGAAAGCGCAACTGTCCTCTATAGGAATAGTTGTGCGCTTTGCTAGCGTTGAAACTGCCCCCTCAACCTTAGGGACCGTCTGCCATGCGTCCCTTCTGGGGTCTACAATGGGGAACATTTTCTTAAATATAGGAGGTGGGACAAACGGTATACCCGGCTTCTCCCACTCCTTATTCACTATGTCCGCTACCCTCTTGGGTATCGGAAAAGCATCAGCGTGCACTGGGACCTCTAAGAATTTGTCCAATTTGCACAACTTCTCTGGGATTACCAAAGAATCACAATCATCCAGAGTAGCTAGTACCTCCTTAAGCAGGGCGCGGAGATGTTCTAGCTTAAATTTAAATGCTACTATATCAGGTTCTGCCTGTTGAGAAATTTCTCCCTCAGACAGCCCCTCCCTCACTGCCAATTCCGATTGATGTGAGGGTAAAATAGATAAGGTATCGTCAGCGTCTACTTGTTCATCCTTTTCTGTATTTAAAACTAAACAATCACGCTTTCTCTGAAATGCTGGCAGTTTGGATAAAAGATTTGCTATAGAATTATCCACTACTGCTGTTAATTGCTGCATAGTAACAAGCATTGGCGCGCTAGATGTACTAGGTATCGCCTGCGCGGGCAAAACTGGTGTAGACACAGAAGGAGAGGATGAAGAACTATCCCCACTACCTTCATTAGAAGAATCATCTTGGGCAATTTTATTAAATGTGACAGAATTGTCCTTACTTTGCTTGGACGCCATGGCACAATTATCACATACACTTAAAGGGGGGACCACCTTGGCCTCTATACACACAGAACATAAGCTATCTGATGACACAGACATGTTAGGCAGATTTAGGCAGGCTATTAATGCAATAAAAACGATTTTACACAAAACCGTCTCTTTAAATAATAAAATGACACACTTTATTTCTGAATGTTCAAAAAACTATGAAGGCAATATCCGATCTTTATAAAATTTACACCCCAGTGTCTTAATGCTTTGAAAGTATTGCACACAAAATATGAAGTCTCTAGACCCTTAAATAAGCAAACCGGAGCTAATTGTTCAATTTAACCGGTTTTACACACTACAGTCCCTGCTACAGCCTTTGCTGCAGCTTTTACCTTCCTTAGGGGTTATTCACCACAGAAATAAGCCTTCCGGAGTCTGTTTCTTATCCACAGGACCCTCTCACATGAAGCTGCATTCACTGCCTTTGATATTAACTGCGCAACTGAGGCGCGAAAATGAGGCCTCCTCCCTCTGCATACTAGAGTGAAGGGGCCTTCCTGACTAGATTAGGCTTCTAAACCAATGCCAGGAATAATTAAAACTTTCCCAAAGTGTATTTATGTTCACAAAACATTTGAAGTGCCATAAAAATGTTATATAAGTCAATCGATTTGGCCCACAACAGTGTCTACCAGTACAAAGCCCAAAAAATAAGCCTGTAATCTGTTACTCAGTCTAAGAAAATGGCTTACCGGTCCCCTGAGGGAAAAACTGACAGTCTTCTAGCATTACCATGTGTTGTTAGAAAAGAGACTGGTCATACCTGGAGCAGATGAGTCTGCAAACTGTTACCCCCAACTGAAGTTCTCTGGTCTCAACAGTCCTGCGTGGTAACAGCAATGGATTCTAGTTACTTGTGCTAAAATCATATTCCTCTTTAACAGAAATCTTCATCACTTTCTGTTGAAGAGTAAATAGTACAAACCGGCACTATTTTAAAATAACAAACTCTTGATAGAAGAAATAAAAACTACAACTAAACACCACAAACTCTTTACCATCCCCGTGGAGATGCTACTTGTTCAGAGCGGCAAAGAGAATGAATGGGGGGCGGGGCCAGAGGAGGGGCAATATGGACAGCTTTTGCTGTGTGCCTCTTTGCCATTTCCTGTTAGGGAAGAGAATATTCCCACAAGTAAGGATGAAGCCGTGGACCGGACACACCTATGTAGGAGAAATCCCCTTTAAAGGGACACTGAACCCACATTTTTTTCTTTCATGATTCAGATAGAGCATGCAATTGTAAGCAACTTTCTTATTTACTCCTATTATCAATTTTTCTTTGTTCTCTTGCTATGTTTATTTGAAAAGCAGACATCTAAGCTATTTGCTTGGTTCAGAACCCTGGAAAGCACTTATTCATTGGTGGATGAATTTATCCACCAATCAGCAAGAACAACCCAGGTTGTTCAGCAAAAATGGGCTGGCATCTAAACTTACATTCTTGCATTTCAAATAAAGATACCAAGATAATGAAGAAAATTTGATAATAGGAGTAAATTAGAAAGTTGCTTAAAATCGCATGCTCTATCTGAATTACAAAAGAAAAAATTTGGGTTCAGTGTCCCTTTAATGTCTTCCCAATTATCGATTTCATCTGCTCGAGTCTATTACATTATTTCATTATTTACAAATTTGAATTTATTTTGTCATTTGAAGGGGCTGTTTTTGTCTGTTGTATATCCACCTATATGGTAAATTTCAATACTTAAGTACAGGTTATAGAAAATATGTGGTAGTTGTGGTTTCAATGAGTAGAAACAGATATTTCATTTACAGCATATATATAAAGGAGCAATTTCCCATAGATTTAAAACTCTGGAGACAACAAAACAAGTCATTGTAAATGTCCCTTTAAGTTCATCTAAAAATGGCATTAGTGTGTTTTTCTACTCACAAAAGCAATCCTCTTACAGTATGACAATAAAACCTAAGAGGTTAGTTTTGCGGTTTAGGAAGTCCTGCATGAGCAGTCTCAAAGACGTTAACAGAGCTTTTCACTTTGGTTAATATTTCCAGCGTTAATGTTATTATCGCTCAAGTACACAGATTAACTATGGAATGTAGCAGCAATCTACTTTGTGCTGTGTACAGGGGTTACAGTAGCAAAGTCAAAAAGACCCAATACTAACATTAGCACAGTGTTATCACAGTGATACCCAAATCATTTCTCAAACTACAACATTCTATATCATACATTTTTAAAATATTTATTAAATCTCTACCTGTAGTAGTGAGAGTATTAAACGCACAAGAATCACATCATCAATATGTTTCAAAAATATACCATAATTATTTTCCATGAATAGTTCAGTTTGCTGTAAAGGGCCATTAGTAAATATCTTAGCAAGTAATAGTCACTCAAAGCATCAAACTGAAAATTCCCCATCAAACCCTGTAATGCAGTATTTTCTAATCTCACATACAAACTGTAGAAAGATTCAATTCAAAAAACGGATATGAAAAACAAACTTTTTCTTTCATGATTCAGATAGAACATGCAATTTTAAACAACTTTCCAACTTAATTCTGTTATTTTACTTGCTACAATCTCATGGTATATTTTGTTGAAGGAGCAGCACTGCACTACTGGGAGCTAGCTGAACATATCAGTGAGCCACCGACAAGAGGCATATATGTGCAGTCACAAATCAGAAGCTTGATCCCAGTAGTGCATTACTGCTCCTGCGCCTACCTAGGTATGCTTCCCACAAAGGATACCAAGAGAACAAGGTAAATTCGATTATAGGAGTAAATTGAAAATTTGTTTAAAATCTATCTAAATCATAAAAGTTTAATTTTGAGTTCCTTTTGACTTCACTGTGCTTTGAATTATTTACCTGCTTTTGTTTAAAGTATTTGAAATAGTTACTGACAACACAGGATAATAAAACATCAGGGAGTTGCCAAACTGATCAGATATGTTAAGAAAAGATTAGCTACAAACTGAAAATGTTCTTCAGACAAAAAAGAAAACTAAAGCATAGAAGGGCTAACAAACCTGCGGACAGCAGTTTCTTGCAGCAGTCTTCATGTGCATAGAGCGCTGCCAGGTGCAAGGGATACATGTTGTGAATGCCACATCTGAAATATAGAATTTATATTAGTAAAGGCTTTTCAATATTAAAAAGCTACAAATGTGTGAATGATATTCTGGGGGTTTACTGTGAAGCCACTGAAGGAGGCTGAAAAACAGAATTTATGCTTACCTGATAAATTACTTTCTCTTGTGGTGTATCCAGTCCACGGATTCATCCTTTACTTGTGGGATATTCTCCTTCCTAACAGGAAGTGGCAAAGAGAGCACACAGCAGAGCTGTCCATATAGCTCCCCCTCTAGCTCCACCCCCCAGTCATTCGACCGGAGGTTAGGAAGAAAAAGGAGAAACCTTAGGGTGCAGTGGTGACTGTAGTTTAAACAAAAAAATCTACCTGACTTAATAGCCAGGGCGGGCCATGGACTGGATACACCACAAGAGAAAGTAATTTATCAGGTAAGCATAAATTCTGTTTTCTCTTGTAAGGTGTATCCAGTCCACGGATTCATCCTTTACTTGTGGGATACCAATACCAAAGCTTTAGGACATGGATGAAGGGAGGGAACAAGACAGGTACCTTAAACGGAAGGCACCACTGCTTGTAAAACCTTTCTCCCAAAAATAGCCTCCGAAGAAGCAAAAGTATCGAATTTGGAAAATTTGGAAAAAGTATGCAGCGAAGACCAAGTCGCTGCCTTACAAATCTGTTCAACAGAAGCCTCATTTTTAAAAGCCCATGTGGAAGCCACTGCTCTGGTAGAATGAGCAGTAATTGTTTCAGGAGGCTGCTGGCCAGCAGTCTAATAGGCCAGATGGATGATGCTTTTCAGCCAAAAGGAAAGAGAGGTAGCAGTCGCCTTCTGACCTCTCCTCTTACCAGAATAGATGACAAACAAGGAAGTTGTTTGTCTGAAATCTTTAGTTGCTTGTAAATAGAACTTTAAAGCACGAACCACATCAAGATTGTGTAACAGACGTTCCTTCTTTGACGAAGGATTAGGACACAGAGAAGGAACAATTTCCTGGTTAATATTCTTATTGGACACAACCTTAGGAAGAAAACCAGGTTTGGTATGTAAAACTACCTTATCTGCATGGAACACCAAGGTAAGGTGAGTCACACTGTAAGCAGATAACTCTGAAACTCTTCGCGCAGAAGAGATAGCTACCAAAAACAAAACTTTCCAAGATAACAACTTAATATCTATGGAATGTAAAGGTTCAAACGGAACCCCTTGAAGAACTGAAAGAACTAGATTTAGACTCCATGGCGGAGCCACAGGTTTATAGACAGGCTTGATTCTGACTAAAGCCTGAGCAAACGCTTGAACGTCTGGTACCTCTGCCAGACGCTTGTGTAAAAGGATAGACAGAGCAGATATCTGTCCTTTTAAGGAACTAGCTGACAATCCTTTCTCCAATCCTTCTTGGAGAAAGGACAATCTCCTGGGAATCCTAATCTTACTCCATGAGTAACCCTTGGATTCACACCAACAAAGATATTTCCGCCATATCTTATGGTAGATTTTCCTGGTGACAGGCTTTCTAGCCTGAATCAGAGTATCTATAACCGACTCAGAGAAACCACGCTTTGATAGAATTAAGCGTTCAATCTCCAAGCAGTCAGACGTAGAGAAACTAGATTTGGATGCTTGAACGGACCTTGAAGTAGAAGGTCCTCCCTCATTGGCAGAGTCCATGGTGGACAGGATGACATGTCCACTAGGTCTGCATACCAAGTCCTGTGTGGCCACGCAGGTGCTATTAGAATCACTGATGCCCTCTCCTGCTTGATTCTGGCAACCAGACGAGGAAGGAGAGGAAACGGTGGAAACACATAGGCCAGATTGAAGGACCAAGGCGCTGCTAGAGCATCTATCAACACCGCCTGGGGATCCCGGGACCTGGACCCGTAAAGAGGAAGTTTGGCATTCTGACGGGACGCCATCAGATCCAATTCTGGAGTGCTCCATAGCTGAGTCAGCTGGGCAAATACCTCCGGGTGGAGTTCCCACTCCCCCGGATGAAAAGTCTGACGACTTAGAAAATCCGCTTCCCAGTTGTCTACTCCTAGGGATGTGAATTGCTGAGAGGTGGCAAGAGTGATCCTCCGCCCACCTGATTATTTTGGTTACTTCCATCATTGCTAGGGGACTCCTTGTTCCCCCCTGATGATTGACGTAAGCTACGGTTGTGATGTTGTCCGACTGAAATCTGATGAATTTGGCCGCAGCTAGTTGAGGCCATGCCTGAAGAGCGTTGAATATCGCCCTCAGTTCCAGAATGTTTATCGGGAGAAGAGTTTCTTCCCGAGACCATAAGCCCTGAGCTTTCAGTGAGTCCCAGACCGCACCCCAGCCTAACAGACTGGCATCGGTCGTTACAATGATCCACTCTGGTCTGCGGAAACATATTCCCTGAGACAGGTGATCCTGAGACAACCACCAGAGAAGAGAATCTCTGGTCTCCTGGTCCAACTGAATTTGAGGAGACAAATCTGCATAATCCCCATTCCACTGTTTGAGCATGCCTAGTTGCAGTGGTCTGAGGTGTATCCGAGCAAAAGGGACTATGTCCATTGCCGCTACCATTAGTCCGATTGTCTCCATGCACTGAGCTACAGATGGCTGAGGAATGGAATGAATGAGCTCAGGCAAGTAGTTAAGAGTTTTAACTTTCTGACCTCCGTCAGAAATATTTTCATTTCTACCGAGTCTATTAGTGTTCCTAGGAAGGGAACTCTTGTGAGGGGGGAGAGAGAACTCTTTTTGATGTTCACCTTCCACCCGTGAGACCTCAGAAAGGCCAATACAATCTCCGTGTGAGACTTGGCTCTTTGGAAAGTCGACGCCTGAATTAAGATGTCGTCTAAGTAAGGCGCCACTGCTATGCCCCGTGGTCTTAGCACCACCAGGAGGGACCCTAGCACCTTTGTGAAAATTTTGGGAGCAGTGGTTAACCCGAAAGGAAGAGCCACAAACTGATAATGCTTGCCCAGAAAGGCGAACCTGAGAAACTGGTGATGATCTTTGTGGATAGGAATATGCAGATACGCATCCTTTAGATCCACGGTAGTCATATATTGACCCTCCTGGATCATTGGTAAGATTGTCCGAATGGTCTCCATCTTGAATGATGGGAATATGTTTAGAATTTTGAGATCCAGGATTGGTCTGAAAGTTCCTTCTTTTTTGGGAACCACAAACAGGTTTGAGTAAAACCCTAGTCCTTGTTCTGCAATTGGAACTGGATGGATCACTCCTATTGTAAGTAGATCTTCTACACAGCGTAAAAACGCCTCTTTCTTTGTCTGATCTGTAGACAGACGAGAAATGTGGAACCTTCCCCTTTGAGGAGAGTCCTTGAATTCTAGAAGGTATCCCTGGGCTACAATCTCTAATGCCCAAGGATTGTGTACATCTCTTGCCCAGGCCTGAGCGAAGAGAGAGAGTCTGCCCCCTACTAGATCCGGTCCCGGATCGGGGGCTACCTCTTCATGCTGTCTTGGTGGCAGCTGCAGGCTTTTTGGCCTGTTTACTCTTATTCCAGCCCTGGTAAGGTTTCCAGGTTGCCTTGGGCTGTGAAGCGTTACCATCTTGCTTTGCAGCCGGAGAGGATGAAGCGGGGCCGTTCCTGAAATTGCGAAAGGAACGAAAATTAGCTTTGTTCTTTGTCTTAAAGGGCTTGTCCTGAGGGAGAGCATGGCCTTTTCCCCCGGTGATATCTGAAATAATCTCTTTCAATTCAGGCCCGAAGCGGGTCTTTCCTTTGAAAGGAATGTTCAAAAGCTTGGATTCAGACGACACATCGGCCGACCAGGACTTTAGCCATAGCGCCCTAAGCGCCAAAATGGCGAAACCTGAATTTTTCGCCGCTAACTTAGCTATTTGGAAAGCGGCGTCAGTGATAAAGGAATTAGCTAGCTTTAGAGCCTTAATTCTATCCATAATTTCATCATATGAGGTCTCCGTCTGGAGCGAGTCTTCCAGCGCCTCAAACCAGAAAGCAGCTGCAGTAGTTACAGGAATAATGCAGGCAATAGGTTGGAGAAGAAAACCTTATTGAACAAAAATTTTCTTAAGTAAACCCTCTAACTTCTTATCCATAGGGTCTTTAAAAGCACAACTGTCTTCAATTGGTATGGTTGTGCGTTTAGCAAGTGTAGAAATAGCCCCCTCCACCTTAGGGACCGTCTGCCACGAGTCCCGCGTGGTGTCAGATATGGGGAACATTTTCTTAAAAACAGGAGGGGGAACAAAGGGAATACCTGGTCTATCCCACTCCCTAGTTACTATATCCGCAATCCTCTTAGGGACCGGGAACACATCAGTGTAAACAGGAACTTCTAGGTACTTGTCCATTTTACACAATTTCTCTGGGACCACCAAAGGGTCACAGTCATCCAGAGTAACTAATACCTCCCTGAGTAGTAAGCGGAGGTGTTCTAGTTTAAATTTAAAGGCCAACGTATCTGAGTCTGTCTGAGGAGCAACCTTTCCCGAATCGGAAACTTCTCCCTCAGACAGCACATCCCTCGCCCCCATTTCAGAGCGTTGTGAGTGTATATCGGATACGGCTACTAAAGCTTCAGAATGTTCATAATCTGTTCTTAAAACAGAGCTATCATGCTTTGCAGGTAACACGGGCAGCTTAGATAAAAATACTGAGAGGGTATTATCCATGACTGCCGCTAAGTCTTGTAATGTAAAAGAGTTAGACGCACTAGAGGTACTAGGCGTCGCTTGCGCGGGCGTAACTGGTTGTGACACTTGGGGAGAGGCAGACGGGCTACCCTCGTTACCTTCAGTCTGAGAATCATCTTGGGCCACATTTTTAAGTGCAACAATATGATCTTTAAAATGTATAGACATATCAGTACAAGTGGGACACATTCTGAGAGGGGGTTCCACCATGGCTTCTAAACACATTGAACAAGGATTTTCCTTAATGTCAGACATGTTTAATAGACTAGTAATACATACAAGCAGGCTTGGAAATTACTTTAATCAAATAAAAAACACAATTTGAAAAAACGTTACTGTGCCTTTAAGAGATAAAAAGAGCACACAATTTTACAAAACAGTGAAAAATGCAGCAATTCTCCTGACATTTTCACAGTATGTACCTAAAGCCTCAATAAGATTGCACCACAAGTTTCAAAACGATTAACCCCTTAATGCCCAAACAGGAGCAGCCTAAATCTAGCACCCGGTTAAAAATAGTACAGCACCTTGCCACTTGCTGTGGCCCTACCTGCCCTTAGGGATCAGATTTGGGGGAATATAGCTTCTATAAGGCCCTCAAACAGCAGCAGGACCCTCCATGTGAAGCAGCATGAACTTCTCTGCAATTCTAACTGCGCATCTGAGGCGCAAAATTAGGCCCCTCCCACTCTACTCCAGAGTTGTGAGGCCTAGTAAATCACTCTTAAGTGACTAAAAACCAGCCATGTGGGTAATAACCCCAGAAAGAACCCCAAAAGGACTTTCAAAGTGTCTACAAACGATATTATTCTTGAATAAACAGTCGATTGCCCTGAATCAGTGTCAACCCGCATAATTAGCCCTGTTATGTAAGCATTAAATTCCTTACTAAGTCTGTGAACATAGCTTACCCTCCCCTCATGGGGATATCGTCAGTCTCTTCTAGCATTATCTCAGTCTTGTCTAGAAATAAATGACTGAACATACCTCATTGCAGATTACCCTGCAAACCGTTCCCCCCAACTGAAGTTTTCTGGTACTCCTCAGTCCTGTGTGTGAACAGCAGTGGATTTTAGTTACAACATGCTAAAATCATTTTCCTCCCAGCAGAAATCTTCATCACTTTTCTGCTAGAGAGTATATAGTACAAACCGGTACCATTTAAAATAACAAACTTTTGATTGAAGATAATAAAACTACAATTCTAACACCACATTCACTTTACCCTCTCGTAGAGAGACCCTAGTGCTTAGAGCTGGCAAAGAGAATGACTGGGGGGTGGAGCTAGAGGGGGAGCTGTATGGATAGCTTTGCTGTGTGCTCTCTTTGCCACTTCCTGTAGGGAATGAGAATATCCCACAAGTAAAGGATGAATCCGTGGACTGGATACACCTTACAAGAGAAACAAGATCCCAGTTCTTGCTTTTGAAATCTGAATTACAAAAAAAAGCATAGGCTTCACTCCAAACTTTCCAATGATTTTGTATAAGATTTTCATAGGCAGAGTGTGACAAAGCAAACATTTTACAAACCATTTGTTATAAATATCTCAATGAAACCCATGTATCAAAATGTTCTGAAGGAATTCTTAAAATAATACCTTATTCAATTATTTTCATTCCATCTATTAGTCACTTAAAGGGATATGAAACCCAATTCTTTTCTTTCATGATTCAGATAGAGCATGCAATTTTAAGCAACTTTCTAATTTACTTCTATGATCAATTTTTCGTTGTTCTATTGGTATGCTTTCGTGAATGAACAGCAATGTACTACTGGTTACTGACTGAACACATGGGTGAGCCAATAGCAATCAGTATATATATGCAGCCACCAATCAGCAGCTAGAACCTAGGTTCTTTGCTGCTCCTGAACTTTCCTAGATAAACCTTTAAGCAAAGGATAACAAGAGAAGGAAGCAAATTAAATAATAGAAGTAAATTGGAAAGTTGTTTGAAATTATATGCTCTGTCTAAATCATGAAAGAAAAAAAATTGTGTTTCATGTCCCTTTAAAGGGACATGAAAGTAAAAGATGTATGGTTGATATAGTACATGCAATTTTACTTCTATTATCAAATTTATTTTGTTTTCTTGGTGCCCTTTGTTAAAGAACATAAATTAAACAACCTGCTATTAAGTTCCAGAGAATAATTTAATAAAGAGATGAGCAAGAAATGCTGTTTCTCATGTGATGGTAACATACTGGTATATTCATAGGATTATAAATTAATCTGCGCTTTTTAGCTAAGTGCACAGTACTGTTAATGAATCACACACCCTAGGGGAACGGGTACATAACATACAATGTATATATCTATTATTAATACAATATAGAGGGATGAGTGATTTGTGACAATTGTTAGCTAGAAATGTCCCGCTAAGATCTTAATGCAAGCAGAAGAACAATAAACATGGAAAAAGAAGCAAGCGCATTTAGTATATGTGAAAGAGATGCCATAAAGACAATAAAGTTAAAAAAAATACATAAAAACTAATCTCAGGAAACGTAAATTTGGGACATTAAACTGCTGGTCACAAGTGCAATAGGAAGGTTACTACTGTGCTAGCGTTCTCCTCCTGTAAAAGGCATTTTAGTGTTACATTCCCTTACTGTGCCAACTGATGAAGCTCCACATCTTTATACTGTGTGCCACCATCTTTGAGCTGAGGTACAGTATTCTTGCATTATATGACAAAAGATGGACATTCACAGATCACAGTCATCTGTGTTGTGCACTTCAGTCTGGTGTTGTGCGTAATACAGAGCAGGAGCTTAAAATATCTGCCATCTTAAAGCAGTTTAAAAAGTTCTATATATATATATATATATATATATATATATATATATAAGCTGTCAGCAATAGAGCTGGTACAAAAACGTAAAGCTCCCTTTCCATATCATTCCTGATAACCCAAAAAGCATTACACAGCTGTCTGAAAGCCAGCAACATCCCTAAGTTGTGAATGCTCACAGATTCTGTCATAGGGTGCGAGAATACCTGAGCTCCAAGATGGCAGCACCCAGTATGAAAACACAGAGCTTCTCCAAACAGCACCTGCAAAGGGTTCAAAAAAGACACCGGCTTTGAAAGAAGCTGCTGGCACCAGGAGGAATAACAATGACATGGTGAGAAGTAACCGTTCTGTTGTAAATGTGCTCAGCGGTTTAATGTTCCTTTACATTGAACTCTATTAGCTATTGTCACATAAAAAAGGTTCTGTTTAACTGAATGCCCTTTATAAATTGAGGCCACTGTAGCAGTGCACACATATGCTTGTACAAGGCAGAGTTTTACAGTTCTTTGAACTTAAGCCCAAGCAATCACTACTGGCGCATAGCCTGGTGATCTGCTGCTCAGCACTTACAGATCTACCTTTTGTGCACACCTGCTATATCCTATCCCAAATTACATGTTCAAAGTACCTTTGCCTTCCATTTTCCTAGCCAGGAACCTACATAACTCCACTGAAACTTTGTGTTCGTCAGACCTATAAATTTAGTTCCATCCAATTTCAAACAATTGGATTAAACATTAGTGCAATTTATCACAGCAGGAAATCTTCTGACCATACAGTGACCTGTGCTTTATTGTTATATTATTCTCTTATGCTTCTGTTAATTCTTAAAATATTGTATATTGTAAATAAAAACTAAATGTTACATACAGACAAAGAAAAAAAAACATAATACATGTGAAGAAACTAAAGATCATTTGTGCACTAGTGCTATTTTATATAACAATAATTCCTGAACAGTATTGCACAATACATGTTCTCATCTCTAGGAGAGATATGTGATATGATTAAACTGATATCCTGCTCTTTCTACTTCATTCACAATCTCCTAAAGTGTAGCGCTATATTTATTAGCTGAAATACCATATAGGGGTCAATTTATCAAACTGCGGCGGACAGGGGCGCACATACGAGCCCCTGTTCGCCACAGCTCACCTCTGGCGGACTGAATTATGCTGCCGGAATTCGGCATTGCACACGAACGCTATTTTGCACTCGCATGCAATCCTACACCTGACCGCAAAAGCCAATCATGCGCGGGCAGGAGCTATCAATCTCCCCGGTCGAAAGGTTAGGAAAGCAGCGGTCTGATGCCCGCTGCTTGTTAAATATGGACTGCAGGTTCTCGTGGGGGTGAAGGCTTTGATAAATCTACCCCTTTGTCTTACAACCCTGGTGCCTGCTTGTAAAATTAAATGGTGGCACATGAAATACTAAACAGAAAGAGTTCTGTGACCTAGGGAATCATTTAGATAATTTTAATCAGCTGTACTCCCAGACGGAAATGTCCATTTCCGTCTGGGAGTACCGTTGATCAGCGGACTGATGATAATACTTGTCTTGAAGAAGGCTCAAATAAGAGCCAAAACGTCGACTATGACTATCTATATTTAAAGTTCTGATGTATTCAGAATAAATACAAGCAGTTGTTAAAACAAAAATCCTGAGAGTGCCCTCCTTTACTATACATATCTATACAAGTCTTTTTGAGGATTGCACCCAGGTTGGAATTACACACACACAGACACATGTGTTTAATAATTTATTTTAATATGATTTACATGTGTTTTGTTATACTTTTATTTTAGCCCTAACACTGTAGTTCAGGTCTCGAGTCGCACTACCTTTTTTAGCTTTGTTATGTGTTGCTCTGAGGCGCAACACATAACTCACAACCGCTTATACAAGTATAGGGTGTGCTAAAGAGTGATGTAAAGACAAAAAAAGATAGGTAATAAAAAATACAGTCAGTAAGGTGATATGCAAATATGGAGACTCCAACAAAAAAGAATAATCAGTTAAAGGGATATTAAACAGTATGAGATTGCAATATAAAATGTTTAGTTATGTGCAGTTAGACTTAGCAATATACTTTTACTATTTAATTTGACCCCTTTTCCTGAGTTTCTATAAAGTAATGGGTGCCACCATGTTTGAACTTAAGTTGTCCCTTATCTGTTTCACCTGATGAAGACAATTAGGGACATAGGGTATATGAACTGGTAATAAAATAAGGCTGTGTGGAACACAAAATTATCTAAAAGGGATCCCACACAGCTTTGTTTGCACAGAGATGAATAGAGAACTAGTTCACACATGGCGGCACCCATTAATTTATAGAAACTAAAGTACTTTATACAAACTAAACCTTTACACTTATTTTTTCAATATTTAAAGGGACACTGAACCCACATTTTTTCTTTTGTGATTCAGATAGAGCATGCAATTTCAAGCAACTTTCTAATTTACTCCTATTATCAATTTTTCCTATCTTCATTTGAAAAAGAAGGCATCTAAGCCTTCAAAACGCTGGACAGCACTTCTTTATTTGTTGGGTGAATTTAGCCACCAATCAGCAAGAACAACCCAGGTTGTTCACCAAAAATGGGCCGGCATCTAAACTTACATTCTTGCTTTTTAAATAAAGATACCAAGAGAATTAAGGAAATTGGATAATAGGAGCAAATTAGAAAGTTGCTTAAAATTGCATGCTCTATCTGAATCACGAAAGAAAATTTTTGGGTTCAGTGTCCCTTTAAATAACTAACATAATTGTAACAATATATCTGTATGTTATTCTAAGGCTAATCTATGCTTGAAGACATCACTATGTCTAGTATGTATTTACTGTTTAACATCTCTTTAATTAGGAAGGCTAAAGCTGATGTAGAAGAGAAGATAGCATAGTGAGACACGGGGAGAAAACCTTCTTTAGATATATCAGTAATAGGAGAAAAATAGAAAAACTCAAAAGAGTTGATAGAAGTGTTCCACCTAAGGACAGTTTTGTGAGCGGCCCAGCAGTAAAACCACACCATGCAGTCTGCATTGTGTAGTGTTTGCTAATTGTTCTAATTAAATGTTTCACTGCTGTGCCGCTCACAAAACTGGCCTTAGAGGGAAAACTGATTGATGGTAGAATGGTGGAAGGGGATGAGCAAATTAAGGAATGCTACTAAAATGTAAATGTGCTTAGCACTAATCTTTTGTTATTTTTTTACAAACAATGAGGTTTTATTGGCATTATCAAAAAGAAAAGAAAAAAAAAGTCAATCTGTGCTAACTGCCCCATTCACTGATTTGTGTAATTAATCACTATGGAAAGAAGTTGTCCCAGATTACTGGAGAATAGCAAAGGTAGTACTTCTTCATAAAAAAAGGCAGTAGGGAAGACTCTGGTAACTATAGATATTCCCTTTATTACCCATTCCCCAGTTTTGCATAACCAACAAAGTTATATTAATATACATTTTACCTCTGTGATTACCTTGTATCTAAGCCCCTGTAGAATGCCCCCTAATTTCAGTTATTTTGACAGACTTGCATTTAGCTAATCAATGCCCTCTCATTAATAACTCCACGGGCATGAGCACAATGTTATCTAAATGGCTCACATGAATGAACCTCAAGCCTGATTTGTTCAACATATGTATCAGGGATATCATCAAAGGGCTAGAGAGAAAGGCATGTCTGTTCGCAGATAATGCGAAAATTTGTAACAGAGTTGATGTTCCGGCGCGCGGGGTGGGGGTTTGACCAAATGAGAAGTGATATAAAAAAATTGAAGGATTGGACAAATGACATCATGTGCAAAAATCCAAAAGTTAATTACAGACTAAATGGCACGTTACTGACTGCTACAAAAGAGGAATGGGACTTGGGAATTTTTAGTTCAGATGATTTGAAATTTGGTAAACAATGCATTGCAGCGAGTAAGTCCAGTCAAATGCTTGGTTGTATAGCTAGAGGTATTTGCAGCAGAAATAATAAGGTTGTTATGCCACTTTACAGATCATTAGTTAGGCCACATCTTGTACATTGTGTGCAGTTCTTGAAGTCTTATCTCCAGAAGGGTATAAATAAATTGTAATATGTTCAAAGAAAGGCTACTAAAATGTGGTCTAAAAAATAAAAAACTTAACAGGAAAGGGTCAATGACCTAAATATATATATATATATATATATATATATATATATATATATATATATATATATATATATATATATATATATATATATCTTAACGGAGGAAAACCCAGGTTGTTCACTATAAATGGGCCGGCATCTAAACTTACATTCTTGCTTTTCAAATAAAGATACCAAGAGGATGAAGGAAATTGGATAATAAGAGCAAATTAGAAAGTTTCTTAAAATTGCATGCTCTATCTGCATCATGAAAGAAAAAAATTGGGTTTAGTATTCCTTTAAATTCCAACTGAAAAAATAGCAACATTTTACAAAGCACTTCATTAAAATGATATATTTCAATACAAATGTTTTTTTCAACTTTGTTATACGTTTTTATAACTTTATTGTATGTTTTTATTCTAGTTTTACTAAAGTATATACAAAGCTGTATACAGATGAATATAACATAATTATTCTACTGTTAAATACCCAATATATATCCAGCTAGCTTCCGCTTGCAATCTATACTGTCACCAACCTCCGGAGACAAATTCTAAATCTGGATAATTCTGATGAAGGTGCCTGAAGTGATGCACTATTATTAGAAATACTGCTTGTTTCCTAATGAGCTCCCTGCGCTGCTTTACTAAGGCTCATTTCTCTAGTCATTTGACCCTCATATTTTGAATTGCAATCATATTTAAATACATGGACAATATAACTATATTTACAACTTTAGCACATTATGTTATGCAACCTATTAGCTTCCCTATATACATTAAAAGGATGCTAAACTGAAATTGTATTGTTTAATTAATTAATTATTTTAATTAATTACTAACTATTAACAACAACATTAAGATACATTCATTAATTATTTGTCCTGTTTTGTTGGAGCTAAAATTGTTATTTACTTTTTCTCATGAACTAGCATTTAAAGGGACACTGAACCCAATTTTTTTTCTTTCATGTTTCAGATATAAATGTAAATTTTAAGCAACTTTCTAATTTACTCCTATTATCAATTTTTCTTCGTTCTCTTGCTATCTTTAATTTAAAAGCAGGAATGTAAATCTTAGCAGCCAGGCCATTTTAGGTTCAGCACCATGGATAGCGCTTGCTTATTGGAGGCTGATATTTACCCACCAATAAGCAAGCATAACCCAGGTTCTCAACGAAAAAATGTGCCGGCTCCTATGCATCACATTACTGCTTTTTAAATAAAGATAGCAAGAGAACAAAGAAAAATTGATAATAGGAGTAAATTAGAAAGTTGCTTAAAACTGCATACTCTATCTGAATCATAAAAGAACAAATTTGGGTTTAGTGTCCCTTTAACCCTCATAGTCCACTCAGCCGTGTTTTGCTGCTCATGACAAGAAAAATAATTGTTGCACAGAAATCAGGAAACTAGGGCCTAGATTTGGAGTTTGGCGTTACCCGTGAAAACCAGCGTTAGAGGCTCCTAACGCTGGTTTTAGGCTAACTCCGGTATTTGGAGTCACTCAAAATAGGGTCTAACACTCACTTTTCAGCCGCGACTTTTCCATACCGCAGATCCCCTTACGTCAATTGCGTATCCTATCTTTTCAATGGGATCTTCCTAACTCCGGTATTTAGAGTCGTGTCTGAAGTGAGCGTTAGACATCTAACGACAAAACTCCAGCCGCAGGAAAAAAGTCAGTAGTTAAGAGCTTTCTGGGCTAACGCCGGTTCATAAAGCTCTTAACTACTGTACTCTAAAGTACACTAACACCCATAAACTACCTATGTACCCCTAAACCGATGTCCCCCCACATCGCCGCCACTCGATTAATTTTTTTTAACCCCTAATCTGCCGACCGCCACCTACGTTATACTTATGTACCCCTAATCTGCTGCCCCTAACACCGCCGACCCCTGTATTATATTTATTAACCCCTAATCTGCCCCCCACAACGTCGCCGCCAACTACCTACAATAATTAACCCCTAATCTGCCGACCGCAAAGCGCCGCCACCTACATTATAGATATGTACCCCTAATCTGCTGCCCCTAACACCGCCGACCCCTATATTATATTTATTAACCCCTAATCTGCCCCCCACAACGTCGCCTCCACCTGCCTACACTTATTAACCCCTAATCTGCCGAGCGGACCGCACCGCTACTATTATAAAGTTATTAACCCCTAATCCGCCTCACTAACCCTATAATAAATAGTATTAACCCCTAATCTGCCCTCCCTAACATCGCCAACACCTAACTTCAATTATTAACCCCTAATCTGCCGACCGGAGCTCACCGCTATTCTAATAAATGTATTAACCCCTAAAGCTAAGTCTAACCCTAACACTAACACCCCCCTAAGTTAAATATAATTTTAATCTAACGAAATTAATTAACTCTTATTAAATAAATTATTCCTATTTAAAGCTAAATACTTACCTGTAAAATAAACCCTAATATAGCTACAATATAACGAATAATTACATTGTAGCTATTTTAGGATTAATATTTATTTTACAGGCAACTTTATAATTATTTTAACCAGGTACAATAGCTATTTAATAGTTAAGAACTATTTAATAGCTAAAATAGTTAAAATAATTACAAATTTACCTGTAAAATAAATACTAACCTAAGTTACAATTAAACCTACCACTACACTATCAATAAATTAATTAAATAAAATACCTACAATTATCTACAATTAAACCTAACACTACACTATCAATAAATAAATTAAATACAATACCTACAAATAACTACAATGAAATAAACTATCTAAAGTACCAAAAATAAAAAAGAACTAAGTTACAAAAAATAAAAAAATATTTACAAACATAAGAAAAATATTACAACAATTTTAAACTAATTACACCTACTCTAAGCCCCCTAATAAAATAACAAAGACCCCCAAAATAACAAAATGCCCTACCCTATTCTAAATTACTACATTTCAAAGCTCTTTTACCTTACCAGCCCTGAACAGGGCCCTTTGCGGGGCATGCCCCAAGAAATTCAGCTCTTTTGCCTGTAAAAAAAAACATACAATACCCCCCCCCCAACATTACAACCCACCACCCACATACCCCTAATCTAACCCAAACCCCCCTTAAATAAACCTAACACTAAGCCCCTGAAGATCTTCCTACCTTGTCTTCACCCTACCAGGTTCACCTATCCGTCCTGAAGAGCTCCTCCGATGTCCTGATCCAAGCCCAAGCGGGGGGCTGAAGAGGTCCATGATCCGGCTGAAGTCTTCATCCAAGCGGGAGCTGAAGAGGTCCATGATCCGGATGAAGTCTTCATCCAAGCGGGAGCTGAAGAGGTCCATGATCCGGATGAAGTCTTCTATCAACGGCATCTTCAATCTTCTTTCTTCCGGATCCATCTTGCAGACCTCCGACGCGGAACCTCCTCTTCTCCCGACGCCTACTAGCCGAATGACGGTTCCTTTAAGGGACGTCATCCAAGATGGCGTCCCTCGAATTCCGATTGGCTGATAGGATTCTATCAGCCAATCGGAATTAAGGTAGGAATATTCTGATTGGCTGATGGAATCAGCCAATCAGAATCAAGATCAATCCGATTGGCTGATCCAATTAGCCAATCAGATTGAGCTTGCATTCTATTGGCTGATCGGAACAGCCAATAGAATGCAAGTTCAATCTGATTGGCTGATCGAATCAGCCAATCGGATTGAACTTGATTCTGATTGGCTGATTCCATCAGCCAATCAGAATATTCCTACTTTAATTCCGATTGGCTGATAGAATCCTATCAGCCAATCGGAATTCGAGGGACGCCATCTTGGATGACGTCCCTTAAAGGAACCGTCATTCGGCTAGTAGGCGTCGGGAGAAGAGGATGTTCCGCGTCGGAGGTCTGCAAGATGGATCCGGAAGAAAGAAGATTGAAGATGCCGTTGGAATTGTATTTAATTTATTTATTGATAGTGTAGTGTTAGGTTTAATTGTAGGTAATTGTAGGTATTTTATTTAATTAATTTAATGATAGTATAGTGTTAGGTTTAATTGTAACTTAGGTTAGGATTTATTTTACAGGTAATTTTGTTATTATTTTAACTAGGTAACTATTAAATAGTTCTTAACTATTTAATAGCTATTGTACCTGGTTAAAATAATTACAAAGTTGCCTGTAAAATAAATATTAATCCTAAAATAGCTACAATGTAATTATAATTTATATTGTAGCTATATTAGGATTTATTTTACAGGTAAGTATTTAGCTTTAAATAGGAATAATTTATTTAATAAGAGTTAATTAATTTCGTTAGATTAAAATTATATTTAATTTAGGGGGGTGTTAGTGTTAGGGTTAGACTTAGCTTTAGGGGTTAATACATTTATTATAGTAGCGGTGAGCTCCGGTCGGCAGATTAGGGGTTAATGTTTGAAGTTAGGTGTCGGCGATGTTAGGGAGGGCAGATTAGGGGTTAATACTATTTATTATAGGGTTAGTGATGCGGATTAGGGGTTAATAACTTTATTATAGTAGCGCTCAGGTCCGCTCGGCAGATTAGGGGTTAATAAATATAATATAGGGGTCGGCGGTGTTAGGGGCAGCAGATTAGGGGTACATAAGGATAATGTAAGTAGCGGCGGTTTACGGAGCGGCAGATTAGGGGTTAAAAATAATATGCAGGGGTCAGCGATAGCGGGGGCGGCAGATTAGGGGTTAATAAGTGTAAGGTTAGGGGTGTTTAGACTCGGGGTACATGTTAGGGTGTTAGGTGCAGACGTAGGAAGTGTTTCCCCATAGCAAACAATGGGGCTGCGTTAGGAGCTGAACGCGGCTTTTTTGCAGGTGTTAGTTTTTTTTTTCAGCTCAAACAGCCCCATTGTTTCCTATGGGGGAATCGTGCACAAGCACGTTTTTGAGGCTGGCCGCTTGCGTAAGCAACTCTGGTATTGAGAGTTGAAGCTGCGTTAAAAATGCTCTACGCTCCTTTTTTGGAGCCTAACGCAGCCTTTTTGTGGACTCTCAATACCAGAGTTATTTTTATGGTGCGGCCAGAAAAAAGCCGGCGTTAGCTACGCGTGTCGTTACCGACAAAACTCTAAATCTAGGCCTAGGTGATTATAGTCTGGATATTAAAGAGACATTATACACTCATTTTTTCTTTGCATAAATGTTTTGCAGATGATCTATTTCTATAGCCCATGAAGTTTTTTTTTTTTTATGTATAGTTTTGCTTATTTTTAAATAACATTGCTCTGATTTTAAGATTACTAACCAAGCCCCAAAGTTTTAGGAGAATACTGTCAGATACCTTCTCCAGCTTGCTCCTGTTTGTGTAAAGGGTATTTTCATATGCAAAAGAAGGGGGAGGGGGGAGTGTCTTATTTCCCACTTGCAGTGGGCTTTCCAGCTACCTTTTCAACAGAGCTAAACTGAGAGTTTCTAAGTACAACAGTTTTATCCTGGATTTTTATATCAGTATCTGTGCATCTTATTTTTTATAGTAGTGTCTATTATATGCAGTTATCTAAAAATTGGTGTATACTGTCCCTTTAATATAGGACAGAATTCAGCAATATGTGCTTGCACGATAAAGTCAAAATTAAACTTTAATGATTCAGAAACCAATTTAAAACAACTCTCAAATGAACGTATTTTAACAAATGTGTTTTGTTCTCTTGGTATCTTTTGTTGAATAGCATACTTAAGTAGGCTCTTGGGTAGCAATACACTACTTGGTGCTAGCTGGATACTTTTTGAAAGCCAATGACAAGAGGCAGCCACCAGTCCCAGCAATGCATTGTTGTTCCTGAGCCTACCTAGGTATGCTCTTTAACAAAGTATACCTTAAAGTTTAATTTTTACTTTACTGTCCATTTAAAGGTAGTAAGCTGACTTTCGGCAATCATGAACAATGAGCATTTAAGAATACAAATGTGTGATATAAATATATGCATATGAATCTGAATATTTAGATTTAGTTGTAGAATTGAGATTATAAATGGATTTGTGTCTGTTTGTATATATAACATTTTTTTTATAATGAATGAAATGAGCTAAACCAATTTAAGGGAAGAAATAACAGAGCGGCTTTTCTCTATGTGCTACTGCCCATGTGTGAATAACTATGCACATTTCTACACCATGCATGTGTACATAGTTGTGGTCCCTTTGTTCTGGGAAAGAATGGAATCAGTAAAAAGAAAGAAGCCTCAAAACAAACTTATTTCACCAAAGATTCATTTTGCATAGCAAAAAGCTTATCAGTCTCATACAGTTTCCAATTTAGGCTAAATGTTCCTTTAAGTACTGTAAATCTTGCAGTACAAGTATTTCCTTTTTTTTATTTCATATACAATAATATGCTAAACTTACTTTGCAGTATTTGCGCCACTAGTCAGCAGGGTGTTAATTAAAAGCTCATGTCCGTATCTGGCAGCCACGTGTAAAGGCGTATTTCCATCTTTATCGCTACAGTCAATTTCACCTCCTTCCCAAATAAAAATGTTAAATTATTAGTCATATTTAAACAGGGAATCCAATTCTCTTCTTGACAACAAAATGCTAACACATATCAGCATATAAATTACTTTGACCTGCAGACATAATTAAACTCAGTGTTAACTTAAGCTTTTATTAGCATAAATAAACTACTGAAGAGATAAAACAGAATTACAGTAGAAGTATTACTAATTTGAAAAAGGTTGAGATCAAATAACTATACAAAACAAGATGACTATATGATGCCTCTGGTGAGAAAAGAAAAAAATTGCTGGATATTATGAAAAGGAAAATATACCCAGCAAATACTATAATCAAATCATCTTAAATAAAATATATATTTATACAATTAAGTTGCAGAGAAGAATATGAAAAAAAAGAACTAGTGCCATGTGGCTAGCACGGCTATTGGCTAAGGGGTGGAAATATCAGCTAATTGAAAAAAAGAGAGCTTTGCTGTGGGCGGCCGGAGCCGCTTAGTTTAGCGAGGAGGCCTCGGCAAAGAAAAGGTACGTTTAACATACATTTTTTTTAAACTCATGACTAAAGGTCCTATTTATTTTTAGTGCTGGTAAATCATAGCATTTTTGAAACGCTAGTATTTACCATAGCTTTAATATAGATTGCAGTCAAAGATACATTTTAAGTTGTTTTTAATACAGCTGAATGGATCAGTATGATAGTAATAAACCTAAAAATACCAGGGAAGAGCAAAAAAACCCTCTGGGTAGTAGAATACACTCCCCCAAAACCCCCCATAACTAAGTACTTTTTAAGGTGCTGCTATATAGCAAGGCTCATAATTAGAGACTGTTGATGGGTACAGGAAAAGGTGACAGCGAGAGGAAGAAAGGAGGTCAGGGGATGAGAGAAGAGGGGGAAGACAAAGAAAGAGGAAAGTTAATGGTACAGTTCACCCAAAAACTTTCTCCCCTTTAAATTATTCCCAATGATCCTTTCAGCATTTGAAATAGCTGATTTAGCTTTTGGTTTCCCAACCTATACTGAAAGTTTTGATACTGGCGTATACGCTATTGACAAGCCTAAGTAAACACAGCCAGCAGAAGAGATTACATCCTCAGTGGGGGGCATGATAGTTAAGTAATAAAAACAGAATTTATGTTTACCTGATAAATTACTTTCTCCAACGGTGTGTCCGGTCCACGGCGTCATCCTTACTTGTGGGATATTCTCTTCCCCAACAGGAAATGGCAAAGAGCCCAGCAAAGCTGGTCACATGATCCCTCCTAGGCTCCGCCTACCCCAGTCATTCGACCGACGTTAAGGAGGAATATTTGCATAGGAGAAACCATATGGTACCGTGGTGACTGTAGTTAAAGAAAATAAAATATCAGACCTGATTAAAAAAACCAGGGCGGGCCGTGGACCGGACACACCGTTGGAGAAAGTAATTTATCAGGTAAACATAAATTCTGTTTTCTCCAACATAGGTGTGTCCGGTCCACGGCGTCATCCTTACTTGTGGGAACCAATACCAAAGCTTTAGGACACGGATGAAGGGAGGGAGCAAATCAGGTCACCTAAATGGAAGGCACCACGGCTTGCAAAACCTTTCTCCCAAAAATAGCCTCAGAAGAAGCAAAAGTATCAAACTTGTAAAATTTGGTAAAAGTGTGCAGTGAAGACCAAGTCGCTGCCCTACATATCTGATCAACAGAAGCCTCGTTCTTGAAGGCCCATGTGGAAGCCACAGCCCTAGTGGAATGAGCTGTGATTCTTTCGGGAGGCTGCCGTCCGGCAGTCTCGTAAGCCAATCTGATGATGCTTTTAATCCAAAAAGAGAGAGAGGTAGAAGTTGCTTTTTGACCTCTCCTTTTACCGGAATAAACAACAAACAAGGAAGATGTTTGTCTAAAATCCTTTGTAGCATCTAAATAGAATTTTAGAGCGCGAACAACATCCAAATTGTGCAACAAACGTTCCTTCTTTGAAACTGGTTTCGGACACAGAGAAGGTACGATAATCTCCTGGTTAATGTTTTTGTTAGAAACAACTTTCGGAAGAAAACCAGGTTTAGTACGCAAAACCACCTTATCTGCATGGCACACCAGATAAGGAGGAGAACACTGCAGAGCAGATAATTCTGAAACTCTTCTAGCAGAAGAAATTGCAACCAAAAACAAAACTTTCCAAGATAATAATTTAATATCAACGGAATGCAAGGGTTCAAACGGAACCCCCTGAAGAACTGAAAGAACTAAATTGAGACTCCAAGGAGGAGTCAAAGGTTTGTAAACAGGCTTGATTCTAACCAGAGCCTGAACAAAGGCTTGAACATCTGGCACAGCTGCCAGCTTTTTGTGAAGTAACACCGACAAGGCGGAAATCTGTCCCTTCAGGGAACTTGCAGATAATCCTTTTTCCAATCCTTCTTGAAGGAAGGATAGAATCCTAGGAATCTTAACCTTGTCCCAAGGGAATCCTTTAGATTCACACCAACAGATATATTTTTTCCAAATCTTGTGGTAAATCTTTCGAGTTACAGGCTTTCTGGCCTGAACAAGAGTATCGATAACAGAATCTGAGAATCCTCGCTTCGATAAAATCAAGCGTTCAATCTCCAAGCAGTCAGCTGGAGTGAAACCAGACTCGGATGTTCGAACGGACCCTGAACAAGAAGGTCTCGTCTCAAAGGTAGCTTCCAAGGTGGAGCCGATGACATATTCACCAGATCTGCATACCAAGTCCTGCGTGGCCACGCAGGAGCTATCAAGATCACCGACGCCCTCTCCTGATTGATCCTGGCTACCAGCCTGGGGATGAGAGGAAACGGCGGGAACACATAAGCTAGTTTGAAGGTCCAAGGTGCTACTAGTGCATCCACTAGAGCCGCCTTGGGATCCCTGGATCTGGACCCGTAGCAGGGAACTTTGAAGTTCTGACGAGAGGCCATTAGATCCATGTCTGGAATGCCCCACAGCTGAGTGACTTGGGCAAAGATTTCCGGATGGAGTTCCCACTCCCCCGGATGCAATGTCTGACGACTCAGAAAATCCGCTTCCCAATTTTCCACTCCTGGGATGTGGATAGCAGACAGGTGGCAGGAGTGAGACTCCGCCCATAGAATGATTTTGGTCACTTCTTCCATCGCTAGGGAACTCCTTGTTCCCCCCTGATGGTTGATGTACGCAACAGTCGTCATGTTGTCTGATTGAAACCGTATGAACTTGGTCCTCGCTAGCTGAGGCCAAGCCTTGAGAGCATTGAATATCGCTCTCAGTTCCAGAATATTTATCGGTAGAAGAGATTCTTCCCGAGACCAAAGACCCTGAGCTTTCAGGGATCCCCAGACCGCGCCCCAGCCCATCAGACTGGCGTCGGTCGTGACAATGACCCACTCTGGTCTGCGGAATGTCATCCCTTGTGACAGGTTGTCCAGGGACAGCCACCAACGGAGTGAGTCTCTGGTCCTCTGATTTACTTGTATCTTTGGAGACAAGTCTGTATAGTCCCCATTCCACTGACTGAGCATGCACAGTTGTAATGGTCTTAGATGAATGCGCGCAAAAGGAACTATGTCCATTGCCGCTACCATCAACCCGATCACTTCCATGCACTGAGCTATGGAAGGAAGAGGAACGGAATGAAGTACCCGACAAGAGTCTAGAAGTTTTGTTTTTCTGGCCTCTGTTAGAAAAATCCTCATTTCTAAGGAGTCTATAATTGTTCCCAAGAAGGGAACCCTTGTTGACGGGGATAGAGAACTCTTTTCCACGTTCACTTTCCAGCCGTGAGATCTGAGAAAGGCCAGGACGATGTCCGTGTGAGCCTTTGCTTGAGGAAGGGACGACGCTTGAATCAGAATGTCGTCCAGGTAAGGTACTACTGCAATGCCCCTTGGTCTTAGCACCGCTAGAAGGGACCCTAGTACCTTTGTGAAAATCCTTGGAGCAGTGGCTAATCCGAAAGGAAGCGCCACGAACTGGTAATGTTTGTCCAGGAATGCAAACCTTAGGAACCGATGATGTTCCTTGTGGATAGGAATATGTAGATACGCATCCTTTAAATCCACCGTGGTCATGAATTGACCTTCCTGGATGGAAGGAAGAATAGTTCGAATGGTTTCCATCTTGAACGATGGAACCTTGAGAAACTTGTTTAAGATCTTGAGATCTAAGATTGGTCTGAACGTTCCCTCTTTTTTGGGAACTATGAACAGATTGGAGTAGAACCCCATCCCTTGTTCTCTTAATGGAACAGGATGAATCACTCCCATTTTTAACAGGTCTTCTACACAATGTAAGAACGCCTGTCCTTTTATGTGGTCTGAAGACAACTGAGACCTGTGGAACCTCCCCCTTGGGGGAAGTCCCTTGAATTCCAGAAGATAACCCTGGGAGACTATTTCTAGCGCCCAAGGATCCAGAACATCTCTTGCCCAAGCCTGAGCGAAGAGAGAGAGTCTGCCCCCCACCAGATCCGGTCCCGGATCGGGGGCCAATATTTCATGCTGTCTTGGTAGCAGTGGCAGGTTTCTTGGCCTGCTTTCCCTTGTTCCAGCCTTGCATTGGTCTCCAAGCTGGCTTGGCTTGAGAAGTATTACCCTCTTGCTTAGAGGACGTAGCACTTTGGGCTGGTCCGTTTTTACGAAAGGGACGAAAATTAGGTCTATTTCTTGCCTTGAAAGGCCGATCCTGAGGAAGGGCGTGGCCCTTACCCCCAGTGATATCAGAGATAATCTCTTTCAAGTCAGGGCCAAACAGCGTTTTCCCCTTGAAAGGAATGTTTAGTAGCTTGTTCTTGGAAGACGCATCAGCCGACCAAGATTTCAACCAAAGCGCTCTGCGCGCCACAATAGCAAACCCAGAATTCTTAGCCGCTAACCTAGCCAATTGCAAAGTGGCGTCTAGGGTGAAAGAATTAGCCAATTTGAGAGCATTGATTCTGTCCATAATCTCCTCATAAGGAGGAGAATCACTATCGAGCGCCTTTATCAGTTCATCAAACCAGAAACATGCGGCTGTAGTGACAGGGACAATGCATGAAATTGGTTGTAGAAGGTAACCCTGCTGAACAAACATCTTTTTAAGCAAACCTTCTAATTTTTTATCCATAGGATCTTTGAAAGCACAACTATCCTCTATGGGTATAGTGGTTCGTTTGTTTAAAGTAGAAACCGCTCCCTCGACCTTGGGGACTGTCTGCCATAAGTCCTTTCTGGGGTCGACCATAGGAAACAATTTTTTAAATATGGGGGGAGGGACGAAAGGAATACCGGGCCTTTCCCATTCTTTATTAACAATGTCCGCCACCCGCTTGGGTATAGGAAAAGCTTCTGGGAGCCCCGGCACCTCTAGGAACTTGTCCATTTTACATAGTTTCTCTGGGATGACCAACTTTTCACAATCATCCAGAGTGGATAATACCTCCTTAAGCAAAATGCGGAGATGTTCCAACTTAAATTTAAATGCAATCACATCAGGTTCAGCCTGTTGAGAAATGTTCCCTGAATCAGTAATTTCTCCCTCAGACAAAACCTCCCTGGCCCCCTCAGATTGGGTTAGGGGCCCTTCAGAGATATTAATATCAGCGTCGTCATGCTCTTCAGTAACTAAAACAGAGCAGCCACGCTTACGCTGACAAGGGTTCATTTTGGCTAAAATGTTTTTGACAGAATTATCCATTACAGCCGTTAATTGTTGCATAGTAAGGAGAATTGGCGCGCTAGATGTACTAGGGGCCTCCTGAGTGGGCAAGACTCGTGTAGACGAAGGAGGGAATGATGCAGTACCATGCTTACTCCCCTCACTTGAGGAATCATCTTGGGCATCATTGTCATTATCACATAAATCACATTTATTTAAATGAATAGGAATTCTGGCTTCCCCACATTCAGAACACAGTCTATCTGGTAGTTCAGACATGTTAAACAGGCATAAACTTGATAAGAAAGTACAAAAAACGTTTTAAAATAAAACCGTTACTGTCACTTTAAATTTTAAACTGAACACACTTTATTACTGCAATTGCGAAAAAACATGAAGGAATTGTTCAAAATTCACCAAATTTTCACCACAGTGTCTTAAAGCCTTAAAAGTATTGCACACCAAATTTGGAAGCTTTAACCCTTAAAATAACGGAACCGGAGCCGTTTTAAAACTTTAACCCCTTTACAGTCCCTGGTATCTGCTTTGCTGAGACCCAACCAAACCCAAAGGGGAATACGATACCAAATGACGCCTTCAGAAAGTCTTTTCTAAGTATCAGAGCTCCTCTCACATGCGACTGCATGCCATGCCTCTCAAAAACAAGTGCGCCACACCGGCGCGAAAATGAGGCTCTGCTTATGCTTTGGGAAAGCCCCTAAGAAATAAGGTGTCTAATACAGTGCCTGCCGATATTATTATATCAAAATACCCAGATAAAATGATTCCTCAAGGCTAAATATGTGTTAATAATGAATCGATTTAGCCCAGAAAAGTCTACAGTCTTAATAAGCCCTTGTGAAGCCCTTATTTACGATCGTAATAAACATGGCTTACCGGATCCCATAGGGAAAATGACAGCTTCCAGCATTACATCGTCTTGTTAGAATGTGTCATACCTCAAGCAGCAAGAGACTGCACACTGTTCCCCCAACTGAAGTTAATTGCTCTCAACAGTCCTGTGTGGAACAGCCATGGATTTTAGTTACGGTTGCTAAAATCATTTTCCTCATACAAACAGAAATCTTCATCTCTTTTCTGTTTCTGAGTAAATAGTACATACCAGCACTATTTCAAAATAACAAACTCTTGATTGAATAATAAAAAACTACAGTTAAACACTAAAAAACTCTAAGCCATCTCCGTGGAGATGTTGCCTGTACAACGGCAAAGAGAATGACTGGGGTAGGCGGAGCCTAGGAGGGATCATGTGACCAGCTTTGCTGGGCTCTTTGCCATTTCCTGTTGGGGAAGAGAATATCCCACAAGTAAGGATGACGCCGTGGACCGGACACACCTATGTTGGAGAAATGATCATTTTCCATTGTTCTCTCTATGTATTGAGCTTTGGTGTTCCAGACAAATATAAGATAAGGAAGCAAGTGTGTGTACATAAAAGTGATAACATAATGAGATCTGATATTACCTGAAGCTCAACCCATTGTAATAGGCTGTGGTTTCAAAGCACAAAACCAGCTACTTCAGATACACAAATAAACCCGAAAATGCAATTTCTCAAATATTTTATACTCTGCAGTTGGTATAACAAGTCATTTAAAATACATTAATGGAAAAACAATTTTACAGTGTACTGTCCCAGGAGCATAGGAGGGAAATACTAGTTTGGATACTTTTAATGACTGGAAGAGATGAAAAGAAAGAGTTTTAGAAAATAAAGAAATTCAAGGAAAGTAGAAGAGATTCAAAACAAATAAAGAGAAACAGGGCACAAGAAAGGAGTAAAACAGGTAAATGATGAGAAGAAAAACTAACAGAGTTGGGTCACAGGAAGGGTAGAAAAAAGGGAACAGTAGTGCTGTATTCATATCTTATTCCTAGGGAATTGCCTGTCCTGTATGTGCTACAATGGTAACAGGGGCGGAACTACTGCCGATGCCATGGAGCACGAGTGCAGGGTCCCATATGGCACTGGGCTGTATGCAGTTTTATTTGTAGCTTTTTTAAAATTATTTCTGTGACTATTTTTTGTCTGGCTTTATTATTATTATTACTTGTCTGGCATTATTACTTATCTCAACTGTGAAATGAGTGGGCTGAGCAGAGGTACTGCAGTCACTGCTATGTACACTGCTCTGGTATCATCTACACACACAGACACATTCCTGAGTTAGTCCCCATAGTAGCCAATAGAATAAATGCACCATTCAGTGGCGGGGCTGACAGGCAGGCAGTAAAGATTTGTGGCTGCTGGCGGTAGTAAAGAAGTAGGAGACAGTCCAACCAGGAGGTTGCCAAGAGTGTGACTGGGCCTGAATGGAGACATAGGGGCCAATTTATGGAAGTGCAAGCGGACATAATATGATGTAGCGTATCATTTCCGCCGCACATCGATAAATGCCGACAGCATATGCTGTCGGCATTTATAATTGTACAAGCAGTTCTTGTGAACTGCTTGTGCAATGCCGCCCACTGCAGATTTGCGGCCAGCAGGGGGTGTCAATCAGCCCGATCGTATAGGATCGGGTGGATTGTTGTCTGCAGCCTCAGAGAAGGCGGACCAGTTATGGAGCAGCGTTCTTTAGACCGATTCGGAGCTTGATAATTTGGCCCCATAGTCTTTTATGTGATTTGGAAGGTGGGATATTTTTATTTAGAAAAACCCAATTGTTGCCTTACAAAAAATCGAATAATATACACTGGTCTATTGCACACTGTTAATTTAATATAATATATATTTAGATAACGGCACATTGTCCATTGCCTGCATGCAATCTCTATGTTAAAGCCCTTTCCTGTCTTTTTTTTCTAACACCTGAGACCTCATATATATTTGAGCCCTTATCACTTCATTGTGCAATTTAAAAAAAAAAAAAAAAAATTTTATCGGATGGTGTTATTATGAGTGTAACTGTACTTTTTAATGAATTATTTATGTGTTTTGTGACACTTTTTTGTTTTGCAAGACAGTTAACCAGAACTCTGAGGACGCGGTAATCATTCTACCGTAAATCACGATTGCGCTCACACGTTCACTTTCAACTTGTAATACGAGCGCTAAATATGCCTGTATTTTATTTCTGCATAATCTGATTCAAAAGTAAACTGTTTGCCTGCACTGTTTATTAGAAAAGCCATATTTTGTATTTTGTTCTTAACTAATGCAAACATATAGCATATTTGTAAAACACCAAATACAAGAAATTGCTTTTCTTTTTTTTTAAACAAATGTGGCAGGCACATGGCCTAAGAGTGAGCCTGGGCCCGGTAGATTACATAATCCTGGGGATGAATGATAGACAGCACAATCCATGGAGTTGTAAGGAAGCATATGATAGCACCATGATCTGGTGAGGTAGCAAATTACCTGTAACATATTATCCTTTGAGAATAAATGTATAAAGATGATCATAAGGGTAGATTTGGAGCAATAAACAAACCATTTAAGAATTTCATTTGTAGGTGACACTGAAGATAGTACACAAGGATATTTTCCTAATATAACTGTGACAAAAGCTCTTCAAAGTAAACAATCCATTTAATATTTTGAAATTATAATTTAGAATTTATGTTCTAAATATGTACACTATATGACCAAAAGTATGTGGACATCTGACCATCACACCTTTATGAGCTTGTTGGACATTCCATTAGAAAAGCATTGGCATTAATATGGAGTTGCCCTCCCCTTTGAGGCTTCAATAGCTGCAATTTTTCTGGGAAGGCTTTTTTACAAACATGTTGGAGTGTGTCTGTGGAAATGTGTGCCCATTCAGTTAAAAGAGCATTTGTGGGGTCAAACATGGATAATTATTGAATGAAAAGGTCTGGCTTTGAATCAGTATTCTAATTTATCTCAAAGGTGTTTTTATGGGGTTGAGGTCAGGGATCTGCGCAGGCTACTCAAGTTCCTAAACACCAAACTTTTCAAACCATGTCTTCATGGACCACAGTCATGATGTTGAGGCTCTTAATTGTCTAAAATGTCTTTGTATACTGTAGCATTAAGATTGACACTTGACTGAAACTAAGGGGCCTAACTTAAACCGTGAAAAACACCCCCAGACCATTATCCTTCCCCAACAAACTTTACAGTAGACACTATGGGGCATATTTATCAAAGCGTCAATCTCAGTGCATTCGCCAACATCTATACGCTCGCCAGACATCGCTGATGCGGATCCACATAGATCCCCTTATTTATAAAAAAGAACTTCAAAAACGTGCGTCAAGTACGGCGCGATGAGCATCGATGACGCGGCTATTCAGGTTTTCCCCAACTTTATTTATACCATTTCATTACTGTCCATGAACAAGCACATATCTCTAAAGCTAATCTTTTATTTTTCATTTGTTAATTTCCAAGAAATAGATAGATTTATACCTCAACAAACAATATCTCATAGAAAGTTATTTTTACATTTATTTGTTATATGATACTTTCACATAAATTAATGTGTATTTGTATTTCTAGTCATGATATGCTTTTATCTCATGTTTTTTTTTTATATAAATGATTATTAATGCTAGAATTTGTACATATATCTTTGCACATACTTGCTTAAACCGTGAAAAACACCCCCAGACCATTATCCTTCCCCAACAAACTTTACAGTAGACACTATGGGGCATATTTATCAAAGCGTCAATCTCAGTGCATTCGCCAACATCTATACGCTCGCCAGACATCGCTGATGCGGATCCACATAGATCCCCTTATTTATAAAAAAGAACTTCAAAAACGCGCGTCAAGTACGGCGCGATGAGCATCGATGACGCGGCTATTCAGGTTTTCCCCAACTTTATTTATACCATTTCATTACTGTCCATGAACAAGCACATATCTCTAAAGCTAATCTTTTATTTTTCATTTGTTAATTTCCAAGAAATAGATAGATTTATACCTCAACAAACAATATCTCATAGAAAGTTATTTTTACATTTATTTGTTATATGATACTTTCACATAAATTAATGTGTATTTGTATTTCTAGTCATGATATGCTTTTATCTCATGTTTTTTTTTTATATAAATGATTATTAATGCTAGAATTTGTACATATATCTTTGCACATACTTGTATATATGTATATATATATATATATATATGTATATATATATATATATTTGTGTGTGTGTGTTATGTCAGAAATCTTTTGCAAACATATTTACATTTTAAAAACCACCCCTACACAGGTGTTATAAAATGGGCTGGCATATAAGATGACATTTCTTACTGAAAAACATAAATTATGCTTACCAGATAATTTACTTCTGTATGAGGAGAGTCCACGGCTTCATTCCTTACTTGTGGGAAATACAGAACCTGGCCACCAGGAGGAGGCAAATACACCCCAGCCAAAGGCTTTAATACCTCTCCCACTTCCCTCATATCCCAGTCATTCTGCCAAGGGAACAAGGAACAGTAGGATAAATATCAGGGTATAAATGGTGCCAGAAGAACAAAACAAAATTTAGGTCCGCCCTTCAGAGAATACGGGCGGGGGCCATGGACTCTTCTCATACAGAAGGAAAGGAAATTATCTGGTAAGCATAATTTATGTTTTCCTTCTTAATATGAGGAGAGTCCACGGCTTAATTCCTCACTTGTGGGTAACATATACCCAAACTTCAGAGGACACTGAATGAACGGGGCAGCAAAAAAGAAGGCGGACCCTATTCTGAGGGCACCACAGCCTGCAAAAGCTTTCTCCCAAAAGCTGCTTCAGCCGAAGCAAAAACGTCAAACTTGTAAAATTTAGAAAAGGTATCTAAGGAGGACCAGGTAGCTGCCCTACAAATCTGACCCATAGAGGCCTCATTCTTGAAGGCCCAAGAGGAAGCCACTGCTCTAGTTGAATGAGCCTTAATCCTCTAAGGAGGCTTACGTCCCGCTGTTTCATAAGCTAAGAGAATAATGCTCCACAACCAAAAAAGATAAGGAAGTGGACAAGGCCTTCTGCCACTTACGCTTCCCAGAATAGACAACAAACAAAGAAGTCTGTCTAAACTTCTTCGTAGCCTGAAGATAGAACTTCAAGGCCCGAGCCACATTCAAATTATAAAGTAACCGTTCCTTCGAAGAAGCAGGATTAGGACACAAGGAAGGAACCACAATCTCCTGATTGATGTTGCGATCTGAAACGACCATTGGAAAAAAACCTAACCCAGTACGAAGAACAGCCTTATCAGCATGAAATACTAGGTAAGGAGGCTCACATTGCAAGGCAGCCATTTCAGAGACTCTGCGCACCGAAGCAATAGTCAGTAGAAAAATAATCTTCCAAGACAGTAATTTAATGTCAACTACATGCATAGTCTCGAACGGAGCCTTCTGCAAAACTTTAAGAACAAGATTTAAACTCTAAGGAGGAGCACTAGATCTAAACACAGGACAGGCCTGATTCTAGCCAGCACCTGAACAAAAGACTGAACATCTTCAAGCTCAGCGAGCCTCTTGTGCAGTAAAACAGATAGGGACGAAATCTGTCCCTTAAGGGAGCTAGCGGAAAGGCCCCTCTCCAGACCATCCTGGAGAAAGGAAAAAATCCTAGGAAACCCTGACCTTATGCCAGGGGAATCCACACTCTTCACACCAGAATAAGTAGGTCCTCCAAACCTTATGATAGATGCAATGAGTAATCGGCTTACAAGCTTGAATGAGAGTACCAATAACTCTCTCAGAGAAACCTCTCTTGGCTAGGACTAAGCGTTCAATCTCCACAAAGTCAGCCTCAGAGAATCTAGATTTTGATGAACAAAAGGACCTTGTTCCAGCATATCCTTGCGACAAGGTAACTTTCATAGAGGAGATGACAACATCCCCACTAGATCCGCAAACCACATCCTTCGCTGCCACGATGGAGCAATCAGTATCACTGATGCCTGCTCTAGTTTGATGCAGGCCACTACTCGAGGAAGGAGAGGAACGGTGGAAAAAGGTAAATGAGACTGAACCTCCAAGGCACCACTAATGCATCTATTAGCTCCGCCTGTGGATCTATCTTCGGAGTCCCCCACCTGTTGCATATCTCTGCAAACACCTTGGGATGGAGAGACCATTCCCCCGGATGAAAGGATTGTCTGCTGAGAAAATCCGCTTCCCAGTTGTCCACACCCGGAATGTGGATCGCTGACAGTGAACAGTTGTGGGCCTGTGCCCATTCTATAATCCGAGATACCTCCCTCATTGCTAGGGAGCTCCTTGTTCCTCCCTGGTGGTTGATGTATGCCACCAAGGTGATATTGTGTGATTGGAATCTGATAAACTGGGATGAACCCAGAAAGGGCCAAGCCTTCAGAGCATTGAAGATTGCTTGAAGTTCCAGAATGTTGATCGGAAGAGAACTCTCCTCCCGAGACCAAAGGCCCTGAGCCTTCTTGGCTCCCCAAACTGCTCTCCATCCTGAGAGACTAGCATCTGTAGTCACAATCTCCCAGGATGGTCTTAAAAAGGATGTCCCTCGGGACAGGAGATCTAGACAGAGCCACCAAGAGAGTGATTCTCTTGACCGGTTGTCCAGAGAGATCTGTTGAGACAGATCCAAATGATTGCTGTTCCACTGTCTCAGCATGCACAATTGTAACGGTCTGAGACGGAACCTGGCAAAGGGAATTATATCCATGCTAAACACCATGAGACCAATCACCTCCATACACTGTGCCACAGAAGGCCTCGAGGAGGTTCGGAGGGCAAGACGTGCTGAAGCCAGCTTGCAACGTCTCTGGTCTGAAAGAAATATCCTCATGACTAGAGAGTCTATTATAGTGCCCAGGAATTCTACCCTGGTGCTTGGAATAATAGATATTTTTTCGAAGTTTATCTTCCATCCATGGGATCCAAGAGTTTCCGAATGTTCTTCCGCTAGATGAAAGGATGGTGCTTGTACCCGGATGTTGTCCAAGTAAGGTGCAACTGCAATGCCCTGGGATCTGGCCACGGCCAAGAGAGCCACCAGAACTTTTGTGAAAATTCTTGGAGCAGTAGCTAGGCCAAACGGAAGAGCAATAAACTGGAAGTGCTGGTCCAGGAAGGAAAACCTTAGGAACTGAAAGTGTTCCCTGTGGATTGGGACATGAAGGTAAGCATCCTTCAGATCTACAGTGACCATGAACTGTCCCTTCTGGACTAAGGGAAGGATAGACCTTATCGTCTGCATCTTGAATGAGGGGACGTTCAGAAACTTGTTTAAGCACTTTAGGTCCAGAATCGAGCGGAAAGTTTCCTCCTTTTTTGGGACCACGAAAAGGTTTGAGTAGTATCCCAAGCCTCTTTCCTCTATAGGAACCGGGACAATGACTCCTAAGGAGGACAGATCCTGAACGCACCCCAAAAAAGCATCCCTCTTCTCTGGGTTTGACGACAGATTTGAGAGAAGGAATCTGCCCTTGGGTGGAAGAGATTTTAACCCAATTCTGTAACTCTGAGCAATGACCTCCAGGACCCAAGAATATTGCACATCCATGAACCAAGCTTCTGAGACGTCTGCCCCCTACCTTATCTATAGACGGATCGGGGGCGACCCCTTCATGCTGATGTTCTGCTTGGACTTATTCCAGGACTGAGCCGGCTTCCAAGTCTTAGGTTGCCCTGGTCTTAGCTGAGGATTGCTGGCGCTGGAATTTTTCAGAACGAAAGGAATGAAAATTATTAGGATGTTCCTTAGATCTGTTCTTTTAATCTTGCAGTAGTAAGGCAACCTTGCCCCCTGTAACCGTGGAAATAATGGAGTCCAGGTCTGGGCCAAACAAAATCTTGCCCTTGAATGGAAGGGAAAGGAGCTTGGACTTGGAAGTTAAGTCCGCAGACCAGGACTTCAGCCACAGAGCCCGGCGGGCCTGAACAGAAAACCCAGCAGTCTTAGCATTTAAACAAATAAATTGAATATTCGTATCACAAATAAAAGAATTAGCAACCCTTAAAGCCTTAATTTTATCAAGATTAATATTGAGGGGACCTTCCACCTCACACCAGTAGGTAGCCGCTCTCGCAACCGCGGCAACTGCAGCCGCTGGTTGAAATAAATATCCTGAATGTTAAAACATCTTTCTTAACAGAGTTTCCATTTTTTTATCCATGAGTTCCAATGGGATAGTAGTACATTTTGCCAGCGCCATCCACCTTAGGGACGGAATCACATAACTCCAATTGAGCGTCCGGAACCGGGAACAGTTTCTTAAAGGCAGATGAAGGGGTGAAGGAAGATCCAATCTTCTCCCATTCGTTCTTAATAATGTTTGCCATCTTTACAGGAACAGGGAAAGTCTGAGAAACAACCCTGTCTTAGTAAACTTTATCCAGTTTAGGAATTAAAGGTTCTTCAGGCAGTTTGGCCTTTGGAACCTCTAAGGTATCCAGAACTTCCTTTAAAAGAAAGTGCAAGTGCTACATCCTAAATCTAAAATCTGGTTCCTCCTCAATCGGAGGCTTAGAGGCAGCCAATTCAGACCCAGAGAGTTCACACTCTGAAGTATCAGAGAAAACTTCATCATCAGATAACCGTCTATCAGCTATAACCAATAAACTGGATAGCAATATTTGACCTTTCACTTGCGCTTAGCAGGGCGAGGTAAAGCACTAATGGCCGCAGACACCTCAGTTTGTAACTGTGCAGTGAAGTCTGGAGGTAAAAGGCCTCCTCCAGATGGAGGATCAGGCTTGCTATGGGAAACTGCATGTGTAATAGGAGATGATAGCAGGGTGCGCACCTCACGAGACGGGGACCTCTAAGAGTTGGAAGGCTCAGTGGTATCAAACATGTTAACCTTTTTTGACATAATCACTTTTTCTAGGCATGTGGAACATAATTGAGGGGGTGGGTATACCTCGGCCTCCTCACAATATAAACAGGCATTAGTCTGAGGTATAGAGGGAGTACCCTCTAAAACGTCAGAGTCCTCCAAAGCTATGGGCTATGTCCTAATATAACAAAAGTGATCGTTATATGAATATAAAAATGGCACCTTTATACCCCCAATGGATGGGGCACTCACCACCTCCTATAACCCAGGCACACAGGTTATCTCTCCGATAACCAGCGCAATCAGAGAGTAGGGAGTGAAGCTACGACCACACCCGGTCACACGAGCACCTAGGACCACCTCCGCTAAGGAAAAGAGTGCCAAGCTTGTAAAGCTGCACCTCTAAAGTAACCTGTATGTTCCAACCTCAGCCTATGAGCCTCAGAAAACATCTCACATACAGCGCTGTTTAATCAAATAAAAAATTATGAGATTAATCCCCACTGTTCAAATAATCCCCCCTCAGGAGATATTAACCCTTGATTCCATACAGATAAAAGGAGCCACACTGTGACCCTGTCTTCTTGTGTTATCATGTGTGTATAAATAAATGAAACAATCTTACAGGAATCTATGATGTGGAACAGAAACACAGCCTCTCAAGTTTGACAGTCCTGTAGCATCGCTCCTGACATGGACTTGAGTGATGGAAGCAGGCAGTGAAACTCGTCAACACTGATTGCTTAGGAGGTGTTAATACGAGTCTGGATGGGTTTGCAGAAAGACTCTCTCTGCATCTCCAGACTCTAACTTTTGTCAATGCTCTCACTGAGAGGCTGACAAGACTACTTAAAACTCCAGTCCCATTTTGAAGGGTAGATACCCTTTATAAGGAACTATTCCGAATCTTCTGACAACCTCCTGTGATGAAAGGCAAAGAATGACTGGGATATGAGGGAAGTGGGGGAGGTATTTAAGTATTTGGCTGGGGTGTCTTTGCCTTGTCCTGGTGGGCAGGTTCTGTATTTCCCACAAGTAAGGAATGAAGCCATGGACTCTCCTCATATTAAGAAGGAAAAGAAATTCAAGAGAAGGAAGAAATACACTGAAAATAGCATGACAGTAAAGAGGTGATTTTAATTTCTGCTGTATCTGAATCATGACAGTTTAATGTTATGTGGGCTATCCATTTGAGCTATTATTTTAAGATTATATTGAATCAAACATCAATTCAAATTTTAAAATCATTGTCTAAAATAGTACACTGTGTGTCCTAATGTCAGCATCAATGTTTATTTTTAATACTAATTTCACTTATACATACTTTCAAAGTATAATACACAATGTAACAAATGGCACTTACAAGTTCTGATGAGTGATCAATGACACAAGTATCGAGCAATTTGATTTGTTAGTGATAGTTCAAAATGTATATTTGAATCAGATTGGCTGATGTCATAAATCATGTGATTATGCATATTCCAATCAAAAGTGGTTGAAAAATTCACTAGTGTGTAGGTGTTTAGGAGTTTGCGTCATAATTGTTGCGAAAAGAGTTGCGTCAAAACTGGTGCGAAGTGGAGAGTGTTACATTGCTTAAACATGGTGCACAAAGATTTTTCACAAAAAATAAAAAGGAAGTTAGCTATATTATGTTGTGTATTTATTTCATTTTATCTCTATATATATTAGTGCAACAAGTTTGGGGCAAAACTTTTTAACAAATTTGGAGAAATAATATTGTCCCCTTGCTTTGTAATGAGAGACAAATTTGTAACATAATCCATAAATAGTAATTTATTTTTCATTTGTATCCCTATATATACTAGTGCACCAAATGTGGAGCAATAATATTGTTTGATTTAGAAAGGGTATACCATTTTAATCTAATTTCTAATTTACTTTTATTATGTAATATACTTCATTCTCTTGCATCATCGAACATAAGCTTTCTGTTTTTTCAGACTCCCATTGATTTCTATGGCATTCACGGCCTCAAGGGTGGCGGATTTAAAACTAGGTAGGCTGCATCGGAATAGACGTGAGTGTACCTGTTAAATGTTTGATAAATTTGAAAACGGTCAAAGAGAGTCTAATCTGAATTCGAAACATCTGTAATGACGCAAGCATTGATCTGCGTCGAATTGAGATCGCAGGAGCATATATTACGTCACAAATTTCAACATTTGAGGATCTTGATGCTTTGATAACTACGGCGGATCAATCTCTCGACAAATACGCCGTGGGATTAAAGCGTATTTTCAGTTGACGCTTTGATAAATATGCCCCTATGCATTATAGTAGGTAGCATTCTCCTGGCATCCACCACACCCAGATTCTCCCATCAGACTGCCAGGCAGTAAAGCATAATTCATCACACCAGAGAGCACCACAGCTCCAGTTTAGTAGGGGTGAGCATTACACCACTACTGTTGACACTGGGCATTGCAAATATTGAGGCTTGTGTACAGTTCAGTTCAGCCATGGAAAAAAAATTCAAGAAGCCCCCGACGCACAGTTCTTGTGTTGATGTTGCTTCCAGAGGCTGTAGTGGTCAATGATTTAGCAAATGACAGGTAATTTTAACCACTTCAGCGCTCAGTAGCCCCACTTTTGCATGAGTTTGCGTGTTCTAAAATTCCATTACTGGGCTATTGTTGGACTCTTGGACACTTCCACTTCACAATAATAGCACTATACAGTTGACCAGGGCAAATCTAGCAGGGCAGCAATTTCACAAACTGACTTGAGGCAAAGGTGGCATCCTATGACATTGCCACATTTAAAGTCACAGAGTTCTTCAGTAAGACCCATTTTACAGCCAATATTTGTCTATGAAGATTTCATGGCTATGTGCTGGAATGCATGCACTTGTTAGCAATGGGTACGGCTGAAAAACCTGAACACAATAATTAGTAGGGGTGCCCCCGTACTTTTGGACACTTTTTTTTTTTTTTACATTTTAAACATACAATATTATTAATCACCAAAGGCTAAATGTAGTCAATTTGTATCACAATTTAAGCAGTGAAATATATATGTTCACACTCAGTAGGTGAACTCGTTTTAAATACTATTCAATAGTCACAGAAATCATTTCACTAATAACTAGTTTCCTACCGTTCTGTAGAAGGCTTTGTGATCGTGTAAACCGTCCATGAACAGCGGTCATGTGTAATGGACTCTTTCCATCATAACTCTAAAATAACAAAGCAAAGCAAGTTCCATAGCTTATAATAAATCATAAAATGCAGTAACATAATAACATATCATGAAAAAGGTTTGCTGTCTGTACTACTCAACCATTGTACTTGTATTAATTCAATTCTATGAATTTATTTGCTTGTTAAAATAAGTAGATGATTAGAATGAACTAATAGTAGATACAGTAGTCATGAGACAGTTATCACAACACTGCTCGCGGGCTATACAGGAAATTGTGATATAAAGGCACAGTATTAATCAAAGTGTGATCTATAAGGTAAATTGATTTTATCAATTTAAAACAGTTTATGTGATTAAAAAAAATTAGTCATGTGCATTTGGCATTCGTTTGCTGAATATATCCACGGCTAGTGGCATTCAGCTCTTTTTGGAGCCAAATTTTTGGCTTTGCACAGATCTTTGTGTGTTGAACTTGTACACAAATAAATTTGGCTTCCGAAAAGTGACAAATTCTGCTACCTGTGGCCACATTTGTAATTTGTTTATACAAACGAATCCCGAATGCACATTTCTTAAAAAAAAGATTTTGGCAAGCATAAATACTCTCACTACCAATGTACTTGGAATATGTGGCAAAATTTTTTAAACATTTTCAGAAAATGTAAAAAACAGTGCACACTGTAAAACCTGCAAAAGACTAAGAAAATACATTGCACAAATACAAGGATTTAAAGAGACATATTACCCATATGCTAAATCACCTGAAAGTGATACGGCATTTTTGTAAAAAGCTGACTGTAAAATCTCACATGAACTTCTCTATTGTTATAGTGAAATACCACAATATTACATTAAAGGGACATTCTACTTGATTTCTTTTTATTGTTTTAAAAAATAGATTAGTACCCATTCTCCAGCTTTGCATAACCAACTTTGTTATATTAATATACTTTATAACCTCTATGTTAGCCTGTTTCTAAGCCCCAGCAAGCCACCCCTTATCTCAGTGCTTTTAAAATCTTGCACAACCACTAGACAGTGCTAGTTCATGTTTGCGATATCCATAACATTGTGCTCACTCCCGTGGAGAATGATAATGGTTATGCAAGATCCAGCACTGATTGGCTAAAATGTAAGATTGTAACAAGTTCTGGGATAAGGGGCAGTCTGCAGTGGCGTAGATACAGGTAATCATAGAGGTAAAAGTATATTAATATAACAGTGTTGGTTATGCAAAACTAGGGAATGGGTAATAAAGTGATTATCTATCTTTTTAAACAATAACAATTTTCATCAGACTGTCTCTTTAAAGTAAAGTAATGCTAATTGTCTGTTTATTTTTTTCCACCATGCAGGTGAAAGTAAAAAAAATTGCTGAATTGTAAATGCTCACAGAAAGAGTTGTTTCAAATAAACAAAAACGCAGCTATAAATCATAAAACGTTTTCTTTCTCACAGTTGCATCAAAAATAAATGACTGACATTTAATGCCATAAGCTTTTATCTTTTTAATTTGAAACATTATCTGTATTAATCTGCTCTTTATTGGAATTAAAAAAAGGAGATCTGCTTATTTACACAAAGTTCCGGATATAATTCTGAATCTATATTTTTCTCACTTTAATTAAATAAGTTTTAGCAAATGCCACCTCAGGTCTATATTTCTAATTTTTACTTGGTGTTCAATAAATAAAGGAACGTTTCAGATTACACATTATCCTCCAACAAGTAAACACTAGAACCGTATAAAATTTCATATATTAAAAAAACACAATTACATTTACCTGAATATTAACATCTGCTCCATTATTCACCAACAATTCAAGACATAAAGCCCCATGAGTGGAGGCTGCAGCAAAATGAAGTGGAGTGAACCCTTTGTTATTAGGCTGGTTTACATTAGCACCGTAGTCAATTAACTCACTAACGACGGCATCCTGACCATTGTAACAGGCAATATGCAGAGCAGTGTTACCATAAACATTCACTTCATCAATCTGCAAAAACAAAAACAGTCATTCAAATACAGTAGTAAGATTTATCCGTGATACATGAAATAAAGAGTATTATTATTTTTACCAACTAACTAATTAGGAATTAATATTTTGCATTTATGCTGAATTTACAGTGTGGTGCAGACCCAAACTTCTTCAAACTGGTCACCTTCAGAACTGCACGTAAGAAAACAACAACAAAAAAATCACATTCCAAATCCAAACAAAGCAACTCGATGAAAAAGAAAAATCTTCAGACTTTAACCCCTTCATAACTGAACTTTTTTTAAAAAACCTTGTATTGTGATTCAATTTTTAAACTTTAAATTTAAGTTACCCAAATATCATATATTGTTCTTTTGATGTGTGTTTAAGAAAATATTTTCCGAAAGAAGTGACTAAACTAATTTGGAGAACAAATTCATAGTCTAACTCCTACCAAAACTCCCTTTGTGTTACACAACTACAAAAAATAAATAAATCTATAAATAAATGTAATAAAAACAAAAAACTACTAAATGATCCTAGACAGATCTTCAATAAAATGTCACCTTTTGTAAACTTAGCATGGCTCCAGTTTATGAAGATACAACCCTAAGGTGTATTTAATCAGAAAAATGAGGATCAATGAGGCATGACACCTATGAGAAAACAAAATGAGGCTAACAGTCGCAGCTAGGTGATCATTAGAACTATAGCCATTTGAATACTGTGATTACCACTACCAGAGCTATCACTTACATGTTAGAGGGTCATGTGACTCCTCATTTAAAAAAGGGTTTTCCTCTCTTTCAAATGAGAGTCCCACAATGCAGAGGGGATGAAACGTGTGTTGGCAATAATGCAAACAATTGGTGCTTATTTCAGATATCATAAACCCAGAGAAGAAAATACTGCAACTGTAGTGGAGCCCGAGTCAGCCTATATCAGCACAAGATGGAGTCAGTGGTATAGACAAGTAAGTGAGGGACGTCTTTTATATTCTCTATTTTTCTGGCTTTGAAGGTTAATCAATGTTTCACCATTGTGTATGGGATATTTGTATAGTATAATATAGATGATACGTGTTAAGTTTGCAAGGGGTTAACAGATTCACACCTTAACGTGACGTAGCTAGATTAGAAAGTTACCTGTTAAAGATCAGACGTATAAGAATTGGGAGGTGGATCAAAAGACAGCCTATCGGGTAACCTCAAGCGTTTTATGTTTGAGGAGGTACTATCAATTATTTATCTATGACTATGGGTACTACCGAAAAGCGTCAGATGTGAGGAGTACCTTACCTCATTTGTTTGTTTTTACCTAACCTGTAGGTGCATCTTTGACCTTTTTGTTTTAAAGTGTGCTGTGAAGATTGTTTTAATTTTCAACTACTAATAAATCGTCTTTGAAGGAGGAGCAGGTCTGGGACTTTTCTTTGCTTTGTGGAATGATTGGACTTTCCCCACAGGGCTCTCCTGCTACGATTTGACAACAGAAAGACTGGCCTTTGAACCCGGAAAAAGAAGAAAGGATCGTTGGAGCTATGCAGCGCGGCGGAGCGGAGTAGACCAGAGTTAGACAAGAGAATCTACAGTAAGTCCGCTCCAGTTTCTTTGCATTATGATTATGTATGACATTTATGCTATCCTAATCCAGGTTCTCTGGTTAATTCAAAGGATACACAGTTTATCTGGAGCCGTCTCTTTAAGTGCACGGACACTTTCTTTGCTATTACGTCTCCTTACACAACATAGGTTTATGGACATCTAGATGACAAATTAACCAGGCTCACTCAGCTGTTTTCACTGTCACATCGTTGATACTGCTGACCATGGATATTTCATTCTTGGACCCAGGCAGCAAAATGTCTTGAGCTGGTGTTGCTCATGATCATGATTAAATCATCACACATACAGTCATATGCAAAAGTTTAGGCACCCCTGGCAATTTCCATGATTTTCATTTATAAATAATTGGGTGTTTGGATCAGCAATTTTATTTTGATTTATCAAATAACTGAAGGACACAATAATATTTCAGTAGTGAAATGAGGTTTATTGGATTAACAGAAAATGTGCAATATGCATGAAAACAAAATTAGACAGGTGCAGAGGCGTAACTAGAAACCACAGGGCCCAGGTGCAAGAATCTAAGAAGGGCCCCAACCCCCAAAAAGTGAATTTGATACATCTTTTTTTTCCATTTAACGCAGAAAAAAAATGTGAATCAGATTACATGTCTGCAAAAGGAGGTACCCTGTGCCTACAGTCTGTGAGATGGTCTGACCCCCTATTACTGTATATAGTGACACTGTTTAAACCACCAGTACTGTATATAGTGAGTCAGTGACACAGTCTGTAATCTGCCAGTGAGATGGCTGGCCTGACCCTACCCGCCCCAGTACTTTATAAAGTGACCACAGTAGTCTGTGAAATGGTCCAGCCCCACCATACTGTATATAGTGGTACTGTATAGTGACACTGTTCACCCCCCCACCCCCCCCACATGCTGTAGTAACAAGGTCTGTAATTTGCCGGTTCCACAAACATATACACACACACATACATGCATAAATACACACATACACACACATAAACACCAATGGGTAAAACAGAAACACTAACCCCTGTATGTCAGAGACACTAGTGACGCATCATGTCCACTCACATGATATCCAGTGCAGGCAGAGTGGCAGGTCACACGATTTTTATTGTAAAAAAAAAAATATATATATATATATATTTTTTTAAGCTGGGCCCCCACCCCTTGGGGCGCCCAGTCGCAATTGTGACCTCTGCACCCGTGTAGTTTCGCCCCTGGAGAGGTGCATAATTTGGGCACCCCAACAGAAATATAACATCAATATTTAGTAGAGCCTCCTTTACCAGACATACGCTTCATATAGCCTGTAATGAGTGTCCTGGATTCTGGATGAAGGTTATTTTGGACCATTCCCTCCCTGCAAAAACTAGTTCAGTTAGGTTTGATGGTGCCAAGCATGGACAGCCCGCTTCAAATCACCCTACAGATTTTCAATGATATTCAGGTCTGGGGACTGGGATGGCCATTCCAGAACATGTTGTACTTGTTCCTCTGCATAAATGCCAGAGTAGATTTTGAGCAGTGTTTTGGGTCGTTGTCTTGTTAAAATATCAGCCCTCAGTGTAACTTTAACTTTGTGACTGATTCCTCAACATTATTCTAAAGTATCTGCTAATATATTGAGTGGAATCCATGCAACCCTCAACTTTAACAAGATTCCCAGCTTACCGGCACTGGCCACACAGCCCCACAGCATGATGGAATATCCACCAAATTTACTGTGGCTAGCAAGTGTCTGTCTTGGAACGCCTGTGTTCTTTTGCCGCAATGCATAACGCCCCTTGTCTATGACCAAATAACCTCAATCTTTGTTTCATCAGTCCACAGCATCTTCCTTCCAAAATGAAGCCCTGGCTTGTCCAAATGTGCGTTTGTGGCGTGTGTGCAGAAAAGCTTCTTCTGCATCACTCTCCCATACAGCTTCTCCTTGTGCCAAAGTGCGCTGAATTGTTGAACGATGCCACAGTGACCACCATCTGCAGCAAGATGATGTTGTAGGTCTTTGGAGGTGGTCTGTGGGCTGTTTTTGGACCGTTCTCCCACCATCCTTTGCCTTTGCCACTCCGATATTTTCTTGGCCTCACACTTCTGGCTTAACAAGAACTGTGCTTGTGGTCTTCCATTTCCCGCACTATGTTCCTCACAGTGGACACTGACAGTTTAAATCCTCTGCAATAGCTTTTTGTAGCCTTCCCCTAAACCATAATGTTTAACAATCTTTGTTTTCAGGTCACTTTCGAGAGTTGTTTTGAGGCCCCATGTTGCCACTCTTCAGAGGAGAGTCAAAGAGAAAAACAAACTTGCAATTGGCCTCCTTAAATACCTTTTCTCAAGATTGGATGCACCATGTCTATGAAGTTCAAGGCTTAATGGGCTCACCAAACCAATTGTGTGTTCCAATAATCCAGTGCTAGGTAGTTACAGGTATTCAAGTCAACAAAATGACAAGGGTGCCCAAATTTATGCACCTGTCCTAATTCGTTTTGATGCATATGCACATTTTCTGTTAATCCAATAAACCTCATTTCACTACAGAAATATTTACTATGTCCTTCAGTTATTTTGAATAGATCAAAATTAAATTGCTGATCCATAACACACCCCATTATTTATAAATAGAAATCATGGAAATTGTCAGGGGTGCCTAAACTTTTGCATACGACTGTAGGTGATAACTACTTACAAGTGAAGGTAAACTCTGATGAATGAAAGCCCCCATTTTTTAAAAAACATAATTTATGCTTACTGATAAATTCCTTTCTTCTGTTGTGTGATCAGTCCACGGGTCATCATTACTTCTGGATATAACTCCTCCCCAACAGGAAATGCAAGAGGATTCACCCAGCAGAGCTGCATATATCAGCTCCCTACCCCCTCTACGTCAGTCCCAGTCATTCGACCAAGAATCCAACGAGAAAGGAGTACCCAAGGGTGAAGTGGTGACTGGAGTATAATTTAAAAAATATTTACCTGCCTTAAAAACAGGGCGCGGCCGTGGACTGATCACACAACAGAAGAAACGGAATTTATCAGGTAAGCATAAATTATGGTTTTCTTCTGTTATGTGTGATCAGTCCACGGGGTCATCCATTACTTCTGGATACCAATAACCCAAAGCAAACAGTACACGGATGACGGGAGGGATAGGTAGGTCCATTATACAGAAGGAACCACTGCCTGAAGACCCTTTCTCCCATAAAATAGCCTCCGAAGAAGCAAAAAGTATTCATAATTTGTAAAATTTGGAAAAAGTATGAAGCGAGACCAAGTTGCAAGCCTTGCAACTCTGTTCAACAGAAGGCCCTCATTCTTAAAGGCCCCAAGTGGAAGCCACAGCTCTAGTGGAGTGGGCTGTAATTTCTTTCCAGGGAGGGCTGCTGTCCAGCCAGTCTCATAGGCTAACGTATTATGCTACGAAGCCAAAAAGAGAGGAGAGGTAGCAGAAGCTTTTTGACCTCTCCTCCTGTCCAGAATAAACGACAAACAGGGAAGAAGCTTTGACGGAAATCTTTAGTTGCCTGCAAGTAGAACTTAGAGGGCGACGAACTACATCCAGATTGTGTTAGAAGACGTTCTCTTCTTGAAGAAGGATTTGGACACAAGGATGGAACAACAATCTCTTGATTGATATTCCTGTTAGTAACTACCTTAGGTAAGAACCCAGGTTTAGTACGCAGAACTACCTTGTCTGAGTGAAAAATCAGATAAGGAGAATCACAATGTAATGCTGATAACTCAGAGACTCTTCGAGCCGAGGAAATAGCCATTAAAAACAGAACTTTCCAAGATAACAATTTTATATCAATGGAATGAAGGGGTTCAAACGGAACACCCTGTAAAACGTTAAGAACTAAGTTTAAACTCCATGGTGGAGCAACAGCTTTAAACACAGGCTTGATCCTAGCTAAAGCCTGACAAAAGGCCTGGACGTCTGGATTTTCTGACAGACGCCTGTGTAACAAGATGGACAGAGCTGAAATCTGTCCCTTTAATGAACTAGCCGATAAACCCTTTTCTAAGCCTTCTTGTAGAAAGGACAAGATCCTAGAGATCCTAACCTTACTCCAGGAGTAACGTTTGGATTCACACCAGTATAGGTATTTACGCCATATTTTATGGTAAATCTTTCTGGGTAACAGGCTTCCTATGCCTGTAACTAGTGTATCAATAACCGACTCAGAAAAACCACGTTTTGATAAATCTCAAGCGTTCAATTTCCAAGCAGTTCAGCTTCAGAGAAGTTAGATTTTGATTTTTGAACGGACCCTGTATCAGAAGGTCCTGTCCTTAGAGGTAGAGACCAAGGCGGACAGGATGACATTCCCACTAGATCTGCATACCAAGTCCTGCGTGGGCCATGCAGTGCTATTAGAATCACTGATGCTCTCTCCTGTTTGATTTTGGCAATCAATCGAGGAAGCAGCGGGAAGGGTGGAAACACATAAGCCCATCCCGAAGTTCCAAGGTGCTGTCAAAGCATCTATCAGAACCGCTCCCGGATCCCTGGATCTGGACCCGTAGTGAGGAAGCTTGGCGTTCTGGCGAGACGCCATGAGATCTATCTGTGGTTTGCCCCAACGTCGAAGTATTTGGGCAAAGACCTCCGGATGAAGTTCCCACTCCCCCGGATGAAAAGTCTGGCGACTCAAGAAATCCGCCTCCCAGTTCTCCACTCCCGGGATGTGGATTGCGTGACAGGTGGCAAGAGTGAGACTCTGCCCATCGAATTATCTTTGATACTTCCATCATTGCTAGGGCGCTTCTTGTCCCTCCCTGATGGTCTGATGTAAGCTACAGTCGTGATATTGTACCGACTGAAACCTGATGAACCCCCGAGTTGTTAATTGGGGCCAAGCCAGAAGGGCATTGAGAACTGCTCTCAATTCCAGAATGTTTATTGGAAGGAGACTCCTCCTCCTGATTCATAATCCCTGAGCCTTCAGAGAATTCCAGACAGGCCCCAACTAGTAGGCTGGCGTCTGTTGTTACAATTGTCCAGTCTGGCCTGCTGAATGGCATCCCCCTGGACAGGTGTGGCCGATGAAGCCACCAGTAGAAGAGAATTTCTGGTCTCTTGATTCAGATTCAGAGTAGGGGACAAATCTGAGTAATCCCCATTCCACTGACTTAGCATGCATAATTGCAGCGGTCTGAGGTGTAGGCGTGCAAAAGGTACTATGTCCATTGCCGCTACCATTAAGCCGATCACCTCCATGCATTGAGCTACTGACGGGTGTTGAATGGAATGAAGGACACGGCATGCATCTTGAAGCTTTGTTAACCTGTCCTCTGTCAGGTAAATCTTCATTTCTACAGAATCTATAAGAGTCCCCAAGAATGGAACTCTTGTGAGAGGAAAAAGAGAACTCTTCTTTTCGTTCACTTTCCATCCATGCGACCTTAGAAATGCCAGAACTAACTCTGTATGAGACTTGGCAGTTTGAAAGCTTGAAGCTTGTATTAGAATGTCGTCTAGGTACGGAGCTACCGAAATCCCTTGCGGTCTTAGTACCGCCAGGAGGGCACCTAGAATCTTTGTGAAGATTCTTGGGGCCGTAGCCAATCCGAATGGAAGAGCTACAAACTGGTAGTGCCTGTCTAGGAAGGCAAACCGTAGATACCCCAACCCCCAGTGTGATGATTCTTTGTGGATCGGTATGTGAAGGTAAGCATCTTTTAAAATCCACTGTGGGTCATGTACTGACCCTTTTGGATCATGGGCAAGATTGTCCGAATAGTTTCCATTTTGAACGATGGAACTCTTAGGAATTTGTTTAGAATCTTTAAATCTAAGATTGGTCTGAAGTTCCCTCTTTTTTGGGAACCACAAACAGGTTTGAGTTAGAACCCTTGTCCTTGTTCCGACCGCGGAACCGGATGGATCACTCCCATTAATAACAGATCTTGTACACAGCGTAGAAACGCTTCTTTCTTTATCTGGTTTGTTGACAATCTTGACAGATGAAATCTCCCTCTTGGGGGAGATAAATTTGAAGTCTAGAAGGTATCCCTGAGATATGATCTCTAGCGCCCAGGGATCCTGAAACATCTCTTGCCCAGGCCTGGGCGAAGACGAGAAAGTCCTGCCCCCCACTAGATACGGTCCGGATCGGGGGCTCTCGGTTCATGCTGTCTTTGGGGCACGCAGCAGGTTTCCCTGGCCTGTTTGCCCTTGTTCCAGGACTGGTTGGGCTTCCCAGCCTTGCCTGTAGACGAGCTAACAGCTCCTTCCTGTTTTGGTGCAGTGGAGGTTGATGCTGCTCCTGTTTTGAAATTCCGAAGGGACGAAAATTAGACTGTCTAGCTTAGCTTTGGCTTTGTCTTGAGGTAGGGCGTGGCCTCTTACATCCTGTAATGTCAGCGATAATTTCTTTCAAACGGGCCCCAAATAAGGACTGCCCCTTGAAAGGTATATTAAGTAATTTGGGACTTAGAAGTAACAATCAGCTGACCAGGATTTTAGCACAGTGCCCCTACGTGCCTGTATGGCGAATCCTGATTCTTAGCCGTAAGTTTGGTTAATGTACTACGGCCTCCGAAATGAATGAATTAGCTAGTTTAAGGACTCTAAGCCTGTCCATAATGTCGTCTAGCGTAGATGAACTAAGGTTCTCTTCCCAGAGACTCAATCCAAAATGCTGCCGCAGCCGTAATCCGGCGCGATACCATGCAAGGGGTTGCAAAATAAAAACCTTGTTGAACAAACATTTTCTTAAGGTAACCCTCTAATTTTTTATCCATTGGATCTGAAAAAGCACAGCTATCCTCCACCGGGATAGTGGTACGCTTAGCTAGAGTAGAAACTGCTCCCTCCACCTTAGGGACCGTTTGCCATAAGTCCCGAGTGGTGGCGTCTATTGGAAACATCTTTCTAAATATTGGAGGGGGTGAGACGGCACAACCGGGTCTATCCCACTCCTTAGTAACAATTTCAGTTAATCTCTTAGGTATAGGAAAAACGTCAGTACTCGCCGGTACCGACAAAGTATTTATCCAACCTACATAGTTTCTCTGGTATTGCAACGGTGTTACAATCATTGAGAGCTGCTAAGACCTCCCCTAGTAATACACGGAGGTTCTCCCAATTTAAATTTAAAATTTGAAATATCTGAATCCAATCTGTTTGGATCAGAACCGTCACCCACAGAATGAAGCTCTCCGTCCTCATGCTCTGCAAGCTGTGACGCAGTATCAGACATGGCCCTAGTATTGTCAGCGCACTCTGTTCTCACCCAGAGTGATCACGCTTGCCTCTTAGTTCTGGTAATTTAGACAAAACTTCAGTCATAACAGTAGCCATATCTTGTAATGTTATCTGTAATGGCCGCCCAGATGTACTAGGCGCCATAATATCACGCACCTCCCGGGCGGGAGATGCAGGGTACTGCCGCGTGAGGCGAGTTAGTCGGCATAACTCTCCCCTCGCAGATTGGTGAAATTTGTTCACATTGTACAGATTGACTTTTATTTAAAGTAGCATCACATACAGTTAGTACATAAATTTCTATTGGGCCTCCACCTTGGCATTGGAACAAATGACACAGATATCTTCCTTGAGTCAGACATGTTTAACACACTAGCAATAACTTGCAACCTGGTTATAATCTTTTTTAGCAAAAACGTACTGTGCCTCAAAGAGGTACTTAAACGATTAAATGAACAGTTGAGATAATGAACTGAGAAACAGTTATAGCATCAACTTTAAAACAACAAAACTTTTAGCAAAGGTTTTGTTCCATTAGTAAGATAACATAACTAAATTTGACATAAAAATTATTGAGTAACGTCTTTATCACAGTCAATATAAAAATTCTCACAGCTCTGCTGAGAGAATGTACCTCCCTTCAAGAAGTTTGAAGACCCTGAGATCTGTCAGAGATGAACCGGATCATGCAGGAAAAATAATAATAGCTGACTGGAAATTGTTGATGCGTAGCAAAGAGCGCCAAAACGGCCCCTCCCTCTCACACACAGCAGTGAAGAGAAACGAAACTGTCACAATTCAAAGCAAATACTGCCAAGTGGAAAATAAAGCCCAAACATTTATTTACTCAGTACCTCAGCAATGTAACGATTCTACATTCCAGCAAAAACGTTTAACATGATATAATACTTATTAAAAAGATTAGTGACCTTTAACAGAGTAGTTCCGGTGAAGTACCATCCAGAATACTGAAGTGTTATACATACATGTCATTATAACGGTATTATAGCAGGATTTTCTCATCAATTCCATTCAGAAAATAAAAACTGCTACATATCCTCAATGCAGATTCATCTGCCCCTGTCCCCCTGATCTGAAGCTTTTACCTCCCTCAGATGGCCGAGAACAGCAATTTGATCTTAACCTACTCCGGTTAAAATATAGTAAAAACTCTGGTAGATTCTTCCTCAAAGTCTGCCAGAGATGTAATTAACACGCTCACCGGTGCTATTATAAAATAACAAACTTTTGATTGAAGTCATAAAAACTAAGTATAATCACCATAGTCCTCTCACACATCCTATCTAGTCGTTGGGTGCAAGAGAATGACTGGGACTGACGTAGAGGGGAGGAGCTATATGCAGCTCTGCTGGGTGAAATCCTCTTGCCTTTTCTGTTGGGGAGGAGTTATATCCCAGAAGTAATGATGACCCGTGGACTGATCACACATAACAGAAGAAATACTATTAAAAACAGGGGCACTTTCATTCATCAAAGTTTAGAAAGCAGCCGTTTTGATTCAAACTTACCTTTGTTTTTTTCACAGCCAGAGCAGCTTCCCCCACCGGAGATCTCTCTTCACACGTCATCAATGACTAATCCAGCTTCCTCCAAGCACAGCTTTCCCCAGAGGTAAGTTTTTAATCAAAACGGCTGCTTTCTAAACTTTGATGAATGAAAGTGCCCCTGTTTTTAATAGTATTTTTAAAAATGGGCTTTCATTCATCAAAGTTTACCTTCACTTTAAATGAGGGGGGTATGGCTTGCATCCTTTATACCAGGAATGACCATCATGTGGCCCATAGACCATATGCAGCCTTCTGCACTAGCTTTCCCTGCCCCTGGGAAAAAGCAGAAATGTGTACCTTAGAATTTGTGGCCCCATAAAAAATTGTTGGGTGGGCAAACAAGGTGGCTACAACTTAAAATAACCCATTTGTAGGGGAGAATATCAGACAGAGGGTACCCTGTAACCTTACCAAAACCTGTCCCTGTGCCACTGGACATTTAAAAAAAATACATTATTTTTTGTGGGTTTAATTAAAAGCTATAGATTTATATGTATCCCTTAAGTCTTATAAAATATTGATTTGCGGCCCCATGTGTGAGGCAGTTGGCCAATGCTGCTCTTCACCTAGGAGTTTAATGGAAATGTTTGCTGTTACAAGTCCTTTAGTCTACCACAAAACTTTATTGCAAAGAGATCATTCGTAGCCACAGGACTAGGAATGCTCAAATGTAAAACCCAGCAACTTAAAAGTCAATTGACTGTGTTACAAATGAATGAAATGTGTGACGAAGTCAACAGTAGCAGAGAAATATGGCCTATGCAAGATGAAAGGACAAACAGTGCCAACGGTCCCTTCAGTGCCAGCACAAAACAATGAGTCCTCTGTGTGCATAAAGTGGCTTTTTATATTTCATCTATATTTCTAAATTATGATCAAATTCCCCACATGGGGGACCATTTGTCCACAAAACCAGCTATTCCTAGAATACAATCTTTGAGTTCATTATTCATTCTCTGCTTCCTGAATGTGCCAGTTTGCTTTTAAATAACATTTCTAATTTTACATTTGCTCTTTTGACTCCCCTTAGCACTTTGAGCTGAATCGTCTATATGTCTATTTTCTTTCCAATGAAAAAGTACTTTGAGACATTTTGAGATCTGGTTATAGGCACCCAAACTTAGCTGCAAGAATACTCATTTATAACAGTAAAAACAAAAATACTGTTATTTCACTACTGAATTATTCCTTCATTTAAGTTTTATTAGTATTTAAATGTTAAAATTTTTAAACAATGTAAAAGAAACATTTACCTTAGGAAAAAAAACAGAGGAACTTTAACTATGTATTTAATCCCATTGCAGGGGTTAAAAAATTGATATTTAGGCACACTAATGCACACATTGCATGCTATAACAATTACACTATGCATTTTAAATTACTGCACTTCTTTTAACAGTATTCAGTCAGTTTCTCAGATAGATGCCCCTTTATTAAACAAATAGTAGTCAGAAGGTTGTCAATTGACATTTCCCTAGATAACAATGGAAATGTAGTTGCATGCAACACTTTCAGCCTCATAACCACAACTGTAACATTATGAAAATCTGAAGGCTTATTAAAACCATGTAAATGTTAGGTTATTGTTGTACTCACTTCTACATAGAGATTTAGAAGGTGTTTCACTACATTAAGTTGCCCATTGGAGGCAGCGGCATGAAGAGGTGTATAACCTTTCTTATCCTTACATGTCACTTCTGCTCCATAATTAATCAACAGTGTAACAACCTCAAGGTGACCTGAAGATAGAAAAAGGAAAGAAAACAATACAGATGTTAGGCTGTGCTTCTAAGGAAACATACAGTGATAACTCACATATGTTGCTGCTTGCAAAACAAATAGGAAATTCCTGGCAATATGATAATATATAGGTTGAAAATATAAATGCAAAGATAACAAAAATGAATATCTGCTCTTGAGGTTTTACAAACAATCTGTTTCCCAGATGCCAATTCAAAATAGCAGAAAAATTATTTTTTTAGTCAAGTATTTATAAAAACACATTTTAAATCAGGTGAGGCTCAATTTTAGATCCTATCAACCAGTAGATCTCTAAACACTTACAAATCGATCCTAAAATAGTATTTTCCATTTGACCCACAATGCAGTTCAGTAAAGTCTGTAATATGGTACACAAAGTTGGAATTGAAGCCATTGAGTTTAATAAGGCATTTATACTTATTTTTTTAAGCTGTGTCAATGTTTACTACACACAAGTCAACAGAACTCAACTGGTGGCAGCTATGACTGGTTTATTTTTTTGGTGCCATTTTATCCGCCCCCACACTACTCCCCTATCACTGTCCCTCTAGGGTTGCCACCCAGCGGTATTTTACTGTCATGACCATATTTTTAAGGTACAAGTCATTGGAGAAAATAAATACAGAAATAAAGGTTGTTTAATTGTGAAATTCGCATAACTGTTTTTGAATGTAATCATAAACAAATGATCATTTATCAGCAACCCTAGAAACTATAGCTTCTGAGTTATGTTCTGTAAGTATATATGCACATTTATGTCAATGTAAAGAAAGAATGCAACCCTACTGCCCACCTGCAACACACAAAGCTATCCTTTTTTCTGCTACTAATTTATATCCTGCCTGTATGAAGCTAATATATTCATTTCTTAGCTTTGTACATATGTTGGGTTGTGATACTTCTCCTGCTAAAAATGATTCCTTTAAAAGGTATAGTAAACACCAAAAAGTGGATTGTTTGAAAAGATAGATAATCCCTTTATTACCCATTCCCCAGTTTTGCATAACCAACACTGTTATAAAAATATACTTTTTACCTCTAAAATTACCTTGTATTTAAGCTTCTGGAGACTGCCTCAGATCTTTTGACAGACTTGCATTTCAGGCAATTAGTTCTGACTCTTAAATACCTTCACATGCGTGAGCACAGTGTTATTCTTTATAAAACTCATGAACTAACGCCCTCTAGCTGTGAAAACCTGTCAAATGCATTCAGATGAGAGGCGGTCTTCAAGGGCTTAGAAATTAACATATGAGCCTACCTAGGCTTGGCTTTCAACGAAGAATAACAAGAGTATAAAGCAAATTTGATGATAAAAGTAAATTAGAAAGTTGTTTAAAATTACATGCCCTATCTGAATCATGAAAGTTTAATTTGGACTTCACTTTCCCTTTAAATTATTGTATAGTATACAATATCAATTTAACCATAGTTAACAATCAAATGATGTTTCTATTATAAGACCCCCCTCTTCCTGTCGGCTTTAGTTTACATAGCGCTAAGATGATATATTGACATATTAGGAGAATGTAATCAGAAACATTTTAACCTCTAAATGTCTGGGGACACCAAAAAGACTGAGAACAAAACCTGTTTATCATGTGAAAAAATGATTTATCAGTGAGTATAAATCTTCCTCTTACATTCTGGTGATATTTAGGTGCTAGTAGGCTCAGTACAAATGATCTCCATTTAAGGGACACATTGGTTTTACAGTCTACGGGATATTCCTTCTACACACTGCGTATGAATATGGAAATACATACATTTGAAACACTTTAGTGAATATTTGGTAAAAAAGTACAAGTTGCTGCTTTACAAAGCTGCTGAACTGATTAATGTGGGCACTGGTCCCAAGACGGTGATTATTTCCTTATTTCTAAGCTCGTATACAAAACAGCACAGCAAAGTTACACAAAAAAAACATGTAGAAAGCTGAAAATCTTTCTTTGCTTTCTTGTTATCCTTTGCTAAAAAGCGGGAATGTGCACGTGTCTGCAGCACTATATGGCAGCAGTTTTACAACATTATACATTAGCAAGAGCACTAGATGGCAACACTATTCCTGTCACGTGACACTCCAGATGTGCATGCAACCTATCTAGATATCTCCTCATCAAAGAATAACATGAGAACAATGCAAATTTGATAATAGAATTAAATAGGACGTTTCAAGAAAAAAATTGTATTCTCTATCTGAATCATGAAAGAAAAAAATTGGGTTTCATGTCCCTTTAAAAAAAATAAAAAACTGATGAAACACACAACCAACCAACCTGCAATATAAAAAGAAGACTAGACAGAAAGGGGTAGCTAAGACATAGGGGGGGATGCTTGAGCAGCATATGCTGCAGGACACTTGGCAAGTACTTAATGGGGATGCTAGAGACACCACATTCTACTCATCGGCACACAACAGTTACTCGAAGATAGATTATGTGTATACGAGTCAGATACTGCAACCGATATTACAACATATAGATATTCTTCCGTGTGTATGGTCAGATCATTCAATTACTAAACTATGTCTAGGGGACCTATTGGACCCAAAGAGAACAAAATCATGGACTTATGATCCGTCTTGTATTAAAATCCGCTCGTAAAGATAAAATTCTTAAGGATCTAGAGGAATATTGGCAGATTAATGTAGATACCACGCGTAACCTATTATACCATGGGCGGCACTAAAGCAGTGATTAGAGGTATATTAATTAAAGAAAAGACAGCAGCTAGGAGGACAACACACCTACTCCTGACACAATTATACTCGGAGATTACTTCACTAGAGAGGGCACATAGAATAACTAGATCCCAAGCCACATTGACGCAATTGCAGAGCACTAAGAATAAGCTACAAACTATATTAAATGAACAATCCGTCAAAGCGGCACACAGACTGAAAACAAACTACTTTTCTCTTCTCAAATAAACCTGATAGATATCTAGCGAAAAAAATCAGGGGACAATTATCAGGCCTTATCAATACCGAGCATACAGAACTCAAGGGACACATGACATCCCACCCACAGGAAATTGTTGACACATTTGCTCACTTTTATAGCGACTTGTATGATGGGACTAAAGTGCAACACTGCCCTCTGACGGAAAAAGTATTTGATTCTTTTTTACATAAAGGGACTGAAGCCAATTTCTGAGGAAGATAGGGAAGCCCTGAACGCTAAAATTACACCTGAGGAGGTACGAGCTGCTATTAAAGATCTTAAACCTAGCAAAGCCCCAGGTCCAGATGGATTCCCAGGGGAATACTATAAAGCTTTTAGAGATATACTATTGCCTCACCTGGTGGTGTTTGCTAACCACATTATGAAGGGGGAGAAATACCTACAGAACTGCTTCAGGCCTAGGATAGTGGTGATCCCAAAACAGGGAAAGGACCCCCCTTTCTGCGCTAATTATAGACCAATTTTCCCTTATCAACCAGGACCTTAAAATAGTTACTAAAATACTAGCTAATAGACTGAAAACACATCCTGCCCTCAATCATACACCCTGATCAAGTTGGATTTATTAAGGACAGGGAGGCCCCCGACAATATACGTAGAATGGTATCGGTTATTGACTTTCTTCGAGACAAAGGGATGCCTTCTCTGATCCTATCTTTGGATGCGGAGAAGGCATTCGACCGAGTTGACTGGAAATATATGTTGAGTGTGCTGTCACTAATGGGTTTTTGAGGGACGGTTTGTGAAAGGCCATTAAGGGATTATATTCGACACCCCACGGCACAGGTTAGAGCAATCGGACACCAATCTGAGGACATTACATATACTTAACGGTACACGACAGGGATGCCCCTTATCACCCTTAATCTTTGCGCTATGCATAGAACCCTTAGCTGCATATATACGTAATTGTCCTGATATCTGGGGATGGAAGTAGGGAAGATACATCATAAAATTACCTTATTTGCAGACGATGTGTTGCCTCACCATTACGAAACCCGCTCATCTCGGTGCCACACGTATATCATGCCCATACAATTATTCTCCCAGACTATCGGGGTATAAAATTAACGCAGACAAATGCGAGCACTCCCCCCTATCGCTACCTAAACATACCATGAAGGCAATTGAATCAAATTTTGACTTCAAATGGGTATTAGACGGGCTCAAATACCTAGGATAAAGCTGACTACCCACTCTTCTAAATTGTATGCTGCAAAATTATTTTCCCCTTTACAAAGCAATTAGGTCAGACTTAGGAAGGTGGAGGAAAATGGGATTCTCCTGGTATGGAAGGTTATCTGCTGTCAAGATGACGATTCTACCCAGAATCCTCTATCTGTTCAGGGTCCTCCCAATTAAAGTTATCAGTTCAGACTTAGAGAATCTCCAAAAAGACATACACAGATTTCTGAGGGATAATAAACACCCCGAGGATCCCACACCAAATCCTGACAAGACATAGACAGTTGGGGGGGTGGGTGCCCCTAATTTGCACGATTATTACACAGCAGCTAGACTAGCGCAAAATTCAATGCTTGGGAGAAGACAAAAAGATGTTCTCTGGGCTGCCTTGGAGGCTGCTATGGGGGGAATGGAGGGACCCGAAGATATTCTCTGGGGTAACATAAAGAATAAGGACTCAGAGATCTATCATAATAAATCCACAAAATTGGCCAAACAACAATGGACCAAGATACAGCGGATAGGGAAACTGATACCTAGACAAACCCTGATAATACCACTAAAATACTTGATAAATGAAGAGTTTCTATACCATATCAAAAAAATGGGAAAATAAAGGCTTATACAGGGTGGCAGATATATATTCACAAGGCAAATTACTGACCTTCACACAGCTTAGACAGAAGCTAGAACCTATTCAGATACACTGGTTCCTCTACTTACAGATCACATCAGCTATACAAACATATATCAGTAAGACCACAATACACAGTCAAAAAACGACTCTCGAAAATTTATGTTTAGCAATCAACAGACCCAAGAAAGCAATATCTAGATTATACATATCACTACAGGAAACTAAATACACGACTAAATCTACATTGCTACTAAAATGGGAGGAAGATATTGCTAGAGAACATACGATTGATGACTGGAATGATATATTTCATTACGCTAGTAAGGGCCTCATTAGTGCAGACCTCAGAGAGAATGTACTGAAGACAACCTTTAGATGGTACTTAACACCAATGAAAACATCTCATATGACGTTAGGAAACTCTAGATACTGTTATAGGGGTTGTAAAGTTAGGGGGTCATATCTTCACATGTGGTGGGACTGCCCTAGAGTCCAAAACATTTGGAGGAATTGTCTTTAATGCTCAGCACCCTGTTAAACGAAAGGATTTCTCTTACACCAGCCCAGGCGCTGATGCATGAGACACTCCCGAGACTAAACGCACATATAAACACTTTCATTAGAATCCTATGTACCACCACAGAATAGCTATAGCTAAATATTGGAAAAATGAGGCGCCAACATGGACAGAGGTCCTCAACAGAATACAGATGGTTTATTCGTTGTACGAGACAGCAGCATTTATTCAAGACACAGGGCCTACATTCCAGAAGATCTGGTTTTACTGGATAATCAGGGAAGGTGAAGGGACAGGGTAGGGGAGAGGGACGAGAATTTCTTGGAGGCAGACAGTGACTGACTTGATATAGGAGACTACCCAACAAAAGGAAAATTGATGAGAGAGCTACTAATAGCCATATAAATAGGTACTAGGTTGGGGGGCACCGTGACTCCATGAGTTTGATTTGTTGCAATACAGGAGTTATTGAGTTATGTTTATTTGTTCTATTTAGATAAATGATATTACCTGAAATTAAAAGAATATTACCCCCCAAGATTATATACTTCCAATATGAACTACAATAGCCAAGGACATATAAAAGAAGTAATTGAGGGAAAAAATATGAAAATGAGAGAAAACCTTCATAGGCTTTGAGATAGACTGCAGCAAAGGTAGTAGATTAGCTTGACTGTTGATATTTTATAATTAAATGATTAAGGCCAAAGTTAGAAAGTTTCAATTGCAAACCTGCTCAAGGAATGGTCCCTAGGCGAGTACTATGAGATCCTTAGAATACAACTATGAGTAAGGTAATAGCTACTCTGCTGCTGTAAGCTCTTTGTATTTTTTTTTATGAATCTTGTGCTTTTTCTTTTGTCTTTCTCATTGTATGTCACATGTAATGTATCAGTTGTAAATGGAGGAGGTTTGTGGTTTAATAAAAAAAATATTTTATCTAAAAAAAATAAAAAAATATTCAACCCACTGTCATGGTAACAAGATTCAAGGCAAAGTCTATTCTTTTACTTTGAAGCCAGTTAGAAGTATTGCTATTAGTTCTCTGCGGTTTAAGTCAAGGATGGAATGTTGATGCTGAAACATGAACTGTTAATGTCCATCACCCTTACTCAAACCTACAAGCAATCATGCCCAGCTTCAAGTAATAGTAAGAGGAATCTGAGGAAGAGAAATTGCTTTTGTTAGAGGAACCCCGAATCTGAACCCCTATAATAAACAGAAGACACATAAAGATTCATTTCTATGCTTTCTAACTATAACATGAGAGTATTTGGGTAGGGCAAGAGGGACACCCGCTCAGGGCCCTGCGCTTTGGGGGCCCCTGCCCTTTCAGGTGCAAGGGTTTGAGAAGGTGCAATGTATATCCTGTATTTAGTTTATCAGTTGTTTATGGTATCAGGAAATGTAATATATACTGTTATTCTTTATATAGGTAACACTGAATGTTGGGACAGGGGTGGGCCACACATGGGGAGGGAGAAAGGAGGGCTGGGCTGTGGGGCCCCCCAAACTTGTCTTGCCCAGGGCCCCACAAATGCTAAGGGTGTCCCTGCTCAGAGCTAATGTGTTACAAACCTAGAAGTAAAATCTTCAATACCTCAAACACACAACTGATAACAATAGAAAATCTACAATGTACTTTAGAGCTGCAGAGTTCAGCAGAGGCACTTTTTTTATTTTAAAAAGTTTTGAAATGGTTTAGTGAGTCTGTTTTGTCGTTTATTTAATAGAAAAGGCATTTCATAAAAATAGATTAATTAAATAAGTCATTGGGATGTGCTGTCACTGCCAACAGTGCATGAATTATAACTTATCTTCTGAGTATAAAAGGCTATGCTCAATGCGTCATATAGATATAAATAGAAATTGGAAATTATCTAATCATCATATGCTATTTAATCCACTGGGATGGAACATTATTAAAGGAATAGAGAGGTAAAAACTGAAATGTCCTTTGGTGCATTTCAGTGTTAAAAAGAAGCATTTTTGAAATATACTTCCAGTAGCAAAAATGCTTATAGTAAAAGTTAACACAGTTTTCCAGAGGCATACACACATATGCTGTGAGGGCCTGAGAACCAGTATTCAAGCTCAGAGAGCAGGTGGTGGTGTGTATTGTGTCTGTGAAGACTACATTTGTGTCATGCAAGCCCCTGCTGACTCTCTGAGGTCTGGTGTTTGAATACGGGTGCACGGGATGCTTCTAATTTACACTGCACCCACACAGTCACAGAACTACCACTGGTGCAGCAGGGGCAGCGGCACCAGCGCACAAGTGCTGGGGGTACCCAATAGCAACTAGTCTATACATAGGCATGTGCAGAATGTGTACAATCCTAATGCTGGTGAGCCTTTATTATCTATCTATCTATCTATCTATCTATCTGTCTGTCTGCAACTTTAAAATAATTATACAGAGCAGCATGTATATTATTATTATTACTATTTCTTACAACTGGGTTACCTCCTCGGCGGGCACAAATGAATTTTGTATCAGGGCCCTCTATTTAGTAGGTCCCCTACTGCACCCATGGACACTTACATTTTGACGTTTCTATCCCTTTAAAAAGACAGTAAAGTCAAAATTAAACTTTCATGGTTCAGAAAGAGCATGCAGTTTTGAGAGACTTTTAAATTTACTTCAATTATCACATTTTCCAGTCTTTTTTACTCACACTTTCTGAACACTAGCTCCTACTGAGCATGTGCACAGTACTGTATATATGCATATTATTGTAATTCTTCTGTATTTAATGATCCTTTAAATACAGATGTAAAATATAAAAATCACACAGAATATACAACTAAGGCACATACGCCTGGATTATGAGTGGTGCGCTCCCTAGAGCGCCTTCAGCCTCTGTAGCCTCACCAGTACTATTTAATAACATAAGGACTGGTTAGGCTAGAGAGGCTGAAGACGCTCTAGGGAGCCTAAAAATAAAGGATATGGCACTTGCGCTACAGTACTCTAGGCGATAGTCAATTATTATATTACAGAATACAATTGACAATTTGTTAATGTTTTGTGTACAAAATGTTTCATAAGAATGACAGGCAAAGGTGGTGTTGGTAGTGGAAGGAAAAAAAAACTAAATATCCATTAAATGTATGTTTATTTCTTAATGAAGTGTGAGTTTAACTAGGATAGCTATATGCATATCCCAGACAGCACAGAACCTGCCCTTACCACCACTATTGGATATCTATTCTATGATTCAACCACCCTTGTTTACACCAAGAAATGCTTCTACAAATTACTTCTGAACCTGTTATCCTCCACCTTGAAAGCTTTTCCTGTTGCTCTTTTTGTGAAAAAAAAAAAAAATTTCACCTCAGCTTTAAGAAAATGAATCACTTAATATACTCAAAGGGATTGGTAAGTCAAAACGAAACTTGCATGATTCAGATAGAGCATGTCATTTTAAGACACGTTTAAATTCACTTCTATTTTCAAATGTGCTTCGTTCTCTGACAAAGAATATGCACATATCCTAGACTAGTGGGAGCTATCTGCTGATTGGGATCTGCACACATTTGTCTCTTGTGATTTGCTAACTAGATGTGTTGAGCTAGCTGCCAGTAGTGCAGTGATGTTCCTTCAGCAACGGATAACAAGAGAATTAAGCAAATTTGATAACAGAAATAAACTGGAAAGTTGTTTAAAATTGTATGTTATATCCAAATCATGAAAGAAAATTTGTGGGTTTCTGTCCCTTTAAAGATTTCTGTCACATAATTTCTCCCTCATTTCCTTCTTTCTATAATAATTTATAAAACCTATAAAGGCTGTGACACACTGCAAGCGGAGCGACGCGCAGCGTGTAGATGCGGATGTGTGCGCTCAGTGTGCCCTGCCTTTTCATCTCTGAGCACTCTACTGCATTAGGTCGCGTAGCTGAGCGCTCAGAGATGAAATATTTGATCTTCAGGAGCGATGTGAAGCGAAACAGCTGCTTTGCCTCACGTCGCTCCACTTGCAGTGTGTCACAGCTTTAAATATCCAAACCTGTCCTGTCACCTGAACCACCCAGAGTATGTCTCAGACTGCCCAGGGTTACATGGGCCTAAGATTGTATCATTAAAGGGAGATTAATTTTCAAAATGAAACTTTCATGATTTAGACAGAACATGCAATTAAACAAAAAAAGAAGTTCCAATTTACTTACATTATCAAAATGTACACCATTTTTGAACATGCACACTTTCTGAGGCACCAGCTCCTACTAAGCATGTGCACAGTATACACATATATGCATTTTTTGGTTGGCTGATAGCTGTCACATGATTCAGGGGTGGGGAAATGGAAGTCATTTCTAAATTTTTCAGAACAAAATCTACTAATTTAAAATTCAGAATAAGTGTTAGTTAATTTTCTTTTTATTGTACACTTTTAGTGATAAAATGAAATATTTTTAACTCTTTAGAGAATGTCATTTTTTCACTGGCCATGCAGCAACGGTATATGTTTATTCCCTGCTAAATAAAGCACCAATCGGGACCTGCAGATAACTATTGGGCTCAAGTGCAAACTGATGCTGATTCAATTGACAGCACTAGTCACACAATCCAGCTGAGTAACTAGCACAGTTAATTGGATCAGTGGCAATATCCACTTGAAACAAGCAGAGAACCCCCTTTCTGGGGGTTAAACACATTGTGAGAGTCTAACAAATGACAGCATTTTATCACTACCTTTAATGGTCCTTTAACTAATACATATTTCTACTGTCCAAAAAACATAAATTATGCTTACCTGATAATTTAATTTTTTTCCGTGGGAAAGAGTCCACAGCCGCATTCATTACTTTTGGGAAATACGAACCTGGCCAAGAAGAAAGGAAGAGGCAAAGACACCCCAGCCAAAGGCTTAAATACTCCTCCCACTCCCCTCATCCCCCAGTCATTCTGCAGAGGAACAAGGAACAGTAGAAGAAATATCACGGTGAAAAGGTGCCAGAAGAATACAACTAAGACGCCCCACATAAAAAAATGGGTAAGTGGACTCTTTCCCACAGAAGAAAATTAAATTATCAGGTAAACATAATTTATGGGTTTTTCCCAATGGGAAAGAGTCCACAGTCGCATTCATTACTTTTGGGAAAACCATACCCAAGCTACGGGAGTGTACAATAGGCGGCCCATTCTGAGAGCACCAAGCCTGAAACCACTAACCAACAAAAACCCCACTTCATCCGAAGCCGAGAAAACTTTAAAAAGGAAAGGCTTCAAGGACACTGACCAGCAGATAGTCCAAAAGCATAGCTAGAGACCGCAAAATCGGACTCAACTGAGCCACAACACCATCGCCCAACAGTCGGTCCCTCACAGCTCACCACTCACTAAAGAGGGGAACACCAGCCTAAACGGGCAAGGAAGAACCGAAGGGAAACCACAAAATCCATAAAAGGAAAACCCCCAATAGCGAGCCCAGCTCACAAAGATCCAAATGGATCCTGACAGACAAGGGGAGGCTTCGCCCAGACCAAGCAGAAATCAGAGGTTTAGGACCAGGCATATAAACAGAGAAACCCTTCTCTGAACATCGTGCAAAGCACCGAAAGACAACTGAAAACATTGTCAGAACTAAGAATACTAAAGTATTCAGACAAAAAAGAACGTGTAACAGACCTGGATGAAAAACCCTGAGTCAAGAACACGCAGCCATCATCAGGATGGCATAGAAGAATACTTGCTGAGAAGTAAAAAGTGTCCAGCAAGAGAACAGATTGCAAAAGAAAACTTCCAGACAGAGGGCACACTCTAGGCAATCGAAGCCGCCAGACCTACACACAGGGCTCCAAAAAGGGGAAGCACATAACCTCAACGAGGCCCACTGCACCCCCAAGAGAGAGAGATTACACCCAGAACCCGAAGGTGTATGGTAACCCTGGACCTTCTGCTTGCAAGCTCAGGGAGTTAGCTACTATGCCAACCTAGATCCTGAAGATGACAACACATCTCAGAACCCACTCCCAGTCGGACCAGCCCAAGCATCGGCAGGTCTGAAACAGGAGAACAGAAGAACCCCAACACCATCTCAAAAACGAGCGGAAGAATGGCCACAGCCATCCCAACAGAGCACGGGTGCCAACCCGACTCCTTAGAAACAGACGACAAGGCCATAGACCCAAATGAATCTAACAAAAGGCCCACCATAGTCTCGACACGGAGCCAGCAAGACTCCAGATGGAACTTAACAACCCAGAGAAAAACTCCCCTCTCTGAAAAGTTAAACTCTCATTTCCAACCTCCTGAAATCCAAGAGAATCCCTAGAAAAAGGACCACACCTCCATAAGAAGGAGAATAAGCCCCCCACCCTAAGAAAAGGGATGGTGCCAAAAAGGCAGAGCACCTGCCCACAAGACACAAAGCAATCTCCAGCGCAGATGAACTTGGAAGGAATCCCGCTAAGGAATTAGCTTGCTAACACACATCCAACGTGCAATAGCTGCAGCAGAGACACTGCAAACCCATTCGCCTGCACAGCAGTGAATCCATAAGGTTACCACAGCAAGCTGACCAAGGGAACCGACCATGAAGGTGTAAGTCCAGCCCAATGAGCATGAGCACTCAGACAACCTGGCCAACCGTGACCAGGTCAATTAGTCCAAGTAAAAGGACATAGCCCAAGTTCCCAGGAACTGGGGAACCCCGAACCAGCCTTAGAGCCAAAAATTCCGGCAACAACTCCACAAAGGTATAACACTGAGCAAAGCCTCAGCAACCGGAAACACCAGGGAGAAAACAGAACCTAGTCTCCAAGTGTTTAAACAAAAATATCTGAGAACATAACACCCCATCTGATATAAAAAACCAGACCACAGGGAGATATCAATGCAATATCCCGATCAAACCCGGATAACGAGATAACTCGGCAAGCCCCGGACCAAGGAAGAGACCACTCCTTGCCAAAGTTCAATGCTCCAAAAGAGCTAAGGCGTTAAAAGTCGTACAATGACATTAGAGCCCATAGACTCTCAAACAGCCGTAGGACAATGTCAGGAACTCTTTTGGCAACAGTTGCACCTACACTCCTTCCCATTTTAAATCATTTTTCCATGTGACCTCAGCAGCCTATTTATCCAGCCCTCACCCTCATACCTTGCTTGGTAATTTGATTCCTTTGGATATTTGCTTTCTTGTGTATGCCATACAAGCATCTCTCTATAGAAGGTACTTTGGATATCAACTGTTCCATTTCCAAACACTGTACTTACTTGTTGTATTCATATCCACAATAAAAGACCTGCGTCTCTCTAACACAGCTCCGGTGAACTCTGGACAGTATCTGTTTCACTAAACACGCCGCAGCGTTTCACGTCACCCTGCAGTGCGACTCAGGCAATCTACACAGCCTCTTGTGCAGTTTACTCTGCTGAAGATCCGGGGTAAGTCTCAGCTACTTCAACGCTACGCCTCCATTTCTAACAACTCACACTGCACACGGAAAAGAACCATCTCATCAGGTTATGGGGAGGACAACTCAAATCACGTAAAGTGCGAAGTCTGAACTTACTCTGCCTTCACTGTAAAAAACTGTTACTTGTGCCTAACAAATTAATCCTATGCATTCCTGCTAATTTCTGGACTGTTGCTATGCTATCTAATTAACTCCAGTAACGCTTCTGTCATAGAACTTTTCTATTCCTGATTCTCTCACTTTGGACTCTGTTGCTAATGCATAATCTTCCAAAATAACCCCCACTGTTTGAAACATTACTCGTCATTAAGAACTATATAGTGTATTTCTAAGTTCTAATTTGATACTATTAGTTTCTGCTGGACTGTTTGCAGATCTCAAGATATCCAATCTGCAGTGTATTGATAATAACTATCATCTTAGACCTCATCTACCTCTGTGATTTATTTCACAAGTGTTAACATCTTAATTGACCTATTTTTAGGTCACCCTCAGTTCTATGAGCAAAACCAGGTTACATCAATCAAGATATAACCGCAGTGTGGTGTGAGACTGAGTGGTATATATTTTATGTATATAATGTACTTACATAATATCCTTACAGACAACAAGCAAGGGGATAACCCGAGGCCAAAATCACTTGAGCAAAGGCTGGTCTTCGCATCACCTCCATACAATCAGAGGATCATAGAGAGAAAAAGACGCACAGTATCCCCAGCTCCGAGCAGAGCCCAAGGAAACCACGCCCAGTGCCCCTAACAGGGAACGACCATATCCCGGAGGGGAACCCAGGTCCCTAAAAGGAAACCTAACTCAAATGGAGACAGCATAGGAAGACCAAAAGGTCTCATAAAAAACAGCTAGCCAGTACACAGTCAATGTGCAATAGCTGCAGCTGGTAACATTCTGCAACCCATCCGCTGCAAGGCAGCTGAACTACCCAATAAACTACTAGCTGCTGAGAACTAAGTCCAGAAGGACAATTCCCAGGGCCTCAAAAGAAAAAAGGCCAAACTGCCCAACTCGGCGGGAAAAGGGCGCAAGCCCCCCAACTCTCCACAACAAGGGGAGGAGCTCTAGAGTCTGACAACCCCAGACACAAGAGAGAGATGCAGCGGAACTCCACTGACCCAGTCATCCAAATTGAAGGCTATAAGGATTGAGACAATCCTTCCTGGCTCACGGACCCACCGGTCCTCTGCTAAGTTGAACACAGAGGATAACATGAGCACTCTACCGGACCAGCCAAGCAGAGCAGCGCCACGTGTCCGAACAGCTACCAGACAGAACTGAACCCAAACAGGACCAGCCTGCAATCCGGGTCCTAACCGTCAAGCCGCATAAATCCTCCCTCAGAGGGGAAGAAGGAAAACAGACAGGACATCCTATCAGATGAAAATAAAATACAAGGCAACCCGTAGGTTAATGCCTAAAAAGAAACAGGCCTCCCGTAGGACCATCCAAACGGAGCCCTGAACTTCCAAAAAAACTGGAATAGATCTCAATACATGGACAATCAGGAGATTACATCATCCCTGCATATCTAATGAGGTGCGCCATTCGAAGAGCAGACTGTGAACGCGCGCAATTCTGTAACGAAAGGCACAACACTCAGGGACAGTCGCACCCGCAGGGAACTGTACAGTCCAAGGTAGAATACCCGTGACAACAGGAGCAGGGAAGGGAAGGCACCACCCTGTCCTCAAACTCTATTCAATTTAGGAAATAAAGGTTCATCAGGCAATATGACCTCTGGAACCCCTGAACTCACCAAAAACTTCCTTTAGAAGAAGCGCAAATTCCTAAAACTAAAGTCTGGCAGCTGGAGGTTGAGAGGCAGCAGACTATGGCCCAGAAAGTTCATAGTCTCAGAAAGAACTTCATCCTCGGATAACCCTATCAGTTAAATCCAAAAATTATTTGATGTACTCTGGGAAGGAGTGCAATATCTAACCTTTCGCTTGCGCTTAACAGGGCGAGGTAAAGCATTAAGGCCGCAGACACCGCCGTCTGAACTGCGAAGTAACGTCTGGAGAAAAAAAGGTCCCCTCCAGATGGAGGATCAGCAATGGTACGGGAAAACTGCATGTGTATAGAGATAATAATGTAGGGTATGCACCTCACTGAATGACAACTCCTCAGAGGTGGATGGCTCTGTGATATCAAACATGTTTGATATTATCACTTTATCAAGGCATATAGAACATAATTGAGAGGGGGTACTAGGGCCTTCTCCCCATATAAACAGGAATTGCTCTTTAGGAATAGAGGGAGTGCCCTCTAAAGAAACCAAATCCTCCATCACTAGTGAAATAACTGGAGAACTAGAGAGATAAAACATCCTCTTTTTTTTTTTTTTATAAAATAACGGCACCTCTATACCCCAATGGCTGGGGAACTCACCACCTCCTATGACCCAGATAGTACAGAGATTTATGACTCCTCTCTGACAGACACCCAGTCAGGAAATAGGGAATGAATCACATAGTGCACAATGCAGAACGGTCCCTGCTATGAGAGAAAGCGCGCCAAGCTTGTAAGCTGCATGGCTCTCAAAGTGAAAGTGAAACCTGTATATTTCATAACAGCCTAAGAGCCCATAACATCTCACACATAAAGCAGCATACAATCAAATAAACACATAAGATTATTATTCCCCCCTGTTCAATAATCCCCCTAAGGAGATATTAACCCTTGATTCTATAAAGATAAAAAGGCGCCACACTGTGACCCTGTCTTCTGTGTTAACATTATATAATAAAACATGAAACGATCTTACCAGAATCTACGCCGTGGAACAGGAACACGGCCCTTCAAGTGTGACAGGTCCTAGCATCGCTCCTGACATGGACTTGATAGAAGAAAGCAGTCTGCAAAACTCGTCAACCCCAATTGATGTAGGAGCTGTTAATATGAGTCAGGATGGTGTCGCAGAGGAGAGCTCTCCCTGCATCTCCGGACTCTAATTTTCACCCAGGCCCTCAATGAGAAGCTTATAGGGCTACTTAAAACTCCTGTCCCATTGCTAAGAGTAGTACCCTCCATAAGAGACAAATCAAATTCTGACACTTCTCTGCCAACCTCTTGGGACAAAAGGCAAAGAATGACTGTGGGATGAGAGAAGTGGGAGGAGTATTTAAGCCTTTGGCTGGGGTGTCTTGGCCTCCTCCTGGTGGCCAGGTTCTTATTTCCCAAAAGTAATGAATGCGGCTGTGGACTCTTTCCCATTAGGAAGAAAATTAATTTCTTGTCACTTGACACTGCAATAGTTTTACCTTTTCCTCTACAACAGTGACAAACATTCTTATGCACTCCCATACTAATTCCCTACCTGACTACTGCAATTTCAATGCTTCCGCCATACTCACCACCTCAGCCGTCTTGTGAGTCCCTTCTCTGGCTCTCACTAGCTTTTCAAAAATTCTAGCCTGCCCTTACAGAGCCTTCTATAATACTGCACCTCCCCTTCAGACCTCATCTAGTAACCAAATACAGTGTACCAGACCCCGGTATCCTGCTTCCATCTTAAGCCTCATCAGAACCTTCTCTCACCTGCATACAAAGAATTTCTTCCATGCTGCTCCTATGCTATGGAACTAGAACATAATATTCCTATTTAGTTTCTACCAGTCTCCACTATAGTGTAAACTTTTATATATTCATAATCTTACCCATGTACGCTGCCCAATGGAGAGCTCTTCTGTCCTTTTTATCAAAGGCGTTTATATTTGCTCCTTTGGCTATAAGTAGATTTACCATCTGAAAAATAAACAAAAAAGATCTTTAATTTTGGCTATAAGTAGATTTACCATATGAAAAATAAAAAAAAAAATCTTTAATTTTTATGAATATATTTTGCCTTTAATATTTAGAGGTGATGAAGCAATAGAAACGATTGATCATGTATACAACACAGATTAAATGCAGTGTTCTCCACAGGACCTATTTAGGGCTCAATTACTTGTGACACGCTAACTATTGAGTGTAAGCAATAAGGAATTTATCACGGCTCTTTGTGTGCATCGGAAGAATTACGAGTTGAAAGTAGACGTGCATCGTGTTAGTGCGACTTCAGAGCTCTGGTTAACTTTGACGTGAGACAAAAATAAACATTATTTTAAAAAAAAATTGTATAAAAAAGTTATAAGGACTTAAATATATGAGGTTCTAGGCGAAAAAAATGCATGCAAAGGGCTTTAACATAGAGATACATACATATGCATGTATAAATATCTATATAAATATTTATCTATATATATATATGTGTGTGTGTGTGTGTGTGTACAGATGTATTTATTTATGTGTGTATATATGTATTTACAGACATATATAAACACATAAATGCATATGTATACATATATAGATATATACAGTATATATCTATACACTCACCCGCCACTTTATTAGGCATCTAGACGTGGTAAAGACAACTTGCTGAAGTTCAAACCAAGAATCAGAATGGGAAAGGGGATTTAAGTGACTTTGAACGTGGCGTGGTTGTTGGTGCCAGACGGGCTGGCCTGAGTCTTTTAAAAACTGCTGATCTACTGGGATTTTCACAACCATCTCTAGGGTTTACAGATAATGGTCTGAAAAAGAGAAAATATCCAGTGAGCGGCAGTTGTGTGGACGAAAATGGCTTGTTGATGTCAGACGACAGAGGAGAATGGGTGGACTGGTTCGAGATGATAGAAAGGCAACAGTAACTCAAATAACCACTCGTTACAACCATACTATGCAGAATACCATCTCTAAACGCACAACACATTGAACCTTGAAGCAGATGGGCTACAGCAGCAGAAGACCACACTGGGTGCCACTCCTGTCAGCTAAGAACAGGAAACTGAGGCTACAATTCGCACAGGCTCACCAAAATTGGACAATAGAAGATTGGAAAAACGTTGCCTGGTCTGATGAGTCTCGATTTCAGCTGCGACATTCAGATGGTAGGGTCAGAATTTGGTGTAAACAACATGAAAGCATGGATCCATCCTGCCTTGTATCAACGGTTCAGGCTGGTGGTGGTGGTGTAATGGTGTGGGAGATATTTTCTTGGCACTCTTGGTACCAATTGAGCATCATTTAAACGTCACAGCCTACTTGAGTATTGTTGCTAACCGTGTCCATACCTTTATGATTACAGTGAACCCATCTTCTGATGGCTACTTCCAGCAGGATAATGCATCATGTCACAAAGCTCAAATCATCTCAAACGGGTTTCTTGAACATGACGATGAGTTTACTGTACTCCAAGGGCCTCCACAGTCACCAGATCTCAATCCAATAGAGCACGTTTGGGATGTGGTGGAACGGGAGATTCGCATCATGGATGTGTGGCCGACAAATCTGCAGCAACTGCGTGATGCTATCATGTCGATATGGACCAAAATGTCTGAGGAATGTTTCCAACACCTTGTTGAATCTATGCCATGAACAATTAGGACAGTTATGAAGGCAAAAGGGGATCCAACCCGGTACTAGCAAGGTGTACCTTGTGTGGCCGGTGAGTGTGTGTGTATATAACAGAATTTATGCTTATCTGATAAATTACTTTCTCTTACGGTGTATTCAGTCCACGGATTCATCCTTACTTGTGGGATATTCTCAATCCCTACAGGAAGTGGCAAAGAGAGCACACAGCAAAGCTGTCCATATAGCTCCCCTCAGGCTCCGCCCCCCAGTCATTCGACCGACGGTTAGGAGAAAAAGGAGAACCATAGGGTGCAGTGGTGACTGTAGTTATTATAAATTAAATTTGAACCTGACTTAAATGTCAGGGCGGGCCGTGGACTGAATACACCGTAAGAGAAAGTAATTTATCAGGTAAGCATAAATTCTGTTTTCTCTTACTTGGTGTATTCAGTCCACGGATTCATCCTTACTTGTGGGATACCAATACCAAAGCAATAGGACACGGATGAAGGGAGGGAACAAGTCAGGTAACCTAAACGGAAGGCACCACTGCTTGCAAAACCTTTCTCCCAAAAATAGCCTCCGAAGCAGCAAAAGTATCGAATTTGTAAAATTTGGCAAATGTATGCAGTGAGACCAAGTCGCTGCCTTACAAATCTGTTCAACAGAAGCCTCATTCTTGAAAGCCCATGTGGAAGCCACAGCTCTAGTGGAATGAGCTGTAATTCGTTCAGGAGGCTGCTGTCCCGCAGTCTCATAAGCCAAACGGATGATGCTTTTCAGCCAAAAGGAAAGAGAGGTGGCAGACACTTTCTGACCTCTCCTCTTACCAGAATAGACAACAAACAAGGATGATGTTTGTCTGAAATCTTTAGTTGCTTTTAAATAGAATTTTAAAGCACGAACCACGTCAAGATTGAGTAAAAGTCGGTCCTTCTTAGAAACTGGATTAGGACACAGAGAAGGAACAATGATTTCCTGATTAATATTCTTATTAGAAACCACTTTTGGAAGGAAACCAGGTTAGGTGCGCAAAAACATAATTTATGCTTACCTGATAAATGTATTTCTCTTGTAGTGTGTTCAGTCCACGGGTCATCCATTACTTATGGGATATATTCTCCTTCCCAACAGGAAGTTGCAAGAGGATCACCCAAGCAGAGCTGCTATATAGCTCCTCCCCTCACATGTCATATCCAGTCATTCGACCGAAACAAGACGAGAAAGGAGAAACTATAAGGTGCAGTGGTGACTGGAGTTATAATTTTAAAATTTAGAACCTGCCTTAAAAAGACAGGGCGGGCCGTGGACTGAACACACTACAAGAGAAATAAATTTATCAGGTAAGCATAAATTATGTTTTCTCTTGTTAAGTGTGTTCAGTCCACGGGTCATCCATTACTTATGGGATACCCATACCAAAGCTAAGTACACGGATGATGGGAGGGACAAGGCAGGAACATTAAACAGAAGGAACCACTGCCTGTAGAACCTTTCTCCCAAAACCAGCCTCCGAAGAAGTGAAAGTGTCAAATTTGTAAAATTTGGAAAAAGTATGAAGTGAAGACCAAGTTGCAGCCTTGCAAATCTGTTCAACAGAGGCCTCATTCTTAAAGGCCCAGGTGGAAGCCACAGCTCTAGTGGAATGAGCTGTAATTCTTTCAGGAGGCTGCTGTCCAGCAGTCTCATAGGCTAAACGTATTATGCTACGAAGCCAAAAGGAGAAAGAGGTAGCCGAAGCCTTTTGACCTCTCCTCTGTCCAGAGTAAACGACAAACAGAGAAGAAGTTTGTCTAAAATCTTTAGTTGCCTGTAAGTAGAACTTCAGAGCACGGACCACGTCTAGATTATGCAAAAGACGTTCCTTCTTTGAAGAAGGATTAGGACATAATGATGGAACAACAATCTCTTGATTGATATTCCTGTTAGAAACAACCTTAGGTAAAAACCCAGGTTTAGTACGCAGTACTACCTTGTCTGAATGAAAGATCAGATAAGGAGAATCACAATGTAAGGCAGATAACTCAGAGACTCTACGAGCCGAGGAAATAGCCATCAAAAACAAAACTTTCCAAGATAAAAGCTTAATATCAATGGAATGAAGGGGTTCAAACGGAACACCCTGAAGAACTTTAAGAACCAAGTTTAAGCTCCACGGAGGAGCAACAGCTTTAAACACAGGCTTAATTCTAGCCGAAGCCTGACAAAAGGCCTGGACATCTGGATTCTCTGCCAGACGTTTGTGTAAAAGAATAGACAGAGCTGAAATCTGTCCCTTTAGCGAACTAGCGGATAAACCCTTTTCTAAACCCTCTTGTAGAAAAGCCAATATCCTAGGAATCCTAACCTTACTCCATAAGTAACTCTTGGATTCGCACCAATATAAATATTTACGCCATATCTTATGGTAAATTTTTCTGGTCACAGGTTTCCGAGCCTGTATTAATGTATCAATAACCGAATCCGAAAACCCACGCTTTGATAGAATCAAGCGTTCAATTTCCAGGCAGTCAGTCTCAGAGAAATTAGGTTTGGATGGTTGAAAGGACCCTGAATTAGAAGGTCCTGTCTCAGAGGAAGAGACCATGGTGGACAGGACGACATGTCCACTAGGTCTGCATACCAGGTCCTGCGTGGCCACGCAGGCGCTATCAGAATTACCGATGCCCTCTCCTGTTTGATCCTGGCAATCAGTCGAGGTAGCAACGGAAATGGTGGAAACACATAAGCTATGTTGAAAACCCAAGGGGCTGCTAATGCATCTACCAGCACCGCTCTCGGGTCCCTGGACCTGGATCCGTAACAAGGAAGCTTCGCGTTCTGGCAAGATGCCATGAGATCCAGATCCGGTTTGCCCCAACGACGAATCAGTTGAGCAAATACCTCCGGGTGAAGTTCCCACTCTCCCGGATGAAAAGTCTGGCGACTTAGGAAATCCGCCTCCCAGTTCTCTATGCCTGGGATGTAAATCGCTGACAGGTGGCAAGAGTGAGACTCTGCCCAGCGAATTATCTTCGAGACTTCCAACATCGCTAGGGAACTCCTGGTTCCCCCTTGATGATTGATGTAAGCCACAGTCGTGATATTGTCCGACTGAAATCTGATGAACCTCAGTTTTGCTAACTGAGGCCAAGCTAGAAGAGCATTGAATATTGCTCTTAATTCTAGAATGTTTATTGGAAGGAGTTTCTTCTCCTGAGTCCACGATCCCTGAGCCTTCAGGGAATTCCAGACTGCTCCCCAGCCTAGAAGGCTGGCATCCGTTGTTACAATCGTCCAATCTGGTCTGCGAAAGGTCATTCCTTTGGACAGATGAACCGGTGACAACCACCAGAGAAGAGAATCTCTGGTCTCCTGGTCCAGATTTAGCAAAGGGGACAGATCTGAGTAATCCCCGTTCCATTGACTGAGCATGCATAGTTGCAGCGGTCTGAGATGCAGGCGCGCAAATGGCACTATGTCCATTGCCGCGACCATTAAGCCGATTACCTCCATGCACTGAGCTACTGATGGGCTTGGAACGGAATGAAGGACACGGCAAGCATTGAGAATCTTTGATAACCTGGACTCCGTCAGGTAAATCTTCATCTCTACAGAATCTATAAGAGTCCCTAGAAAAGGAACCCTTGTGAGTGGTAACAGAGAACTCTTTTCCACGTTCACTTTCCACCCATACGACCTAAGAAATGCTAGAACTATCTCTGTATGAGACTTTGCATTCTGAAAACTTGACGCTTGTATCAGAATGTCGTCTAGGTACGGAGCCACCGCTATGCCTCGTGGTCTTAGTACCGCCAGAAGTGAGCCCAGAACCTTCGTAAAAATTCTCGGGGCCGTGGCTAACCCGAAGGGAAGAGCCACAAACTGGTAATGCCTGTCTAGAAAGGCAAACCTTAGGTACCGATAATGATCTTTGTGAATCGGTATGTGAAGGTAAGCAGCCTTTAAGTCCACTGTGGTCATATATTGACCCTCTTGGATCATGGGTAGGATGGTTCGAATGGTTTCCATCTTGAACGATGGTACCCTTAGGAATTTGTTTAAGATCTTTAAGTCCAAGATTGGTCTGAAGGTTCCCTCTTTTTTGGGAACCACAAATAGATTTGAGTAAAATCCTTGTCCCTGTTCCGATCGCGGAACTGAGTGGATCACTCCCATGATTAAGAGGTCTTGTATCTTTACTAGGTTTGCTGATAACCTCGAAAGATGGAACCTCCCTTGTGGAGGAGAGGTTTTGAAATCCAGAAGGTATCCCTGAGATATAATCTTCAACGTCCAGGGATCCTGCACATCTCTTGTCCAAGCCTGGGCGAAGAGAGAAAGTCTGCCCCCCACTAAATCCGTCTCCGGATAGGGGGCCCTGTCTTCATGCTGTCTTAGGGGCGGGAGTAGGCTTTCTGGCCTGCTTGCCCTTGTTCCATGACTGGTTGCCTTTCCAACCCTGTCTGTAACGAGCAGTAGTTCCTTCCTGTTTTGGAGCGGAGGAAGTTGATGCTGCTCCTGCCTTGAAGTTACGAAAGGCACGAAAATTAGACTGTTTGGCCTTTGGTTTGGCCCTGTCCTGAGGAAGGGCGTGGCCCTTACCTCCCGTAATGTCAGCAATGATTTCCTTCAAGCCGGGCCCGAATAAGGTCTGCCCTTTGAAAGGAATGTTAAGTAGCTTAGACTTGGAAGTTACATCCACTGACCAGGATTTAAGCCAGAGCGCTCTGCGCGCCTGTATGGCGAATCCGGAATTTTTAGCCGTAAGTTTGGTTAGATGTACTACGGCATCTGAAACAAACGCATTAGCTTGCTTAAGGGTTCAAACTTTGCTCAAAGCCTCATCCAATGGCTCTGTGCGAATCGCCTCTTCCAGAGACTCAAACCAGAATGCCGCTGCAGCCGTGACAGGCGCAATGCCTGCAAGAGGCTGCAATATAAAACCCTGTTGAACAAACATTTTCTTAAGATAACCCTCTAATTTTTTATCCATTGGATCTGAGAAAGCACAGCTATCCTCCACCGGGATAGTGGTACACTTGGCTAAAGTAGAAACTGCTCCCTCCACCTTAGGGACCGTCTGCCATAAGTCTCGTGTGGTGGCGTCTATAGGAAACATTTTTCTAAATATCGGGGGAGGGGAAAAAGGCACACCGGGTCTATCCCACTCCTTACTAATAATTCCTGTAAGTCTTTTTGGTATAGGAAAGACGTCAGTACACACCGGTACCGCATAGTATCTATCCAACCTACACAATTTCTCTGGAATTGCCACGGTGTCGCAATCATTCAGAGCCGCTAATACCTCCCCTAGTAACACACGGAGGTTCTCAAGCTTAAATTTAAAATTTGAAATTTCTGAATCCGGTCTCCCCGGACCAGAACCGTCACCGACAGAATGAAGCTCACCACCTCATGTTCTGCAAATTGTGACGCAGTATCAGACATGGCTCTCGTGTCATCAGCGCGCTCTGTCCTTAACCCAGAGCTATCGCGCTTGCCCCTTAATTCGGGCATATTATATAATACTTCTTTCATAACATTAGCCATATCATGTAAAGTGATTTGTAAGGGCCTAGATGTACTTGGCGTCTCAATCCTACGCATCTCCCGAGCGGGAGACGCAGGTACTGACACGTGAGGAGAGTTAGGCGGCATAACTTCCCCCTCGTTGTCTGGTGATAGTTTCTCTATCGGTACAGATTGACTTTTATTCAAAGCAATATCAATACAATTGGTACACATCGTTCTATTGGGCTCCACATTGGCTTTTGAACATGATGAACAAACAGTTTCCTCTGAATCAGACATGTTTAAACAGACCTAGCAATGAAACTAGCAAGCTTGGAAATCACTTTCAATAAGTTTACAAGCAATATAAAAAACGCTGCAGCGCTTCAAAAATACAGATATAATTAAACAATTCTTAACAAGAAGTGTAGTATTAGCAGAGGATTGCACCCATTAGCAAAAACAGAATTTATGTTTACCTGATAAATTACTTTCTCCAACGGTGTGTCCGGTCCACGGCGTCATCCTTACTTGTGGGATATTCTCTTCCCCAACAGGAAATGGCAAAGAGCCCAGCAAAGCTGGTCACATGATCCCTCCTAGGCTCCGCCTTCCCCAGTCATTCGACCGACGTAAAGGAGGAATATTTGCATAGGAGAAACCATATGATACCGTGGTGACTGTAGTTAAAGAAAATAAATTATCAGACCTGATTAAAAAACCAGGGCGGGCCGTGGACCGGACACACCGTTGGAGAAAGTAATTTATCAGGTAAACATAAATTCTGTTTTCTCCAACATAGGTGTGTCCGGTCCACGGCGTCATCCTTACTTGTGGGAACCAATACCAAAGCTTTAGGACACGGATGAAGGGAGGGAGCAAATCAGGTCACCTAGATGGAAGGCACCACGGCTTGCAAAACCTTTCTCCCAAAAATAGCCTCAGAAGAAGCAAAAGTATCAAACTTGTAAAATTTAGTAAAAGTGTGCAGTGAAGACCAAGTCGCTGCCTTACATATCTGATCAACAGAAGCCTCGTTCTTGAAGGCCCATGTGGAAGCCACAGCCCTAGTGGAATGAGCTGTGATTCTTTCAGGAGGCTGCCGTCCGGCAGTCTCATAAGCCAATCTGATGATGCTTTTAATCCAAAAAGAGAGAGAGGTAGAAGTTGCTTTTTGACCTCTCCTTTTACCAGAATAAACAACAAACAAGGAAGATGTTTGTCTAAAATCCTTTGTAGCATCTAAATAGAATTTTAGAGCACGAACAACATCCAAATTGTGCAACAAACGTTCCTTCTTTGAAACTGGATTCGGACACAAAGAAGGCACGACTATCTCCTGGTTAATGTTTTTGTTAGAAACAACTTTCGGAAGAAAACCAGGTTTAGTACGTAAAACCACCTTATCTGCATGGAACACCAGATAAGGAGGAGAACACTGCAGAGCAGATAATTCTGAAACTCTTCTAGCAGAAGAAATTGCAACCAAAAACAAAACTTTCCAAGATAATAACTTAATATCAACGGAATGTAAGGGTTCAAACGGAACCCCCTGAAGAACTGAAAGAACTAAATTGAGACTCCAAGGAGGAGTCAAAGGTTTGTAAACAGGCTTGATTCTAACTAGAGCCTGAACAAAGGCTTGAACATCTGGCACAGCTGCCAGCTTTTTGTGAAGTAACACAGACAAGGCAGAAATCTGTCCCTTCAAGGAACTAGCAGATAATCCTTTCTCCAAACCTTCTTGAAGAAAGGAAAGAATCTTAGGAATTTTTACCTTGTCCCAAGGGAATCCTTTAGATTCACACCAACAGATATATTTTTTCCATATTTTGTGGTAAATTTTTCTAGTTACAGGCTTTCTGGCCTGAACAAGAGTATCAATGACAGAATCTGAGAACCCTCGCTTTGATAAGATCAAGCGTTCAATCTCCAAGCAGTCAGTTGGAGTGAGACCAGATTCGGATGTTCGAACGGACCTTGAACAAGAAGGTCTCGTCTCAAAGGTAGCTTCCATGGTGGAGCCGATGACATATTCACCAGGTCTGCATACCAAGTCCTGCGTGGCCACGCAGGAGCTATCAAGATCACCGATGCTCTCTCCTGATTGATCCTGGCTACCAGCCTGGGGATGAGAGGAAACGGCGGGAATACATAAGCTAGTTTGAAGGTCCAAGGTGCTACTAGTGCATCTACTAGAGTCGCCTTGGGATCCCTGGATCTGGACCCGTAGCAAGGAACCTTGAAGTTCTGACGAGAGGCCATCAGATCCATGTCTGGAATGCCCCACAATTGAGTAATTTGGGCAAAGATTTCCGGATGGAGTTCCCACTCCCCCGGATGAAATGTCTGACGACTCAGAAAATCCGCTTCCCAATTTTCCACTCCTGGGATGTGGATTGCAGACAAGTGGCAGGAGTGAGTCTCCGCCCATTGAATGATTTTGGTCACTTCTTCCATCGCCAGGGAACTCCTTGTTCCCCCCTGATGGTTGATGTACGCAACAGTCGTCATGTTGTCTGATTGAAACCGTATGAACTTGGCCTTTGCTAGCTGAGGCCAAGCCTTGAGAGCATTGAGTATCGCTCTCAGTTCCAGAATATTTATCGGTAGAAGAGATTCTTCCCGAGACCAAAGACCCTGAGCTTTCAGGGGTCCCCAGACCGCGCCCCAGCCCACCAGACTGGCATCGGTCGTGACAATGACCCACTCTGGTCTGCGGAAGCTCATCCCCTGTGACAGGTTGTCCAGGGACAGCCACCAACGGAGTGAATCTCTGGTCCTCTGATTTACTTGTATCGTCGGAGACAAGTCTGTATAGTCCCCATTCCACTGACTGAGCATGCACAGTTGTAATGGTCTTAGATGAATGCGCGCAAAAGGAACTATGTCCATTGCCGCTACCATCAAACCTATTACTTCCATGCACTGCGCTATGGAAGGAAGAGGAACAGAATGAAGTATTTGACAAGAGTTTAGAAGTTTTGATTTTCTGGCCTCTGTCAGAAAAATCCTCATTTCTAAGGAGTCTATTATTGTTCCCAAGAAGGGAACCCTTGTTGACGGAGATAGAGAACTTTTTTCTACGTTCACTTTCCACCCGTGAGATCTGAGAAAGGCCAGGACAATGTCCGTGTGAGCCTTTGCTTGAGGAAGGGACGACGCTTGAATCAGAATGTCGTCCAAGTAAGGTACTACTGCAATGCCCCTTGGTCTTAGCACCGCTAGAAGGGACCCTAGTACCTTTGTGAAAATCCTTGGAGCAGTGGCTAATCCGAACGGAAGTGCCACAAACTGGTAATGCTTGTCCAGGAATGCGAACCTTAGGAACCGATGATGTTCCTTGTGGATAGGAATATGTAGATACGCATCCTTTAAATCCACCGTGGTCATGAATTGACCTTCCTGGATGGAAGGAAGAATTGTTCGAATGGTTTCCATTTTGAACGATGGAACCTTGAGAAACTTGTTTAGGATCTTGAGATCTAAGATTGGTCTGAACGTTCCCTCTTTTTTGGGAACTACGAACAGATTGGAGTAGAACCCCATCCCTTGTTCTCCTAATGGAACAGGATGAATCACTCCCATTTTTAACAGGTCTTCTACACAATGTAAGAATGCCTTTTTTTTTATGTGGTCTGAAGACAATTGAGACCTGTGGAACCTCCCCCTTGGGGGAAGCCCCTTGAAATCCAGAAGATAACCTTGGGAGACTATTTCTAGTGCCCAAGGATCCAGAACATCTCTTGCCCAAGCCTGAGCGAAGAGAGAGAGTCTGCCCCCCACCAGATCCGGTCCCGGATCGGGGGCCAACATCTCATGCTGTCTTGGTAGCAGTGGCAGGTTTCTTGGCCTGCTTTCCTTTGTTCCAGCCTTGCATTGGTCTCCAGGCTGGCTTGGCTTGAGAAGTATTACCCTCTTGCTTAGAGGACGTAGCACTTGGGGCTGGTCCGTTTCTGCGAAAGGGACGAAAATTAGGTTTATTTTTGGCCTTGAAAGACCTATCCTGAGGAAGGGTGTGGCCCTTGCCCCCAGTGATATCAGAGATAATCTCTTTCAAGTCAGGGCCAAACAGCGTTTTCCCCTTGAAAGGAATGTTAAGTAATTTGTTCTTGGAAGACGCATCCGCTGACCAAGATTTTAACCAAAGCGCTCTGCGCGCCACAATAGCAAAACCAGAATTTTTCGCCGCTAACCTAGCCAATTGCAAAGTGGCGTCTAGGGTGAAAGAATTAGCCAATTTGAGAGCACGAATTCTGTCCATAATCTCCTCATAAGAAGAAGAATTATTATTGAGCGCCTTTTCTAGCTCATCGAACCAGAAACACGCGGCTGTAGTGACAGGAACAATGCATGAAATTGGTTGTAGAAGGTAACCTTGCTGAACAAACATCTTTTTAAGCAAACCTTCTAATTTTTTATCCATAGGATCTTTGAAAGCACAACTATCTTCTATGGGTATAGTGGTGCGTTTGTTTAGAGTAGAAACCGCCCCCTCGACCTTGGGGACTGTCTGCCATAAGTCCTTTCTGGGGTCGACCATAGGAAACAATTTTTTAAATATGGGGGGAGGGACGAAAGGTATACCGGGCCTTTCCCATTCTTTATTTACAATGTCCGCCACCCGCTTGGGTATAGGAAAAGCTTCGGGGGGCCCCGGGACCTCTAGGAACTTGTCCATTTTACATAGTTTCTCTGGAATGACCAAATTCTCGCAATCATCCAGAGTGGATAACACCTCCTTAAGCAGAGCGCGGAGATGTTCCAATTTAAATTTAAATGTAATCACATCAGGTTCAGCTTGTTGAGAAATTTTCCCTGAATCTGAAATTTCTCCCTCAGACAAAACCTCCCTGGCCCCCTCAGACTGGTGTAGGGGCCCTTCAGAAACAATATCATCAGCGTCCTCATGCTCTTCAGTATTTTCTAAAACAGAGCAGTCGCGCTTTCGCTGATAAGTGGGCATTTTGGCTAAAATGTTTTTGATAGAATTATCCATTACAGCCGTTAATTGTTGCATAGTAAGGAGTATTGGCGCGCTAGATGTACTAGGGGCCTCCTGTGTGGGCAAGACTGGTGTAGACGAAGGAGGGGATGATGCAGTACCATGCTTACTCCCCTCACTTGAGGAATCATCTTGGGCATCATTTTCTCTAAATTTTGTGTCACATAAATCACATCTATTTAAATGAGAAGGAACCTTGGCTTCCCCACATTCAGAACACAGTCTATCTGGTAGTTCAGACATGTTAAACAGGCAAAAACTTGATAACAAAGTACAAAAAACGTTTTAAAATAAACCGTTACTGTCACTTTAAATTTTAAACTGAACACACTTTATTACTGCAATTGCGAAAAAGTATGAAGGAATTGTTCAAAATTCACCAAAATTTCACCACAGTGTCTTAAAGCCTTAAAAGTATTGCACACCAAATTTGGAAGCTTTAACCCTTAAAATAACGGAACCGGAGCCGTTTTTATATTTAACCCCTTTACAGTCCCTGGTATCTGCTTTGCTGAGACCCAACCAAGCCCAAAGGGGAATACGATACCAAATGACGCCTTCAGAAAGTCTTTTCTATGTATCAGAGCTCCTCACACATGCATCTGCATGTCATGCTTCTCAAAAACAATTGCGCAATACAGGCGCGAAAATGAGACTCTGCCTATGATTAGGGAAAGCCCCTAGAGAATAAGGTGTCCAATACAGTGCCTGCCGGTTATTTTACAAAATTCCCAAGATTAAAATAATTCTTCAAGGCTATGGAGTATAAAATATGTTTATATATAAATCGATTTAGCCCAGAAAATGTCTACAGTCTTAAAAAGCCCTTGTGAAGCCCTTTTTTTCTTTCTGTAATAAAAATGGCTTACCGGATCCCATAGGGAAAATGACAGCTTCCAGCATTACATCGTCTTGTTAGAATGTGTCATACCTCAAGCAGCAAAAGTCTGCTCACTGTTCCCCCAACTGAAGTTAATTCCTCTCAACAGTCCTGTGTGGAAACAGCCATCGATTTTAGTAACGGTTGCTAAAATCATTTTCCTCTTACAAACAGAAATCTTCATCTCTTTTCTGTTTCAGAGTAAATAGTACATACCAGCACTATTTTAAAATAACAAACTCTTGATTGAATAATAAAAACTACAGTTAAACACTAAAAAACTCTAAGCCATCTCCGTGGAGATGTTGCCTGTACAACGGCAAAGAGAATGACTGGGGAAGGCGGAGCCTAGGAGGGATCATGTGACCAGCTTTGCTGGGCTCTTTGCCATTTCCTGTTGGGGAAGAGAATATCCCACAAGTAAGGATGACGCCGTGGACCAGACACACCTATGTTGGAGAAAGGATGATTAACCCCTCAATACCCAAAACGGATAAAACAGATATCAATTAAGATTTAACGCTTTTAATCACAGTCAAGCACACTGTCACAGATCTGCTGTGACTGATTACCTTCCTCAAAAATGAATTTTGCAGACCCCTGAGCTCTCTAGAGACGTCCTGGATCAAGGAGGAAGAAGCAGGAAGACTGTGCTAGAATTTTAACTGCGCAACAAGGCGCTAAAACAAGGTCCCTCCCACTCCTATCACAACAGTGGAAGCCCTGATATAACGGTTTCCATGCAGAAAATATATGTTAGCCATGTGGAAAAAAATCATGCCCAAAAAGATTTATCACCAAAGTACCTCACAAAAACGAATAACATGCCAGTAAACGTTTTATTAAAAAACAACATTTTCCAATGTCATGCAAAGTTATCACTAAGCCTGCTACCAGTCGCTACCACTGCAGATAAGGCTTAAGTATTATTTCAGTTTTAACAGTATTTTCTCAGTCAAATTCTAGTCCCTAGAAAATAACTCGACTGCGCAAACATTTATCAGCCTGATACCAGTTGCCACTACTGCATTTAAGGCTGTACTTACATCATACGGTAACAGCAGTATTTTCTTAGTCAATTCCATTCCCAGAAAATAATGTACTGCACATACCTCATTTGCGGAGGACCCCGCATGCTATTCCCAGTTTCTGAAGTTACCCCACTCCTCAGAATGTCGAGAACAGCCAGTGGATCTTAGTTACGCCTGCTAAGATCATAGAAAAAAACGCAGGCAGTTTCTTCTTCCAAATACTGCCTGAGATAGAAAAAACAGCACACTCCGGTGCCATTTAAAATAACAAACTTTTGATTGAAGAATAGTTAAGTAAAAACTCCAGCTCCTCTCGCGACCTCCTTCTTTGTTGAGAGTTGCAAGAGAATGACTGGGTATGACATGTGAGGGGAGGAGCTATATAGCAGCTCTGCTTGGGTGATCCTCTTGCAACTTCCTGTTGGGAAGGAGAATATATCCCATAAGTAATGGATGACCCGTGGACTGAACACACTTAACAAGAGAAACAACCTTATCTGCATGGAACACCAGATAGGGTGAATTACACTGCAAAAAAGACAATTCAGAAATTCTTCGAGCAGAAGAAATGGCTACTAAAAACAAAACTTTCCAAGATAAAAACTTAATATCTATGGAATGCAAAGGTTCAAACGGAACCCCTTGAAGAACTGAAAGAACTAAATTTAGACTCCATAGAGGAGCCACAGGCTTGTAAACAGGCTTGATTCTGACTAGGGCCTGTGCAAACACCTGAACGTCTGGTACAGCAGCCAGACGCTAGACAGAGCAGATATCTGTCCCTTTAAGGAACTAGTTGACAGACCCTTCTCCAATCCTTCTTGGAGAAAAGACCATATCCTTGGAATCCTAATCTTACTCCACGAGTAACCCTTGGATTCACACCAACAAAGATATTTCCGCCATATCTTATGGTAAATTTTCCTGGTGACAGGCTTTCTGGCCTGTATCAGAGTGTCTATAACTGATTCAGAGAAACTAGATTTGGATGCTTGAAAGGACCTTGAATTAGAAGATCCTGCCTCGATGGCAGTTTCCATGGTGGGACCGATGACATGTCCACTAGGTCTGCATACCAAGCCCTGCGTGGCCACGCAGGCGCTATCAGAATTACCGAAGCCTTCTCCTGTTTGATTCTGGCTACTAGCCGAAGGAGAAGAGGAAACGGTGGAAAGACATAAGCTAGACTGAACGACCAAGGCGCTATTAATGCATCCATCAATGCCGCCTTGGGATCCCCGGATCTGGATCCGTAAAGGGGAAGTTTGGTGTTCTGACGGGACGCCATCAGATCCAATTCTGGAATGCCCCATAGCTGAGTTAGCTGAGAAAAACCTCCGGGTGGAGTTCCCACTCCCCCAGATGGAAAGTCTGGCGATTTAGAAAATCCGCCTCCCAGTTGTCTACCCCTGGGATGTGAATTGCAGAAAGATGGCAGGAGTGATCCTCCGCCCATTTGATGATCTTGGATACTTCCTTCATCGCTAGGGAACTTTTTGTTCCTCCCTGATGATTGATGTACGCTACAGTCGTAATGTTGTCCGACTGAAATCTGATGAATTTGGCCTCCACTAGTTGAGGCCACACCTGGAGCGTATTGAATATCGCTCTCAACTCCAAAATGTTTATCGGAAGAAGAGATTCTTCCCGAGACCATAGTCCCTGAGCCTTCAGGGAGTTCCAGACCGCACCCCAGCCTAACAGACTGGCCTCGGTCGTGACAATGATCCACTCCGGTCTGAGGAAACTCATTCCCTGAGACAGGTGATCTTGAGACAACCACCAGAGATGAGAGTCTCTGGTTTTCTGGTCTATTTGTACTTGAGGAGACAAATCTTCGTAATCTCCATTCCACTGTTTGAGCATGCACAGCTGCAGTGGTCTGAGATGAATTTGGGCAAAAGGGACTACGTCCATTGCCGCAACCATTAAACCAATTACTTCCATGCAATGAGCCACGGAAGGCCGAGGAATGGAATGAAGAACTCGGCAAGTATTCAGCAGTCTTGACTTCCTGACCTCTGTCAGAAAGATTTTCATTTCTACCGAGTCTATTAGTGTTCCCAGGAAAGGAACCCTTGTGAGCGGGGACAGAGAACTCTTTTCTACGTTCACCTTCCACCCGTGAGACCTCAGAACGATGTCCGTATGAGCCTTGGCTCTGTGAAAGGACGACGCCTGTATTAATATGTCGTCTAGGTAAGGTGCTACTGCAATGCCCCGCGGTCTTAGTACCGCTAGAAGGGACCCTAGCTGTTTGCCCAGGAAGGCAAACCTTAGAAACTGATGGTGATCTTTGTGGATAGGAATATGTAGATACACATCCGTTATATCCACGGTAGTCATATATTGACCCTCCTGGGTCATCGGCAAGATTGTCCGAATGGTTTCCATCTTTGAAGAATTTGTTTAGAATTTTTAGATCCTGGATTGGCCTGAAAATTCCCTCCTTTTTGGGAACTACAAACAGTTTTGAGTAAAAGCCCAGACCTTGTTCTACAATTGGAACTGGGTGTATCACTCCCATCTTTAGCAGATCTTCTACACAGCGTAAGAACTCCTGTTTCTTTATTTGGTCTGAAGACGAATAAGAAATGTGGAACCTTCCCCTTGGGGGAGAATCCTTGAATTCTAGAAGGTACCCCTGAGCAACTATTTCTAATGCCCAGGGATCTGGAACATCTCTTGCCCAAGCCTGAGCGAAGAGAGAAAGTCTGCCCCCTACTCGATCCGATCCCGGATCGGGGGCTACCCCTTCATGCTGTCCTGGTAGCAGGAGCAGGCTTCTTGGCCTGTTTACCCTTATTCCAGCCCTGTAGGGGTTTCCAAGTTGCTTTGGGCTGGGAAGCTTTATCTTGCTTTGCGGCAGCAGAGGTTGTGGCAGGTCCGCTCCTGAAGTTGCGAAAGGAGCAAAAATTAGCCTTGTTTTTGGCCTTAAACGGCCTATCTTGTGGCAGGGCATGGCCCTTGCCCCCAGTGATATCTGAAATAATTTCTTTCGGCTCTGGGCCAAATAGGGCTTTCCCCTTGAAGGGAATATTTAACAGTTTCGTTTTGGACGACACATCAGCCGCCAACGATTTGAACCAAAGCGCTCTTCGCGCCATGATGGAGTTTTTTGCCGCTAGCTTAGCTAATTGGAGAGCGGCATCAGTGATAAAAGAATTAGCCAGCTTTAGAGCATGAATTCTATCCATGACCTCATCATATGAAGTCTCCCTCTAGAGCGACTCCTCCAGGGCCTCGAACCAAAAAGCCGCTGCAGTAGTTACCGGAATAATGCAGGCAATTGGTTGAAGAAGAAAACCTTGCTGAACAAAATTTTTCTTCAGCAAACCTTCCAATTTTTTATCCATAGGATCTTTGAAAGCACAACTGTCCTCTATAGGTATAGTTGTACGCTTAGCAAGTGTTGAAACAGCCCCTCTACCTTGGGGACCGTCTGTCACGCGTCCCGCCTGGGGTCATTTATGGAGAACAGTTTCTTAAAGATAGGTGGGGGAACAAAGGGTACACCTGGTCTCTCCCACTCCTTAGCCACCCTCTTTGGGATCGGAAATGCCTCAGTGTATACAGGGACCTCTAAAATCCTGTCCATTTTACACAATTTTTCAGGGACCACCATGGGGTCACAATCATCCAGCGTAGCTAAAACCCCCTTGAGCAGGACACGGAGGTGTTCCAGCTTAAATTTAAACGCTAAGGAATCTGACTCTGCCTGCTGAGAAACTTTTCCTGTGTTCAGAAATTCCTCCCTCAGACAGACCGTCCCTCACTGCTACTTCTGAGTTTGTGAGGGTACTACAGATAAATTATCCAAAGCTTCAGATTGCTCATCCTCTGTATTTAAAACTGAGCTATCGCGATTTTTTGGAAAAATAGGCAGTTTGGATAAAAATGCTGCAAGGGAATTTTCCATTACTGCTGCTAATTGTTGTAAAGTAATAGGGGCCAATGCTCTAGAGGTACTAGGCAACGCTTGCGCGGGAGTAACTGGTGTCGACACATGGGGAGAGGAAGGAGGACTATCCTCATTACCTTCCATCAAAGAATCATCTTGGGCTACATTTTTAAGTGTCAATGCATGGTCATTAAAATGTTTAGATACCTTAGCACACTTTAAACACAAATGCAATGGGGGTACCGCCATGGCTTTTAAACACATAGAACAAGGTCTATCAGTAGGCTCAGACATGTTAGACAGACTTAGATAGCACTCAAATACAGAAAAATACACTTTTTGAAAACACGTTACTGTGCCTTTAAATAATAAAAAGCATACACTTTTTTACCAAATCTCCAAAAAACATCCGAACTTTATGAAATTTACACCATATGATCCTAATGCTTTGAAAAGATTGCACACCAAGTTTCAAGCCAATTAACCCCTTATTGCCCAAACCGGAGCAAATTGAAGCTGGCCACCAGTTTAACACACTACCTTCCTTGGGGTTTAGTTGTGGAACAAAAATAAGCCTCCCTGTAGTCCTCCTGAGGTCTCTGGACTTTACATGTGAAGCTGCATGAAGCTATCTTGTAAAAGAACTGCGCAACTGAGGCGCGAAAATTAGGCCCTCTCCCTCTTCACTCCGGAGTTGTGAGGCCTTCCTATGCCAAAATAGGTGTCTAAAATTATGCCAGGCGTGTAAAACCCCTAAAAAGTGTTCCAAATATGATAAACACTTGCGCAAACATCAGATTATATTAAAAAATAATCGATTTTACCCATAACAGTGTCCACCAGTGATTTAAGCCCTGTAAACTAAGCCATCCTTCTATACTGAGTCTCAGAAAATGGCTTACCTTTCCACATGGGGATTTCTATCAGTCTTCTAGCATTACCAGGTTTTGTTAGAAAAAAATGACTGAGCATACCTTAAGCAGTTAAGCCTGCAAACTGTTCCCCCCAACTGAAGTTCTCAGGTATTCAACAGTCCTGCGTGGGAACAGCAATGGATTTTAGTTACTGGTGCTAAAATCATAGTCCTCTCAGCAGAAATCTTCATCACTGTTCTGCCTCAGAGTAAATAGTACAAACCGGCACTATTTTAAAATAACAAACTCTTGATTGAAGAAATAAAACTACAAATCTAACACCACATACTCTTTACCACCCTCGTGGAGATGCTACTTGTTAGAGCGGCAAAGAGAATGACTGGGGGGGCGGAGCTATATGGACAGCTTTGCTGTGTGCTCTCTTTGCCACTTCCTGTAGGGATTGAGAATATCCCACAAGTAAGGATGAATCCGTGGACTGAATACACCAAGTAAGAGAAATATATATATATATATATATATACATACAGGTAGCCCTCAGTTTACAACGAGGTTAGGTTCCAGAAGGAATGGTTGTAAATCGAAACCCAGTTTATAATGGTGAGGGAGTTAGATTCCAGGCCCCTCTCAAAATTGTCATAAGTAACACCTAATACAATATCTTTAAAGCTTTGAAATTAAGAATTTAAATGCTAAACAGCATTATAAACAGTATCAAATAATCACACAACACATAATATATAATTAAACTAAGTTAAATGAACAAAAACATTGGCTAAACTACATTATAAACCTTTTGAAATAATCACACAACACAGACTTTTTTTATGCAAACAGTTCCTTTTATGCATTCCAATCTGGACTGATTTATAGACAGGAAGATTTTGTTCCTATAAAAACTGCTCGATAGCTCATGTCTAGCTAGCTACACTGATTCATTTCAGCCTGCTTTTGTGTATCTTTGCTGCAACACAAGCGGACAGCTCCACCTACTGGCTATTTTAATCAATGCATTGCTTTTTCAATGCTTTTCAATAGCAGTCACATGACTAAAAAAAAAGGTTGTTATTCTGAAACGGCGCAAATTGAACTGGCGTAAACCGAGGTCCACCTGTATATATATATATATATATATATATATATATATATATATATATATATATAAGTGCATTGGAGTCCATTGCAGTCAAGTAGCTGAAAACATATAAAATCATATGTATGCAATATTCATATTTAATAAAGTGTTTAACTGTGTATTTACTGTAAATATGTTTTACACTCTAATGTTCTTCACAAAGGGGAATATGTTCTAAGTATTTTTAAATAGATATTCACACATATATTTATATATATATATATATATATATATATATATATATATATATATATATACACACTGTATATATAAAGGTATAAATATATATTTTACCAAAAATCTTCAGATATATATTTAGAAATATGTATTTAAGAATAATAAGAACATATTCTGCTATATGAAGAACATTGGAATGTGAAATGTTAATACTTCATTTCGGGTTAGCGCACTTGAGTAAACGCAATCAAATTTACGTACAAACAAGGGGATTCATTTTTTTCCACTTTTCAAGCTCCATTGAAGTCTATAGGGGAATACGTTAACGCATTCGCAATATTCGAAGTTCGACTTTTTGTGCGCAACGGGTTAGCGAAGTTAGCACCAGAGCAGGAGAGCTAATTTGCGCTCCACTCATAATCTAGCCTTTAATGGGCACACCATTTGTTTATGTTAAATTATGCAAATAGTTTATGCTCTGGATAGATTAAGTAGCATTTATAAAATATAGGTAATGTTGTAATATTTGAAAGTATCATACTGCCTTCAAAATGCCACCTGGCTGGTAAAATTTTCTATGGAACACTGAAATGAAAATGATAAAACAAGGACACATATATAGGTGCACGCTATTTAATGTCATTAATGATTTCCTGTGTTGTCCATGTACACGCCCATATGAATTTTGGATAGCAAAAAGAAGGATTAAAGATTTTGAAGAGATTGTTAGGCTTCATATAAACAAAGGTAGGTTGTTTTTAATTTGATATGATATTTATGTTTCTTAAATAAATGATAATCATCATCATAGTCTATGGTTTTCTTTCTTTGAAGGTGTTTGATGGAGCTACATATTTGGAATACCACAGGAAAGGCTGCATCTAAAAGGGTCTAAGGCTGTGTGCATTGCAAGTTGTAGCCTATAATACAATTCATAGCTAGATTTTAATGTTTGACAACACACAGCCATGCTATATAAATTAACCTTTTAACTCTGTTACAACGTTGTATTCCGTCCGAATTTTACTGGGCTTTAGTGCCGATGGACGGAATACAATGTCCTAACAGCTTGGCTTTCCTGAAGTCGCTGGTGCTTTCCTGATGGGATCGCGGTCTGGAGGGCGTGCCTAGCATCATAGGGACGCCCCCCTGATGCAATCCCATCATTGAAATCTCGAGATCACGAGCACGATCGTGAGATTTCAAATTGTTTACATCTGAACAGTTGTTCCGATGTAGACATGTTAACCCTGACATGAAAGGGTTAAAAGTGCACAGAGCAACAAATACTAACTAAAGTGACACTTAAAGGGATATTGCACACTAGATTTTTATTTGAATAAATGTTTTGTAGATGATCCATTTATATAGACCATTTGGGAGTGTTTTTGTAGCAATGTATAGTTTTGCTTATTTTTTTTTAAACATTGTGCTGATTTCAGACTCCTAACCAAGCCCCACAGTATCAGATGTAGACCCAAGTCTACAGATTCCTGCTGCTATTGTTTGTGTACTTTGTGTTTTCATATGCAGGGTTGGGGGAGCGTCTGCTCTTTCTGCTTTCTCAGCATCTTTCAGTGGGTGTCCCAGCCTAATCTCATCAACAGTGCTAAACTGGGAGCTTCTAAGTAAGTTTTTAAAAGGTTTTATCCTGGATTTTTAGATCAGTATCTGTGTGTATTCTTCTTTATAGTAAAGTCTATTACATGCAATTAAATTAAAATTAGTGTACACTGTCCCTTTAAGACAAAATGAAACTTTCATGGTTCAGATAGATCATGCAATTTTAAACAACTTTCCAAATTACTTCCATTAACAAAATGTACACAGCCTTTTTATATTTACACTCTTTGAGTCACTGGCTTCTACTGAGCATGTGCAAGAATTCAAAGAATATACGTACTGTATATGCATTTGTGATTGGCTGACGGCGGTCACATGATACAGGGGGAGTGAAAATAGGCATAACTTTTAAATTTGTCAGTAAAAACAAAATTTATGCTTACCTGATAAATTTATTTCTCTTGTGGTGTATCCAGTCCACGGATCATCCATTACTTGTGGGATATTCTCCTTCCCAACAGGAAGCTGCAAGAGGATCACCCACAGCAGAGCTGTCTATATAGCTCCTCCCCTAACTACCACTACCAGTCATTCGACCGAAGACAAGCAAGAGAAAGGAGAAACCATAGGGTTCAGTGGTGACTGTAGTTTAAAAATAAAACACATCTGCCTTAAAAGAGAAATAAATTTATCAGCTAAGCATAAATTTTGTTTTCTCTTGTAAGGTGTATCCAGTCCACGGATCATCCATTACTTGTGGGATACCAATACCAAAGCTATAGGACACGATGAAGGGAGGGACAAGGCAGGTGCTTAAACGGAAGGCACCACTGCCTGCAAGACCTTTCTCCCAAAAATAGCCTCCGAAGAAGCAAAAGTATCAAATTTATAGAATTTTGAAAAAGTATGAAGCAAAGACCAAGTCGCCGCCTTACAAATCTGTTCAACAGAAGCCTCATTCTTAAAAGCCCATGTGGAAGCTACCGCTCTAGTAGAATGAGCTGTAATCCTTTCAGGAGGCTGCTGGCCAGCAGTCTCATAAGCTAAGCGTATTATACTCCTTAGCCAAAAAGAAAGAGAAGTTGCCGAAGCCTTTTAGCCTCTCCTCTGTCCAGAGTAGACAACAAACAATGCAGATGTTTGACGAAAATCTTTAGTAGCTTGTAAATAAAACTTTAAGCACGAACCACGTCAAGATTGTGTAAAAGACGTTCCTTCTTTGAAGAAGGATTAGGACACAGTGACGGTACAACAATCTCCTGATTGATATTTTTATTAGATACCACCTTAGGTAGAAAACCAGGTTTGGTACGTAACACTACCTTATCGGAATGAAAAATGAGATAAGGAGAATCGCATTGTAAAGCAGATAACTCAGAAACTCTTCGAGCCGAGGAGATAGCTACTAAAAACAAAACTTTCCAAGATAAGAGCTTAATATCTATGGAATGCAAAGGTTCAAACGGAACCCCTTGAAGAACCTTAAGAACTAAATTTAAACTCCAAGGCGGATCAACAGGTTTAAAAGCCTGACAAAACGCCTGCACGTCTGGAACCTCAGCCAGACGTTTGTGCAAAAGAATAGACAGAGCAGAAATCTGTCCCTTTAAGGAACTCGCTGACAAACCCTTCTCCAATCCATCTTGGAGAAAAGATAATATCCTAGGAATCCTGACCTTACATGAGTAACCCTTGGATTCACACCAATGAAGATATTTACACCATATCTTATGATAGATTTTCCTGGTGACAGGCTTTCACGCCTGTATTAAGGTATCAATGACCGACTCGGAGAAACCACGCTTTGAAAAAATCAAGCGTTCAATCTCCAAGCAGTCAGCCGCAGAGAAATTAGATTTGGATGGTTGAAAGGACCCTGAAGTAGAAGGTCCTGTCTCAGAGGCCGAGTCCATGGTGGAAAGGATGACATGTCCACCAGATCTGCATACCAAGTCCTGCGTGGCCACGCAGGTGCTATCAAAATCACCGATGTTCTCTCCTGCTTGACCTTGGCAATCAGATGAGGGAGCAGAGGAAATGGTGGAAACACATAAGCCAGGTTGAAGGACCAAGGCACTGCTAGAGCATCTATCAGCGCTGCCTTGGGATCCCTGGACCTGGATCCGTAATAAGGAAGGATGGCGTTCTGGCGAGACGCCATGAGATCCAGTTCTGGTTTGCCCCAACGTTGAATCAACTGTGCAAACACCTCCGGATGGAGCTCCCACTCCCCCGGATGAAAAGTCTGTCTACTCCTGGGATATGGATAGCTGATAGGTGGCAAGAGTGAATCTCTGCCCAACGAAATATCTTTGAAACCTCCAACATCGCTAGGGAACTCCTGGTTCCCCTTGATGGTTGATGTAAGCTACAGTCATGATGTTGTCCGACTGAAATCTGATGAACCTCACTGCCGCTAGCTGAGGCCAAGCCTGAAGAGCATTGAATATCGCTCTTAGTTCCAGAATGTTTATCGGAAGGAGAGCCTCCTCCTGAGTCCATGACCCCTGAGCCTTCAGAGAGTTCCAGACTGCCCCCCAGCCCAGAAGGCTGGCATCTGTTGTTACTATTGTCCAATCTGGCCTGCAGAAGGTCATACCTTTGGACAGATGGACTTGAGATAGCCACCAGAGAAGAGAATCCCTGGTCTCTTGATCCAGATTTAGTAGAGGGGACAAATCTGTGTAATCCCCATTCAACTGACTGAGCATGCAGAGTTGCAGCGGTCTGAGATGTAGGCGGGCAAACTGCACTATGTCCATTGCGGCTACCATTAAGCCGATTACTTCCATACACTGAGCCACCGAAGGGTGAGAAGTAGAATAAAGAACACGGCAGGAATTTAGAAGTTTTGACAACCTGGCCTCTGTCAGGTAAATCCTCATTTCTACAGAATCTATCAGAGTTCCCAGGAAGGAAACTCTTGTGAGAGTGGATAGAGAACTCTTCTTTTCGTTCACTTTCCACCCATGAGACCTCAGGAATGCCAGAACAATGTCCGTATGGGACTTGGCAATTTGGAAATTCGACGCCTGTATCAGAATGTCGTCTAAGTAAGGGGCTACTGCTATGCCCCGCGGCCTTAAGACCGCCAGAAGTGACCCCAGAACCTTCGTAAAGATTCTTGGTGCTGTAGCTAACCCAAAGGGAAGAGCCACAAATTGGTAATGCCTGTCTAGGAAGGCGAACCTGAGAAACCGATGATGATCTTTGTGTATCGGAATGTGAAGATAACCATCCTTTAAGTCCACGGTAGTCATGTATTGACCCTCCTGGATCATAGGTAGGATGGTTCGAATAGTCTCCATCTTGAAAGATGGGACCCTGAGAAATTTGTTTAGGATCTTGAGATCTAAGATTGGTCTGAAGGTTCCCTCTTTCTTGGGAACCACAAATAGATTTGAATAGAATCCTTGCCCCTGTTCCTCCTTTGGAACTGGGTGGATCACTCCCATAACCATTGAAAACAATGTAAGAATGCCTCTCTCTTTATCTGGTCTGCAGATAATTGTGAAAGGTGAAATCTTCCTTTTGGGGAAGAAGCTTTGAAGTCCAGAAGATATCCCTGGGACACAATTTCCAACGCCCAGGGATCCTGGACATCTCTTGCCCAAGCCTGGGCGAAGAGAGAAAGTCTGCCCCCTACTAGATCCGTTACCGGATCAGGGGCCAATCTTTCATGCTGTCTTAGAGGCAGCAGCAGGCTTCTTGGCCTGTTTACCTTTGTTCCAAGCCTGGTTAGGTCTCCAGACCGGCTTGGACTGGGCAAAAAAAAATTAGTTTGTTTAGTCCTTAATTTGTTAGACCTATTCTGAGGAAGGGCATGACCTTTTCCTCCAGTAATATCAGAAATGATCTCCTTCAGTCCAGGCCCGCATAGGGTCTGCCCCTTGAAGGGAATATTGAGAAGCTTAGACTTTGAAGTAACGTCAGCTGACCAGGATTTAAGCCATAGCGCCCTACGCGCCTGAATAGCAAAACCTGAGTTCTTAGCCGTTAGTTTAGTTAAATGAACAACGGCATCAGAAACAAATGAATTGGCTAGCTTAAGCGCTTTAAGCTTGTCAAGTATATCATCCAATGGAGTTTCTACCTGTAAGGCCTCTTCCAGAGACTCAAACCAGAAGGCCGCAGCAGCAGTGACCGGGGCAATGCATGCAAGAGGCTGGAGAATAAAAACTTGTTGAATAAACATTTTCTTAAGGTAACCCTCTAACTTTTTATCCATTGGATCTAGGAAAGCACAACTGTCCTCGACGGGGATAGTTGTACGCTTAGCTAGGGTAGAAACTGCTCCCTCCACCTTAGGGACCGTTTGCCATAAGTCCCGTGTAGCGGCATCTATTGGAAACATTTTCTTAAAAATAGGAGGGGGAGAGAACGGTACACCTGGTCTATCCCATTCCTTAGTAATACATTCTGAAAACCTTTTAGGTATTGGAAAAACATCAGTGTAAACAGGCACTGCATAGTATTTATCCAATCTACACAATTTCTCTGGCACTATCACAGTCATCCAGAGTAGCTAAAACCTCCCTGAGCAGCACGCGGAGGTGTTCAAGCTTAAATTTAAATGTAGACATATCAGAATCAGGTTGAAGCATCTTCCCTGAGTCAGAAAAATCACCCCCAGAAAGAAGCTCTCCTGCCTCAGCTTCTGCATATTGTGAGGGGATATCAGACATAGCTACTAAAGCGTCACAGTGCTCTGTATTTTTTCTAGCCCCAGAGCTGTCTCGCTTTCCTTGTAACCCTGGTAGTTTGGACAATACCGTTGTAAGGGTATGATCCATAACTGCCGCCATGTCTTGTAAAGTAAACACCATGGGCGCGCTAGATGTACTTGGCGCCTCTTGAGCGGGAGTCCCTTGAGCGGGAGTCAAAGGTTTTGAAACGTGGGGCGAGTTAGTCGGCATAACTTTCCCCTTGTCAGTTTCCTCTGGTGATAAATCTTTTAAAGACAGAATATGATCTTTATAACTTAAAGTAAAATCAGTACATTTGGTACACATTCTAAGAGGGGGTTCCACAATGGCTTCTAAACATAATGAACAAGGAGTTTCCTCTATGTCAGACATGTTTAAACAGACTAGCAATGAGACCAGCAAGCTTGGAAAACACTTTGATAAATGTAAACAAGCAAAAAATAAAAACGGTACTTTAAGAGAAACAAATTTTGTCAGAAATTGAAAATCAGTGATAAAAAGCAGTAAATCTTACGAAATTTTTACAGTGTGTATAATAGACTAACAGAGCATTGCACCCACTTGCAAATGGATTATTAACCCCTTAGTTTCAAAACCGGATCAAAAAAACGATAACAGAATTTATGCTTACCTGATAAATTACTTTCTCCAACGGTGTGTCCGGTCCACGGCGTCATCCATTACTTGTGGGATATTCTCCTCCCCTACAGGGAATGGCAAGGAGAGCACACAGCAAGAGCTGTCCATATAGTCCCCCCTCTGGCTCCGCCCCCCCAGTCATTCGACCGTCGGTTAGGAGAAAAAGGAGAAACCATAGGGTGCCGTGGTGACTGTAGTGTATAGAGAAAGACATTTTTGAAACCTGATTAAAAAACCAGGGCGGGCCGTGGACCGGACAAACCGTTGGAGAAAGTAATTTATCAGGTAAGCATAAATTCTGTTTTCTCCAACATTGGTGTGTCTGGTCCACGGCGTCATCCATTACTTGTGGGAACCAATAGCAAAGCTTTAGGACACGGATGAAGGGAGGGAGCAAATCAGGTTACCTAAACAGAAGGCACCACGGCTTGCAAAACCTTTCTCCCAAAAAACAGAATTTATGTTTACCTGATAAATTACTTTCTCCAACGGTGTGTCCGGTCCACGGCGTCATCCTTACTTGTGGGATATTCTCCTCCCCAACAGGAAATGGCAAAGAGCCCAGCAAAGCTGGTCACATGATCCCTCCTAGGCTCCGCCTACCCCAGTCATTCGACCGACGTTAAGGAGGAATATTTGCATAGGAGAAACCATATGGTACCGTGGTGACTGTAGTTAAAGAAAATAAATTATCAGACCTGATTAAAAAAACCAGGGCGGGCCGTGGACCGGACACACCGTTGGAGAAAGTAATTTATCAGGTAAACATAAATTCTGTTTTCTCCAACATAGGTGTGTCCGGTCCACGGCGTCATCCTTACTTGTGGGAACCAATACCAAAGCTTTAGGACACGGATGAAGGGAGGGAGCAAATCAGGTCACCTAAATGGAAGGCACCACGGCTTGCAAAACCTTTCTCCCAAAAATAGCCTCAGAAGAAGCAAAAGTATCAAACTTGTAAAATTTGGTAAAAGTGTGCAGTGAAGACCAAGTCGCTGCCCTACATATCTGATCAACAGAAGCCTCGCTCTTGAAGGCCCATGTGGAAGCCACAGCCCTAGTGGAATGAGCTGTGATTCTTTCGGGAGGCTGCCGTCCGGCAGTCTCGTAAGCCAATCTGATGATGCTTTTAATCCAAAAAGAGAGAGAGGTAGAAGTTGCTTTTTGACCTCTCCTTTTACCAGAATAAACAACAAACAAGGAAGATGTTTGTCTAAAATCCTTTGTAGCATCTAAATAGAATTTTAGAGCGCGAACAACATCCAAATTGTGCAACAAACGTTCCTTCTTTGAAACTGGTTTCGGACACAGAGAAGGTACGATAATCTCCTGGTTAATGTTTTTGTTAGAAACAACTTTTGGAAGAAAACCAGGTTTAGTACGTAAAACCACCTTATCTGCATGGAACACCAGATAAGGAGGAGAACACTGCAGAGCAGATAATTCTGAAACTCTTCTAGCAGAAGAGATTGCAACTAAAAACAAAACTTTCCAAGATAATAACTTAATATCAACGGAATGTAAGGGTTCAAACGGAACCCCCTGAAGAACTGAAAGAACTAAATTGAGACTCCAAGGAGGAGTCAAAGGTTTGTAAACAGGCTTAATTCTAACCAGAGCCTGAACAAAGGCTTGAACATCTGGCACAGCTGCCAGCTTTTTGTGAAGTAACACAGACAAGGCAGAAATCTGTCCCTTCAGGGAACTTGCAGATAATCCTTTTTCCAATCCTTCTTGAAGGAAGGATAGAATCTTAGGAATCTTAACCTTGTCCCAAGGGAATCCTTTAGATTCACACCAACAGATATATTTTTTCCAAATTTTGTGGTAAATCTTTCTAGTTACAGGCTTTCTGGCCTGAACAAGAGTATCGATAACAGAATCTGAGAACCCTCGCTTCGATAAGATCAAGCGTTCAATCTCCAAGCAGTCAGCTGGAGTGAAACCAGGTTCGGATGTTCGAACGGACCCTGAACAAGAAGGTCTCGTCTCAAAGGTAGCTTCCAAGGTGGAGCCGATGACATATTCACCAGATCTGCATACCAAGTCCTGCGTGGCCACGCAGGAGCTATCAAGATCACCGACGCCCTCTCCTGATTGATCCTGGCTACCAGCCTGGGGATGAGAGGAAACGGCGGGAACACATAAGCTAGTTTGAAGGTCCAAGGTGCTACTAGTGCATCCACTAGAGCCGCCTTGGGATCCCTGGATCTGGACCCGTAGCAAGGAACTTTGAAGTTCTGACGAGAGGCCATCAGATCCATGTCTGGAATGCCCCACAGCTGAGTGACTTGGGCAAAGATTTCCGGATGGAGTTCCCACTCCCCCGGATGCAATGACTGACGACTCAGAAAATCCGCTTCCCAATTTTCCACTCCTGGGATGTGGATAGCGGACAGGTGGCAGGAGTGAGACTCCGCCCATAGAATGATTTTGGTCACTTCTTCCATCGCTAGGGAACTCCTTGTTCCCCCCTGATGGTTGATGTACGCAACAGTTGTCATGTTGTCTGATTGAAACCGTATGAACTTGGCCCTCGCTAGCTGAGGCCAAGCCTTGAGAGCATTGAATATCGCTCTCAGTTCCAGAATATTTATCGGTAGAAGAGATTCTTCCCGAGACCAAAGACCCTGAGCTTTCAGGGATTCCCAGACCGCGCCCCAGCCCATCAGACTGGCGTCGGTCGTGACAATGACCCACTCTGGTCTGCGGAATGTCATCCCTTGTGACAGGTTGTCCAGGGACAGCCACCAACGGAGTGAGTCTCTGGTCCTCTGATTTACTTGTATCTTCGGAGACAAGTCTGTATAATCCCCATTCCACTGACTGAGCATGCACAGTTGTAATGGTCTTAGATGAATGCGCGCAAAAGGAACTATGTCCATTGCCGCTACCATCAACCCGATCACTTCCATGCACTGAGCTATGGAAGGAAGAGGAACGGAATGAAGTATCCGACAAGAGTCTAGAAGCTTTGTTTTTCTGGCCTCTGTCAGAAATATCCTCATTTCTAAGGAGTCTATTATTGTTCCCAAGAAGGAAACCCTTGTTGACGGAGATAGAGAACTCTTTTCCACGTTCACTTTCCATCCGTGAGATCTGAGAAAGGCCAGGACGATGTCCGTGTGAGCCTTTGCTTGAGGAAGGGACGACGCTTGAATCAGAATGTCGTCCAAGTAAGGTACTACAGCAATGCCCCTTGGTCTTAGCACAGCTAGAAGGGACCCTAGTACCTTTGTGAAAATCCTTGGAGCAGTGGCTAATCCGAAAGGAAGCGCCACGAACTGGTAATGCTTGTCCAGGAATGCGAACCTTAGGAACCGATGATGTTCCTTGTGGATAGGAATATGTAGATACGCATCCTTTAAATCCACCGTGGTCATGAATTGACCTTCCTGGATGGAAGGAAGAATAGTTCGAATGGTTTCCATCTTGAACGATGGAACCTTGAGAAACTTGTTTAAGATCTTGAGATCTAAGATTGGTCTGAACGTTCCCTCTTTTTTGGGAACTATGAACAGATTGGAGTAGAACCCCATCCCTTGTTCTCTTAATGGAACAGGATGAATCACTCCCATTTTTAACAGGTCTTCTACACAATGTAAGAATGCCTGTCTTTTTATGTGGTCTGAAGACAACTGAGACCTGTGGAACCTCCCCCTTGGGGGAAGTCCCTTGAATTCTAGAAGATAACCTTGGGAGACTATTTCTAGCGCCCAAGGATCCAGAACATCTCTTGCCCAAGCCTGAGCGAAGAGAGAGAGTCTGCCCCCCACCAGATCCGGTCCCGGATCGGGGGCCAACATTTCATGCAGTCTTGGTAGCAGTGGCAGGTTTCTTGGCCTGCTTTCCCTTGTTCCAGCCTTGCATTGGTCTCCAAGCTGGCTTGGCTTGAGAAGTATTACCCTCTTGCTTAGAGGACGTAGCACCTCGGGCTGGTCCGTTTCTACGAAAGGGACGAAAATTAGGTTTATTTTTTGCCTTGAAAGGCCGATCCTGAGGAAGGGCGTGGCCCTTACCCCCAGTGATATCAGAGATAATCTCTTTCAAGTCAGGGCCAAACAGCGTTTTCCCCTTGAAAGGAATGTTAAGTAGCTTGTTCTTGGAAGACGCATCAGCCGACCAAGATTTCAACCAAAGCGCTCTGCGCGCCACAATAGCAAACCCAGAATTCTTAGCCGCTAACCTAGCCAATTGCAAAGTGGCGTCTAGGGTGAAAGAATTAGCCAATTTGAGAGCATTGATTCTGTCCATAATCTCCTCATAAGGAGGAGAATCACTATCGACCGCCTTTATCAGCTCATCGAACCAGAAACATGCGGCTGTAGCGACAGGGACAATGCATGCAATTGGTTGTAGAAGGTAACCCTGCTGAACAAACATCTTTTTAAGCAAACCTTCTAATTTTTTATCCATAGGATCTTTGAAAGCACAACTATCCTCTATGGGTATAGTGGTGCGTTTGTTTAAAGTGGAAACCGCTCCCTCGACCTTGGGGACTGTCTGCCATAAGTCCTTTCTAGGGTCGACCAAAGGAAACAATTTTTTAAGTATGGGGGGAGGGACGAAAGGAATACCGGGCCTTTCCCATTCTTTATTAACAATGTCCGCCACCCGCTTGGGTATAGGAAAAGCTTCTGGGAGCCCCGGCACCTCTAGGAACTTGTCCATTTTACATAGTTTCTCTGGGATGACCAACTTGTCACAATCATCCAGAGTGGATAATACCTCCTTAAGCAGAATGCGGAGATGTTCCAACTTAAATTTAAATGCAATCACATCAGGTTCAGCCTGTTGAGAAATGTTCCCTGAATCAGTAATTTCTCCCTCAGACAAAACCTCCCTGGCCCCATCAGACTGGGTTAGGGGCCCTTCAGAGATATTAGTATCAGCGTTGCCATGCTCTTCAGTATCTAAAACAGAGCAGCCGCGCTTACGCTGACAAGTGTTCATTTGGGCTAAAATGTTTTTGACAGAATTATCCATTACAGCCGTTAATTGTTGCATAGTAAGGAGTATTGGCGCGCTAGATGTACTAGGGGCCTCCTGAGTGGGCAAGACTCGTGTAGACGAAGGAGGGAATGATGCAGTACCATGCTTACTCCCCTCACTTGAGGAATCATCTTGGGCATCATTGTCATTATCACATAAATCACATTTATTTAAATGAATAGGAATTCTGGCTTCCCCACATTCAGAACACAGTCTATCTGGTAGTTCAGACATGTTAAACAGGCATAAACTTGATAACAAAGTACAAAAACGTTTTAAAATAAAACCGTTACTGTCACTTTAAATTTTAAACTGAACACACTTTATTACTGCAATTGCGAAAAAACATGAAGGAATTGTACAAAATTCACCAAATTTTCACCACAGTGTCTTAAAGCCTTAAAAGTATTGCACACCAAATTTGGAAGCTTTAACCCTTAAAATAACGGAACCGGAGCCGTTTTAAACTTTAACCCCTTTACAGTCCCTGGTATCTGCTTTGCTGAGACCCAACCAAGCCCAAAGGGGAATACGATACCAAATGACGCCTTCAGAAAGTCTTTTCTAAGTATCAGAGCTCCTCACACATGCGACTGCATGCCATGCCTCTCAAAAACAAGTGCGCCACACCGGCGCGAAAATGAGGCTCTGCTTATGCTTTGGGAAAGCCCCTAAGGATAAGGTGTCTAATACAGTGCCTGCCGATATTCTTATATCAAAATACCCAGATAAAATGATTCCTCAAGGCTAAATATGTGTTAATAATGAATCGATTTAGCCCAGAAAAGTCTACAGTCTTAATAAGCCCTTGTGAAGCCCTTATTTACGATCGTAATAAACATGGCTTACCGGATCCCATAGGGAAAATGACAGCTTCCAGCATTACATCGTCTTGTTAGAATGTGTCATACCTCAAGCAGCAAGAGACTGCATACTGTTCCCCCAACTGAAGTTAATTGCTCTCAACAGTCCTGTGTGGAACAGCCATGGATTTTAGTTACGGTTGCTAAAATCATTTTCCTCATACAAACAGAAATCTTCATCTCTTTTCTGTTTCTGAGTAAATAGTACATACCAGCACTATTTCAAAATAACAAACTCTTGATTGAATAATAAAAACTACAGTTAAACACTAAAAAACTCTAAGCCATCTCCGTGGAGATGTTGCCTGTACAACGGCAAAGAGAATGACTGGGGTAGGCGGAGCCTAGGAGGGATCATGTGACCAGCTTTGCTGGGCTCTTTGCCATTTCCTGTTGGGGAGGAGAATATCCCACAAGTAAGGATGACGCCGTGGACCGGACACACCTATGTTGGAGAAATAGCCTCCGAAGAAGCATAAGTATCAAATTTGTAGAATCTGGCAAAAGTGTGCAGAGAAGACCAAGTCGCTGCCTTACATATCTGATCAACAGAAGCCTCGTTCTTGAAGGCTCATGGGAAGCCACAGCCCTAGTAGAGTGAGCTGTGATTCGTTCAGGAGGCTGCCGTCCGGCAGTCTCATAAGACAATCGGATAATACTTTTCCGCCCGAAAGAAAGAGAGGTAGCAGTAGCTTTTTGCCCTCTCCTCTTACCAGAGTAAACGACAAACAAAGATGAGGTTTGTCTAAAATCCTTTGTTGCTTCTAAATAGGACTTTAAAGCACGAACTACATCTAAATTGTGTAACAAACGTTCCTTCTTTGAAACTGGATTCGGACACAGAGAAGGAACAACTATTTCCTGGTTAACATTCTTGTTGGAACAACTTTCAGAGGAAAACCAGGCTTAGTACGCAAAACAACCTTATCTGAATGGAACACCAGATAGGGTGGATCACTCTGCAAAGCAGATAATTCAGAAACTCTTCTAGCAGAAGAAATAGCAACCAAAACAGAACTTTCCAAGATAGTAATTTGGTATCTATGGAATGTAAGGGTTCAAACGGAACCCCTTGAAGAACTGAAGGAACTAAATTTAGACTCCAAGGAGGAGTCATGGGTCTGTAAACAGGCTTGATTCTGACCAAAGCCTGTACAAAAGCTTGTACCACTGGCACAGCTGCCAGTCGTTTGTGTAAAGCAGAAATCTGTCCTTTTAGAGAACTCAATGACAACCCTTTATCCAAACCTTCTCGGAGAAAGGAGAGAATCTTAGGAATTTTAATCTTACTCCAGGAGAATCCCTTGGATTCACACCAACAGATATATTTTTTCCATATTTTATGGTAAATCTTTCTAGTCACAGGTTTTCTGGCTTGAACCAGAGTATCTATCACTGAATTTGAAAACCCACGCTTGGATAAAATCAAGCGTTCAATTTCCAAGCAGTCAGCTGCAGAGCGACTAGATTTGGATGATCGAATGGACCTTGTACTAGAAGATCCTGTCTCAAAGGTAGCTTCCATGGTGGAGCCGATGACATATTCACCAGGTCTGCATACCAAGTCCTGCGCGGCCACGCAGGAGCTAACAGAATCACAGAGGCCTTCTCCTGTTTGATCCTGGCTACGAGCCTGGGAAGGAGAGGGAGCGGTGGAAACACATAACCTAGGTTGAACGACCAAGGCGCCACTAATGCATCCACTAGAGTCGCCTTGGGATCCCTGGATCTGGACCCGTAGCAAGGAACCTTGAAGTTCTGACGAGACGCCATCAGATCCATGTCTGGAATGCCCCATAATTGAGTCAACTGGGCAAAAACCTCCAGGTGGAGTTCCCACTCCCCTGGATGGAAAGTCTGACGACTCAGATAATCCGCCTCCCATTTGACTACTCCTGGGATGTGAATTGCAGATAGATGGCAGGAGTGATCCTCCGCTAATTTGATGATCTTGGATACCTCTCTCATCGCCAAGGAACTCTTTGTTCCTCCCTGATGGTAGATGTAAGCTACAGTCGTCATGTTGTCTGACTGGAATCTTATGAATCCGGCCTTCGCTAGTTGAGGCCAAGCCCGGAGAGCATTGAATATCGCTCTCAGTTCCAGGATGTTTATCGGGAGAAGAGACTCTTCCTGAGACCATAGACCCTGAGCTTTCAGGGAATCCCAGACCGCGCCCCAGCCTAATAGACTTGCGTCGGTCGTGACAATGACCCACTCTGGTCTGCGGAAACTCATTCCCTGAGACAGGTGATCCTGTGTCAACCACCAACGGAGTGAGTCTCTGGTCATCTGGTCTACTTGAATCTGTGGAGACAAGTCTGCATAGTCCCCATTCCACTGATTGAGCATGCACAGTTGTAATGGTCTTAGATGAATTCGAGCAAAAGGAACTATGTCCATTGCTGCAACCATCAATCCTACTACTTCCATGCACTGAGCTATGGAAGGCTGCAGAATAGAGTGAAGAATTTGACAAGCGTTTAGAAGCTTTGACTTTCTGACATCTGTCAGGAAGATCTTCATTTCTAAAGAATCTATTATTGTTCCCAAAAGGGAACTCTTGTTGACGGAGACAGGGAACTCTTTTCTACGTTCACCTTCCACCCGTGAGATCTGAGAAAGGCTAGAACAATGTCTGTATGAGCCTTTGCCTTGGAAAGAGACTTGAATTAGAATGTCGTCTAGATAAGGTGCCACTGCAATGCCCCTCGGTCTTAGAACCATCAGAAGGGACCCTAGCACCTTTGTGAAAATTCTGGGAGCAGTGGCTAACCCGAATGAAAGAGCCACGAACTGATAATGTTTGTCCAGAAAGGCGAACCTTAGGAACTGATGATGATCTTAGAATCTTTAAATCTAGAATTGGTCTGAAAGTTCCCTCTTTTTTGGGAACTACAAACAGGTTTGAGTAAAACCCCTGACCTTGTTCCACAGTTGGAACTGAGTGTATCACTCCCACTTTACTATGGCTCCTACGCAGTGTAAGAATGCCTGTCTCTTCATCTGGTCTGAAGATAAGCGAGACATGTGGAACCTTCCCTTTGGAGGAAGTTCCTTTCTAGAAGATATCCCAAAGAGACTATTCTAGTGTCTAGGGATCCAGAACATCTCTTGCTCAAGCCTGAGCAAAAAGAGAGAGTCTGCCCCCTACTAGATCTGGTCCCGGATCGGGGCTACCCCTTCATGCTGTCTTGGTAGCAGCAGCAGGCTTTTTGGCCTGTTTACCCTAGTTCCAACCTTGCAATGTTTTCCATGCTGGTTTAGGTTGGGAAGTGTTGCCTTCTTGTCTGGAGGCCGCAGAGATAGGAATTGGTCTGTTCCTGAAATTACGAAAGGAACGAAAATTAGATTTGTTCTTAGCCTTAAAAGGCCTATCTTGTGGAAGGGCATGTCCCTTTCCACCAGTAATGTCAGAAATAATCTCTTTCAATTCCGGCCCGAATAGGGTCTTATCCTTGAAAGGAATATTAAGCAATTTATTCTTGGACGACACATCCGCCGACCAGGATTTTAGCCAAAGCGCTCTGCGCGCCACTATAGCAAACCCTGCACTTTTCGCCGCTAACTTAGCAATAGAAAAGCGGCGTCCAAAATAAATGAATTAGCCAACTTAAGTGCGTGAATTCTGTCCATGACTTCATCATATGGAGTCTCCCTTTGAAGCGAATTTTCCAGTTCCTCGAACCCAAATACGCTGCGGTAGTGACAGGAATAATGCACGAGATTGGTTGAATAAGGAAGACCTGCTGAATAAATTCTTTTTTAACAGTAGGATCTTTGAAAGCGCAACTGTCCTCAATAGGAATAGTTGTGCGCTTAGCTAACATTGAAACCGCCCCCTCAACCTTAGGAACCGTTTGCCATGTGTCCTATCTGGGGTCGACAATGGGGAACATTTTCTTGAATATAGGAGGTGGAACAAAAGGTATACCTGGCTTTTCCCACTCCTTAGTCACTATGTCCGCCACATGCTTGGGTATCGGAAAGGCATCAGCGTGCACTGGAACCTCTAAGAATTTGTCCATCTTGCACAATTTCTCTGGCATTACCAAAGAATCACAATCATCTAGAGTAGTTAGGACCTCCTTAAGCAGGGCGCGGAGGTGTTCTAACTTAAATTTAAAAATCACTATATTAGTGTCTGCCTGCTGAGAAACTTTTCCTGAATCAGAAACTTCCCCTTCAGACAGGCCCTCCCTCACTGCTATACTCAGATTGATGTGAGGGAACAACTGGTAAATTGTCCTCAGCGCTAACCTGCTCATCTTCTGTATTTAAAAACTGAGCAATCACGCTTTCTAGAATAGGATGGCAGTTTGGATAATAGATTTGCTAAAGAATTATCCATCACTGCAGTTAATTGCTGCATAGTAACCAGTATTGGCGCGCTAGCTGTACTAGATATCGCCTGCGCGGGCAAAACTGGTATTGACACAGAAGGAGAGGATGATAAACTATCCCCACTACCTTCACATGAAGAATCATCCTGGGCAATCTTATTAAATGTGACAGTACTGCCCTTACTTTGTTTGGACGCTATGACACAATTTGCACAAAACATTAATAGAGGGAACCACCTTGGCTTCCATACATACACAGCATAAGCTAGCTGAAGGTACAGACATGTTAGACAGACTATGGCAGGCTAATAATGCAATAAAAACGTTTTTAAAGAAAAGCGTTACTGTCTCTTTAAATAATAAACAAGCACACTTTATTTCTGAAAGTTTGAAAAACTATGAAGGCAATGTCCGATTTTTACAAAATTTGCACCCCAGAATCTTAGTGCCTTGAAAGTATTGCACACCAAGTTTCAAGACTTTAACCCTTAAAATGAGCAAACCGGAGCTATTTGTTCAAATAAACAATTTTAACACACAACAATCACTGCCACAGCCTTGCTACGGCTTTTTACCTTCCCTTAAAGTGATCCAGCACTGAAATAAACCTTCCTGAGTCCGTTTTCTTTACCCACAGGACCCTCAAATGAAGCTGCATGCACTGCCAAGTAAATAAACTGCGCAATTGAGGTGCGAAAACAGGGCCTCCTTCATCTGCATTACCTGACTGAAGTAGTAGTCTAACTAGATGCCAGGCGAAAAAAACTTTCCCAAAAGTGCTTTTATAACACAAAAAAACACTCTAAATGTCCAATAAATCTGATAAAAACCAATCGATTTAACCCACAATAGTGTCAACCAGTATAGAGCCCATTTATAAGCCTTAATCTGTTATGAATCTAAGAAAATGGCTTACCGATCCCCAAGAGGGAAAATGTCTTCTAGCATTACACAGTCTTGTTAGAAATATGACTAATCGTACCTGAAGCAGATAAGTCTGCAAACTGTTCCCCCCAACTGAAGTTCTCTAGGCTCAACAGTCCTGCGTGGGAACAGCAATTGATTTTAGTTACTGCTGCTAAAATCATACTCCTCTTTTAACAGAAATCTTCTTCATTTTCTGTTGTAGAGTAAATAGTACAAACCGGCACTATTTTAAAATAACAAACTCTTGATAGAAGAAATAAAAAACTACAACTAACACCACAAACTCCTCACCATCCCCGTGGAGATGCTACTTGTTCAGAGCGGCAAGGAGAATGACTGGGGGGCGGAGCCAGAGGGGGGACTAATGGACAGCTCTTGCTGTGTGCTCTCCTTGCCATTCCCTGTAGGGGAGGAGAATATCCCACAAGTAATGGATGACGCCGTGGACCGGACACACCGTTGGAGAAAGTAATTTATCAGGTAAGCATTTTCTAGCATATTCTTTCTCTAGAAAAATTTAAACTGCACATACCTCATAGCAGGAGACCCTGCACGCCATTCCCCCAGCTGAAGTTACCTCTCTCTTCAGTTATGTGTGAGTACAGCAATGGATCTTAGTTACAACCTGCTAAGATCATCAAAGACCACAGGCAGACTCTTCTTCCACTTTCTGCCTGAGGCTAAAATAGTACAACTCCGGTACCATTTGAAAATAACAAACTTTTGATTGAAGATAAACTAAATAAAAACACCACATCTCTCTAGCTACTTCCTTTCTTGTCGAGAGCTGCAAGAGAATGACTGGTAGTGGCAGTTAGAGGAGGAGCTATATAGACAGCTCTGCTGTGGGTGATCCTCTTGCAGCTTCCTGTTGGGAAGGAGAATATCCCACAAGTAATGGATGATCCGTGGACTGGATACACCTTACAATAGAAAATCTAATGCTCATTTGAAGTTCAAACTAAGTGCTATTGCATTGTCTTTTTATCATGCATTAATTGATTATTCAAATCTTCTGTATTTACTGGTCATTTAACATAATCTGCCATATTAAAGACTAACCTCTACATGGCCATTTAAAGTTGCATGATGTAAGGCAGTACGACCTCCTCTGTCAGAAACGTTGACACTGCTTAGCAGCGGTATTATTACTTCTGCACACTTCACTGCTTTATTGGCGGCTGCAACATGCAGAGGTGTTTGCCAGTTCTTGTCCCGTGCATTGACATCAGCAGAATGTTTTATCAGCATTTGAACTGCTTCCTGAAAAAACAAAACAAAAAAAAAAAACACTTGTTTCAGAGAATACATGCCATATATGTATACATACACATATACAGAGAGCAGAGATAGATAATGTTTTTACATGAAATAATAAATGTGAACATTTTTATTATTTCATGTTTTTAGTAGTATTTACTAGTTTGTGATTAAACACTGTTAATGATCACCTTTTTTTTAATGCCTTATATTTAATCACTTATACTAATTAAAGTGAAACTAAGGTTGACTGTTTTTTGTTAAATTGCACTGCAAGATTGAAGTGACTCAGGCAGCACACTCTGCTCTTTGCAATGGGCCACTGAATCTGTCCTGAAAAAACTCCCTCATTCTGGGCTAGATTACAAGTAGCACGCTAATTTTTTTTTCCACTCGTGCGCTAACTGCACCAAAGTTAAAATATTAGCGTGGCCGGATTTGTGGGCGTATTACAAGTTGGAAGTAAAAAGTTAGCGTGCAAGTAAAAGACTCAGGTGCACAAACTTCAGGACTTCAGATATTGGGACCACGCTAAATCCTTTCCCCCTTAGACTTCTATTGGGCTCATGCGCTAACCCGACACACAGCTCTAGATTAACTACGCTAAAGCCGCTTTAGGAATAGACCAATCCTTAGAAAATATCTTTGAGACAGTATTAGGAAAAATGCTTCTTATTCCCTCCCCTCTGAGACATCCGACACCTGAAATTTCTCTTACAGCTGGATACTTTATTCTCAACACCTCACTCCAGGTCTGCTGTCTTGGGGTCGCACTTGACTTTGAACTCACATTCACTTCACATATACAAGCGCTCGCCAAATACAACCATGCACATTCACGCAACATTTCAGAATTCGCAAAAAAACATAATTTATGTAAGAATTTACCTGAAAAATTAATTTCTTTCATATTGGCAAGAGTCCATGAGCTAGTGACGTATGGGACATACAATCCTACCAGGAGGGGCAAAGTTTCCCAAACCTCAAAATGCCTATAAATACACCCCTCACCACACCCACAATTCAGTTTAACGAATAGCCAAGTAGTGGGGTGATAAAGAAAGGAGTAAAAAGCATCAACAAAGGAATTTGGAAATAATTGTGCTTTATACAAAAAAATCATAACCACCATAAAAAGGGTAGACCTCATGGACTCAATATTAAAGAAATTAATTTATCAGGTAAATTCTTACATAAATTATGTTTTCTTTCATGTAATTGGCAAGAGTCCATGAGCTAGTGACGTATGGGATATCAATACCCAAGATGTGGAACTCCACACAAGAGTCACTAGAGAGGGAGGGATAAAAAATAAACAACAGCCATAATCCGCTGAAAAAATAATCCACAACCCAAAATATAAGTTTATTCTTTAAATAACAAGAAAAACTTAAAACATCAGCAGAAGAATCAAACTGAAACAGCTGCCTGAAGAACTTTTCTACCAAAAACTGCTTCTGAAGAAGCAAAAACATAAAAACGGTAGAATTCAGTAAATGTAAGTAAAGAAGACGAAGTTGCCGCTCTGCAAATTTGATCAACTGAAGCTTCATTCTTAAAAGCCCACGAAGTGGAGACTAATCTAGTAGAATAAATTGTAATTCTCTGAGGCGGGGCCTGACCCGACTCTAAATAAGCTTGATGAATCAAAAGCTTTAACCAAGAAGCCAAGGAAATATCAGAAGCCTTCTGACCTTTCCTAGGACCAGAAAATATAACAAATAGACTAGAAGTCTTCCTGAAATCTTTAGTAGCTTCAACATAATATTTCAAAGCTCTTACCACATCCAAAGAATGTAAGGATCTTTCCAAAGAATTCTTAAGATTAGGAAACAAGGAAGGGACAACAATTTCTCTACTAATGTTGTTAGAATTCACAACTTTAGGCAAAAATTTAAATGAAGTCTGCAAAAACACCTTATCCTGATGAAAAATCAGAAAAGGAGATTCACAAGAAAGAGCAGATAGCTCAGAAACTCTTCTAGCAGAAGAGATGGCCAAAAGGAACAAAACTTTCCAAGAAAGTAGTTTAATGACCAAAGAATGCATAGGCTCAAATGGAGGAGCCTGTAAAGCCCTCAAAACCAAATTAAGACTCCAAGGAGGAGAAATTGTTTTAATGACAGCAGTGACATGCGGTGAGGTCAGAGGCTGGGGAGGCACTTTGCTATGATACGCCTGAGAAACACATATACTGTATGAACCCTACAGAGGTAGCTTAAATTTACAATTAAATTGGTAGGTTGCAGGTCCAATTTACTGCTATTATTAAATTTGCCTCATTCTCTTGGCATCCTTTGTGGAGGGATATGCTGCAATGCATAACTGGGAGCTAACTGAACACATTAAATGAGTCAATGACAAGAGGCATATATGTGCTTGCAATTTGTGTTAGGGCTCATAAAAAAATAAGCTGCAAACCCAAAACCTCATTATAGTAAAGGCTTCAGTGTGCTACATGTTCTTTCTATTTACAGTTTGCTTGACAACAGTAAGAGGCAGATTGAAAGCTGTGTGTGATTTCCATTTATTTATATTAAGATCAATGTTTGGAATTATCATGGACTATATGTTCTGGGTTAGTGCTCTCTGTAGCTTTTTCTCTACCTTGCTTGGAAATTGATTTTATGGTTTTAAAGTGCACATAATATCTAGAAAATGTAAAAAGCATATATAAGCCTTTTAAATAATCTTTCTATGAAAAACATTTCAGTATACTTTAAATTATCAGTATATTTGGAAAACTGTATGCCAGATCTGGGAAATAGCACACATTTTTTTAAGGTAAAGAATATTTGTTATTAAACAGTTTATAAAAATAATGGTATGATGGTATTTTAGAAGGGCATCCTATACATACAATGAAAACACAGCTTATACCAGGTTTTTGTGCTTTCATAAAATTCCCACACAAGATTGTATTTAAAGGACCAGTAAAAGTAGATTTGCATAATCAAGCCCCCCTCCATCTAGTTCTGCAGTGCACACAGTAATCCATCCCAGCCAATAGCCACGCACACACACATACAAACACATACACATGCACAAACACATACAAACACACATGCACGCTACATCCCAAAACTGACAACCAATGACAAGCACTGGGCAGCCCATACCTCATGTACCTCACTGACAGAAATGAAAAAAACACTGGGGCAGCAGGCTCCTAACACTGCTCACTAACACTCACATTCCTCACTAGGCAGCCATGCAGTCAGATATCCCATGAGACTAGTGACAGGCACAGGTTAGCTAGACCTTAGCATCCTGCATTCCTCACTGACAAAAAGGGGAACACTGTCAGAATTTAACACAAGAAGCTAACAATATGCCTTTATACACACAGTCACCCATCAACTCATGTACATACACTAGTGCAAACACACAAAAACAGAATTTATGCTTACCTGATAAATTACTTTCTCTTGCGGTGTATCCAGTCCACGGATTCATCCTTTACTTGTGGGATATTCTCATTCCCTACAGGAAGTGGCAAAGAGAGCACACAGCAAAGCTGTCCATATAGCTCCCCCTCTAGCTCCACCCCCCAGTCATTCGACCAAAGGTTAGGAAGAAAAAGGAGAAACCATAGGGTGCAGTGGTGACTGTAGTTTAAATAAAAAAAAATTACCTGTCTTAAATGCCAGGGCGGGCCGTGGACTGGACTGCGCATCTGAGGCGCAAAATTAGGCCCCTCCCACTCTACTCCAGAGTTGTGAGGCCTAGTAAATCACTCTTAAGTGACTAAAAACCAGCCATGTGGGTAATAACCCCAGAAAGAACCCCAAAAGGACTTTCAAAGTGTCTACAAACGATATTATTCTTGAATAAACAGTCGATTGCCCTGAATCAGTGTCAACCCGCATAATTAGCCCTGTTATGTAAGCATTAAATTCCTTACTAAGTCTGTGAACATAGCTTACCCTCCCCTCATGGGGATATCGTCAGTCTCTTCTAGCATTATCTCAGTCTTGTCTAGAAATAAATGACTGAACATACCTCATTGCAGATTACCCTGCAAACCGTTCCCCCCAACTGAAGTTTTCTGGTACTCCTCAGTCCTGTGTGTGAACAGCAGTGGATTTTAGTTACAACATGCTAAAATCATTTTCCTCCCAGCAGAAATCTTCATCACTTTTCTGCTAGAGAGTATATAGTACAAACCGGTACCATTTAAAATAACAAACTTTTGATTGAAGATAATAAAACTACAATTCTAACACCACATTCACTTTACCCTCTCGTAGAGAGACCCTAGTGCTTAGAGCTGGCAAAGAGAATGACTGGGGGGTGGAGCTAGAGGGGGAGCTGTATGGATAGCTTTGCTGTGTGCTCTCTTTGCCACTTCCTGTAGGGAATGAGAATATCCCACAAGTAAAGGATGAATCCGTGGACTGGATACACCTTGCAAGAGAAATAATACACATACACACAGACATCCATTAACTCACATACATACACTAGTGCAAACACACAAAATAATACACATACACACAGACACTCATCAACTCACATACATACACTAGTGCAAACACACAAAATAATACACATACACACAGACATCCATTAACTCACATACATACACTAGTGCAAACACACAAAATAATACACATACACACAGACACTCATCAACTCACATACATACACTAGTGCAAACACAAAATAATACACATACACACAGACATCCATCAACTCACATACATACACTAGTGCAAACACCCACATACACACAGTCACGCATCAACTCACATACATACACTAGTGCAAACACACAAAATAATACACATACACACACTTATATATACACACATACACACTTTATATTAGATTGCATCATGTCGTAAGCTATCTTTTTGCTTCAGTGTATAACTATATATAATTTCTTTATAGGGATGTAGTGATTTGTCCAAATGATTAGGATGCTCACAATTGAATTGTTTTCATGCTAAGTTTTTGGCCAGTCATTTATTTATATAGATATACAGTACATACTGCATTTTCTGTAAACAGTAACTAATTAAAGACCAATTCAGCAGAGGCTTATAAAATGGTGCATGGTCTACAAAAAAAAAAAATAGGCAAAACTTACTTTAACATGTTGACTTACAGAGAGAAGTATTTTATGAAGAAAATATTAAACAAGAGGACATGTATAGAAGTTTGAAGGTAGTAGATTTGGAAACAGTTTGTGATAGTATAACATATGGTAGGTAGATAGGGGAGTTCATGCCTGGGATAGAAATTCATAATCTTAGATGTTTTAGGAAACTACCAGCTGTCAAAATATATATTTCTATATATACACACGTATATATAATTTTTTAAATATTTTTTACAGTTTAAAGGGACATTATGATTGTAGCATTTTAGTTTTAAAGAAAATCCTACAAAGGAGTTAAATATATGGTGAAAAACAATCCCCAGTACTGCTGCAGATAATGACATAAGAATTGCCTGGAGTAGTATATAGTTACATTATACAGAGAGCTCAGTAACAACTACACATGATTGTGCACAGACACAGATAACAAAAAAAAAACATGTTTAGGGGACAAACAGTACAGTCACCCTGCCTGGCAGAACTACGAGTTTAGTTCTCTTTTTTACCGACTGTGGTGTGGTCCGTGGCAGTGCGGCCCTCAGCCTACCTCAGGCTCAATTATATGCAATGAAGTTAATGGCAATGTACAGTAACAGTTTGCCAGTTGCACTCTTAATGACAGGTGGATCCAGCAAGCAAAAAAAAAAAAAATAATAATAATTACTTACCTTAATAAGCACGTCCTCCAGAGTAGTGGCACTAGGCAGGTCAGCAGCAGCTCCTCTTCTTCTCTCCTTGGCAGCTCGGCTGTGTCCGGACCCAACTCAGCAGTGGCAAGCAGTCTGGCACCCATTCCATCTCCTGCAACACCGGGGCCAGGGGGTCACGTCACGTGACTCCAGAAGAGGCCTGTCACGGTCACACTGTCATTGTGTCACTGTCACACAGTCACACGTGAGTCCACTGAGTCGGCAGCAGCTCCCTCCTTCACTTCCCGCCAGTCCGACTCACGTCCATGACTCCCCAGAAAAGAGAGATGATGTGCACCTGTGATGACGTGCACTCCCACTCCTGCACCGCTGATTGGTTGATTTGTTCAGCTCCATCATAGAGGCGACTTGGAAAACGTATGGACCGCAAAGTGCTACCACTGGGTGGCGCTGGCTCATACAAGTAGTAAACCAAAGACAAGCATCCATGTTCCGCAATCAATGGAGGGCAGCTGAACAGCTCACTGCCTCTCCTTGATTGCGCAACATGCTATGGATGGATCGCTATGGTGGCGCCGGCCGGGGAGGGGGGTCGGTACCTGGGGGGGCGGGGTCAGCTAATTGTACACAACACCAGACAACTTTTTTTTTAATATTACTGCCTCCTATCACTGCACGTCACTGAATGACAGGCTTAATACGAACTAAAGCCTGTACAAAACAGTGAATATCAGGAAGTTTAGCAATCTTTCTGTGAAATAAAAGAGAAAGAGCAGAGATTTGTCCCTTCAAGGAACTTGCAGACAAACCCTTATCCAAACCATCCTGAAGAAACTGTATAATTCTAGGAATTCTAAAAGAATGCCAAGAGAATTTATGAGAAGAACACCATGAAATGTAGGTCTTCCAAACTCGATAATAAATCTTTCTAGAGACAGATTTACGAGCTTGTAACATAGTATTAATCACTGAGTCAGAGAAACCTCTATGACTTAGCACTAAGCGTTCAATTTGCATACCTTCAAATTTAATGATTTGAGAACCTGATGGAAAAAAGGACCTTGAGACAGTAGGTCCGGCCTTAATGGAAGTGGCCAAGGTTGGCAACTGGACATCCGAACAAGATCCAAATGCCAAAACCTGTGAGGTCATGCTGGAGCCACCAGCAACACAAACGATTGTTCCATGATGATTTTGGAGATCACTCTTGGAAGAAGAACTAGAGGCGGGAAAATATAAGCAGGTTAATAACACCAAGGAAGTGTCAGCGCATCCACTACTTCCGCCTGAAAATCCCTGGACCTGGACAGGTATCTGGGAAGTTTCTTGTTTAGATGAGAGGCCATCAGATCTATCTCTGGAAGACCCCATATCTGAACAATCTGAGAAAACACATCTAGATGGAGGGACCACTCCCCCGGATGTAAAGTCTGAGGGCTGAGATAATCCGCCTCACAATTGTCTACATCTGGGATATGCACCGCAGAAATTAGACAGGAGCTGGATTCCGCCCAAGCAAGTATCCAAGATACATCTTTTATAGCTTGGGGACTGTGAGTGCCACCCTGATGATTGACATATGCCACAGTTGTGATATTGTCTGTCTGAAAACAAATGAACGGCTCTCTCTTCAACAGACCAAAACTGAAGAGCTCTGAGAATTTCACGGAGTTCTAAAATATTGATTGGTAATCTCGCCTCTTGAGATTTCCAAACCCCTTGTGCTGTCAGAGATCCTCAAACAGCTCCCCAACCTGAAAGACTTGCATCTGTAGTGATCACAGTCCAGGTTGGCCGAACAAAAGAAGCCCCTTGAACTATACGCTGGTGATTTAACCACCACGTCAGAGAGTGTCGAACATTGGGATTTAAGAATATTAATTGTGATATCTTTGTATAATCCCTGCACCATTGATTCAGCATACAAAGCTGTAAAGGTCTCATGTGAAAACGAGCAAAAGGAATCGCGTCCGATGCTGCAGTCATGAGGCCTAAAACTTCCATGCACATAGCCACTGAAGGGAATGACTGAGACTGAAGGTGCCGACAGGCTGCAACCAATTTCAAACGTCTCTTGTCTGTTAGAGACAGAGTCATGGACACTGAATCTATCTGGAAACCTAAAAAGGTGACCCTTGCCTGAGGAATCAAGAAAATTTTTGGTAAATTGATCTTCCAACCATGTTTTCGAAGAAACAACACTAGTTGATTTGTGTGAGATTCTGCAGAACTTAAAGACTAAGCTAGTACCAAGATATCGTCCAAATAAGGAAACACTGCAATACCCTGCTCTCTGGTTACAGAGAGCAGGGCACCAAGAACCTTTGAAAAGATTCTTGGAGCTGTTGCTAGGCCAAATGGAAGAGCAACAAATTGGTAATGCTTGTCTAGAAAAGAGAATCTCAGGAACTGATAATGATCTGGATGAATCGGAATATGAAGGTATGCATCCTGCAAGTCTATTGTGGACATATAATGTCCTTGCTGAACAAAAGGCAGAATAGTCCTTATACTCACCATCTTGAAAGTTGGTACTCTTACATAACGATTCAAAATTTTCAGATCCAAAACTGGTCTGAATTAATTTTCTTTCTTTGGGACAATGAATAGATTTGAATAAAACCCCAGACATTGTTCCTGAAAAGGAACTGGCATGATTACCCCTGAAAACTCCAGGTCTGAAACACACTTCAGGAAAGCCTGAGCTTTTACTGGATTTGCTGGGATATTTGAGAGAAAAAATCTTCTCACAGGAGGTCTTACTCTGAATCCTATTCGATACCCCTGAGAGACAATGCTCTGAATCCATTGATTTTGGACAGAATTTATCCAAACATCCTTGAAAAACCTTAATCTGCCCCCTACCAGCTGAGCTGGAATGAGGGCCACACCTTAATGCGGACTTAGGGGCTGACTTTGGTTTCTTGAATGGCGTGGATTTATTCCAATTTGAGGAAGGCTTCCAATTGGAAACAGATTCCTTGGGGGAAGGATTAGATTTTTGTTCCTTATTTTGAAGAAAGGAACGAAAACGGTTAGAAGCCTTAGATTTACCCTTAGGTTTTTTATCCTGAGGCAAAAAAACTCCCTTTCCCTCAGTAACAGTTGAAATAATAGAATCCATCTAAGAACCAAATAAATTATTACCTTGGAAAGAAAGAGATAGTAATCTAGACTTAGATGTCATATCAGCATTCCAAGATTTAAGCCACAAAGCTCTTCAAGCTAAAATAGCTAAAAACATGGATCTAACATCAATTTTGATAATATCAAAAATGGCATCAAAAATAAAATGATTAGCATGTTGCAGCAAGTGAACAATGCTAGATATGTTAGAATCCAATTCTTGTTGCGCTAAATTCTCCAATCAAAAAGTTGAAGCAGCCGCAACATCAGCCAAAGAAATTGCAGGCCTGAGAAGATGACCTGAATATAAATAGGCCTAGATAAGATTCAAGTTTCCTATCTAAAGGATCTTTAAAAGAAGTACTATCTTCCATAGGAATAGTGGTACGTTTAGCAAGAGTAGAAATAGCCCCATCAACTTTGCGGATCTTTCCCCAAAACTCTATTGAAATTGCTGGCAAAGGATACAATTTTTTAAACCTTGAAGAAGGAATAAAAGAAGTACCTGGCTTATTCCATTCCTTAGAAATCATATCAGAAATAGCATCAGGAATAGGAAAAACCTCTGGAGTAACCATAGGAGGTTTAAAAACAGCGTTTAAACATTTACTAGTCTTAACGTCAAGAGGACTGGCTTCCTCAATATCCAAAGTAATTAACACTTCTTTTAACAAAGAACGAATATACTCCATTTTAAATAAATAAGTAGATTTGTCAGTGTCAATATCTGAGGAAGGATCTTCTGAATCAGATAGATCCTCATCAGAGGAGGATAAATCATTATGTTGTCGGTCATTTGAAATTTCCTCAACTGTATGAGAAGTTTTAAAAGACCTTTTACGTTTATTAGAAGGCAGAAATGCAGACAAAGCCTTCTGAATAGAATCAGTAACAAATTCTTTAAAATTCATAGGTATATCATGTACATTAGAAGTTGAAGGAACTGTAACCGGCAATGTACTATTACTGATGGACACATTATCTGCATGTAAAAGTTTATCATGACAACTATTACAAATGACATTTGGAGATATAATTTCCACAATCTTACAACAAATGCACTTAGCTTTGGTAGAACCGATGTCAGGCAGCAAAGTTCCAACAGATACTTCTGAGACAGGATCAGATTCAGACATCTTGCAAAATGTAAAAGAAAAAACAACATATAAAGCAAAATGATCAATTTCCTTATATGACAGTTTCAGGCATCAGCTTGAGGACTATGAGTCCCACCCTGATGATTGACATATGCCACAGTTGTGATATTGTCTGTCTGAAAACAAATGAACGGTTTTCTCTTCAATAGAGGCCAAAACTGAAGAGCCCTGAGAATCGCACAGAGTTCCAAAATATTTATTGGTAATCTCACCTCTTGAGATTTCCAACCCCCCTGTGCTGTCAGAGATCCCCAGACAGCTCCCCAACCTGAAATACTCGCATCTGTTGTGATCACAGTCCAGGTTGGACGAACGAAAGAGGCTCCTAGAACAATACGATGGTGATCTAACCACCAAGTCAGAGATAGTAGAACATTGGGATTTAAGGATATTACATACAAAGCTAGAGAGGTCTCATATGAAAACGAGCAAAGGGGATCGCGTCCGATGCTGCAGTCATGAGACCTAAAACTTCCATGCACATAGCTACTGAAGGGAATGACTGAGACTGAAGGTTCCGACAGGCTGCAACCAATTTCAAACGTCTCTTGTCCGTTAGAGACAAAGTCATGGACACTGAATCTATCTGGAAACCTAAAAAGATTACCCTTGTCTGAGGAATCAAAGAACTTTTTGGTAAATTGATCCTCCAACCATGTTTTTGAAGAACCAACACTAGTTGATTTGTGTGGGATTCTGCAGAACGTAAAGACTGAGCAAGTACCAAGATATCATCCAAATAAGGAAACACTACAATACCCCGCTCTCTGATTACAGAGAGTAGGGCACTGAGAACCTTTGAAAAGATTCTTGGAGCTGTCGCTAGGCCAAAAGGAAGAGCAACAAATTGGTAATGCTTGTCTAGAAAAGAGAATCTCAGGAACTGATAGTGATCTGGATGAATCGGAATATGAAGATATGCATCCTGTAAGTTTATTGTGGACATATAATGCCCTTGCTGAACAAAAGGCAGAATAGACCTTATAGTCACCATTTTGAAAGTTGGTACTCTTACATATCGATTCAAAATCTTTAGATCCAAAACTGGTCTCAATTAATTTTCTTTCTTTGGGACAATGAATAGATTTGAATTAAACCCCAGACCCTGTTCCTGAAACGGAACTGGCATGATTACCCCTGAGAACTCCAGGTCTGAAACACACTTCAGAAAAGCCTAAGCCTTTACTGGGTTTACCGGAATGCGTGAGAAAAAAAATCTTCTCACAGGCGGTCTTACTCTGAATCCTATTCTGTACCCCTGAGAGACAATACTCTGAATCCAATGATTTTGGACCGAATTGATCCAAACACCTTTTAAAAATTGTAATCTGCCCCCTACCAGCTGAGCTGGAATGAGGGCCGCACCTTCATACGGACTTGGGCGCTGGTTTTGATCACTTAAATGGCTTGGATTTATTCCAATTTGAAGAAGCCTTCCAATTGGAAGCAGATTCCTTTGGGAAGGATTAGGTTTCTGTTCCTTATTATGTTGAAAGGAACGAAAACCGTTAAAAGCTTTAGATTTACCCTTAGGTTTTTTATCCTGAGGCAAAAAAACTCCCTTCCCCCAGTAACAGTTGAAATTATTGAATCCAACTGAGAACCAAATAATTTATTACCTTGGAAAGAAAGAGATAACAATCTGGACTTAGAAGTCATATCAGCATTCCAAGATTTAAGTTAAGCCACAAAGCTATTCTAGCTAAAATAGCTAAAGACATAAATTTAACATCAATTTTGATAATATCAAAAATGGCATCACAAATGAAATTATTAGCATGTTGAATCAACTTAACAATGCTAGACAAATCATGATCCGATACTAGTTGCGCTAAAGTATCCAACCAAAAAGTTGAAGCAGCTGCAACATCAGCCAAAGAAATTGCAGGCCTAAGAAGATGACCTGAATATAAATAAGCTTTCCTTAAATAAGATTCAAGTTTCCTATCTAAAGGATCTTTAAAAGAAGTACTATCTTCCGTAGGAATAGTAGTACGTTTAGCAAGAGTAGAGATAGCCCCATCAACTTTGGGGATCTTTTCCCAAAACTCCAATCAAACTTCTGGCAAAGGATACAATTTTTTAAACCTTGAAGAAGGAATAAAAGAAGTACCAGGCTTATTCCATACCTTAGAAATCATATCAGAAATAGCATCAGGAACTGGAAAAACCTCTGGAATAACCACAGGAGGTCTATAAACAGAATTTAAACGTTTACTAGTTTTAATATCAAGAGGACTAGTTTCCTCCATATCCAATGTAATCACCACTTCTTTTAACAAAGAACGAATATACTCCAATTTAAATAAATAAGAGGATTTATCAGTGTCAATATCTGAGGCAGGATTTTCTGAATCAGATAGATCCACATCAGAGAAGGATAATTCAGTCATTTGAAATTTCATCAACCTTATGAGAAGTTTTAAAAGACCTTTTACGCTTATTAGAAGGCGGAATGGCAGGCAAAGCCTTCTGAATAGAATTAGAAATAAATTCTTTTAAATTTACAGGTATATCTTGTGCATTAGATGTTGAGGGAACAGCAACAGGTAATGAACTACTACTGATGGATACATTTTCTGCATGTAAAAGTTTATCATGACAACTATTACAAACCACAGCTGAAGGTATAATCACCACAAGTTTACAACAAATGCACTTAGCTTTGGTAGAACTGTTATCAGGCAGCAGGGATCCAACAGTGAATTCTGAGACAGGATCAGATTGAGACATCTTGCAAATGTAAGAGAAAAAAAACAACATATAAAGCAAAATGATCAATTTCCTTATATGACAGTTTCAGGAATGGAAAAAATGCAAACAGAATAGCCCTCTGACATAGAAAAAAGCAAGAGGCAAAAACGGAATGGGGTCTAAAATAATGACGCACAACAAACAGAAAAATATTTTTTGGCGACAAAAAATGTCCGGAAACGACGCAACCTTGTGAAAGGACCCGGCGTCAACTAAGACGTCGGAAATGACGAATTGCGTCAACGAACGTAACTTCGCGCAAAAAAATCTTGCGCCAAGAATGACACAATAAACTTTAGCATTTGGCGCCCTCGCGAGCCTAATTCTGCCCGCAAATTTTGAAAAATGACAGTCAATTGAATAAAGACTACACCCCAGGTAAGAAATAAATTTCTAAAAAATGCATTTCCCAGATATGAAACTGACAGTCTACAAAAGGAAATATACTGAAACCTGAATCATGGCAAATATAAGTACAATACATATATTTAGAAGTGCCAAACCATAGCTGAGAGTGTCTTAAGTAATGAAAACATACTTACCTGAAGACATCCATCCACATATAGCAGATAGCCAAACCAGTACTGAAACGGTTATCAGTAGAGGTAATGAAATATGAGAGTATATCGTCGATCTGAAAAGGGAGGTAGGAGATGAATCTCTACAATAACAGAGAACCTATGAAATAGATCCCCATGAGGAAAACCATTGCATTCAATAGGTGATACTCCCTTCACATCCCTCTGACATTCACTGTACTCTGAGAGGAAACAGGCTTCAAAAACAGAATTTATGCTTACCTGATAAATTACTTTCTCCAACGGTGTGTCCGGTCCACGGCGTCATCCTTACTTGTGGGATATTCTCTTCCCCAACAGGAAATGGCAAAGAGTCCCAGCAAAGCTGGTCACATGATCCCTCCTAGGCTCCGCCCACCCCAGTCATTCGACCGACGGACAGGAGGAAATATATATAGGAGAAACCATATGATACCGTGGTGACTGTAGTTAGAGAAAATAATTCATCAGACCTGATTAAAAAACCAGGGCGGGCCGTGGACCGGACACACCGTTGGAGAAAGTAATTTATCAGGTAAGCATAAATTCTGTTTTCTCCAACATTGGTGTGTCCGGTCCACGGCGTCATCCTTACTTGTGGGAACCAATACCAAAGCTTTAGGACACGGATGAAGGGAGGGAGCAAATCAGGTCACCTAAACGGAAGGAACCACAGCTTGCAAAACCTTTCTCCCAAAAATAGCCTCCGAAGAAGCAAAAGTATCAAATTTGTAAAATTTGGCAAAAGTGTGCAGTGAAGACCAAGTCGCTGCCTTACATATCTGGTCAACAGAAGCCTCGTTCTTGAAGGCCCATGTGGAAGCCACAGCCCTAGTGGAGTGAGCTGTGATTCTTTCAGGAGGCTGCCGTCCGGCAGTCTCATAAGCCGATCGGATGATGCTTTTAAGCCAAAAGGAAAGAGAGGTAGAAGTCGCCTTTTGACCTCTCCTTTTACCAGAATAAACAACAAACAAGGAAGATGTTTGTCTGAAATCTTTAGTAGCCTCTAAATAGAACTTTAGAGCACGGACAACGTCCAAATTGTGTAATAAACGTTCCTTCTTTGAAACTGGATTCGGACACAAAGAACTATCTCCTGTTAATATTTTTGTTAGAAACAACTTTAGGAAGAAAACCAGGCTTAGTACGCAAAACCATCTTTACCTGAACCACCTTAAGAAGGCATTGTGGAGCTATCCACACCCCTGTATTAAGATTAACCTATCACAAACAAGAGGAGGGGTATTTAATAGCACCCAATACTGACACTAAAACACTTCTTGAAAAAGCCCCAAGGAAGGGGGGAAACGCGTTGAAGTTTGGCCCACAGCTCTACCCTTTTTTACACAAAAAAAGAACTGTCATATCTCAAGCGTGAATTAAAGACGCTTGGTGAACTGTGCAATTTGAGCGGATCTATTTGGACATATTCCAACTCGAGCCCAGCTGATGACGACCGCACGCAAAAACTTCTAAAACGTAAGCGGAGACGTCACTAACACAGCCAAGAGGATTTGATACAGCCGCAGCGACCTGCACCGTACCTGTCAGCCTAGAGGACAGTGGTAAAGCAAGCGGTCCGCGAGAGGAGAGTAAAGACCCAAAGGATTCAAGCTCTGACAAGGGGATTTCCCACTTCACTCTATCATTATTTGCACGGCTCCTGGTAGCCATCCGCACAAACGGATATTGAGCCGGCAACTTTCAGGTACCCCTCTCATATGTGAGCTTGATCCACTACTCACCAGAGCAAGATCAACTACATATGAGAGTGAACTGTTCACATTTCCTACAGCAATCCTGCTTGATATCTTCCACTATATATGTGACTGGTCATTTTTTCTAGCCACTGTCTGTATATATAGACCTTAGTTTTATTGGGCAGCAAGCACCTTTGTTCCCATTGGCAGCTATTTTTTCTGTGTTTTAAATTATATGTACTATTTTTAACTGGACGTCCAGTCAGCTAGCATTTCTTGGTATCTGCTTTATTACAGTCTGTCATTTTTTATTCATTTTATATTCACTTATGTACATAATTACATTTAGGTACTTTTAGCTCTAGCTAGAGCAATATTACTATTATTGTACTGTGTTTTTTTTATCTAGGATTAGCGTGCTACCAGTGTTTAAGATATTTCCAAATACTTACCTATTGTAATTTGCTTGTTCGAGCTCATCCTTAGAGCTAGGTATTTATATCTGTCAACCATCACACCAGACACTACGTGTGCATTCTTATCCTACTTTTATCATATTGTATTAAATAAATGTGTATCTTTTAAATCGTTAACACTCTGTCTTGATTTATTAACTTTGATTTCACTTGTGGATATACTCCACTTATAATTTATATTTATACCTTTAGTAACAACTTACATAATACATTACACATTTCCCAATCCTATATCTGGGTGTATTTACTCCCCCATACCTATTGAGAATTACTCATTTAACTTTGGGATCACATACCTTAGCTGTCAGCGCCAGTACTTCTCTTTTCTTTTCATTCTCTACTACCCTTTGGTCCTTGTGAGAGGGACCATCTTTGTACTTGGCTGGTAGAAATAAGCGCTGATTCTTTCTTTTTTCTCAAAATTAGTACGCAAAACCACCTTATCTGCATGGAACACCAGATAAGGAGGAGAACACTGCAGAGCAGATAATTCTAAAACTCTTCTAGCAGAAGAAATTGCAACCAAAAACAAAACTTTCCAAGATAGTAACTTAATATCTATGGAATGTAAGGGTTCAAACGGAACCCCTTGAAGAACTGAAAGAACTAAATTTAGACTCCAGGGAGGAGTCAAAGGTCTATAAAGAGGCTTGATCCTAACCAGAGCCTGAACAAATGCTTGAACATCTGGCACAGCTGCCAGTCTTTTGTGTAGTAAGACAGATAAAGCAGAGATCTGTGCCTTTAGAGAACTTGCAGATAATCCTTTCTCCAAACCTTCTTGTAGAAAGGAGAGAATCTTAGGAATTTTTATCTTATTCCATGGGAATCCTTTGGATTCACACCAACAGATATATTTTTTCCATATTTTATGGTAAATTTTTCTAGTTACAGGTTTTCTGGCCTGAACCAGAGTATCTATCACCGAATCTGAAAACCCACGCTTTGATAGAATCAAGCGTTCAATCTCCAAGCCGTCAGTTGGAGGGATACCAGATTTGGGTGTTCGAATGGACCTTGAACAAGAAGGTCCTGTCTCAAAGGTAGCTTCCATGGTGGAGCCAATGACATATTCACCAGGTCTGCATACCAAGTCCTGCGTGGCCACGCAGGAGCTATCAAGATCACCGAGGCCCTCTCCTGATTGATCCTGGCTACCAGCCTGGGAATGAGAGGAAACGGTGGGAATACGTAAACTAGGTTGAAAGTCCAAGGAGCTACTAGTGCATCTACTAGAGTCGCCTTGGGATCCCTGGATCTGGACCCGTAGCAAGGAACCTTGAAGTTCTGACGAGACGCCATCAGATCCATGTCTGGAATGCCCCATAATTGAGTTATTTGGGCAAAGATTTCCGGATGGAGTTCCCACTCCCCCGGATGAAATGTCTGACGACTCAGAAAATCCGCTTCCCAATTTTCCACTCCTGGGATGTGGATCACAGACAAGTGGCAGGAGTGATCCTCTGCCCATTGAATTATTTTGGTCACTTCTTTCATCGCCAGGGAACTCTTTGTTCCCCCTTGATGATTGATATACGCAACAGTCGTCATGTTGTCTGATTGGAACCTTATGAATCTGACCTTTGCTAGTTGAGGCCAAGCTCTGAGAGCATTGAATATCGCTCTCAGTTCCAGAATGTTTATCGGGAGAAGAGACTCTTCCCGAGACCATAGACCCTGAGCTTTCAGGGATTCCCAGACCGCACCCCAGCCCACTAGACTGGCGTCGGTCGTGACAATGACCCACTCTGGTCTGCGGAAGCTCATTCCCTGGGACAGATGGTCCAGGGTCAGCCACCAACGGAGTGAATCTCTGGTCTTTTGATCTACTTGAATCATTGGAGACAAGTCTGTATAATCCCCATTCCACTGTTTGAGCATGCACAGTTGTAATGGTCTTAGATGAATTCGTGCAAAAGGAACTATGTCCATTGTTGCAACCATCAATCCTATTACTTCCATGCACTGCGCTATGGAAGGACGAGGAACAGAATGAAGCACTTGACAAGAGCTTAGAAGTTTTGATTTTCTGACCTCTGTCAGAAAAATCCTCATTTCTAAGGAATCTATTATTGTTCCCAAGAAGGGAACTCTTGTTGACGGGGACAGAGAACTCTTTTCTTTGTTCACCTTCCATCCGTGAGATGTGAGAAAGGCTAAAACGATGTCCGTATGAGCCTTTGCCTTTGACAGGGACGACGCTTGTATTAGAATGTCGTCCAAGTAAGGTACTACTGCAATGCCCCTTGGTCTTAGAACCGCTAGAAGGGACCCTAGCACCTTTGTGAAAATCCTTGGAGCAGTGGCTAATCCGAATGGAAGAGCCACAAACTGGTAATGTTTGTCCAGAAAAGCGAACCTTAGGAACTGATGATGTTCCTTGTGGATAGGGATATGTAGGTACGCATCCTTTAGATCCACGGTAGTCATAAATTGACTTTCCTGGATGGTGGGTAGAATCGTTCGAATAGTTTCCATTTTGAACGATGGTACCCTGAGAAATTTGTTTAGGATCTTCAAATCCAAAATTGGTCTGAACGTTCCCTCTTTCTTGGGAACTACGAACAGATTGGAATAAAATCCCATTCCTTGTTCCTTTATTGGAACTGGGTGTATCACTCCCATCTTTAACAGGTCTTCTACACAATGTAAGAATGCCTGTCTCTTTATTTGGTTTGAGGATAAGTGAGACTTGTGGAACCTTCCCCTTGGGGGTAGTTCCTTAAATTCCAGGAGATAACCTTGAGTAACTATTTCTAGCGCCCAAGGACCCTGAACATCTCTTGCCCAAGCCTGAGCAAAGAGAGAGAGTCTGCCCCCCACCAGATCCGGTCCCGGATCGGGGGCTACTCCTTCATGCTGTCTTGTTAGCAGTGGCAGGCTTCTTGGCCTGCTTACCCTTGTTCCAGCCCTGCATTGGTTTCCAGGCTGGTTTGGGTTGTGAGGCATTACCCTCTTGCTTAGAGGATGCAGAATTAGAGGCTGGTCCATTTCTGCGAAAGGGACGAAAAACAGAATTTATGTTTACCTGATAAATTACTTTCTCCAACGGTGTGTCCGGTCCACGGCGTCATCCTTACTTGTGGGATATTCTCCTCCCCAACAGGAAATGGCAAAGAGCCCAGCAAAGCTGGTCACATGATCCCTCCTAGGCTCCGCCTACCCCAGTCATTCGACCGACGTTAAGGAGGAATATTTGCATAGGAGAAACCATATGGTACCGTGGTGACTGTAGTTAAAGAAAATAAATTATCAGACCTGATTAAAAAAACCAGGGCGGGCCGTGGACCGGACACACCGTTGGAGAAAGTAATTTATCAGGTAAACATAAATTCTGTTTTCTCCAACATAGGTGTGTCCGGTCCACGGCGTCATCCTTACTTGTGGGAACCAATACCAAAGCTTTAGGACACGGATGAAGGGAGGGAGCAAATCAGGTCACCTAAATGGAAGGCACCACGGCTTGCAAAACCTTTCTCCCAAAAATAGCCTCAGAAGAAGCAAAAGTATCAAACTTGTAAAATTTGGTAAAAGTGTGCAGTGAAGACCAAGTCGCTGCCCTACATATCTGATCAACAGAAGCCTCGTTCTTGAAGGCCCATGTGGAAGCCACAGCCCTAGTGGAATGAGCTGTGATTCTTTCGGGAGGCTGCCGTCCGGCAGTCTCGTAAGCCAATCTGATGATGCTTTTAATCCAAAAAGAGAGAGAGGTAGAAGTTGCTTTTTGACCTCTCCTTTTACCAGAATAAACAACAAACAAGGAAGATGTTTGTCTAAAATCCCTTGTAGCATCTAAATAGAATTTTAGAGCGCGAACAACATCCAAATTGTGCAACAAACGTTCCTTCTTTGAAACTGGTTTCGGACACAGAGAAGGTACGATAATCTCCTGGTTAATGTTTTTGTTAGAAACAACTTTTGGAAGAAAACCAGGTTTAGTACGTAAAACCACCTTATCTGCATGGAACACCAGATAAGGAGGAGAACACTGCAGAGCAGATAATTCTGAAACTCTTCTAGCAGAAGAGATTGCAACCAAAAACAAAACTTTCCAAGATAATAACTTAATATCAACGGAATGTAAGGGTTCAAACGGAACCCCCTGAAGAACTGAAAGAACTAAATTGAGACTCCAAGGAGGAGTCAAAGGTTTGTAAACAGGCTTAATTCTAACCAGAGCCTGAACAAAGGCTTGAACATCTGGCACAGCTGCCAGCTTTTTGTGAAGTAACACAGACAAGGCAGAAATCTGTCCCTTCAGGGAACTTGCAGATAATCCTTTTTCCAATCCTTCTTGAAGGAAGGATAGAATCTTAGGAATCTTAACCTTGTCCCAAGGGAATCCTTTAGATTCACACCAACAGATATATTTTTTCCAAATTTTGTGGTAAATCTTTCTAGTTACAGGCTTTCTGGCCTGAACAAGAGTATCGATAACAGAATCTGAGAACCCTCGCTTCGATAAGATCAAGCGTTCAATCTCCAAGCAGTCAGCTGGAGTGAAACCAGGTTCGGATGTTCGAACGGACCCTGAACAAGAAGGTCTCGTCTCAAAGGTAGCTTCCAAGGTGGAGCCGATGACATATTCACCAGATCTGCATACCAAGTCCTGCGTGGCCACGCAGGAGCTATCAAGATCACCGACGCCCTCTCCTGATTGATCCTGGCTACCAGCCTGGGGATGAGAGGGAACGGCGGGAACACATAAGCTAGTTTGAAGGTCCAAGGTGCTACTAGTGCATCCACTAGAGCCGCCTTGGGATCCCTGGATCTGGACCCGTAGCAAGGAACTTTGAAGTTCTGACGAGAGGCCATCAGATCCATGTCTGGAATGCCCCACAGCTGAGTGACTTGGGCAAAGATTTCCGGATGGAGTTCCCACTCCCCCGGATGCAATGTCTGACGACTCAGAAAATCCGCTTCCCAATTTTCCACTCCTGGGATGTGGATAGCGGACAGGTGGCAGGAGTGAGACTCCGCCCATAGAATGATTTTGGTCACTTCTTCCATCGCTAGGGAACTCCTTGTTCCCCCCTGATGGTTGATGTACGCAACAGTTGTCATGTTGTCTGATTGAAACCGTATGAACTTGGCCCTCGCTAGCTGAGGCCAAGCCTTGAGAGCATTGAATATCGCTCTCAGTTCCAGAATATTTATCGGTAGAAGAGATTCTTCCCGAGACCAAAGACCCTGAGCTTTCAGGGATCCCCAGACCGCGCCCCAGCCCATCAGACTGGCGTCGGTCGTGACAATGACCCACTCTGGTCTGCGGAATGTCATCCCTTGTGACAGGTTGTCCAGGGACAGCCACCAACGGAGTGAGTCTCTGGTCCTCTGATTTACTTGTATCTTCGGAGACAAGTCTGTATAATCCCCATTCCACTGACTGAGCATGCACAGTTGTAATGGTCTTAGATGAATGCGCGCAAAAGGAACTATGTCCATAGCCGCTACCATCAACCCGATCACTTCCATGCACTGAGCTATGGAAGGAAGAGGAACGGAATGAAGTATCCGACAAGAGTCTAGAAGCTTTGATTTTCTGGCCTCTGTCAGAAATATCCTCATTTCTAAGGAGTCTATTATTGTTCCCAAGAAGGGAACCCTTGTTGACGGAGATAGAGAACTCTTTTCCACGTTCACTTTCCATCCGTGAGATCTGAGAAAGGCCAGGACGATGTCCGTGTGAGCCTTTGCTTGAGGAAGGGACGACGCTTGAATCAGAATGTCGTCCAAGTAAGGTACTACAGCAATGCCCCTTGGTCTTAGCACAGCTAGAAGGGACCCTAGTACCTTTGTGAAAATCCTTGGAGCAGTGGCTAATCCGAAAGGAAGCGCCACAAACTGGTAATGCTTGTCCAGGAATGCGAACCTTAGGAACCGATGATGTTCCTTGTGGATAGGAATATGTAGATACGCATCCTTTAAATCCACCGTGGTCATGAATTGACCTTCCTGGATGGAAGGAATAATAGTTCGAATGGTTTCCATCTTGAACGATGGAACCTTGAGAAACTTGTTTAAGATCTTGAGATCTAAGATTGGTCTGAACGTTCCCTCTTTTTTGGGAACTATGAACAGATTGGAGTAGAACCCCATCCCTTGTTCTCTTAATGGAACAGGATGAATCACTCCCATTTTTAACAGGTCTTCTACACAATGTAAGAATGCCTGTCTTTTTATGTGGTCTGAAGACAACTGAGACCTGTGGAACCTCCCCCTTGGGGGAAGTCCCTTGAATTCCAGAAGATAACCTTGGGAGACTATTTCTAGCGCCCAAGGATCCAGAACATCTCTTGCCCAAGCCTGAGCGAAGAGAGAGAGTCTGCCCCCCACCAGATCCGGTCCCGGATCGGGGGCCAACATTTCATGCAGTCTTGGTAGCAGTGGCAGGTTTCTTGGCCTGCTTTCCCTTGTTCCAGCCTTGCATTGGTCTCCAAGCTGGCTTGGCTTGAGAAGTATTACCCTCTTGCTTAGAGGACGTAGCACCTCGGGCTGGTCCGTTTCTACGAAAGGGACGAAAATTAGGTTTATTTTTTGCCTTGAAAGGCCGATCCTGAGGAAGGGCGTGGCCCTTACCCCCAGTGATATCAGAGATAATCTCTTTCAAGTCAGGGCCAAACAGCGTTTTCCCCTTGAAAGGAATGTTAAGTAGCTTGTTCTTGGAAGACGCATCAGCCGACCAAGATTTCAACCAAAGCGCTCTGCGCGCCACAATAGCAAACCCAGAATTCTTAGCCGCTAACCTAGCCAATTGCAAAGTGGCGTCTAGGGTGAAAGAATTAGCCAATTTGAGAGCATTGATTCTGTCCATAATCTCCTCATAAGGAGGAGAATCACTATCGACCGCCTTTATCAGCTCATCGAACCAGAAACATGCGGCTGTAGCGACAGGGACAATGCATGCAATTGGTTGTAGAAGGTAACCCTGCTGAACAAACATCTTTTTAAGCAAACCTTCTAATTTTTTATCCATAGGATCTTTGAAAGCACAACTATCCTCTATGGGTATAGTGGTGCGTTTGTTTAAAGTGGAAACCGCTCCCTCGACCTTGGGGACTGTCTGCCATAAGTCCTTTCTGGGGTCGACCAAAGGAAACAATTTTTTAAATATGGGGGGAGGGACGAAAGGAATACCGGGCCTTTCCCATTCTTTATTAACAATGTCCGCCACCCGCTTGGGTATAGGAAAAGCTTCTGGGAGCCCCGGCACCTCTAGGAACTTGTCCATTTTACATAGCTTCTCTGGGATGACCAACTTGTCACAATCATCCAGAGTGGATAATACCTCCTTAAGCAGAATGCGGAGATGTTCCAACTTAAATTTAAATGCAATCACATCAGGTTCAGCCTGTTGAGAAATGTTCCCTGAATCAGTAATTTCTCCCTCAGACAAAACCTCCCTGGCCCCATCAGACTGGGTTAGGGGCCCTTCAGAGATATTAGTATCAGCGTTGCCATGCTCTTCAGTATCTAAAACAGAGCAGCCGCGCTTACGCTGACAAGTGTTCATTTGGGCTAAAATGTTTTTGACAGAATTATCCATTACAGCCGTTAATTGTTGCATAGTAAGGAGTATTGGCGCGCTAGATGTACTAGGGGCCTCCTGAGTGGGCAAGACTCGTGTAGACGAAGGAGGGAATGATGCAGTACCATGCTTACTCCCCTCACTTGAGGAATCATCTTGGGCATCATTGTCATTATCACATAAATCACATTTATTTAAATGAATAGGAATTCTGGCTTCCCCACATTCAGAACACAGTCTATCTGGTAGTTCAGACATGTTAAACAGGCATAAACTTGATAACAAAGTACAAAAAACGTTTTAAAATAAAACCGTTACTGTCACTTTAAATTTTAAACTGAACACACTTTATTACTGCAATTGCGAAAAAACATGAAGGAATTGTACAAAATTCACCAAATTTTCACCATAGTGTCTTAAAGCCTTAAAAGTATTGCACACCAAATTTGGAAGCTTTAACCCTTAAAATAACGGAACCGGAGCCGTTTTAAACTTTAACCCCTTTACAGTCCCTGGTATCTGTTTTGCTGAGACCCAACCAAGCCCAAAGGGGAATACGATACCAAATGACGCCTTCAGAAAGTCTTTTCTAAGTATCAGAGCTCCACACACATGCGACTGCATGCCATGCCTCTCAAAAACAAGTGCGCCACACCGGCGCGAAAATGAGGCTCTGCTTATGCTTTGGGAAAGCCCCTAAGGAATAAGGTGTCTAATACAGTGCCTGCCGATATTCTTATATCAAAATACCCAGATAAAATGATTCCTCAAGGCTAAATATGTGTTAATAATGAATCGATTTAGCCCAGAAAAGTCTACAGTCTTAATAAGCCCTTGTGAAGCCCTTATTTATGATCGTAATAAACATGGCTTACCGGATCCCATAGGGAAAATGACAGCTTCCAGCATTACATCGTCTTGTTAGAATGTGTCATACCTCAAGCAGCAAGAGACTGCATACTGTTCCCCCAACTGAAGTTAGTAGCTCTCAACAGTCCTGTGTGGAACAGCCATGGATTTTAGTTACGGTTGCTAAAATCATTTTCCTCATACAAACAGAAATCTTCATCTCTTTTCTGTTTCTGAGTAAATAGTACATACCAGCACTATTTCAAAATAACAAACTCTTGATTGAATAATAAAAACTACAGTTAAACACTAAAAAACTCTAAGCCATCTCCGTGGAGATGTTGCCTGTACAACGGCAAAGAGAATGACTGGGGTAGGCGGAGCCTAGGAGGGATCATGTGACCAGCTTTGCTGGGCTCTTTGCCATTTCCTGTTGGGGAGGAGAATATCCCACAAGTAAGGATGACGCCGTGGACCGGACACACCTATGTTGGAGAAATTAGGCTTATTTTTAGCCTTAAAAGACCTATCCTGTGGAAGGGCGTGGCCCTTTCCCCCAGTGATGTCTGAAATAATCTCTTTCAAATCAGGTCCAAATAAAGTTTTACCTTTGAAAGGAATGTTAAGTAATTTTGTCTTGGATGACACATCCGCTGACCAAGACTTTAGCCAAAGCGCTCAGCGCGCCACAATAGCAAACCCTGAATTTTTCGCCGCTAATTTTGCTAATTGCAAAGCGGCATCTAAAATAAAAGAGTTAGCCAATTTAAGTGCGTGAACTCTGTCCATAACCTCCTCATATGGAGTTTCTCTACTGAGCGACTTTTCTAGTTCCTCGAACCAGAACCACGCTGCCGTAGTGACAGGAACAATGCATGAAATTGGTTGTAGAAGGTAGCCTTGCTGTACAAAAATCTTTTTAAGCAAACCTTCCAATTTTTTATCCATAGGATCTTTGAAAGCACAACTATCTTCGATAGGAATAGTAGTGCGTTTGTTTAGAGTAGAAACTGCCCCGTCGACCTTGGGGACTGTCTGCCATAAGTCCTTTCTGGGGTCGACCATAGGAAATAATTTCTTAAATATAGGGGGAGGAACAAAAGGTATGCCGGGCTTTTCCCACTCTTTATTTACTATGTCCGCCACCCGCTTGGGTATAGGAAAAGCGTCGGGGGGCACCGGAACCTCTAGGAACCTGTCCATCTTGCATAATTTCTCTGGAATGACCAAATTGTCACAATCATCCAGAGTAGATAACACCTCCTTAAGCAGTGCGCGGAGATGTTCTAATTTAAATTTAAATGTCACAACATCAGGTTCAGCTTGATGAGAAATTTTTCCTGAATCTGAAATTTCTCCCTCAGACAAAACCTCCCTCATGGCCCCTTCAGATTGGTGTGAGGGTATGACAGAACAATTATCATCAGCGTCCTCTTGCTCTTCAGTGTTTAAAACAGAGCAATCGCGCTTTCTCTGATAAGTAGGCATTTTGGATAAAAGATTTGCTATGGAGTTATCCATTACAGACGTTAATTGTTGCATGGTAATAAGTATTGGCGCACTAGATGTACTAGGGGCCTCCTGCATGGGCAAAACTGGTGTAGACACAGTAGGAGATGATGTAGTATCATGTTTACTCCCCTCATTTGAGGAATCATCTTGGGCAATATCATTATTTGTGGCAGTACTGTCCTTACTTTGTTTGGACGCTATGGCACAATTATCACATAAATTTAAATGGGGAGACACATTTGCTTTCATACATATAGAACATAGCTTATCTGAAGGTACAGACATGTTAAACAGGCTTAAACTTGTCAACAATGCACAAAAAACGTTTTAAAATAAAACCGTTACTGTCACTTTAAATTTCAAACAGAAAACACTTTATTACTGAATATGTGAAAAAGTATGAAGGAATTGTTCAAAAATCACCAAATTTTCACCAGCCTTAAAAGTATTGCACACCAAATTTCAGAGCTTTAACCCTTAAAATAACGGAACCGGAGCCGTTTTTCAATTTAACCCCTATACAGTCCCAGATACAGTCTTTGCTAAGACCCAACCAAGCCCTGAGGGGAATACGATACCAAATGACGCCTTCTAAAAGCTTTTTCAGAGATTCTTAGATCCTCACACATGCATCTGCATGCCCTGCTCTTAAAAAACAACTGTGCATTAATGGCGCGAAAATGAGGCTCAGTCTATGACTAGAAAGGCCCCCTGACTGAAAAAGGTGTCCAATACAGTGCCTGCCGTTTTATAAACGTTCCCCAAGATTATAAATGTCAATTGTTAGCCTAAATTTGAATAATATGCACAAATAAAGCAATCGATTTAGCCCATAAAAATGTCTACCAGTTTTTTAGCCTATAATAAGCCCTTTATTCTGTTTGTTTTTGACTAAGAAAATGGCTTACCGGTCCCCATGAGGGGAAATGACAGCCTTCCAGCATTACACAGTCTTGTTAGAAATATGGCTAGTCATACCTTAAGCAGAAGAGTCTGCTAACTGTTTCCCCCAACTGAAGTTACTTCATCTCAACAGTCCTATGTGGAAACAGCAATCGATTTTAGTTACTGTCTGCTAAAATCATCTTCCTCTTACAAACAGAAATCTTCATCCTTTTCTGTTTCAGAGTAAATAGTACATACCAGCACTATTTTAAAATAACAAACACTTGATAGAAGAATAAAAACTACATTTAAACACCAAAAAACTCTTAACCATCTCCGTGGAGATGTTACCTGTACAACGGCAAAGAGAATGACTGGGGTGGGCGGAGCCTAGGAGGGATCATGTGACCAGCTTTGCTGGGACTCTTTGCCATTTCCTGTTGGGGAAGAGAATATCCCACAAGTAAGGATGACGCCGTGGACCGGACACACCAATGTTGGAGAAAATGCTGAGAAGCGCATATCAACGTAGAAATCTTAGCACAAACTTACTTCACCACCTCCATAGGAGGCAAAGTTTGTAAAAACTGAATTGTGGGTGTGGTGAGGGGGTGTATTTATAGGCATTTTGAGGTTTGGGAAACTTTGCCCCTCCTGGTAGGATTGTATATCCTATACGTCACTAGCTCACGGACTCTTGCCAATTACATGAAAGAAAAGCCCTTTTAAGGGCTATTGGTAGTTCAGCATTAGATTAGGGGGTGTTTTTATTGGGGGGGGGTTAATTTTCATAGGGATTAGGTTTAATTTTTTTATTTTTAATAATTTATTTTTTTCTGTAGTTCAATTTCTTCTGGGCAGGCTTACCAACTAGTATTTAATAAATTGTTTTACTAATTATGTACTGTAAATATTCCACATAACAATGTTCTTCACATAGGGAAATATGTTCTAAGTATTTTTATTAAATATATGTTAGAATATAGCTTTATGAACAATAAAATGTTACGCTTATTTTATTCCAGATTTTTAACACTTTTAAAAAATACATTGGCTAATTATTCTCACACTAGAATGCATCATTCCAAACACAATTTATATCAATTAATTGAATATATGCAGTTTGGCAAGTATTGCAACAGAACTGAACAAAAAAAATGATGCTTATAACAAAGAAAATCTGCTTACATTTCACATTTAAAAATGTGATAGGATTATTAGATTCACAAACCTCACTTCTTGAAGCCACAGCCCGGTGAAGAGGGGTTAACCACATATTATCCTTGGCATTTACCCGGGCTCCTGTAACAGAAAAACAGAATTTATGTTTACCTGATAAATTACTTTCTCCAACGGTGTGTCCGGTCCACGGCGTCATCCTTACTTGTGGGATATTCTCTTCCCCAACAGGAAATGGCAAAGAGCCCAGCAAAGCTGGTCACATGATCCCTCCTAGGCTCCGCCTACCCCAGTCATTCGACCGACGTTAAGGAGGAATATTTGCATAGGAGAAACCATATGATACCGTGGTGACTGTAGTTAAAGAAAATAAATTATCAGACCTGATTAAAAAACCAGGGCGGGCCGTGGACCGGACACACCGTTGGAGAAAGTAATTTATCAGGTAAACATAAATTCTGTTTTCTCCAACATAGGTGTGTCCGGTCCACGGCGTCATCCTTACTTGTGGGAACCAATACCAAAGCTTTAGGACACGGATGAAGGGAGGGAGCAAATCAGGTCACCTAAATGGAAGGCACCACGGCTTGCAAAACCTTTCTCCCAAAAACAGCCTCAGAAGAAGCAAAAGTATCAAACTTGTAAAATTTGGTAAAAGTGTGCAGTGAAGACCAAGTCGCTGCCCTACATATCTGATCAACAGAAGCCTCGTTCTTGAAGGCCCATGTGGAAGCCACAGCCCTAGTGGAATGAGCTGTGATTCTTTCAGGAGGCTGCCGTCCGGCAGTCTCGTAAGCCAATCTGATGATGCTTTTAATCCAAAAAGAGAGAGAGGTAGAAGTTGCTTTTTGACCTCTCCTTTTACCAGAATAAACAACAAACAAGGAAGATGTTTGTCTAAAATCCTTTGTAGCATCTAAATAGAATTTTAGAGCGCGAACAACATCCAAATTGTGCAACAAACGTTCCTTCTTCGAAACTGGTTTCGGACACAAAGAAGGCACGACTATCTCCTGGTTAATGTTTTTGTTAGAAACAACTTTTGGAAGAAAACCAGGTTTAGTACGTAAAACCACCTTATCTGCATGGAACACCAGATAAGGAGGAGAACACTGCAGAGCAGATAATTCTGAAACTCTTCTAGCAGAAGAAATTGCAACCAAAAACAAAACTTTCCAAGATAATAACTTAATATCAACGGAATGTAAGGGTTCAAACGGAACCCCCTGAAGAACTGAAAGAACTAAGTTGAGACTCCAAGGAGGAGTCAAAGGTTTGTAAACAGGCTTGATTCTAACCAGAGCCTGAACAAAGGCTTGAACATCTGGCACAGCTGCCAGTTTTTTGTGAAGTAACACAGACAAGGCAGAAATCTGTCCCTTCAAGGAACTTGCAGATAATCCTTTCTCCAATCCTTCTTGAAGAAAGGATAGAATCTTAGGAATCTTTACCTTGTCCCAAGGGAATCCTTTAGATTCACACCAACAGATATATTTTTTCCATATTTTGTGGTAAATTTTTCTAGTTACAGGCTTTCTGGCCTGAACAAGAGTATCAATAACAGAATCTGAGAACCCTCGTTTTGATAAGATCAAGCGTTCAATCTCCAAGCAGTCAGCTGGAGTGAGACCAGATTCGGATGTTCGAACGGACCTTGAACAAGAAGGTCTCGTCTCAAAGGTAGCTTCCATGGTGGAGCCGATGACATATTCACCAGATCTGCATACCAAGTCCTGCGTGGCCACGCAGGAGCTATCAAGATCACCGACGCCCTCTCCTGATTGATCCTGGCTACCAGCCTGGGGATGAGAGGAAACGGCGGGAATACATAAGCTAGTTTGAAGGTCCAAGGTGCTACTAGTGCATCTACTAGAGTCGCCTTGGGATCCCTGGATCTGGACCCGTAGCAAGGAACCTTGAAGTTCTGCCGAGAGGCCATCAGATCCATGTCTGGAATGCCCCACCGTTGAGTAATTTGGGCAAAGATTTCCGGATGGAGTTCCCACTCCCCCGGATGTAATGTCTGACGACTCAGAAAATCCGCTTCCCAATTTTCCACTCCTGGGATGTGGATTGCAGACAGGTGGCAGGAGTGAGTCTCCGCCCATTGAATGATTTTGGTCACTTCTTCCATCGCCAGGGAACTCCTTGTTCCCCCCTGATGGTTGATGTACGCAACAGTCGTCATGTTGTCTGATTGAAACCGTATGAACTTGGCCTTTGCTAGCTGAGGCCAAGCCTTGAGAGCATTGAATATCGCTCTCAGTTCCAGAATATTTATCGGTAGAAGAGATTCTTCCCGAGACCAAAGACCCTGAGCTTTCAGGGATCCCCAGACCGCGCCCCAGCCCATCAGACTGGCGTCGGTCGTGACAATGACCCACTCTGGTCTGCGGAAGGTCATCCCTTGTGACAGGTTGTCCAGGGACAGCCACCAACGGAGTGAGTCTCTGGTCCTCTGATTTACTTGTATCTTCGGAGACAAGTCTGTATAGTCCCCATTCCACTGACTGAGCATGCACAGTTGTAATGGTCTTAGATGAATGCGCGCAAAAGGAACTATGTCCATTGCCGCTACCATCAAACCTATTACTTCCATGCACTGCGCTATGGAAGGAAGAGGAACGGAATGAAGTGTTTGACAAGAGTTTAGAAGTTTTGTTTTTCTGGCCTCTGTCAGAAAAATCCTCATTTCTAAGGAGTCTATTATTGTTCCCAAGAAGGGAACCCTTGTCGACGGAGATAGAGAACTCTTTTCCACGTTCACTTGCCATCCGTGAGATCTGAGAAAGGCCAGGACTATGTCCGTGTGAGCCTTTGCTTGAGGAAGGGACGACGCTTGAATCAGAATGTCGTCCAAGTAAGGTACTACTGCAATGCCCCTTGGTCTTAGCACCGCTAGAAGGGACCCTAGTACCTTTGTGAAAATCCTTGGAGCAGTGGCTAATCCGAAAGGAAGCGCCACGAACTGGTAATGCTTGTCCAGGAATGCGAACCTTAGGAACCGATGATGTTCCTTGTGGATAGGAATATGTAGATACGCATCCTTTAAATCCACCGTGGTCATGAATTGACCTTCCTGGATGGAAGGAAGAATTGTTCGAATGGTTTCCATTTTGAACGATGGAACCTTGAGAAACTTGTTTAAGATCTTGAGATCTAAGATTGGTCTGAACGTTCCCTCTTTTTTGGGAACTATGAACAGATTGGAGTAGAACCCCATCCCTTGTTCTCCTAATGGAACAGGATGAATCACTCCCATATTTAACAGGTCTTCTACGCAATGTAAGAATGCCTGTCTCTTTATGTGGTCTGAAGACAATTGAGACCTGTGGAACCTCCCCCTTGGGGGAAGCCCCTTGAATTCCAGAAGATAACCTTGGGAGACTATTTCTAGTGCCCAAGGATCCAGAACATCTCTTGCCCAAGCCTGAGTGAAGAGAGAGAGTCTGCCCCCCACCAGATCCGGTCCCGGATCGGGGGCCAACATTTCATGCTGTCTTGGTAGCAGTGGCAGGTTTCTTGGCCTGCTTTCCCTTGTTCCAGCCTTGCATTGGTCTCCAGGCTGGCTTGGCTTGAGAAGTATTACCCTCTTGCTTAGAGGACGTAGCACTTGGGGCTGGTCCGTTTCTACGAAAGGGACGAAAATTAGGTTTATTTTTGGCCTTGAAAGACCTATCCTGAGGAAGGGCGTGGCCCTTACCCCCAGTGATATCAGAGATAATCTCTTTCAAGTCAGGGCCAAACAGCGTTTTCCCCTTGAAAGGAATGTTAAGGAGTTTGTTCTTGGAAGACGCATCCGCTGACCAAGATTTCAACCAAAGCGCTCTACGCGCCACAATAGCAAACCCAGAATTCTTCGCCGCTAACCTAGCCAATTGCAAAGTGGCGTCTAGGGTGAAAGAATTAGCCAATTTGAGAGCACGGATTCTGTCCATAATCTCCTCATAAGGAGGAGAATCACTATCGATCGCCTTTACTAGCTCATCGAACCAGAAACACGCGGCTGTAGTGACAGGGACAATGCATGAAATTGGTTGTAGAAGGTAACCTTGCTGAACAAACATCTTTTTAAGCAAACCTTCTAATTTTTTATCCATAGGATCTTTGAAAGCACAACTATCTTCTATGGGTATAGTGGTGCGTTTGTTTAAAGTAGAAACCGCTCCCTCGACCTTGGGGACAGTCTGCCATAAGTCCTTTCTAGGGTCGACCAAAGGAAACAATTTTTTAAATATGGGGGGAGGGACGAAAGGTATACCGGGCCTTTCCCATTCTTTATTTACAATGTCCGCCACCCGCTTGGGTATAGGAAAAGCTTCTGGGAGCCCCGGGACCTCTAGGAACTTGTCCATTTTACATAGTTTCTCTGGGATGATCAAATTCTCACAATCATCCAGAGTGGATAATACCTCCTTAAGCAGAGCGCGGAGATGTTCCAACTTAAATTTAAATGTAATCACATCGGGTTCAGCTTGTTGAGAAATTTTCCCTGAATCTGAAATTTCTCCCTCAGACAAAACCTCCCTGGCCCCCTCAGACTGGTGTAGGGGCATTTCAGAACCATTATCATCAGCGTCCTCATGCTCTTCAGTATCTAAAACAGAGCAGTCGCGCTTACGCTGATAAGTGGGCATTTTGGCTAAAATGTTTTTGATAGAATTATCCATTACAGCCGTTAATTGTTGCATAGTAAGGAGTATTGGCGCGCTAGATGTACTAGGGGCCTCCTGAGTGGGCAAGACTCGTGTAGACGAAGGAGGGAATGATGCAGTACCATGCTTACTCCCCTCACTTGAGGAATCATCTTGGGCATCATTTTCAGTGTCACATAAATCACATTTATTTAAATGAGAAGGAACCTTGGCTTCCCCACATTCAGAACACAGTCTATCTGGTAGTTCAGACATGTTAAACAGGCATAAACTTGATAACAAAGTACAAAAAATGTTTTAAAATAAAACCGTTACTGTCACTTTAAATTTTAAACTGAACACACTTTATTACTGCAATTGCGAAAAAGTATGAAGGAATTGTTCAAAATTCACCAAAATTTCACCACAGTGTCTTAAAGCCTTAAAAGTATTGCACACCAAATTTGGAAGCTTTAACCCTTAAAATAACGGAACCGGAGCCGTTTTTAACTTTAACCCCTTTACAGTCCCTGGTATCTGCTTTGCTGAGACCCAACCAAGCCCAAAGGGGAATACGATACCAAATGACGCCTTCAGAAAGTCTTTTCTATGTATCAGAGCTCCTCACACATGCGACTGCATGTCATGCTGCTCAAAAACAAGTGCGCAATACCGGCGCGAAAATGAGGCTCTGCCTATGATTAGGGAAAGCCCCTAGAGAATAAGGTGTCTAAAACAGTGCCTGCCGATATTATTTAACAAAAATACCCAGATTAAATGATTCCTCAAGGCTAAATATGTGTAATATATGAATCGATTTAGCCCAGAAAATGTCTACAGTCTTAATAAGCCCATGTGAAGCCCTTATTTACTGTCTGAATAAAAATGGCTTACCGGATCCCATAGGGAAAATGACAGCTTCCAGCATTACATCGTCTTGTTAGAATGTGTCATACCTCAAGCAGCAAAAGACTGCTCACTGTTCCCCCAACTGAAGTTAATTCCTCTCAACAGTCCTGTGTGGAACAGCCATGGATTTTAGTAACGGTTGCTAAAATCATTTTCCTCATACAAACAGAAATCTTCATCTCTTTTCTGTTTCAGAGTAAATAGTACATACCAGCACTATTTTAAAATAACAAACTCTTGATTGAATAATAAAAACTACAGTTAAACACTAAAAAACTCTAAGCCATCTCCGTGGAGATGTTGCCTGTACAACGGCAAAGAGAATGACTGGGGTAGGCGGAGCCTAGGAGGGATCATGTGACCAGCTTTGCTGGGCTCTTTGCCATTTCCTGTTGGGGAAGAGAATATCCCACAAGTAAGGATGACGCCGTGGACCGGACACACCTATGTTGGAGAAAATAAAATTAATATAAAACAACATAAATTATATTGGTAACAAGAGCCCAATCTGACTATAAATGATCTAGGACAGGAGGCGTAAAACGTATTGGTACACAGAGAGCCCTAACAGGGCAAGTCTATGGCCATGAACCTGTGGCAAGTATAAAATGCAGAGGAACTGAAAATTGTAATGGTAAAAAGAAGCAAAATGCACAGCTCTGAGGGAAATGGACGTGTGGAAATTAGGCTCAACTTTTTATAAGATTCTCTGAGATGAACAGTATAATGCTGTAATTATAAATTCAATCAGATGTAGGGGGTATTTTTCATCTTATAACAATAAATACAGTAATAACATAATTTATGCTTACCTGATAAATTCCTTTCTTCTGTTGTGTGATCAGTCCACGGGTCATCATTACTTCTGGGATATTATCTGCTCCCCTACAGGAAGTGCAAGAGGATTCACCCAGCAGAGTTGCTATATAGCTCCTCCCCTCTACGTCACCTCCAGTCATTCGACCAAAGACTAACGAGAAAGGAGAAACCAAGGGTGTAGTGGTGACTGAATTATAATTTAAAAAATATGCACCTGCCTTAAAAACAGGGCGGGCCGTGGACTGATCACACAACAGAAGAAAGGAATTTATCAGGTAAGCATAAATTATGTTTTCTTCTGTTATGTGTGATCAGTCCACGGGTCATCATTACTTCTGGGATACCAATACCAAAGCAAAAGTACACGGATGACGGGAGGGATAGGCAGGCTCATTATACAGAAGGAACCACTGCCTGAAGAACCTTTCTCCCAAAAATAGCCTCCGAAGAAGCAAAAGTGTCAAATTTGTAAAATTTGGAAAAAGTATGAAGCGAAGACCAAGTTGCAGCCTTGCAAATCTGTTCAACAGAGGCCTCATTCTTAAAGGCCCAAGTGGAAGCCACAGCTCTAGTGGAGTGAGCTGTAATTCTTTCAGGAGGCTGCTGTCCAGCAGTCTCATAGGCTAAACGTATTATGCTACGAAGCCAAAAAGAGAGAGAGGTAGCAGAAGCTTTTTGACCTCTCCTCTGTCCAGAATAAACGACAAACAGGGAAGAAGTTTGGCGAAAATCTTTAGTTGCCTGCAAGTAGAACTTGAGGGCACGAACTACATCCAGATTGTGTAGAAGACGTTCCTTCTTTGAAGAAGGATTTGGACACAAGGAGGGAACAACAATCTCTTGATTGATATTCCTGTTAGAGACAACCTTAGGTAAGAACCCAGGTTTAGTACGCAGAACTACCTTGTCTGAGTGAAAGATCAGATAAGGAGAATCACAATGTAGGGCTGATAACTCAGAGACTCTTCGAGCCGAGGAAATAGCCATTAAAAATAGAACTTTCCAAGATAACAATCTTATATCAATGGAATGAAGGGGTTCAAACGGAACACCCTGTAAAACGTTAAGAACTAAGTTTAAACTCCATGGCGGAGCAACAGTTTTAAACACAGGCTTGATCCTAGCTAAAGCCTGACAAAAGGCCTGGATGTCTGAATTTTCTGACAGACGCCTGTGTAACAAGATGGACAGAGCTGAGATCTGTCCCTTTAATGAGCTAGCCGATAAACCCTTTTCTAAACCTTCTTGTAGAAAAGACAATATCCTAGGAATCCTAACCTTACTCCAGGAGTAATCTTTGGATTCACACCAGTATAGGTATTTACGCCATATTTTATGGTAAATCTTTCTGGTAACAGGCTTCCTAGCCTGTATCAGGGTATCAATAACCGACTCAGAAAACCCACGTTTTGATAAAATCAAGCGTTCAATTTCCAAGCAGTCAGCTTCAGAGAAGTTAGACTTTGATGTTTGAATGGACCCTGAATCAGAAGGTCCTGTCTTAGAGGTAGAGACCACGGCGGACAGGATGACATGTCCACTAGATCTGCATACCAAGTCCTGCGCGGCCATGCAGGCGCTATTAGAATCACTGATGCTCTCTCCTGTTTGATTTTGGCAATCAATCGAGGAAGCAGCGGGAAGGGTGGAAACACATAAGCCATCCTGAAGTTCCAAGGTGCTGTCAAAGCATCTATCAGAACCGCTCCCGGATCCCTGGATCTGGATCCGTAGCGAGGAAGTTTGGCGTTCTGGCGAGACGCCATGAGATCTATCTCTGGTTTGCCCCAACGTCGAAGTATTTGGGCAAAGACCTCCGGATGAAGTTCCCACTCCCCCGGATGAAGAGTCTGGCGACTCAAGAAATCCGCCTCCCAGTTCTCCACTCCCGGGATGTGGATTGCTGACAGGTGGCAAGAGTGAGACTCTGCCCAGCGAATTATCTTTGATACTGCTATCATTGCTAGGGAGCTTCTTGTCCCTCCCTGATGGTTGATGTAAGCTACAGTCGTGATGTTGTCCGACTGAAACCTGATGAACCCCCGAGTCTTTAACTGGGGCCAAGCTAGAAGGGCATTGAGAACTGCTCTCAATTCCAGAATGTTTATTGGCAGGAGACTTTCCTCCTGACTCCATTGTCCCTGAGCCTTCAGAGAATTCCAGACAGCGCCCCAACCTAGAAGGCTGGCGTCTGTTGTTACAATTGTCCAGTCCGGCCTGCTGAAAGGCATCCCTCTGGACAGATGTGGCCGAGAAAGCCACCATAGAAGAGAGTTTCTGGTCTCTTGATCCAGATTCAGAGTGGGGGACAAATCTGAGTAATCCCCATTCCACTGACTCAGCATGCACAATTGCAGCGGTCTGAGATGTAGGCGTGCAAAGGGAACTATGTCCATTGCTGCTACCATTAAGCCGATCACCTCCATGCATTGAGCTACTGACGGGAGTTGAATGGAATGAAGGACACGGCATGCATTTAGAAGCTTTGTTAATCTGTCTTCTGTCAGATAAATCTTCATTTCTACGGAATCTATAAGAGTCCCCAAGAATGGAACCCTTGTGAGAGGCAAGAGAGAACTCTTCTTTTCGTTCACTTTCCATCCATGCGACCTTAGAAATGCCAGAACTAACTCTGTATGAGACTTGGCAGTTTGAAAGCTTGAAGCTTGTATCAGAATGTCGTCTAGGTACGGAGCTACCGAAATTCCTCGCGGTCTCAGAACCGCCAGAAGGGCACCCAGAACCTTTGTGAAGATTCCTGGAGCCGTAGCCAATCCGAATGGAAGAGCTACAAACTGGTAATGCCTGTCTAAGAAGGCAAACCTTAGATACCGGTAATGATCTTTGTGAATCGGTATGTGAAGGTAAGCATCCTTTAAATCCACTGTGGTCATGTACTGACCCTTTTGGATCATGGGTAAGATTGTCCGAATAGTTTCCATTTTGAACGATGGAACTCTTAGGAATTTGTTTAGGATCTTTAAATCCAAGATTGGCCTGAAAGTTCCCTCTTTTTTGGGAACCACAAACAGGTTTGAGTAAAACCCTTGTCCTTGTTCCGACCGCGGAACCGGATGGATCACTCCCATTAATAATAGATCTTGTACACAGCGTAGAAACGCGTCTTTCTTTATTTGGTTTGTTGACAACCTTGACAGATGAAATCTCCCTCGTGGGGGAGATAATTTGAAGTCTAGAAGGTATCCCTGAGATATGATCTCTAGCGCCCAGGGATCCTGGACATCTCTTGCCCAAGCCTGGGCGAAGAGAGAGAGTCTGCCCCCCACTAGATCCGGTCCCGGATCGGGGGCCCTCGGTTCATGCTGTCTTAGGGGCAGCAGCAGGTTTTCTGGCCTGCTTGCCCTTATTCCAGGACTGGTTAGGTTTCCAGCCTTGTCTGTAACGAGCAACAGCTCCTTCCTGTTTTGGTGCAGTGGAAGTTGATGCTGCACCAGCTTTGAAATTCCGAAAGGGACGAAAATTAGACTGTCTAGCCTTAGCTTTGGCTTTGTCTTGAGGTAGAGCGTGGCCCTTACCTCCTGTAATGTCAGCGATAATTTCTTTCAAACCGGGCCCAAATAAAGTTTGCCCCTTGAAAGGTATATTAAGTAATTTGGACTTAGAAGTTACATCAGCCGACCAGGATTTTAGCCACAGCGCCCTACGTGCCTGAATGGCGAATCCTGAATTCTTAGCCGTAAGTTTGGTTAAATGTACTACGGCCTCCGAAACGAATGAATTAGCTAGTTTAAGGACTCTAAGCCTGTCCGTAATGTCGTCCAGCGTAGCGGAACTAAGGTTCTCTTCCAGAGACTCAATCCAAAATGCTGCCGCAGCCGTAATCGGCGCGATGCATGCAAGGGGTTGCAATATCAAACCTTGTTGAACAAACATTTTCTTAAGGTAACCCTCTAATTTTTTATCCATAGGATCTGAAAAAGCACAGCTATCCTCCACCGGGATAGTGGTGCGCTTAGCTAAAGTAGAAACTGCTCCCTCCACCTTAGGGACCGTTTGCCATAAGTCCCGTGTGGTGGCGTCTATTGGAAACATCTTTCTAAATATTGGAGGGGGTGAGAACGGCACACCGGGTCTATCCCACTCCTTAGTAACAATTTCAGTTAATCTCTTAGGTATAGGAAAAACGTCAGTACACGGAGGTTTTCCAATTTAAATTTAAAATTTGAAATATCTGAATCCAATCTGCTTGGATCAGAACCGTCACCTACAGAATGAAGCTCTCCGTCCTCATGCTCTGCAAGCTGTGACGCAGTATCAGACATGGCCCTAGAATTATCAGCGCACTCTGTTCTCACCCCAGAGTGATCACGCTTGCCTCTTAGTTCTGGTAAATTAGCCAAAACTTCAGTCATAACAGTAGCCATATCTTGTAATGTTATCTGTAATGGCTGCCCAGATGTACTAGGCGCCATAATATCACGCACCTCCCGGGCGGGAGACGCAGGTACTGACACGTGAGGCGAGTTAGACGGCATAACTCTCCCCTCGCTGTTTGGTGAAATTTGTTCAATTTGTACAGATTGGCTTTTATTTAAAGTAGCATCAATACAGTTAGTACATAAATTTCTATTGGGCTCCACCTTGGCATTGGAACAAATGACACAGGTATCTTCCTCTGAATCAGACATGTTTAACACACTAGCAATAAACATGCAACTTGGTTACAATCTTATTTAACAAAAACGTACTGTGCCTCAAAGAAGCACTAAACGATTAAATGACAGTTGAAATAATGAACTGAAAAACAGTTATAGCATCACTCTTTAAAAACAACATAACTTGTTAGCAAAGGTTTGTTCCCATTAGTAAAGCAACACTAATTAAATTTTAAACATAAAAATCACAGAGCAACGTTTTAAAACACAGTCACTATATAAATCTCACAGCTCTGCTGAGAGAATCTACTTCCCTTCAAAGAAGTTTGAAGACCCCTGAGTTCTGTTAGAGATGAACCGGATCATGCAGAAAATATAAGTGTAACTGACTGGAAATTTTTGATGCGTAGCAAAGAGCGCCAAAAACGGCCCCTCCCCCTCACACACAGCAGTGAGAGAGAAACGAAACTGTCATAATCAAAACAAGCAAACTGCCAAGTGGAAAAATAATGCCCAAATATTTATTCACTCAGTACCTCAGAAATGCAAACGATTCTACATTCCAGCAAAAACGTTTAACATGAATTAAATACCTATTAAAAGGTTTAATGTATTTTTACAGAGTAATTCCGGTGAAATACCATCCCCAGAACACTGAAGTGTAGAGTATACATACATGTCATTATAACGGTATAGCAGGATTTTCTCATCAATTCCATTCAGAAAATAAAAACTGCTACATACCTCAATGCAGATTCAACTGCCCGCTGTCCCCTGATCTGAAGCTTTTACCTCCCTCAGATGGCCGAGAAACAGCAATATGATCTTAACTACTCCGGTTAAAATCATAAGAAAAACTCTGGTAGATTCTTCTTCAAACTCTGCCAGAGAAGTAATAACACGCTCCGGTGCTATTGTAAAATAACAAACTTTTGATTGAAGTTATAAAAACTAAGTATAATCACCATAGTCCTCTCACACCTCCTATCTAGTCTTTGGGTGCAAGAGAATGACTGGAGGTGACGTAGAGGGGAGGAGCTATATAGCAACTCTGCTGGGTGAATCCTCTTGCACTTCCTGTAGGGGAGCAGATAATATCCCAGAAGTAATGATGACCCGTGGACTGATCACACATAACAGAAGAAAGCAGGTTTGTAACTAAGTTTTCCTAGTAAGAGAAAAATGTCTATATCTAATACAAGACTGCCCCTTATTTTATCTATTAGTCAATGTTTGATTTAAAGTTTGTAACTTCACACATCTGTTAATAGGGACTTGTTAGTAAGTGTTTGTTACCGGTCTCTTGTTTGGGTAATAAAGTAAAAGTTCCTTAGGTAGATCCAAAAATCCTTAAGTAACGTTAAATGTAAAATGTCTCAAGAGAGTCGTATTCACCGGAATCCGAAAACTATTTTAATTTACTGCTTTCTTTGACCTTATCCTCCGTATAGTGTATTCACGTCCTGCTCGGCATCCTCTCTGTTGACTCTGGTCTCTGCTTGTGACGTATTTTGATCACGTGTTGGGTTTTGTCCAATGGGGAAGTCAGATTACTGGTCTATTAAGTTAGAAAACTCTCAGTGTCTTAGTTACGATATCTTTCGATCAATCTTATTCTGGAGAATAAGATTGATCGAAAGATATCATGGACAAGGACAGAGGCACTAACAACAGGAACTAGATTAAACTTAATGTCAGGGTAGGGAGTGGTCTTTGAAGCAGCCTTTTATAGGAGAGCAGAACTACCTACAGCTGACAAGCAGGTGGAGCCAGAGAGCTATCCACTGCAGATAACAGGTCTCCAAAAACGTCCAGAGAATACAAAGCCCTCTGGTGGCACAGGAACAAGGAAACAGGCTGCGAAATCAGGAGTCTCATGGCTGTAACAGCCATGGCTGTAACAGTACTCCCTCCCCAAGGATACCCTCTGGGCGCCTTAGCTTCTTCATACACTTGAAAGTCTTCTTTCTAAGGTGGATGGAGTCCCATCAGAGGCCAGACTAAAATCGGGGTATTATTTTGGTTGAAGGGCCCTGCTGAAGAAGATCCTGGCAGAAATGGCTCCATCCACCTTAGAATGGTTTCCCAAAGTTCTAAAGTAGAAGCTGGAAACGGAAACATCTTAAATTTTGGAGAAGGCAGGAAGGGGACTCCAGGTTTCTCACATTCCTAGATATAATCTCAAACACTGTGTCTGGAACAGGAAAAACATCTACAGACTTAGGTTTTGCTTTAAAAATGAGATCTAATTGTTTTACAGCCTTATCCTCTATCGGCTTAGTGTCCTGAACCCCTTAAGTCTGTAATACTTCCTTAAGTAACAAACGCAAGTGCTCAAACTTAAAGTTAAATGCCGTCTCTTCAAGTTCCTGATTTGAATTAGAAGGCAAATTCTCTGAAGATAGTTAAACCGCAAAATATAAAATAGAAACCTCAGAATCTGAATCATGAACTACCTTGGCAGAAGCAGATAAATTAGGTAAATTGCCTCTAGCAGAAGAACTAGAGGAAATAAGTTTGCACTTACTCTTACTTGAAGGTGGCATCGCTACCAAAACCTCAGATATAGTGAACCTTATGTAGTCCTTGAAACCCAGTGAAAATTCTGTAGAACTTCCCTGAGAACAGTTCACAGATTGAGGTCTGTTTAGTATACACAGAAGTAAGAATTTGAGAATGCAATACTAAATTTAAACAGGTTTTGCAAAGTTGAACTGGAGGTCAGACAGCAGCCGATTTGCAAAACATGGACTTGTTGGTAGGAATTATAAAATTTGTAGATCTACCCTCTAGAGGGTCTGATCCAGAAGGGACAGTTCCAGTCTGCTCCATCACAGTAAATTAAGCAGAGAAAATACAGAGTAACACACAAGTGTAAAGTATAAAACAAATGACATGTACACTAAGGGCTCGATTTATCAAGCCATTTCAATTGACAGCTCCTGCCCACGTGTGACTGGCTGTGCGCAAGAAAGGGGCGGGATTGCACGCAAGCAAAAAATAGCACTTGTATGCAATGGTAAATTCCGGCAGCGGATTGGTGCCCACAAGAAGAGAGCTTGTGCGGACAGGGGCGAATAAGTACGCCCCTGTCCGCACTTGATTGATATATCATGCCCTAAAATAGCACACTAGATAGTATTGCAATCATGAACTAAAGTACAAATGGTATCAAGCGTGCAAGAGAAAACAGTTTACTTTTAACTTGTAATACGAGCACAACCCAAGGCGCACAAAAAGCTTACTTCTAGCGCAGTTAACACTCAAACAGGAGCCTTAAATAACGTTCCAATTGTAATCTGGCCCTAAATAATTACAAACAATGGACTATGAAGATCACATAAGATTGTTGTTTTTTTTTAATGAATGTTTATTATATACCATCTGTTCTATAACAGCTCTTCAAATATAGGGGCCTATTTATCAAGCCGTCAACCACAAAAACGCTGGAATTCCGCAGCGTAATTGTGACAAGCCTGATTCGCCTTATTTATCAAAGACTACAGACCGGAAAAAGTAGAATTTTGTGATGTAACATACGATCTGCCGGTCTCAGTCCGACTTAGATCGATGCTTACGTCACTACAGATGTTCCGAATGCAAATTCGGCACTATCTGACTACTTTTGCTACTTATCAAATAACTACCAGGTACCTTCGCCACTATTCCGGCCCAGCGTACCTGGTTTTCAATCCGCCGCCCTGGAGAATCAATGGGAGTCTGAAAGCAGCGAAAGCTCATGTTCGCTGCTGCCCAATATCCCATTGATTCCTATGGGAGAATAGTTACGTTTACACCTAACACCCTAACATGTACCCAAAGTCTAAACACCCCTAATCTGCCGCCCCCTACACCGCCGCCACCTATATTATACTTATTAACCCCTAATCTGCCGTCCCCAACGTTGCCTTCACTATATTAAATGTATTAACCCCTAAACCTAAGTCTAACCCTAACACTCCCTAACTTAAATCTAATTTAAATAAATCTAAATAAAATTACTATCATTAACTACATTATTCCTATTTAAAACTAAATATTTACCTGTAAAATAAACCCTAAGCTAGCTACAATATAACTACTAGTTACATTGTATCTAGCTAAGGGTTTATTTTAATTTTATAGGCAAGTCTGTATTTATTTTAACTAGGTAGAATAGTTACTAAATAGTTATTAACTATTTAATAACTACCTAGCTAAAATAAATACCTAACCTAAGTTACAATAACACCTAACACTACACTATAATTAAACAAATTAACTAAATTAAATACAATTAACTAAATTATATACAATTATCTAAAGTACAAAAAAAAACAACACTAAATTACAGAAAATAAAAAACAAATTACAGAAATTTAAACTAATTACACCTAATCTAATAGTCCTATCAAAATAAAAAAGCCCCCCCCCCCCCAAAATAAAAAACCCTAGCCTAAACTAAACTACCAATAGCCCTTAAAAGGGCCTTTTGCGGGGTATTGCCCCAAAGTAATCAGCTCTTTTACCTGTAAAAAAAAATACAAACAACCCCCTCAACAGTAAAACCCACCACCCACACAGCCAACCCCCCCAAATAAAATACTATCTAAAAACCGTAAGCTCCCCATTGCCCTGAAAAGGGCATTTGGATGGGCATGGCTCTTAAAAAGGGCAGTTAGCTCTTTTGCAGGCCCAAAGCCCTAACCTAAAAAAAAACCCCACCCAATACACCCTTAAAAAAACCTAACACTAACCCCCTGAAGTTCGACGGCAGAAGTCTTCATCCAGACGGCATCTTCTATCTTCATCCTTCCGGCACGGAGCGGGTCCATCTTCAAGACATCCGACACGGAGCATTCTCTTCTGCCGACGACTACCCGACGAATGAAGTTTCCTTTAAGTGACGTCATCCAAGATGGCGTCCCTTAGATTCCGATTGGCTGATAGAATTCTATCAGCCAATCGGAATTAAGGTAGAAAAAATCCTATTGGCTGATCCAATCAGCCAATAGGATTGAGCTTGCATTCTATTGGCTGATTGGAACAGCCAATAGAATGTGAGCTCAATCCTATTGGCGGATTGCATCAGCCAATAGGATTTTTTCTACCTTAATTCCGATTGGCTGATAGAATTCTATCAGCCAATCGGAATCTAAGGGACGCCATCTTGGATGACGTCACTTAAAGGAACCTTCATTTGTCGGGTAGTCGTCGGCAGAAGAGGATGCTCCGCGTCGGATGTGTTGAAGATGGACCCGCTCCGCGCCGAATGGATGAAGATAGAAGATGCCGTTTGGATGAAGACTTCTGCAGTCTGGAGGACCACTTCTGCCCGGCTTGGATGAAGACCACTTCTGCCCGGCTTGGATGAAGACCACTTCGCCTGACTTGGATGAAGACGTCTCCCGGTAAGTCGATCTTCAGGTGGTTAGTGTTAGGTTTCTTTAAGAGTGTATTGGGTGGGTTTTATTTTTAGGTTAGGACTTTGGGCCGCAAAAGAGCTAACTGCCCTTTTAAGGGCAATGCCCATCCAAATGCCCTTTTCAGGGCAATGGGGAGCTTAGATTTTTTAGATAGTATTTTATTTGGGGGGGGGTTGGTTGTGTGGGTGGTGGGTTTTACTGTTGGGGGGGTTGTTTGTATTTTTTTTTACAGGTAAAAGAGCTGATTACTTTGGGGCAATGCCCTGCAAAAGGCCCTATTGGTATTTAGTTTAGGCTAGGGGTTTTTTAATTTTTTTTTGGGGGGGGGGCTTTTTTATTTTGATAGGGCTATTAGATTAGGTGTAATTAGTTTAAATTTCTGTAATTTGTTTTTTATTTTCTGTAATTTAGTGTTTGTTTTTTTGTACTTTAGATAATTGTATATAATTTAGTTAGTTGTATTTAATTTAGTTAATTTATTTAATTATAGTGTAGTGTTAGGTGTTATTGTAACTTAGGTTAGGTTTTATTTTACAGGTACTTTTGTATTTATTTTAGCTAGGTAGTTATTAAATAGTTAAGAACTATTTAGTAACTATTCTACCTAGCTAAAATAAATACAAACTTGCCTGTAAAATAAAAATAAACCCTAAGCTAGCGACAATATAACTAATAGTTACATTGTAGCTAGCTTAGGGTTTATTTTATAGGTATTTAGTTTTAAATAGGAATAATTTAGGTAATGATAGTAATTTTATTTAGATTTATTTAAATTAGATTTAAATTAGGGGTGTTAGGTTTAGGGGTTAATAAATTTAATAGAGTGGCAACGACGTTGGGGACGGCAGATTAGGGGTTAATAAGTATAATGTAGGTGGCGGTGGTGTAGGGGGGGAAGATTAGGGGTTAATAACATAATGTAGGTGGCGGTGGGCTCCGGGAGCGGCAGGATAGGGGTTAATAAGTTTATTAGAGTGGCGGTGGGCTCCGGGAGCGGCGGTTTATGGTTTAATAACTTTATTTAGTTGCGGTGGGCTCCGGGAATGGCGGGATGGGGGTTAAACAGTTTAGTATAGTGGTGGTGTTTAGTGACAGTATACCAATAAAGCTGGGAAAAAGCCGAAGAGCAGCGAGATCGATGACTGTTAGTTAACAACAGTCCGCTGCTCATTGCCCCGTACTTGGTGCGCGGCTTTTTGACAGCTTTTTTGGTAACTTTGGAGAGCGTATTCAGGTCCGCAGCAGCGAGGTTAGGCGATCTTAGGCAAGAGTATTGGTGCCTTCGAATGCAAGTGACGGCTTGATAAATAGGCCCCATAGAGTACAACGGGGAACGTGACAACGTTAACCATCAAGAAAGAAATGGGTGAAGCTGCGCAACCCAAGAAGTCAGAGCAAGATCCAAATTATATACCAGGCTGGATCACGGAATGCTGCACAATAATAATTTGGGTAAGAACACACTAACAGCTAGATTACGAGTTTTGCGTTATGAGTGAAAAAGCATTGTTATGCTTCATAACGATGCTTTTTTACTAACGCGGCTATTACAAGTCTTGTCAGAATAGGTGTATCGCACACCTTTTTGGCGGTCACGCAACATCAGTACCGCACTTGAACAAAAGTCCTTTTTCAATGGGACTCCCATAGCGCTGGTGGTATTACGAGTTTTGATGTGAGGCCAAAAAGTGAGCGGTACAGCCTAAAATGACAAGATCCATACCTCCATCTAAAGTCAGTAGTTATGAGTTTTATGCTACAAAGCTGTAACATAAAACTCACAACTAAACTGTCACAAAGTGAACTAACACCCATAAACTACCTATTAACCCCTAAACCGAGGCCCTCCCGCATCACAAACACTATAATAAATGTATTAACCCCTAATCGCCGCCACTGTAAAAACATATTAACCCCTATTCCGCCACTTCCCGACATTATCACCACTATAATAAAATTATTAACCCCTAAACCACCGCCCTCCTGCATCGCAAACACTATTTAAATATTATTAACCCCTAATCTGCCGTCTGCCCACACTGCTGCTATAATAAACCTATTAACCCCTACACCTAACATAACCCTAACCCTAAGCATAACCCTAACGTAACCCTAAGCCTAACACCCCCTAACTTAAATATAATTAAAATAAATCTAAATAAAACTTACAATTATTAACTAAATAATACCTATTTAAAAATAAATACTTACCTATAAAATAAAACCTAAGCTAGCTACAAAATAACTAATAGTTATAATACTGTAGCTATCTTAGGTTTTATTTTTATTTCACAAGTAAGTTTGTATTTATTTTAACTAGGTAGACTAGTTAGTAAATAGTTATTTACTATTTACTAACTACCTAGTTAAGATAAAACAGAATTTATGTTTACCTGATAAATTTCTTTCTCCAACGGTGTGTCCGGTCCACGGCGTCATCCTTACTTGTGGGATATTCTCTTCCCCAACAGGAAATGGCAAAGAGCCCAGCAAAGCTGGTCACATGATCCCTCCTAGGCTCCGCCTACCCCAGTCATTCGACCGACGTTAAGGAGGAATATTTGCATAGGAGAAACCATATGGTACCGTGGTGACTGTAGTTAAAGAAAATAAATTATCAGACCTGATTAAAAAACCAGGGCGGGCCGTGGACCGGACACACCGTTGGAGAAAGAAATTTATCAGGTAAACATAAATTCTGTTTTCTCCAACATAGGTGTGTCCGGTCCACGGCGTCATCCTTACTTGTGGGAACCAATACCAAAGCTTTAGGACACGGATGAAGGGAGGGAGCAAATCAGGTCACCTAAATGGAAGGCACCACGGCTTGCAAAACCTTTCTCCCAAAAATAGCCTCAGAAGAAGCAAAAGTATCAAACTTGTAAAATTTGGTAAAAGTGTGCAGTGAAGACAAAGTCGCTGCCCTACATATCTGATCAACAGAAGCCTCGTTCTTGAAGGCCCATGTGGAAGCCACAGCCCTAGTGGAATGAGCTGTGATTCTTTCGGGAGGCTGCCGTCCGGCAGTCTCGTAAGCCAATCTGATGATGCTTTTAATCCAAAAAGAGAGAGAGGTAGAAGTTGCTTTTTGACCTCTCCTTTTACCTGAATAAACAACAAACAAGGAAGATGTTTGTCTAAAATCCTTTGTAGCATCTAAATAGAATTTTAGAGCGCGAACAACATCCAAATTGTGCAACAAACGTTCCTTCTTTGAAACTGGTTTCGGACACAGAGAAGGTACGATAATCTCCTGGTTAATGTTTTTGTTAGAAACAACTTTTGGAAGAAAACCAGGTTTAGTACGTAAAACCACCTTATCTGCATGGAACACCAGATAAGGAGGAGAACACTGCAGAGCAGATAATTCTGAAACTCTTCTAGCAGAAGAAATTGCAACTAAAAACAAAACTTTCCAAGATAATAACTTAATATCAACGGAATGTAAGGGTTCAAACGGAACCCCCTGAAGAACTGAAAGAACTAAATTGAGACTCCAAGGAGGAGTCAAAGGTTTGTAAACAGGCTTGATTCTAACCAGAGCCTGAACAAAGGCTTGAACATCTGGCACAGCTGCCAGCTTTTTGTGAAGTAACACCGACAAGGCAGAAATCTGTCCCTTCAGGGAACTTGCAGATAATCCTTTTTCCAATCCTTCTTGAAGGAAGGATAGAATCCTAGGAATCTTAACCTTGTCCCAAGGGAATCCTTTAGATTCACACCAACAGATATATTTTTTCCAAATTTTGTGGTAAATCTTTCTAGTTACAGGCTTTCTGGCCTGAACAAGAGTATCGATAACAGAATCTGAGAATCCTCGCTTCGATAAAATCAAGCGTTCAATCTCCAAGCAGTCAGCTGGAGTGAAACCAGATTCGGATGCTCGAACGGACCCTGAACAAGAAGGTCTCGTCTCAAAGGTAGCTTCCAAGGTGGAGCCGATGACATATTCACCAGATCTGCATACCAAGTCCTGCGTGGCCACGCAGGAGCTATCAAGATCACCGACGCCCTCTCCTGATTGATCCTGGCTACCAGCCTGGGGATGAGAGGAAACGGCGGGAACACATAAGCTAGTTTGAAGGTCCAAGGTGCTACTAGTGCATCCACTAGAGCCGCCTTGGGATCCCTGGATCTGGACCCGTAGCAGGGAACTTTGAAGTTCTGACGAGAGGCCATTAGATCCATGTCTGGAATGCCCCACAGCTGAGTGACTTGGGCAAAGATTTCCGGATGGAGTTCCCACTCCCCCGGATGCAATGTCTGACGACTCAGAAAATCCGCTTCCCAATTTTCCACTCCCGGGATGTGGATAGCAGACAGGTGGCAGGAGTGAGACTCCGCCCATAGAATAATCTTGGTCACTTCTTCCATCGCTAGGGAACTCCTTGTTCCCCCCTGATGGTTGATGTACGCAACAGTCGTCATGTTGTCTGATTGAAACCGTATGAACTTGGTCCTCGCTAGCTGAGGCCAAGCCTTGAGAGCATTGAATATCGCTCTCAGTTCCAGAATATTTATCGGTAGAAGAGATTCTTCCCGAGACCAAAGACCCTGAGCTTTCAGGGATCCCCAGACCGCGCCCCAGCCCATCAGACTGGCGTCGGTCGTGACAATGACCCACTCTGGTCTGCGGAATGTCATCCCTTGTGACAGGTTGTCCAGGGACAGCCACCAACGGAGTGAGTCTCTGGTCCTCTGATTTACTTGTATCTTTGGAGACAAGTCTGTATAGTCCCCATTCCACTGACTGAGCATGCACAGTTGTAATGGTCTTAGATGAATGCGCGCAAAAGGAACTATGTCCATTGCCGCTACCATCAACCCGATCACTTCCATGCACTGAGCTACGGAAGGAAGAGGAACGGAATGAAGTATCCGACAAGAGTCCAGAAGTTTTGTTTTTCTGGCCTCTGTTAGAAAAATCCTCATTTCTGAGGAGTCTATAATTGTTCCCAAGAAGGGAACCCTTGTTGACGGGGATAGAGAACTCTTTTCCACGTTCACTTTCCAGCCGTGAGATCTGAGAAAGGCCAGGACGATGTCCGTGTGAGCCTTTGCTTGAGGGAGGGACGACGCTTGAATCAGAATGTCGTCCAGGTAAGGTACTACTGCAATGCCCCTTGGTCTTAGCACCGCTAGAAGGGACCCTAGTACCTTTGTGAAAATCCTTGGAGCAGTGGCTAATCCGAAAGGAAGCGCCACAAACTGGTAATGTTTGTCCAGGAATGCAAACCTTAGGAACCGATGATGTTCCTTGTGGATAGGAATATGTAGATACGCATCCTTTAAATCCACCGTGGTCATGAATTGACCTTCCTGGATGGAAGGAAGGATAGTTCGAATGGTTTCCATCTTGAACGATGGAACCTTGAGAAATTTGTTTAAGATCTTGAGATCTAAGATTGGTCTGAACGTTCCCTCTTTTTTGGGAACTATGAACAGATTGGAGTAGAACCCCATCCCTTGTTCTCTTAATGGAACAGGATGAATCACTCCCATTTTTAACAGGTCTTCTACACAATGTAAGAACGCCTGTCTTTTTATGTGGTCTGAAGACAACTGAGACCTGTGGAACCTCCCCCTTGGGGGAAGTCCCTTGAATTCCAGAAGATAACCCTGGGAGACTATTTCTAGCGCCCAAGGATCCAGAACATCTCTTGCCCAAGCCTGAGCGAAGAGAGAGAGTCTGCCCCCCACCAGATCCGGTCCCGGATCGGGGGCCAATATTTCATGCTGTCTTGGTAGCAGTGGCAGGTTTCTTGGCCTGCTTTCCCTTGTTCCAGCCTTGCATTGGTCTCCAAGCTGGCTTGGCTTGAGAAGTATTACCCTCTTGCTTAGAGGACGTAGCACTTTGGGCTGGTCCGTTTTTACGAAAGGGACGAAAATTAGGTCTATTTTTTGCCTTGAAAGGCCGATCCTGAGGAAGGGCGTGGCCCTTACCCCCAGTGATATCAGAGATAATCTCTTTCAAGTCAGGGCCAAACAGCGTTTTCCCCTTGAAAGGAATGTTTAGTAGCTTGTTCTTGGAAGACGCATCAGCCGACCAAGATTTCAACCAAAGCGCTCTGCGCGCCACAATAGCAAACCCAGAATTCTTAGCCGCTAACCTAGCCAATTGCAAAGTGGCGTCTAGAGTGAAAGAATTAGCCAATTTGAGAGCATTGATTCTGTCCATAATCTCCTCATAAGGAGGAGAATCACTATCGAGCGCCTTTATCAGTTCATCAAACCAGAAATATGCGGCTGTAGTGACAGGGACAATGCATGAAATGGGTTGTAGAAGGTAACCCTGCTGAACAAACATCTTTTTAAGCAAACCTTCTAATTTTTTATCCATAGGATCTTTGAAAGCACAACTATCCTCTATGGGTATAGTGGTGCGTTTGTTTAAAGTAGAAACCGCTCCCTCGACCTTGGGGACTGACTGCCATAAGTCCTTTCTGGGGTCGACCATAGGAAACAATTTTTTAAATATGGGGGGAGGGACGAAAGGAATACCGGGCCTTTCCCATTCTTTATTAACAATGTCCGCCACCCGCTTGGGTATAGGAAAAGCTTCTGGGAGCCCCGGCACCTCTAGGAACTTGTCCATTTTACATAGTTTCTCTGGGATGACCAACTTTTCACAATCATCCAGAGTGGATAATACCTCCTTAAGCAAAATGCGGAGATGTTCCAACTTAAATTTAAATGTAATCACATCAGATTCAGCCTGATGAGAAATGTTCCCTGAATCAGTAATTTCTCCCTCAGACAAAACCTCCCTGGCCCCCTCAGATTGGGTTAGGGGCCCTTCAGAGATATTAATATCAGCGTCGTCATGCTCTTCAGTAACTAAAACAGAGCAGCCACGCTTACGCTGACAAGGGTTCATTTTGGCTAAAATGTTTTTGACAGAATTATCCATTACAGCCGTTAATTGTTGCATAGTAAGGAGTATTGGCGCGCTAGATGTACTAGGGGCCTCCTGAGTGGGCAAGACTCGTGTAGACGAAGGAGGGAATGATGCAGTACCATGCTTACTCCCCTCACTTGAGGAATCATCTTGGGCATCATTGTCATTATCACATAAATCACATTTATTTAAATGAATAGGAATTCTGGCTTCCCCACATTCAGAACACAGTCTATCTGGTAGTTCAGACATGTTAAACAGGCATAAACTTGATAAGAAAGTACAAAAAACGTTTTAAAATAAAACCGTTACTGTCACTTTAAATTTTAAACTGAACACACTTTATTACTGCAATTGCGAAAAAACATGAAGGAATTGTTCAAAATTCACCAAAATTTCACCACAGTGTCTTAAAGCCTTAAAAATATTGCACACCAAATTTGGAAGCTTTAACCCTTAAAATAACGGAACCGGAGCCGTTTTAAGCTTTAACCCCTTTACAGTCCCTGGTATCTGCTTTGCTGAGACCCAACCAAACCCAAAGGGGAATACGATACCAAATGACGCCTTCAGAAAGTCTTTTCTAAGTATCAGAGCTCCTCTCACATGCGACTGCATGCCATGCCTCTCAAAAACAAGTGCGCCACACCGGCGCGAAAATGAGACTCTGCTTATGCTTTGGGAAAGCCCCTAAGAAATAAGGTGTCTAATACAGTGCCTGCCGATATTATTATATCAAAATACCCAGATAAAATGATTCCTCAAGGCTAAATATGTGTTAATAATGAATCGATTTAGCCCAGAAAAGTCTACAGTCTAAATAAGCCCTTGTGAAGCCCTTATTTACGATCGTAATAAACATGGCTTACCGGATCCCATAGGGAAAATGACAGCTTCCAGCATTACATCGTCTTGTTAGAATGTGTCATACCTCAAGCAGCAAGAGACTGCACACTGTTCCCCCAACTGAAGTTAATTGCTCTCAACAGTCCTGTGTGGAACAGCCATGGATTTTAGTTACGGTTGCTAAAATCATTTTCCTCATACAAACAGAAATCTTCATCTCTTTTCTGTTTCTGAGTAAATAGTACATACCAGCACTATTTCAAAATAACAAACTCTTGATTGAATAATAAAAAACTACAGTTAAACACTAAAAAACTCTAAGCCATCTCCGTGGAGATGTTGCCTGTACAACGGCAAAGAGAATGACTGGGGTAGGCGGAGCCTAGGAGGGATCATGTGACCAGCTTTGCTGGGCTCTTTGCCATTTCCTGTTGGGGAAGAGAATATCCCACAAGTAAGGATGACGCCGTGGACCGGACACACCTATGTTGGAGAAATACTAATTTACCTGTAAAATAAAACCTAACCTGCCTTACATAAAACCTAACATTACAATAAAATAAATTAAATTAATCAAATACAATTATCTAAATTTATCTAAATCGGGGGTAAATGTTAGGTTTTTTAAAGGGTTTATTGGGTGGGTTTTATTTTTAGCTTAGGGTTTGGGCAATGTAAAATAGCTAAATGACCTTTTAAGGGCAATGCCAATCCAAATGCCCTTTTCAGGGCAATGGTTAGCTTAGGTTTATGTAGATAGAATTTTATTTGGGGGGTTAGGTTGTGTGGGTGGTGGGTTTTACTGTTGGGGGTTGTTTGTATTTTTTTTTACAGTTAAAAGAGCTGATTTCTTTGGGGCAATGCCCCGCAAAAGGCCCTTTTAAGGTCATTCGCAGTTTAGTGTAGGCTAGGTTTTTTTTATTTTGGGTGGGCTTTTTTATTTTGATAGGGCTATTAGAGTAAGTGTAATTCTTTTTTATTTTTGATAATTTGTTTTTTTTATTTTGTGTAATTTAGTGGGGTTTTTTGTTTGTAATTTAGATAATTGTATTTTATTAATTTAATTTATATTATTGTAATGTCAGCTTTTAGTGTAAGGCAGGTTAGATTTTATTTAACAGGTAACTTTGTATTTATTTTAGCTAGGAAATTATTAAATAGTTAATAACTATTTACTAACTAGTCTACCTAGTTAAAATAAATACAAACTTACCTGTGAAATAAAAATAAAACCTAAGCTAGCTACAATATAACTATTAGTTATTTTGTAGCTAGCTTAGGTTTTATTTTACAGGTAAGTTTGTATTTAGTTTTAAATAGGTATTATTTAGTTAATAATTGAAAGTTTTATTTAGATTGATTTTAATTATATTTAAGTTAGGGGGTGTTAGGGTTGGGGTTACGTTAGGGTAAGGGTTATGCTTAGGGTTACGTTAGGGTTCGGTTTAGGGGTTAATATATTTATTTAGTGTTAGTGAGGTTGGAGGCCAGAGGTTTAGGGGTTAATAACTTTAGTATAGTGACGGTGACATTGGAGGCGGCAGATTAGGGGTTAATAACTGTAATGTAGGTGGCGGCGATGTTAAGGGCGGCAGATTAGGGGTTAATAAGTGTATTTAGGTGGCGGCGATGTCAGGAGCGGCAGATTAGGGGTTAATAGTTTTATGTAGGTGGCGGCGATGTTAGGGGCAGCAGATTAGGGGTGTTTAGACGTGGTTTTTATGTTAGGGTGTTAGGTTTAAACATAACTTTTTCTTTCCCCATAGACATCAATGGGGCTGCGTTACGGAACTTTTGTTTCCGCGATCGCAGGTGTTAGGCTTTTTTTTGCCGGCTCTCCCCATTGATGTCTATGGGGAAATCGTGTACGAGCATGTCAAAGCATCGCTTGTATTTGGGTGAAGCATGGAGCTCAACACCACCATATCACCCGTGCAAGACTTTTTTTTTAGTAAACCTGTAATAGCATTGCTATAGGGAGGTTTAATACCGTCGCTTTTGTGGCAGTTGTTAATTTCCCTATAGTGCTCAAAACTCGTAATCTAGCTGTAAATTAACAAAATAATTGCAAATCTGTTACAACTGCAGTAAACATAAGATGCTTAAAATAACTCATGCGGTGTTTCCCAACCATCTCATTTACATGGTTTATAAATAATTTGTTTACTCCAAAGATTTGACCAATCTGTGATCCCTTAAATAAAAAGTTGAGAAACAAATACAACGACCCATTACAGAGACCACAGGCATGTCCCATGGGATCTTAGACAAATCTTAATTCTCATGAAGAGCAGGCAACATCTTACATTTACAGTGGAACAAGGCTAGAATAGATTACTTTTAACAGTAAGAGAGACATGAGTGTATTGACACAAGATACCAATGAACTAGTTCAACAGGTTTATACAGTTACTAGTCCTAAAGCCCGTGTACACGGGCCATTTTTTGCAGTACAGCGGTTCAACCCCTTGCTCTATCTCTATCCCCCCTCTCTTTTGCTCTCTCTGCCCCCTCTCTTTTGCTCTCTCTCCCCCCTCTATTCTGCTCTCTCTCCCCCTCTCTCCTGCTCTCTCTCCCCCTCTCTCTATTTTGCTCTCTATCTCCCCCTCTCTTTTGCTCTCTCCCTCTCTCTTTTGCTCTCTCCTCCCTGTCTTTTGCTCTTTCCTCCCTCTCTTTTGCTCTCTCTCTCTCTCTCGCCCCCCTCTCTCCTCCTTTTTTTTGCTGCCTCTCTCCCTCTCTTTTGCTCTCTCTATCCCCCCTCTTTTGCTCTCTCCCCCCTCTCTTTTGCTCTCTCTCCCGCTCTCTTTTGCTCTATCTCTCCCCCCTCTCTATTGCTCTCTCTCTCCCCCCTCTTTTGCTTTCTCTATCCCCCCTCTTTTGCTATCTCTCTCCCCCCTTTCTTTTGCTCTATTTCCCCCTCTCTGTTGCTGTCTCTCTCCTCTCTCTTTTGCTCTTTCTCTACCCCTCTCTTTTGCTCTCTCTCTCCCCCCTCTCTCTCCCCTCTCTTTTTGCATTCTCTCTCTCCCCCTCTCTCTTTTGCCCTCTCTACCCTCTCTTTTGTGCTCTCCCCCTCTTTTGCTCCCCCTCCCCCTCTCTTTTGCTCTCTCTCTCTCCCTCCTCTCTTCTGCGCTCTCTCTCCCCTCTCTTTTGCGCTTTCCATCCTCTATTTTGCGCTCTCTCCGTCTCTTTTGCTCTCTCTATCCCCCCACTTTTGCTCTCTCTATCCCCCCTCTTTTGCTCTCTCTATTCCCCTCTTTTGAACTCTCCCTTTCATGTCCGCACGGCCCCGCACACGTCACACACGACCCCGCCCTGTCACGGCCACGTCACGCCAGATCGTCCCCACCCCCCGTCACGCCTGGTCAGTGTAGATGCCAGGCCAGTCTGTTTAATGCCAGGTGTGTTTGTCCTCGCTCAGTCTCTACTACGTATGACAGCTTTGGACAAACACACTTGGTCTTTTATATTATAGAATTATTATGCACAGACATATAAATTACCTTTCAGAGCCACATGTGTAACAGACACTAAAAGCCAGAGAATATGTGCATTTGCTTTTAATTGGAACCTTTATTTTGCTCCTTTTACGTGAAACTTTTGCAATGACAGACCAATAGTATTTTATTCATTAATTGTGATGGGAAGATACTGTACTTACAAGAGTAATAATGTCTGTCCAGGCTACAGTTTCTTCAAGGCCTGCTAATCCTAATAGATGTATACCATCTTGTGATTTCAGTAATAGTTTATGATAGTTTGCTGTTTGCCACACTGCTCAGTGCAGCTTTGTTCCTGTGCAATATTGCTTGCTAGTTAGGAAAGTTTATGAAAAGTTAAATGTTTATGAAAAGTTAAATTTTTTAGCTTCCAGTTTTGTAGACTCTGCTCTGGGTCTCCTGCTCAGGCTCCTTTTGGCCAATCCTTCCTACTGAACATGCTGCCTGTTTCCCTGCTGCTGACAACTGCTGCTTATATTCTTCTTGACCAGCTAATTATTATTGCCTCGGTTTCTGATGGTCTTTTCTGTTTATGCTCCTGCTGACCATTTCAACATGTATCTCTGTAGTAATACTAGTTGGGTTGCACTCGCATTACAAGTTTAAAGTAAAAAGGTAGTGCGCGTGAGAAAACCTGACAAATGCCAAAAGTTGAACTTCGAATATCGTGAGTGAGTTAATGTATTCCACCATAGATTTCAATGGAGTGCGAAAACTGCAAAAAAACAAACCTTACACCCATACTCGTGCGCTAGCCCTGAACCCAACATGAAATATGATTATTTCACATTCCAATGTTCTTCACATAGAATAATATGTTCTATTTATTCTTAAATACATATTTCTTTATATATAATCTGATGATTTGTTGGTTAAATATATACACACACACACACACACACACATATATATATATATATATATATATATATATATATATATATATATATATATATATATATAAATATACAATTATATATACTTATAGATATATGAAAGAGAAAGAGGTCACCTGCGCTAAAAACTAGGATAAGTGGATTATTTCAAGGAAAATGGTTCTCAGATATATAGAAAAAAAAAATTTGTCCCAAAATTAGCGTCTCTGAGTCTTGTGAGTTTGAACAAAACCCAGTATGCGTCTAGCGTGCTGCCTCTATATTGAAACAGAGTACCCCTGACTCTGTAAAAAGAGTATAGAAAGAGAAAAATCAATATAAAAGTAGAGACGCTCAGCTTAACAATATATATTATGAATATATATCTATATATATCAAATGTTAGTCTTTGTTGGAGAATTTCATCACAGATGTTGAATCAATTGAGAAATTACTGCTTACCAGCTGTTACCTCAATCGTATGAGGTAAGGTGAGTGCCCAGGTTTAAAGGTGATTCACTGTAGAGGAACTTCTATGTCCTGGTATGTCTCTGGAAGCCTGTTGTTCAGAATTGGTCCTTCCGTTAAGATTCTTTATAGGAATGAAGATCCTGGACTCTCTTTAGGTAGAAGAATGTAGACTGTAATCCGTCTTTTATAACTTTCTTCAATGGTGGTAGTTGTGCTATTACATTTTATGTTTAATTTTTAACTTGTGATTTGCTGCTATTATCTATTATTTTTTATTTCGATATATGGTATTTTATCACGCCTGTGGTCTATAATATAATTGGGAATCTAATGCGCTCAGGACTTTAGATTGATATTGCGCTTATCCCACAGTCACATTTTTACACAGTTTTAGATTTTACTGTTACAACCTACACCGCAGCTATTCAAACGGGAATACATCCCTCATTCCTCTGTACCAACACAGCGGTTTTGACAAATAGCCCTAACGTATACCCTATACTTTTGGGTCTCTAAAGCGGTCATATTATAACAGTAATTAACACGCTGACAGTATAAGAATTTGGAGAGAATAACAGTGCAAGGTATACGCTTCCTACAAACAAACCTCAGACACCTTATTCTCTTGTACCTTAGACCATAGGTCGCATTAACTATTTATACAGCAGTGTAAATAACATCAGTGCAATCTGGGAACATTGTGGGCCTACAGTTTAGCCCTACCACCGTTATATACACTGTCCATATAACAGTCTATAACGGTACACTGTACATCTGTCTAAGTTTGGACTAGTATATAACCATCAAGCACCAGGATCCTTATACTACCACAGTTTCTACTACTACTAAGGACACGGCCCTCCATGCAGTATATGTGTCTGTAACTTACCTCATAATGATTGAGGGATTTTAATGTAAGCGCATATTATTATTGAATAAATATTTTCTTTGTGTCAAAACAATATTATGCTATGTGCTTCTGTTTTCTTTTTATGAACAACATCCTGACTGCATGCTGAGAGAACGGGGATTCTTACCACCAAAAGGCACCTCTCTCTTAAGGATAATACAAATAAGAATCAAGTATTCCTACCACCATTGAAGAAAGATATAAAAGACGGATTACAGTCTACATTCTTCTACCTAAAGAGAGTCCAGGATCTTCATTCCTATAAAGAATCTTAACGGAAGGACCAATTCTGAACAACAGGATTCCAGAGACATACCAGGACATAGTAGTTCCTCTACAGTGAATCACCTTTAAACCTGGGCACTCACCTTACCTCATACGATTGAGGTAACAGCTGGTAAGCAGTAATTTCTCAATTGATTCAACATCTGTGATGAAATTCTCCAACAAAGACTAACATTTGATATATATAGACATATATTCATAATATATATTGTTAAGTTGAGCGCCTCTATTTTTATATTGATTTTTCTCTTTCTATACACTTATAGATATATACAGACATTTATAGGAAAATGTATTTGCAAATAATTAGAAAATATTCCCCTATGTGAGGCACATTGGAATGTGAAATAGTTACAGTAAAAACAGTTAAAACTATTATTAAATATAAATATTGAATACAAATTATTTTTCATGTTATCAGGTATTTGACTGCAAAGGGTTCCAATGCACATATATATGTATATAAGTGTGTACATATGTATTTATGTGTGTTTATATGTCTGCAAATACTTATATACACATATAAATACATATGTACAAATCTATCTATATATATATATATATATATATATATATATATATATATATATATATATATATATATATATATATATAAAGGGAATAAAACCAGATTCTGAATCATAGGCCAGGAGATAGGGAAAGAGTGTAAAAGTATTTGCATTGTGGCTTTTGCTGTTTACCTTTGCCAAATTTTATAAATTAATACATTCAAATTAAGGGATTTAAGTAGATGCATTCTGAGCAGAGGATCAGTTCCAGAGAGTGGAGGATCAGTTCCAGAGAGCAAAGGATCAGTTCCAGAGAGCAAAGGATCAGTTCCAGAGAGCAAAGGATCAGTTCCAGAGAGCAAAGAATCAGTCCCAGAGAGCGGAGGATCAGTTCCAGAGAGCGGAGGATCAGTCCCAGAGAGCAGAGGATTAGTCCCAGAGAGCGGAGGATCAGTCCCAGAGAGCAGTGGATCAGTCCCAGAGAGCGGAGGATCAGTCCCAGAGAGCAGAGGATCAGTCCCAGAGAGTGGAGGATCAGTCTCAGAGAGCAAAGGATCAGTCCCAGAGAGCAAAGGATCAGTACCAGAGAGCAGAGGATCAGTACCAGAGAGCAGAGGATCAGTCACAGAGAGGGGAGGATAAGTCCCAGAGAGCAAAGAATCAGTCCCAGAGAGCAGGGGATCAGTCCCAGAGAGCAGAGGATCAGTCCTAGAGAGCGGAGGATCAGTCCCAGAGAGCAGAGGATCGGTCCCAAATATATCTATCTATATCTATCTATCTATCTATCTATCTATCTATCTATCTATCTATCTATATATATATATATATATATATATATATATATATATATATATATGTATATGTAAATAATGGGAATAAAACCAGATTCTGAATCATAGGACAAGAGATAGGGAAAGATTGTAAAAGTATTTGCATTGTGGCTTTTGCTGTTTACCTTTGCCAAATTTTATAAATTAATACATTCAAATTAAGGGATTGAAGTAGATGCATTCTGAGCAGAGAATCAGTTCCAGAGAGCGGTGGTGCTATATCGACAATATATTTGGCATATGGCTGGGCGACATTGCAAGCGTATTACAATTTGTGGATACACTAAATGGTGCTACTTCTAGGATCAAATTTAGTTTGGTCTATAGTGAGGAAATCCTAATGTTTTAGAATTTCAAGACTATCCCATGCCTGCATATAAAAGGGGTAATAATTTAAGAGATGTTTTGGTTAAAGCTGACATTGGTTCATCTAAGAAGAGTAAACAGAGATTTATATCTGAAAAGAATAATGAGTGTTACCCATGTTTAAGGTTTCTCCCATTGCAACAGCATGATCAAAGGATCTGTTTTTGTACATCCACAAACAGGGCGTAAATTTTTAATTAAAGGTTATTCTACATGCAACACAGAGTATGCTATTTATCTGTTAAAATGTCCATGTGGGCTTATATATATCGGTGAAACGACCCACAATGATCGAGATAGAATAACCGAACACAAATCGAACATTAGAAGAAACAATGTTAAATCTCCTGTAGCTACTTACTTTATGCAGGCTGATCGCAATATAAGTCAGTTAAGGTTTCAAATAATAGAACACGTCTCCCCTTTAAGGCGGGGGGGGGGGGGGGCATAGAGAGCAATATCTAAAACAAAGAGAATCCTTTTGGATTTGTCATCATCTTAATTGCCTTATGCCAATGGGTATGAATAAAGATTATGACCTCTCAGTGTTTTTGTAAAAAAATTCCTGGTATATGATAATTCCTCCTTGTCTGTTAATTTACTTTGGTTTTAATATAGATTAGTGTTCATATATAAATATATGATGAATGTAATTGGTTAATTAGTTTAGGAGGTGTGTCCACTGATGATTTAAAAGGTGTAAAGGAAATGATGTATGCATAGCATGATTAAGGACATGTAAGTCCAAAACGTTGCTGCTGTTATTTGCTGATTCTACAATAAACCTGTGATTGAGTATTACACTGTTTGGAGTGCTGCTGTATTTTTGGAATCTTTGGATATCACTGCGGAGGTTGTGTGGTCCCCTGCTGCAGCTTTGCACGCAGCTTCAGGTGTGTGCTGGACTATTCTCTTGTATCTTAAATGTTGAAATCCTTCGTAGCCTGAAGATAAAACTTCAAGGCTCGAACCACATCCAAATTATGGAGAAGAAGGGTTAGGACACAAAGAAGGAACAACTATTTCCTGATTGATGTTACGGTTAGACACAACCTTGGGAAGAAATCCCAAACCAGTGCGAAGAACAGCCTTATCAGCGTGAAAGACCAAATAAGGAGGCTCACAATGCAAGGCCGCCAACTCAGATACTCTGCGTGCCGATGCAATAGCCAACAGGAAGAGAACCTTCCAAGAAAGAATCTTAATGTTAATAGAGTACATAGGCTCAAACGGAACCCTCTGTAATACCTTAAGAACCAAGTTCAAGCTCCAGGGTGGAGCAGAATGTCTAAAGACACGCCTGATTCTAGAGCCTGAACAAAAGACTGAATATCAGGAAGCACCGCCAGCCTCTTGTGCAACAAAACAGATAACGCCAAAATCTGACCCTTTAAGGAACTGGTGGCAAGCCCCTTCTCCAACCCATCCTGGAGAAAGGACAGAATCCTAGATACCTTAACCTGGTGCTAAGGATATCCATGTTCCTCACACCAGGACAAGTAAGTCCTCCACACCTTATGATAGATGCAACGAGTGATCGGCTTCCTGGCCTGAACGAGAGTATCAATCACTCTCTCAGCTAAAACTAAGCGTTCAATCTCGACGCAGTCAGCCTCAGAGAATCTAGATTTTGATTGTACCAGCAGATTCCTACGACAGGGTAACCTCCATGGCAGAGAAGATGACATCCCCACCAGATCCACAAACCACGTACCCCGCAGCCACGATGGAGCAATCAGTGTAGCCGAAGCTTGCTCCTGCTTGATGTGGGCCACTACACGAGGTAGGAGTGGCAATGGTAGAAAAATGTAAACTAGGTTGAACCCTCAAGGCACCACTAAGGCATCGACCAGCTCTGCCTGGGGATCCCTCGACAGCGACCCGTATCTGGGTAGCTTTCAATTGAGTCTGGACTCGGGGTGGAGAGACCATTCCCCCAGATGGAAGAATTGTCTGCTGAGAAAATCAGCTTCCCAGTTGTCCACACCCGGAAAGTGGATTGCTGCTAGCGAGCAGTTGTGGGACTCTGCCCATTCCAATATCCGAGATACCTCCCTCATTGCTAGGGAGCTTCTCGTCCCCCCCTGATGGTTGATGTAGTCCACCGAGGTAATGTTGTCTGTCTGGAATCTGATGAAGCTGAACGACCTAAGGAGAGGCAAAGTTTTCAGAGCATTGTGGATCGCTTGCAGTTCCAGAATATTGATCGGAAGGAGAGACTCCTCTTGAGTCCACTTTCCTTGTGCCATCCTGGCACCCCAAACAGCTCCCCATCCTGCCAGGACGATCACAATCTCCAAGGACGGTCTAAGGAAGGATGTCCCTTGGGACAGTTGTTCAGGACGGATCCAACAAGAGGGGGATTCCCTCATCCAATCGTCCAGAGAAATCTGTTTGGATAGGTCTGAGTGATGACTGTTCCACTGTCTCAACATACACAGCTGAAGAGGTCTGAGGTGGAACCTGGCGAATAAAATGGCATCGATGCTGGATACCATGAGCCCAATCACCTCCATACACTGAGCCACAGAGGGTCTCGACGAGGACTGAAGGACAAGACAGGTGGACACAATCTTCCTGCTTTGCTGATCTGTGAGAAATATCTTCATGGATATAGAGTCTATTATCATGCCCAGGAATGCCACCCTGTTGCTGGGAACCAGGGAACTCTTTCCTGAGTTTATCTTCCATTCATGAGATTGGAGGAGAAGAAGAAGAGCCCTCGAGTGTTCCTCTGCGAGACTGAACGACTGCGCCTGGACTAGGAAGTCGTCCAGATAGGGCAGCACAGCAATGCCTCTGGAACTTGCTACTGCAAGCAGCGCCCCCACAACCTTCGTGAAGACTCTCGGGGCCGTCGACAGACTGAAGGGAAGGGCCACAAACTGGAAGTCCAGAAACGCAAATCTCAGGAACCTGAAGTGATCCCTGTGGATTGGCACGTGAAGATAGGCATCCTTCAAGTCTATTGTTGTCATGAACTGTCACTCTTGAACTAGGTGCAGAAAAGATCTGATCGTTTCCATTTCGAATGATGGAAAGTCCAAAAATTTGTTTAAACATTTTAGGTCCAGAACCGGGCGGAACGCACCCTCCTTCTTTGGGACCACGAAAAGGTTTGAATAGTACCCTAGACCTCTTTCTGCTGGAGGTACTGGTACAATTACTCTGAAAGAAGAGAGATCCCCCACACATTCTAGAAAGGCGTCTCTCTTCTCTGGTCTTGAAGACAGGTTTGACAGGAGGAATCTGCCCCTAGGCGGATGACCTCCAGAACCCAAGGGTCCTGAACATCCTGCAACCAGACTTCTGAGAAGAGAGATAATCTGCCCCCTACTCGGTTCATTGACCGGTCGGGGCTGCCCCTTCATGACGATTTTGTCCCGGCGGGCTTCTTGTTCTGCCTGGACTTATTCCAAGACTGAACTGGCTTCCAAGTTCCCTTCGACTGCTCCGCTTTCGCCATGGGCTGCTGGCATTGGGCCTTGTCAAAATGAAACGGAGGAAAATAGATACCTTATCAGGGCCTATGAATACCCAAAAACTTCCCTCGCCCACCGGGCAAGTAAATCACAAAACTTACCAGCCCGCAAGAAACTTTAGTCGCCCGTGCATATCTGCATGTAGTGTGTATATATCTTATGTAAAAAGGCAATATAAATAGTGTTATTGTAATCTCACAAAGCATTGCAGACAGAGGTCCCAATTTGATTGCTTTGCAAGCTGCTTACTATTTGGGACTTTAGTATTAATAAAAAGGCTTTAACTTTTTCTATCACCAACTACAAAAAAACAGGGATACTATCTTTGTTATACTGTATGTACCCTCTTGACTTATTTTCCACTAAGGGTAAAAAAAAGATCTAATTGAGCAGTTTTTTTTTACTTCAGCATATGTGGGGTCACAATTGACTAAGTATATTTAATGCTGCCACCCTTCAACCTATAGAGCTTTGACATAACGAGCATGTTAAAAACACTTTTTTCCCCCCTTTCTGTCCGACTGCCTTTCAATTACTAGCGCAACTGTCAGTGCTGCGCAAGCAGATTTGACTGGGTGCATGGAGATGGTTTGTTTTCTACAAATTGGTAAAGTCAGTTTTTGAAGCAAAAGTAGCGTCCAGAAAAATTGTGCAGTGCTCTATATTGTTATAGTAGGTAGCTTGCTCATGTACATTGTGCTGAAGTTTTGCAGAGGACCCTGGAGTACGTCGGCATAATGTACGTGAGCAAGCTGCCTACCATAACTATATAGTCACTTTAACCCATACTTCATTCATACACAAAGAAACACTCACCGCTCTAGCAGGATGTCTTCCCGCGCAGACAACCTTAGGGATGGGAAGTAGCAACTGACAAGGAAGAGACCAAGAGCCATGAAGATAAGGGGAGGTCTTTGAATGCATTTAACAGAAAGAACCTCCCCTTTCTACCCTCCTTTCCCGTTTGTGCGCATATTTGAAAGGCAAATTGACATTTTTTATTATTGCTTCTTAAATCCCCCTTACAATGTCAAGTCGCCGCTCGGGCTGGTCTATTCATATGCCCTGCCTTATGTTTAGCCTTCTTATCCTGTGGCAGGAAGGCGCCCTTGCCTCCCGTGACCGTGGATATGATTGAGTCCTGTCCTTTGCCAAATAGGATCTTTCCCAGAAAAGGAAGGGATATAAGCCTAGATTTAGAGGTCATGTCCGAAGACCATGACTTCAGCCACAGAGCTCTACGGGCTAGAACGGAAAACCTGATATCTTTGCATTCAGGTGAATAATCTGCATATTGGCATCACAAATAAAAGAATTAGCTACCCTCAAGGCCTTAATTCTATCCTATATGTCGCAGCTCTGGCTACTGCCGCTACCAGCTGAAAAACAAACCCCATGTGCTGAAACATCTTTCTCAACATGTTTTCTAATTTTTTATCCATGGGCTCCTTAAACGACGAACTATCCTCGAGAGGAATCGTCATATGCTTTGTGAGCATGGAGATAGCACCATCAACCTTAGGGACAGTCCCCCATAGCTTGAGCTGAGAGGCCGGAACGGGGAACAGTTTCTTAAAGGAAGAGGAAGGGGAAAAGGATGAACCCAATTTCTTCCATTCATTTCTAATAATGTTAGCCATCTTAACAGGAACCGGGAAGGTCTAAGGCACCGTCCTGTCCTCATATACTTTATCAAGTTTAGGAATCGAAGGTTCCCCCGGTAGTTTCGGTTTCGGAACTTACAGCGTAGCAAGCACTTGCTTCAGTAAAAATTTTCCATCCTTAACCTTTAAGTCTGGTTCCTCCGCAGCCGGAGGTTTAGATGACACAGTCTCCGACCCAGAAGGAACGTCCTCCGAAGAGTCGGAGTTGTCCTCGTCAGTGGATAATCTTTCCGAGATATACATTGGATTGATTTACCCTACGCTTGCCCTAGCAGAACGTGGTAAGGTACTAATCACTGCAGACACCGCTGTTTGCAGTTGATCCGTAAAATCTGATGGCCAGTGGCCCTCTCCCTCAGGAGGATAAGTCATGCCCTGGGGAGCTGCATGTGTAATCAGAGATGAATGTAGGGAATGCACCTCACGGGACGGAGAACCCTCAGAGGTGGACGGCTCAGTAGTACTAAGCATCTTATTCTTTCTAGATGTAGTAATTTTGTCAAGGCATGTGGAACAGAGTTGTGCAGGCGTATCTACCAGAACCTCCTCACAATAAACACAGGTATTAGACTTTGTTAAAGAGGGAGTACTCTCCAACACGACAGAGTCATCCATAGCTTACGCCTTTATTACGGACTAGATATAATATATAAATGGCACCTTTACACTTCCAATGGCCGGGGCACTCACCACCTCCTTTAACCCGGACCACAGAAAAAAACGCTTTGTCTCCTGCAACCGCCGGTCAAGAAGAGGAAGTTGAATAGGCCCGATCCGGTAACATGGAGTCCCTCACAGGACAGCCCCTGCACTAGGGAGAAAAAACGCGCCAAATCGGCCGCGTAAAGTAACTCCCGGAATGGAAACCTGTGGACAAAGCATGGCTTCACATGAACAATGTTTTCAGAAAACTGACACCTGCCAAGTTGACTATTGCCAGTCCAAGTTCCAACAGCATTTCTGAGAGACTGAGTGAGGAAATCTCACAGCTTCTAATCAAACATGTAGCTTGAAATTGTGATGTGTCAAACATAAACATAATGAGTGTAAAATACAGTTCATTTTTATTATTTGTTATGCTTATATTACAACTTGTAACTTGTACAGATTTCTTCTAACCCTAGCTCTCAAATTTTTTTACAGAAGAATGGTACAAAAACATAAATTATGCTTCCCTGATCATTTTATTTCCATCGTGGGGAGGAGAGTCCACGGCTTCATTCATTACTTGTGGGAATTAAGAACCTGGCCACCAAGAGGAGGCAAAGACACCCCAGCCAAAGGCTTAAATACCTCCCCCACTCCCCTCATCCCCCAGTCATTCTGCCAAGGGAAAAAGGAACAGTAGGAGAAATATCAGGGTATAAATGGAGCAAGAAGAAAATACTAAATTTAGGTCCGCCCATTGGAGATACAGGCGGGGGACGTGGACTCTCCTCCCCACAATGAAAATAAAATTATCAGGTAAGCATAATTTATGTTTACCATCTAAAGGGAGGAGAGTCCACAGCTTCATTCATTACTTGTGGGAACATATACCTAAGCTTTTAGAGGACACTGAATGAAACCGGGAGGGTAAAATGCAGACCCTTAATCTGAGGGCACCACAGCCTCTAGAACCTTTCTCCCAAAAACAGCTTCCGCAGAAGCAAAAACGTAGAATTTGTAAAACTTGAACGTATGCAAGGAGGACCAGGTAGCCGCCTTGCAAATCTGCTCCATAGAAGCCTAATTTTTGAAGTCCCAGGATGAAGCTACCGCTCTAGTAGAATGAGCCGTAATCCTCTGAGGAGGCTTATGTCCCACTGTCTCATAGGCCAAGCGGATCAAGCTCCTCAGCCAAAAAGACAAAGAAGTAGCAGAAGCCCTCTGACCCCTGCGCTTCCCTGAATATACAAAAAAAAAATATTTAGATTGTCTGAAATCCTTTGTGGCCTGAAGATAGAATTTCAAAGCACGAATCACATCCAGATTATGAAGTAACCTCTCCTTAGGAGAAGACAGGTTAGGACATAAAGAAGGAACAACTATCTCCTGACTGATGTTACGGTTAGACACCACCTTGGGGAGAAACCCCAAGCCTGTGCGAAGAACAGCCTTATTCACATGAAACACCAGATATGGAGGCTCATATTGCAAGACCGCCAGCTCAGAGACTCTGCGTGCCAGTGCAATGGCATCCTTTATGTCAAGATAATGCATAGGCTCAAACGGAACCCTCTGTAAGACCTTAAGAACCAAGTTTAAGCTCCAAGGTGAAGCAGCCTGCCTAAAAACAGGCCTGATTCGAGACAGAGCCTGAACAAAAGATTGGATGTCAGGGAGATCTGCGAGTCTCCTATGCAACAGAACAGATACAGCTGAAATTTGTCCTTTTAGGGAACTAGCGGCGAGTCCCTTCTCCAAACCCTTTTGGAGAAAGGACAAAATCCTGGATACCCTCACCTTGTGCCAAGGGTAGCCATGACTCTCACACCAGGAAGTCCTCCACACCTTATGATAGATGCGTTGAGTGACCGGCTTTCTTGCATGAACTAAAGTGTCAATCACATTCTCAGAAAAACCTCTTTTTGCCAAGACTAAGCGTTCAATCTCCACACAGTCAGCCACAGAGAATCTAGATTTTGATGTTGAAAAGGAGGACCCTGCTCCAGCAGATCCCTGCGACAGGGTAACCTCCACGGCGGAGAGGATGACATCCCACCAGATCTGCAAACTACTTCCTCCTTGGCCACGAGGGAGCGATCAGAATGGAGGACACTCTCTCCCGTTTTATACAAGCCACTACACGAGGAAGAAACGGTAACGGAGGAAATATGTATACTAGACCGAAAAGCAAAGGCATCGCTAATGCGTTTATCAGCTCCGCCTGAGGGTCCCAGGTATCAGGGGAAGTTTGCAATTCAACCTTGATGCCATGAGATCAATCTCCAGTGTCCCCCATCTTAGACAGATCTCCGCAAACACTTCGGGTGAAGAGACCATATCCTCGGATGAAATGTCTGCCTGCTGAGAAAATCTGCTTCCCAGTTGTCCACACCCAGGATGTGGATCGCAAAGAGCGAACAGTTGTGGGCCTCTGCCCACTCCAGGATCCAAGACACCTACCTCATTGCCAGGGAGCTCCTTGTGCACTCCTGGTGGTTGATGTAAGCCACCAAGGTAATAGTGTCCGTCTGGAACCTGACAAAGCTGAAGTCCTCCAGGCGAAGCCCTCACGCCCTCAAGAGCATTGTAGATCGCTCAAAGTTCCAGAATATTTATTGGAAGAAGAGACTCAAAGCAAGACCACTTCCCCTGTGCCATCCTGGCGCCCCAAACAGCTCCCCATCCCGCCAGACACGCGTCCGTGGTCACAATCTCACAGGACGGTCTCAGGAAGGAAGTCCCCATGGAAAGATGATCCACCAGGAGAGGGAAACCAGAGTCCGCACATCCATGTATATCAGCTGTGACAGATCGGAGTGATCGCCGTTCCACTGTCTCAACATGCACAATTGAAGAGGTCTGAGATGAAACCTGGCGAATGGAATGATGTCCATGCTGGAGACCATGAGTCCAATCATTTCCATGCACTCAGCTACAGATGGTCTCACTGTAGACTGAAGGGTAAGACAGGTAGACGCCATCTTTGTTCGTCACTGTGAGAAAGATCTTCATGAACACGGAGTCTATGATCGTGACCAAGAACACCACCCTGGTACTGGGAACCAGAGAACTCTTCTCGAGGTTGACCTTCCAACCGTGAGATTGAAGTAACTGCAGCAGGACCCTGGTGTAAGTCTCTGCCAGATGGAATGACGGCGCCTGAACCAGGATGTCGTCCAGGTAGGGCGGCAACCGCAATGCCCTGGGCTCTGGCTACTGCTAGGACCTTTGTAAAGACTCTCGGGGCCATCGCCAGACCGAAGGGGAGAGCCGCGAACTGGAAATGCTGATCCAGAAAAGCAAATCTGAGGAACCTGTAATGGTCCCTGTGAATTGGAACATGAAGGTAAACATCCTTCAAGTCTACAGAGGTTATTAGCTGCCCCTCTTAAACTAGGTGCAGAATGGATCTGATCGTTTCCATTTTGAACGATGGAACGTACAGGAACTTGTTTAAACATTTGAGGTCCAGAATCGGGCGGAACGTGCCCTCCTTCTTTGGGACCACGAACAAATTGGAGTAATACCCTAGACCCCTTTCTGCAAGGGGTACTGGTACGATAACCCCTAGAGCGGAGAGATCCCACACACAACCCTCAAAGGCCTCTCATTTTTCCGGCCTTGAAGACAGGTTTGACAGAATAAATCTGCCCCTGGGCGGAAAGGACTTGAACCCTATCCTGTAACCCTGGGTGACTACCTCCAGAACCCAGGGGTCCTGGACATATTGCAACCAGGCATCTAAGAATAGAGACAATCTGCCCCCCACTCGGTCCGCAGACCAGTCCCTTCATGTGGACTTAGTCTTGGTAAGCTTCTTGTTCTGCTTAGACTTGTTCCAGGCTTGGGCAGGCTTCCAAGCACCCTTTGGTTGGTCCGCTTTCGCTGAGGGCTGTTGGCATTGCACCTTATCTCCACAAAAGGGACGAAAATTAGAAAAAAAAACGTGTGTTGAAACATCTTTTGTAACATGTTTTCCAACTTTTTATCCATAGGCTCCTTGAACGAAGAACTATCCTCTAAAGGAATTGTTGTGTGCTTAGCGAGCATGGAGATGGCCCACCTTGGAAATGGTCCCCCACAACTCTAGCTGGGCGTCCGGAACGAGGAAAAGCTTTTTAAAATGAGAAAAGGGGGAAATGGAAGAACCTAACGCTCCCACTCGTTCTTTATAATGTTCGCCATCTTGACGGGCACCGGGAAAGTCTGGGAAACCACCCTGTCCTCGTAAACCTTATCTAATTTAGGAATGGAGGGCTCTTCTAGAAGCTTAATTTCCGGAACCTCCAAAGTAGCCAGCATTTGTTTTAGTAAGAAACGCAAGTTCTCCATCGTAAACCTAAAACCGGGCTCCTCCTCTACCGGAGGTTTAGATGACATGGACTCCGACCCTGAAAGGGCCCCTTCCGATGCGTTGGAATGGGCCTCGTCATCGTATCACCCCTCCGGAGCATCCGACATAGACAAATCCTGGGATGGCAATTATGAAAAGCTCTACGCTTGCGCTTAGCAGAACGCGGCAAAGCATGGATCACCTTAGCGACTGCCGTTTCAAGCTGATTCGCAAAATCAGGCGGCCAAGCAATCTCCCCCAAAGGGGGATGCCATTAGGGAATACACCTCAAGGGACGGTGACCCCTCAGAGGTGGACGGCTCAGTAGTGCTAGACATTCTCTTATGTATGGAAACCGTAGCCATCTCAAGGCATGTGGAACACAGTTGCGCAGGCTGGTCTACCATACCTCACAATAAACACAGGTATAAGACTTAGTCAAAAAAAGAGGGAGTACCCTCTAACGCGTCAGAATCCTCCATAGCTTTTAGAAAAAACATAATTTATGCTTACCTGATAAATTCCTTTCTTCTGTTGTGTGATCAGTCCACGGGTCATCATTACTTCTGGGATATAACTCCTCCCCAACAGGAAATGCAAGAGGATTCACCCAGCAGAGCTGCATATAGCTCCTCCCCTCTACGTCACTCCCAGTCATTCGACCAAGAATCAACGAGAAAGGAGAAACCAAGGGTGAAGTGGTGACTGGAGTATAATTTAAAAGATATTTACCTGCCTTAAAACAGGGCGGGCCGTGGACTGATCACACAACAGAAGAAAGGAATTTATCAGGTAAGCATAAATTATGTTTTCTTCTGTTATGTGTGATCAGTCCACGGGTCATCATTACTTCTGGGATACCAATACCAAAGCAAAAGTACACGGATGACGGGAGGGATAGGCAGGCTCATTATACAGAAGGAACCACTGCCTGAAGAACCTTTCTCCCAAAAATAGCCTCCGAAGAAGCAAAAGTGTCAAATTTGTAAAATTTGGAAAAAGTATGAAGCGAAGACCAAGTTGCAGCCTTGCAAATCTGTTCAACAGAGGCCTCATTCTTAAAGGCCCAAGTGGAAGCCACAGCTCTAGTAGAATGAGCTGTAATTCTTTCAGGAGGTTGCTGTCCAGCAGTCTCATAGGCTAAACGAATTATGCTACGAAGCCAGAAGGAGAGAGAGGTAGCCGAAGCCTTATGACCTCTCCTCTGACCAGAATACACGACAAACAGGGAAGACGTTTGTCGAAAATCCTTAGTTGCCTGCAAGTAGAACTTGAGGGCACGAACTACATCCAGATTGTGTAGAAGACGTTCCTTCTTTGAAGAAGGATTTGGACACAAGGATGGAACAACAATCTCTTGATTGATATTCCTGTTAGTGACTACCTTAGGTAAGAACCCAGGTTTAGTACGCAGAACTACCTTGTCTGAGTGAAAAATCAGATAAGGAGAATCACAATGTAAGGCTGATAACTCAGAGACTCTTCGAGCCGAGGAAATAGCCATTAAAAACAGAACTTTCCAAGATAACAATTTGATATCAATGGAATGAAGGGGTTCAAACGGAACACCCTGTAAAACGTTAAGAACTAAGTTTAAACTCCATGGCGGAGCAACAGTTTTAAACACAGGCTTGATCCTAGCTAAAGCCTGACAAAAGGCCTGGACGTCTGGATTTTCTGACAGACGCCTGTGTAACAAGATGGACAGAGCTGAGATCTGTCCCTTTAATGAGCTAGCCGATAAACCCTTTTCTAAACCTTCTTGTAGAAAGGACAATATCCTAGGAATCCTAACCTTACTCCAGGAGTAACCTTTGGATTCGCACCAGTATAGGTATTTACGCCATATCTTATGGTAAATCCTTCTGGTAACAGGCTTCCTAGCCTGTATCAGGGTATCAATAACCGACTCAGAAAAACCACGTTTTGATAAAATCAAGCGTTCAATTTCCAAGCAGTCAGCTTCAGAGAAGTTAGATTTTGATGTTTGAATGGACCCTGTATCAGAAGGTCCTGTCTTAGAGGTAGAGACCAAGGCGGACAGGATGACATGTCCACTAGATCTGCATACCAAGTCCTGCGTGGCCATGCAGGCGCTATTAGAATCACTGATGCTCTCTCCTGTTTGATTTTGGCAATCAATCGAGGAAGCAGCGGGAAGGGTGGAAACACATAAGCCATCCCGAAGTTCCAAGGTGCTGTCAAGGCATCTATCAGAACCGCTCCCGGATCCCTGGATCTGGACCCGTAGCGAGGAAGTTTGGCGTTCTGGCGAGACGCCATGAGATCTATCTCTGGTTTGCCCCAACGTCGAAGTATTTGGGCAAAGACCTCCGGATGAAGTTCCCACTCCCCCGGATGAAAAGTCTGGCGACTCAAGAAATCCGCCTCCCAGTTCTCCACTCCCGGGATGTGGATTGCTGACAGGTGGCAAGAGTGAGACTCTGCCCAGCGAATTATCTTTGATACTTCCATCATTGCTAGGGAGCTTCTTGTCCCTCCTTGATGGTTGATGTAAGCTACAGTCGTGATGTTGTCCGACTGAAACCTGATGAACCCCCGAGTTTTTAACTGGGGCCAAGCCAGAAGGGCATGGAGAACTGCTCTTAATTCCAGAATGTTTATTGGCAGGAGACTTTCCTCCTGATTCCATTGTCCCTGAGCCTTCAGAGAATTCCAGACAGCGCCCCAACCTAGTAGGCTGGCGTCTGTTGTTACAATTGTCCAGTCCGGCCTGCTGAATGGCATCCCCCTGGACAGATGTGGCCGAGAAAGCCACCATAGAAGAGAGTTTCTGGTCTCTTGATCCAGATTCAGAGTAGGGGACAAGTCTGAGTAATCCCCATTCCACTGACTCAGCATGCACAATTGCAGCGGTCTGAGATGTAGACGTGCAAAGGGTACTATGTCCATTGCTGCTACCATTAAGCCGATCACCTCCATGCATTGAGCTACTGACGGGAGTTGAATGGAATGAAGGACACGGCATGCATTTAGAAGCTTTGTTAATCTGTCTTCTGTCAGATAAATCTTCATTTCTACAGAATCTATAAGAGTCCCCAAGAATGGAACTCTTGTGAGAGGAAAAAGAGAACTCTTCTTTTCGTTCACTTTCCATCCATGCGACCTTAGAAATGCCAGAACTAACTCTGTATGAGACTTGGCAGTTTGAAAGCTTGAAGCTTGTATCGCCTGTCCGTAATGTCGTCCAGCGTAGCTGAACTAAGGTTCTCTTCCAGAGACTCAATCCAAAATGCTGCCGCAGCCGTAATCGGCGCGATGCATGCAAGGGGTTGCAATATAAAACCTTGTTGAACAAACATTTTCTTAAGGTAACCCTCTAATTTTTTATCCATTGGATCTGAAAAAGCACAGCTATCCTCCACCGGGATAGTGGTACGCTTAGCTAAAGTAGAAACTGCTCCCTCCACCTTAGGGACCGTTTGCCATAAGTCCCGTGTGGTGGCGTCTATTGGAAACATCTTTCTAAATATTGGAGGGGGTGAGAACGGCACACCGGGTCTATCCCACTCCTTAGTAACAATTTCAGTTAGTCTCTTAGGTATAGGAAAAACGTCAGTACTCGCCGGTACCGCAAAGTATTTATCCAACCTACACAATTTTTCTGGTATTGCAACAGTGTTACAATCATTAAGAGCCGCTAAAACCTCCCCTAGTAATACACGGAGGTTCTCCAATTTAAATTTAAAATTTGAAATATCTGAATCCAATCTGTTTGGATCAGAACCATCACCCACAGAATGAAGCTCTCCGTCCTCATGTTCTGCAAGCTGTGACGCAGTATCAGACATGGCCCTAGTATTATCAGCGCACTCTGTTCTCACCCCAGAGTGATCACGCTTGCCTCTTAGTTCTGGTAATTTAGCCAAAACTTCAGTCATAACAGTAGCCATATCTTGTAATGTTATCTGTAATGGCCGCCCAGATGTACTAGGCGCCATAATATCACGCACCTCCCGGGCGGGAGATGCAGGTACTGACACGTGAGGCGAGTTAGTCGGCATAACTCTCCCCTCGCTGTTTGGTGAAATTTGTTCAATTTGTACAGATTGGCTTTTATTTAAAGTAGCATCAATACAGTTAGTACATAAATTTCTATTGGGCTCCACCTTGGCATTGGAACAAATGACACAGATATCTTCCTCTGAATCAGACATGTTTAACACACTAGCAATAAACTTGCAACTTGGTTACAATCTTATTTAACAAAAACGTACTGTGCCTCAAAGAGCACTAAACGATTAAATGACAGTTGAAATAATGAACTGAAAGACAGTTATAGCATCAATCCTTAAAAACAACACAACTTTTAGCAAAGGTTTGTTCCCATTAGTAAAGTAACAATAATTAAATTTGAAACATAAAAATTACAGAGCAACGTTTTTAATCACAGTCAATATATAAGTCTCACAGCTCTGCTGAGAGAATCTACCTCCCTCCAAAGAAGTTTGAAGACCCCTGAGATCTGTTAGAGATGAACCGGATCATGCAGGAAATACAAGAGTAACTGACTGGAATTTTTTGATGCGTAGCAAAGAGCGCCAAAAACGGCCCCTCCCCCTCACACACAGCAGTGAGAGAGAAACGAAACTGTCACAATTAAAACAAGCAACTGCCAAGTGGAAAAATAATGCCCAAATATTTATTCACTCAGTACCTCAGAAAATGCAAACGATTCTACATTCCAGCAAAAACGTTTAACATAATAAATACCTATTAAAAGGTTTAATGTACTTTTAACAGAGTAATTCCGGTGAAATACCATCCCCAGAATACTGAAGTGTAGAGTATACATACATGTCATTATAACGGTATGGCAGGATTTTCTCATCAATTCCATTCAGAAAATAAAAACTGCTACATACCTCAATGCAGATTCATCTGCCCGCTGTCCCCTGATCTGAAGCTTTTACCTCCCTCAGATGGCCGAGAAACAGCAATATGATCTTAACTACTCCGGTTAAAATCATAGTAAAAACTCTGGTAGATTCTTCTTCAAACTCTGCCAGAGAGGCAATAACACGCTCCGGTGCTATTGTAAAATAACAAACTTTTGATTGAAGTTATAAAAACTAAGTATAATCACCATAGTCCTCTCACACATCCTATCTAGTTGCTGGGTGCAAGAGAATGACTGGGAGTGACGTAGAGGGGAGGAGCTATATGCAGCTCTGCTGGGTGAATCCTCTTGCATTTCCTGTTGGGGAGGAGTTATATCCCAGAAGTAATGATGACCCGTGGACTGATCACACATAACAGAAGAAAAGATAAGACAGGCACCCTTATAACCACCAATGGCCGGGGCACTGACCACCTCCTATGACCCGGACTGCAGAAGCCGTTTCGTCTCCTCCATCGCAGATCAGACCAGAAGTGAAGAGGCCCCACCGGTCACAAGGATGATTCCGCAGGACCGCCCCTGCCAAGAAGAAAATGCGCCAAAAAAAGACAGCGCGAAAACTCCCAGAAGAGAACCTGTCAGTTCCACAAATAATGCCAGAGCCGCGTCCTTGCACATAACACAGCAATCAAACAATAAACATATTATGGACCAACCCCCCTGTTCAATAATCCCTTTAAGGAATATTAACCCTTGATTCTCTAAATATAAAGGTGCCACACTGTGGCCCTGTCTTCTGCGTTATCATGATATAAAATATGAAGCTTACCAGAATCTACGCCGTGGAACAGGAACACGGCCCTTCAAGTGTGACAGGTGATAGCTGCACTCCTGACATGGACTTGAGAGAAGAACGCAATCTGCAAAACTCGTCAACGCTGATTGCTGTAGGAGCTGTTAACTATACCAACTATACAATTATTAGACCACTTGAGATGGACTGACCTACATAGCACTGACTCTTTAGGAGAAAAGGAAAAAAAACAATCTATTTTCTGTCTTAAATTTGGGGTTGATTTATCAAGCTATGTATGGAGCTTGATGCCCCTGTTTCCGTGCAAGTCTTTAGGCTCGCTGGAAACAGAAGTTATGAAGCAGCGGTCTAAAGATCGCTGCTTAATAACCTGTCCGCCTGCTCTGAGGCCGCGGACAGAAATCAACTCGATCGAATATGATTGGGTTGATTGACACCCCCTGCTAGCTGCCGATTGGCCACGAATCTGCAGGGGGCGGCATTGCACCAGCAGTTCACAAAACATGTCGGCATTTATCGATGTGCAGTGGACATGATACGCTACATTGTATCATGTCCACTCGCACTATGATAAATCTACCCCAATGAGGTGGTTTTTACCATGGAGGCAACACAACCTGCACTGCAGGGTCTCTAGGGCTAAAATTACATGCTCACAAGAATGAATGACCCTTTAAATAAAGAAATGTGCATTGCATATTCATTTTACTTTGCTATCTTTTTTCTTAGACCTAGTTTTATTCTCCAAATGAAATGTGTTTATAAACTTCCTAGCTCAAACCCAGATTACAGTCCATATAATTTAATGGATTATATTGTGATAATGCAGAACGGCCAGGCAGCACATAACAGTAACGACAATAGCTACAATGTCTAGCTCTATTCTCTCCATACAGTACATCTAAATAGATGGTAAAATATATGCACATGTGCTCACGTGCACTAAGATATATCGTTCTGAATAATAGATTTTTGGCTCACCTCCTGGATTTTGGACAGATTTGTCAAGCCCTAGCACATGTTTTTTTTTGCATTTTAATGTCTCAATACCATTATTATATTGATATTTTATACAACTTACATAACATATAACGGTAAAAGGTTATTTAAAGGTACAGTCAAATCAAAATTAAACTTTCATGATTAAGACTTTGCATGCAATTTTAAACATCTTTCCAATTTACTTTTATCATCAAATTTGCTTTGTTTTCTTGGTATTTTTTCTAGAAAGCTAAACCTAGGTAGGCTCATATGCTTATTTCTAACCCCTTAAAGGCCACCTATTATCTCAGTGCATGTTGACAGTTTTTCAGTTAGACACTGCTATTTCATCTGTGTCATATAGGTAACATATGACATAGGTAACATTATGCTCACTCCCATGAAGTCAGCACTGATTGGCTAAAATGCATGTCTGTCAAAAGAACTGAAATAAGGGGGCAGTCTGCAGAGTCTCAGATACAAGGTAAACACAAAGGTAAAAAGTGTATTATTATAACCGTGTTGGTTATGCAAAACTGGGGAATCAGTAATAAAGGGATTATCTATCTTTTTAACCAATAAAAATGTTTGTGTAGAATGTCCCTTTAAATACATTTAAATAAATGTAATTACCTGACAATATAAGAAGTTCAATGATCTCTGCATCACCAAGGAATGCTGCAGCATGAAGCGGAGTACGTTTTTCATTATCCTAAAAAACATGATTGTCGAGCTATAAGTATTTAGATTAGACAGAACAATACACATGAATAACATATATTAAAAGTTTCCATCAATCAAAGAAAGCAATTTGAAAAATGACACCAAGAAACTCAAAGTTAGAATTTTTGTAATGTCATATTTGTGAACACACTGTAGCCAAGAATTCAGATATTTGTGTGTCTACCAGATGCCATTCAAATCAGATAAGATACAACATAAATAAACAAAAATACAAAGGGCATTCATATGTTTGTTTGTTTTTTATTATGCACCAGAATTTATTTAATTCATTGCAAAAGATTTGCAGACATGATAAGTGTTTTCAAAGCTTTAACGGGACAGTAAAGTCAAAATGAAATGCAAATAGAACATATACATTTTAAACAAATTATCAATTTAATTCTATGATCAATTTTGCTTAGTTCTCTTGGTATCCTTTGATAAAGAGTAATCCTAGATGAGCTCAGGGGTGTGCACATGTCTTTAGCCATCTGGAAACAGTCGGCTAGATTACGAGTTTTGCGTTATGAGTAAAAAAGCAGCGTTAAGGCTCATAACGCTGTTTTTTTTGCTACTGCTGCTATTACGAGTCTTGTAGGTACAGCTGTCCCGCACACTTTTTGGCCGTACCGCAAATTAACTTACGCAATTTTCGTAAAGTCTTTTTTCAATGGGACTTCCATTGCGCCGGTATTACAAGCTTTTTTTTTTTAGGCCATAAAGTGAGCGGTACAGCCTATCCCGCAAGATTCGCAACGCATTCTAAAGTCAGTAGTTATGAGTTTTACACTACAGAGCTGTAGCATAAAAAAAAAGTACACTAACACCCATAGACTACCTATTAACCCCTAAACCAAGGCCTTCCCGCATCGCAAGCACTAAAATAAAATGATTAACCCCTAATCTGCCGCTCCCGACATCGCCGCCACTATAATAAACATATTAACCCCTAAACCGCCGCACTACAGCATCGCAAATACTAGTTAAATATTATTAACCCCTAATCTGCCGTACCCTAACATCGCCGCCACCTACCTACATTTATTAACCCCTAATCTGCCGCCCCCAACGTCTCTGCCACTATATTAAATTTATTAACCCCTAAACCTAAGTCTAACCCTAACTCTAACACCCCCTAACTTAAATATAATTAAAATAAATTTTACTAAAAATTCCTATCATTAACTAAATAGCTCCTATTTAAAACTAAATACATATAAAATAAACCCTAAGCTTGCTACAATATAACTAATAGTTACATTGAGGCCCATTTATCAAGCTCCGTACGGAGCTTGAGGGCCCATGTTTCAGGCGAGTCTAAAGACTGCTGCTCCATAACCATGTCCGCCTGCTCTGATGAGGCGGACAGGAATCGCCACAATACAACCCGATCGAGTATGATCGGGTTGATTGACACCTCCCTGTTGGCGTCTGCAGTTGGCGGCGTTGCACCAGCAGCTCTTGTGAGCTGCTGGTGCAATGGTGAATACGGAGAGCGTATTGCTCTCCGCATTCAGCGATGTCTGTCGGACCTGATCCACACTGTCGGATCAGGTCCGACAGACACTTGATAATTCGGCCTCAGTGTATCTAGCTTAGGGTTTATTTTTATTTTACAGGCAAGTTTGTATTTATTTTAACTAGGTAGAATAGTTACTAAATAGTTATTAACTATTTACTAACTATCTAGCTAAAATAAATACAAATTTACCTGTAAAATAAAACCTAACCTTACAGTACAATTAAATAAATTACCTAAATTAAATACAATTAAAAAAATTAAATACAAATACCTAAATTATAAAAAAAACACTAAATTACAAAAAATAAAAACATATTACAAGATATTTAAACTAATTACGCCTAATCTAATAGCCCTATCAAAATAAAAAAGCCCCCCCCCCCCCCAAAATAAAATAAAAAAACCTAGCCTAAACTAAACTACCAATAGCCCTTAAAATGGCCTTTTGCGGGGCATTGCCCCAAATAAATCAGTTCTTTTACCTGTAAAAAAATACAAACAACCCCCCAACAGTAAAACCCACCACCCACACCCAAACCAACCAAATAAAAACCAAACTAAAAAAACATAAGCTCCCCATTGCCCTGAAAAGGGCATTTGGATGGGCATTGCCCTTAAAAGGGCATTTAGCTCTATTGCTGCCTAAACCCTATCCTAAAAATAAAACCCACCCAATAAACCCTTAAAAAACCTAACACTAACCCCTGAAGATCCACTTACAGTTTTGAAGAGCCAACATCCCTCCTCAACGAAGCCAGGAGAAGTCCTCAACAAAGCAGCAAGAAGTCCTCAACGAAGCCGGGAGAAGTCTTCATCCAAGCCGGGAGAAGTGGTCCTCAAGACGGGCAGAAGTCTTCATCCAGACGGAATCTTCTATCTTCAAGACATCCAGCGCAGAGCATCCTCTTCTGATGACGACTACCCAACGAATGAAGGTTCCTTTAAGTGACGTCATCCAAGATGGTGTCCCATAGATTCCGATTGCCCTTTTCAGGGCAATGGGGAGCTTAGGTTTTTTTAGTTAGGTTTTTATTTGGGGGGTTTGGTTATGTGGGTGGTGGGTTTTGCTGTTGGGGGGTGGTTTGTATTTTTTTTTACAGGTAAAAGAGCTGATTTATTTGGGGCAATGGACCGCAAAAGGCCCTTTTAAGGGCTATTGGTAGTTTAGTTTAGGCTAGGGTTTCTTATTTTGGGGGGGCTTTTTTTTATTTTGATAGGGCTATTAGATTAGGTGTAATTATTTTAAATTTCTTGTAATTTTTATTTTTTATTTTTTGTAATTTAGTGGGGGGGTTTTGGTTGTAATTTAAGTATTTGTATTTAATTTTGTTAATTGTATTTATTTTAGGTAATTTATTTAATTGTACTGTAAGGTTAGGTGTTAGTATAACTAAGGTTAGGTTTTATTTTACAGGTAAATTTGTATTTATTTTAGCTAGGTAACTATTCTACCTAGTTAAAATAAATACAAACTTGGCTGTAAAATAAACATAAACCCTAAGCTAGCTATAATGTAACTATTATATTGTAGCTATTTTAGGGTTTATTTTACAGGTAAGTATTTAGTTTTAAATAGGAATTATTTAGTTATTAATAGTAAGTTTTATTTAGATTTATTTTAATTAAATTAAGTTAGTGGGGGTTAGGTTTAGGGGTTAATACATTTAGTATAGTGGCGGCTACGTTGGGGGCGGCAGATTAGGGGTTAATAAATCTAGGTAGGTGGCGGCAATGTTAGGAACGGCAGATTAGGGGTTAATATGTTTATTATAGTGGCGGCGACGTTGGGGGCGGGAGATTAGGGGTTAATAAATATAATGTAGGTGTCTGCGATGTTGGGGGCAGCAAATTAGGGGTTAATAAGTATAATGTAGAAGGCAGTGATGTCCGGAGCGGCAGATTAGGGGTTAATCAGTATAATGTAGGTGGCAGTGATGTCGGGGGCGCCAGATTAGGGGTTAATAAGTGTAAGATTAGGGGTGTTTAGACTCGGGTTCATGTTAGGGTGTTAGGTGTAAACATAACTTTTCTTTCCCCATAAGAACCAATTTGGCTGCATTACGGAGCTTTACGCTGCTTTTTTCCAGGTGTTAGACTTTTTCTCAGCTCTCCCCATTGATGTCTATGGGGAAATCGTGCACGAGCACGTACAACCAGCTTACCGCTGACTTAAAGGGATACTAACCCCACATTTTTTTCTTTCATGATTCAGATAGAGCATGCAATTTTAAGCAACTTTCTAATTTACTCCTATTATAAATTTTTCTTTGTTCTCATGTTATCTTGATTTGAAAAAGCAGTAATAAAAGGTTAGGAGCCGGCCCATTTTTAGTTCAGCACCTTGGTAGAGCTTGCTGATTGGTTTGATACATTTTGCCACAAATCAGCAAGTGCTACCCAGGTGCTGAAGAAAAAATGGTCTGGCTCTAAAGTTTACAGTACTGCTTTTTCAAATCAAGATAGCATGAGAACAAAGAAAAATTGATAATAGGAGTAAATTAGAAAGGTGCTTAAAATCTTATGCTCTTTCTGAATCATGAAAGAAAAAAATTGGGTTTAGTAACCCTTTAAGCAGCGCTGGTATTGGAGTGCGGTATGGAGCACAATTTTGCTCTACACTCACTTTTTGCCTTTTAACGCCGGGTTTGTAAAAACCTGTAATACCAGCGCTGTAGGTAAGTGAGCGGTGACAATAACCTGCAAGTTAGTACCGCACAGCTCATAATGCAAAACTCGTAATCTGGCCGTATGTGTCTTCTAAAAAGAGCTGTCAACAGTTTCTGCTGAATAAGGCCCACTCCAATCACTAGCCAATCATCTTTATTCATCTTACACAACACAGCATGCATCACAACTAAACAACAGAGAAAGAAAAGAAGAAGTGACAGGTAACCTCCAACAAAAGCATGTAAGGCTGCAATAATGTGCAATAAAAGCTCAAAATGTGTCCCAAGCTGTCCCTAACATGCTTTCTTCTGTTGCTTTGGCTGTTCATCAGAGGAAATAAGAAGAGCTTTGTAACAAGTGCAGCTCAGCTGTCATGCCAATTTGATAAAAGCAGTGTTTCATAAATATATTTGAGAACAGCACTTACAAGAGATCTTGCCACAGCTGTCCCTACAGTAAAGGAAAATATTGTACAGCAAATGCTGATGCCTATCATGGATTACGGGGACGTAGTATACGCACCTGCACCGCAAACTCACCTTAATAAACTTAAAGGGACACTGAACCCAAATTTTTGCTTTTGTGATTCAGCTAGAGCATGACATTTTAAGCAACTTTCTAATTTACTTCTATTATCACATTTTCTTCATTCTCTTGGTATCTTTACTTAAAATGCAAGAATGTAAGTTTAGATGCCGGCCCATTTTTGGTGAACAATCTAGGTTGTCCTAGCTGATTGGTGGATAAATTCATCCACCAATCAAAAACTACTGTCCAGAGTTCTGAACCAAGAAAAAAGCTTAGATGCCTTCTTTTTCATATAAAGATAGCAAGAGAACGAAGAAAAATTGATAATAGGAGTAAATCAGAAAGTTGCTTAAAATTGCATGCTCTATCTGAATCACGAAAGAAAAATTTTGGGATCAGTGTCCCTTTGATACATTGTATAACTTGTTCTGCCGCTTTGTGCTACAATGTAACTACAGGACTCACCATTGTGACATGCTAAAAGCAGACGCACCCTCCATCTTTTCTGCCTTTTCTGTGTTTAAGAGCCTTTCTGGGAAGCTCCCACCCTACCTGAGCAAAATGCTCTCTCCAGCTGTTCCAACCTCCAATATCCTCCGATCCAGTACCAGCACATTATTTAGCTTGCCTCAATACAAAAAGAAAGCAGCTCAATCCTCCTTTTCCTACAGAGCACCACAATTATGGAAAGACCTCCCGCACACTTTCAAACCTTCCCCAAGCCTAATATCCTTTAAGAGATCCCTCTCTACATATCTCAAAACAGAATGCACCTGTCATGGTTGATTATATATTTCCTACCTGTTCTATGTTAAATTTTTGCATATATTGTGTATTATTTTTGTTTTTGAATTGTATTGTACCCTATTCTATCAATGCAATGTTTTGTGGACCCAGGACATACTTAAAAACGAGAGAAATCTCAATGTATCCTTCCTGGCAAAATATGTTATAAATAAATAAATAAACTTTGAATGTATCTTGCTGCACTATGTAAAGTTGTCTGGCCGGCTTCAGTAACAGGTAGCAAAAGACTCCATAGTCTAAAATGCTCTCAGTCTTCCCAGTTCTATTCTCACCGCTTGCCCAGTCACTATACATCCTCTTAAACTGAATAACCTCTCACTTCCTCAGAGAGTCTCATAACCAGCACGTTTCTGTTTAACCTTCCTGAAGACTCCTAACCTTTGCCTGTCTCACCCTGATCACAAAGCCTTATCACACCTGTAACTACTGTAGATACTGGTGCACCTACATATCTGACATACCACTCATGCTATAAACCTCAATACTCACTGTGTTCCCTGCAGGTCACACCTACTCCGTCTCCTTTTAACAAGGACTATAATGTTAAGATATTTAAAGCTTCACAATTAACAAATGTACCACATCCAGATAAAGCAGGCACTTTTAAACAATTTTCCAATCTAGAACTATCATTTTACTTTGTTTTTATGGTGTTATTCTTCAGGAATGTGCATGTGTCCTGAGTAATATATGGCACCAGAGTATGAAATGCAAATGCAAACAGTGCTGTCATAAGGTGCTCAAGACACGTGCACACTCATGATCCTACCTAGGTATGCTCTTCAACAAAAAAATACTTAAAGTGGAAATTAAGTTTAAAAAAATAAAGGGGACTTTTATTCATGAAGTATAACATAGTTCATGCAGAAAGCTCCTTTATTTGTTTCAAGCGATCGCCGCTCTGAGTTGCTAAGGAAGCCCACGGCAGAACGCTGTTTTGCTTTAGAGGTGACGTTTTCACCTCTTAGCCAATAGCCGTGCGGTAAATCAAGCTTGGCACCCTTGGGAGCCGGATTTACAGCATAGCTTTTAACTAAGAGGTGAAAACATCACCTCTTAGCAAAATAGAGATCTGACGTGGGCTAGGGCTAACTTCCACTTTAAAGTTCAATGCTATATCTGAATCATGAAAATATTATTTTGACATTCATGTCTCTTTAAATAAAATAAGGTGCAAACAGGGCATATACACAGAGAAATTACTGTATATTACACCCTCTTCAGTTGGTATTGAGAAAAACTTAAATTATACTTACCTGATAATTTTGTTTTATTCTGACAGGAAGAGTCCACAGCTGCATTCATTACTTTTGGGAATTCAGAACCTGGCCACCAGGAGGAGGCAAAGACACCCTAGCCAAAGGCTTAAATACCTCCCCCACTTCCCTCATCCCCCAGTCATTCTGCCGAGGGAACAAGGAACAGTAGAAGAAATATCAGGGTGAAAAAAGGTGCCAAAAGAAAACAAAAAATACGGCCGCCCCTTATGATAAAACACGGGCGGGGAGCTGTGGACTCTTCCCGTCAGAAGGGAAAAAAATGATCAGGTAAGCATAATTTAAGTTTTTCTTCTTAAACGGGAAGAGTCCACAGCTGCATTCATTACTTTTGGGAAAACAATACCCAAGCTATAGAGGACACTGAATGCAAAACGGGCAGGTACAAAAGGTGGCCCCTTCTGAGGGTACCACAGCCTAAAACACCCAAAAACTCCAGACTGGAAAAACTGCTTCACTAGAAGGGCAAAAATGAAAAGGCCGAAATAACTGCCCAACAGTTAAAACCAGCAAGGCCCTTGCTAGAGACAACTCAGGTTAATAGACTTGACCGAGCCAAAAGCCTATGAGGAGACGAAGTCCCACAGGCACGCAGCCCGCAAAATTAAACTTACCCCCGATCACACCCCTGAGGAACCACTAGGTTACCCTATCCGGAGAAGACTTTGCACCACAGGTGATGCAACCACAATCATATCCAGGACACCCTGAACACTGAACTCTCACGAAATGTTCCATACACAGATTGTGTAGGACACCCACAGCGGAATACAACTCCCACCATAAGGGTGATCGGCAATGGGGGAGGCTCACAGCCAGTCTGGAAGGCCCTAATGCTATAGGGATAACCTCCAATAAGTCCAAAGACTAAGTAACGTACGAGAAAACAGAAAGCTCTGCTTAGGAATGCTAGCTGTCACCAGAATCATAAGACGGATGAGAAGCCAGGAGCTCTACCTGGATTCAAACCCACAACCTCCTGCTTCCGGTGTGGTGAAGCTAACCTCTATGCCACCTCTCCATTAGAAACTGGCTAGAGAGGCTAACAAAAGTCTCCAAAATCCTAAGGATCCACTTCCCTAACACCCCTACAGCTCGAGGATTGAGAAGGAACATGTATCCTAACCCCAGACGGGAGAAACCCTAAAAATGCCTAGGCAGGGGCAACACAGGAAAAAACATAATTTATGCTTACCTGATAAATTTATTTCTCTTGTAGTGTATTCAGTCCACGGATCATCCATTACTTATGGGATATATATTCCCTTCCCAACAGGAAGTTGCAAGAGGATCACCCAAAGCAGAGCTGCTATATAGCTCCTCCCCTCACATGTCATATCCAGTCATTCGACCGAAACAAGACAAGAAAGGAGAAACCATAGGGAGCAGTGGTGACTGGAGTTTTTAATTAAAATTTAGATCTGCCTTAAAAAAGACAGGGCGGGCCGTGGACTGAATACACTACAAGAGAAATAAATTTATCAGGTAAGCATAAATTATGTTTTCTCTTGTTAAGTGTATTCAGTCCACGGATCATCCATTACTTATGGGATACCAATACCAAAGCTAAAGTACACGGATGATGGGAGGGACAAGGCAGGAACTTAAATGTAAGGAACCACTGCCTGTAGAACCTTTCTCCCAAAAACAGCCTCCGAAGAAGCAAAAGTGTCAAATTTGTAAAATTTTGAAAAAGTGTGAAGCGAAGACCAAGTTGCAGCCTTGCAAATCTGTTCAACAGAGGCCTCATTCTTAAAGGCCCAGGTGGAAGCCACAGCTCTAGTGGAATGAGCTGTAATTCTTTCAGGGGGCTGCTGTCCAGCAGTCTCATAGGCTAAACGTATTATGCTACGCAGCCAAAAGGAGAGAGAGGTTGCCGAAGCTTTTTGACCTCTCCTCTGTCCAGAGTACACGACAAACAGGGAAGAAGTTTGACGAAAATCTTTAGTTGCCTGTAAATAGAACTTCAGGGCACGGACTACGTCCAGATTATGCAAAAGTCGTTCCTTCTTTGACGAAGGATTAGGACATAATGATGGAACAACAATCTCCTGATTGATATTCCTTTTAGAAACTACCTTAGGTAAAAACCCAGGTTTAGTACGCAGAACTACCTTGTCTGAATGGAAAATCAGATAAGGAGAATCACAATGTAAGGCAGATAACTCAGAGACTCTTCGAGCCGAGGAAATAGCCATCAAAAACAGAACTTTCCAAGATAAAAGCTTAATATCAATGGAATGAAGGGGTTCAAACGGAACCCCTTGAAGAACTTTAAGAACCAAGTTTAAGCTCCATGGAGGAGCAACAGTCTTAAACACAGGCTTAATCCTAGCCAAAGCCTGACAAAAAGCCTGGACGTCTGGAACTTCTGCCAGACGTTTGTGTAAGAGAATAGACAGAGCAGAAATCTGTCCCTTTAACGAACTAGCAGATAAGCCCTTTTCTAAACCCTCTTGTAGAAAGGACAATATCCTAGGAATCCTAACCTTACTCCATTAGTAACTCTTGGATTCGCACCAATATAAATATTTACGCCATATCTTATGGTAAATTTTTCTGGTAACAGGCTTCCGTGCCTGTATTAAGGTATCAATAACTGACTCAGAGAAGCCACGCTTTGATAGGATCAAGCGTTCAATCTCCATGCAGTCAGCCTCAGAGAAATTAGATTTGGATGGTTGAAAGGACCTTGTATTAGAAGGTCCTGCCTCAGAGGCAGAGACCATGGTGGACAGGACGACATGTCCACTAGGTCTGCATACCAGGTCCTGCGTGGCCACGCAGGCGCTATCAGAATCACCGATGCTCTCTCCTGTTTGATCTTGGCAATCAGTCGAGGTAGCAGCGGAAATGGTGGAAACACATAAGCCATGTTGAAAACCCAAGGGGCTGCCAGAGCATCTATCAGCGCCGCTCCAGGGTCCCTGGACCTGGATCCGTAACAAGGAAGCTTGGCGTTCTGGCGAGACGCCATGAGATCCAGTTCTGGTTTCCCCAACGATGAATCAGTTGAGCGAAGACCTCCGGATGAAGTTCCCACTCCCCCGGATGAAAAGTCTGGCGACTTAGAAAGTCCGCCTCCCAGTTCTCCAAGCCTGGGATGTAGATCGCTGACAGGTTGCAAGAGTGAGACTCTGCCCAGCTAATTATCTTTGAGACTTCCAACATCGCTAGGGAACTCCTGGTTCCCCCTTGATGGTTGATGTAGGCCACAGTCGTGATGTTGTCCGACTGAAATCTGATGAACCTCAGTGTTGCTAACTGAGGCCAAGATAGAAGAGCATTCAATATTGCTCTCAACTCCAGAATATTTATTGGGAGGAGTTTCTCCTCCTGAGCCCATAATCCCTGAGCCTTCAGGGAGTTCCAGACTGCGCCCCAACCTAGAAGGCTGGCATCTGTTGTTACAATCGTCCAATCTGGCCTGCGAAAGGTCATCCCCTTGGACAGATGGACCCGAGAAAGCCACCAGAGAAGAGAATCTCTGGTCTCTTGATCCAGATTTAGTAGAGGGGACAAATCTGAGTAATCCCCATTCCACTGACTTAGCATGCATAATTGCAGAGGTCTGAGATGCAGGCGCGCAAATGGTACTATGTCCATTGCCGCTACCATTAAGCCGATTACTTCCATGCACTGAGCTACTGACGGGCGTGGAATGGAATGAAGGACACGGCAGGCATTCAGAAGCTTTGATAACCTGGACTCCGTCAGGTAAATCTTCATCTCTATAGAATCTATAAGAGTCCCCAGGAAGGGAACTCTTGTGAGTGGTAATAGAGAACTCTTTTCCACCCATACGACCTCAGAAATGCCAGAACTATCTCTGTATGAAACTTGGCAATTTGAAAACTTGACGCTTGTATCAGAATGTCGTCTAGGTACGGAGCAACCGCTATGCCTCGCGGTCTTAGCACCGCTAGAAGTGAGCCCAGAACCTTTGTAAAAATTCTCGGGGCCGTAGCTAACCCGAAGGGAAGAGCTACAAACTGGTAATGCCTGTCTAGAAAGGCAAATCTTAGGTACCGATAATGATCTTTGTGAATCGGTATATGAAGGTAGGCATCCTTTAAGTCTACTGTGGTCATGTATTGACCCTCTTGGATCATGGGTAGGATGGTTCGAATAGTTTCCATTTTGAATGATGGAACTCTTAGGAATTTGTTTAAGATTTTTAGGTCCAAGATTGGTCTGAAGGTTCCCTCTTTCTTGGGAACCACAAACAGATTTGAGTAAAAACCTTGCCCTTGTTCCGTCCGCGGAACTGGGTGGATCACCCCCATTACTAAGAGGTTTTGTACACAGCGTAGAAATGCCTCTTTCTTTATTTGGTTTGCTGATAACCTTGAAAGATGAAATCTCCCTTGTGGAGGAGAAGCTTTGAAGTCCAGAAGATATCCCTGAGATATGATCTCCAACGCCCAGGGATCCTGGACATCTCTTGCCCAAGCCTGGGCGAAGAGAGAAAGTCTGCCCCCCACTAGATCCGTTTCCGGATAGGGGGCCCTCTCTTCATGCTGTCTTAGGGGCAGAAGTAGATTTTCTGGCCTGCTTGCCCTTGTTCCAGGACTGGTTAGCTTTCCAGCCCTGTCTGTAACGAGCAACAGTTCCTTCCTGTTTTGGAGCGGAGGAAGTTGATGCTGCTCCTGCCTTGAAGTTACGAAAGGCACGAAAATTAGACTGTTTGGCCTTTGATTTGGCCCTGTCCTGAGGAAGAGTATGACCCTTACCTCCAGTAATGTCAGCAATAATTTCTTTCAAGCCGTGCCCGAATAAGGTCTGCCCCTTGAAAGGAATATTAAGCAATTTAGATTTAGAAGTCACGTCAGCTGACCAGGATTTAAGCCATAGCGCTCTGCGCGCCTGGATGGCGAATCCGGAGTTCTTAGCCGTTAGTTTGGTTAAATGTACAACGGCATCAGAAACAAATGCATTAGCTAGCTTAAGTGCTTTAAGCTTGTCCATAATCTCATCCAATGGAGCTGTGCGAATGGCCTCTTCCAGAGACTCAAACCAGAATGCCGCAGCAGCAGTGACAGGCGCAATGCATGCAAGGGGCTGTAAAATAAAACCTTGTTGAACAAACATTTTCTTAAGGTAACCTTCTAATTTTTTATCCATTGGATCCGAAAAACCACAACTATCCTCCAGCGGGATAGTGGTACGTTTAGCTAAAGTAGAAACTGCTCCCTCCACCTTAGGGACCGTCTGCCATAAGTCTCGTGTGGTGGCGTCTATTGGAAACATTTTCCTAAATATCGGAGGAGGGGAAAAGGGCACACCGGGTCTATCCCACTCCTTGCTAATAATCTCTGTAAGCCTTTTAGGTATAGGAAAAACGTCAGTACACACCGGTACCGTAAAGTATCTATCCAGCCTACATATTTGGAATTGCAACCGTGTTACAATCATTCAGAGCCGCTAATACCTCCCCTAGCAATACACGGAGGTTTTCAAGCTTAAATTTAAAATTAGAAATCTCTGAATCCGGTCTCCCTGGATCAGATCCGTCACCCACAGAATGAAGCTCTCCGTCCTCATGTTCCTGAAATTGTGACGCAGTATCGGACATGGCTCTCACATCATCAGCGCGCTCTGTCCTTAACCCAGAGCTATCGCGCTTGCCTCTTAATTCTGGCAATTTAGATAATACCTCTGTCATAACAGCAGCCATGTCTTGCAAAGTGATTTGTATGGGCCTCTCTGATGTACTTGGCGCCACAATATCACGCGCCTCCTGAGCGGGAGGCGAAGGTACTGACACGCGAGGAGAGTTAGTCGGCATAACTTCCCCCTCGTTGTCTGGTGATAATTTCTTTACAGATAAAGATTGACTTTTATTCAAAGTGACATCAATACACTTAGTACACATATTTCTATGGGGCTACACATTGGCCTTCAAACATAGTGAACAAACAGATTCATCTGTGTCAGACATGTTTAAACAGACTAGCAATGAGACTAGCAAGCTTGGAAAATCCTTTCAAATAAGTTTACAAGCAATATAAAAAACGCTACTGTGCCTTTAAGAAGCACAAAAAATTGTCACAGTTGAAATAACAATGAACCAAATCAGTTATAGCAACCAAATTTTCACAGTAAATGTATTAAGTTAGCAAAGCATTGCACCCACTAGCAAATGGATGATTAACCCCTTAATACCCAAAACGGATAATCAATTTAACAATTAACGTTTTTATCACAGTCAAACACACTGTCACAGGTCTGCTGTGACTGATTACCTCCCTCAAAATGAATTTTGAAGACCCCTGAGCTCTCTAGAGACGTCCTGGATCAAGGAGGAAGAAGCAGGAAGACTATGACTGAATTTTTACTGCGCAAAAAAACTCTAAAATAGGCCCCTCCCACTCATATTACAACAGTGGGAAACCTCAGTTAACCGTTTCTATGCAGAAATATGCGACAGCCATGTGGAAAAAATTATGCCCCAAAAGATTTATCACCAAAGTACCTCACAAAAACGAATAACATGCCAGTAAACGTTTTAAACATACATTTTAAAAGTTAGGTAGTGTTATTAATAAGCCTGCTACCAGTCGCTTCTACTGCAGTTAAGGCTCATACATTACTTCAGTATTAACAGTATTTTCTTAGTCAAATTCCATTCCTTAGAAAATTACTTATTGCACATACATTCATCAGCCTGATACCAGTCGCTACTACTGCATTTAAGGCTGTACTTACATTACATCGGTATCAGCAGTATTTTCTAGTCAATTCCATTCCTTAGAAAAATATTCTACTGCACATACCTCATCTGCAGGGGACCCCACATGCTATTCCCTTTCTGAAGTTACCCCACTCCTCAGAATGTGCGAGAACAGCCAGTGGATCTTAGTTACTTCTGCTAAGATCATAGAAAACGCAGGCAGATTCTTCTTCTAAATACTGCCTGAGAGAAAAAACAGCACACTCCGGTGCCATTTAAAATAGCAAACTTTTGATTGAAGAAATAATTAAGTATAAAAACTCCACACTCCTCTCACACCTTCCTACTATGTTGAGAGTTGCAAGAGAATGACTGGATATGACATGTGAGGGGAGGAGCTATATAGCAGCTCTGCTTTGGGTGATCCTCTTGCAACTTCCTGTTGGGAAGGGAATATATATCCCATAAGTAATGGATGATCCGTGGACTGAATACACTTAACAAGAGAAAGGGGAGACAATCTAATCTGTAAAACTCCCGAAAATATGGGAGAAGACTTGATACCATAAGTAGAATAACCAAAAGGCTTTAACTTCCAGAAACAGATGACCCGAAGCCAACCCCCAGGAAGGGGACAAAAAGGCCCATCAACCTCAACCCGAAGGAAGAGACACTGTCATCAAGGACAACAGATTCCAAGAGGAGAACATCCAAAAGAAGACAAGGAAAATCATCCAAGTCGATCCCTAGTAGGATCCGCTGTGGATCCCCGCCCACGTGAAACAGGACAGTGAGGACTGAATACAATCCCCTGATGCCCCACCCAAAGGCAGAATGAGAACCAGCCTGACGTTTGGGGACAAAGGCTTCCTCTACCATATTTTAGCCCTGCATGGGCAAAGCCTCAAAAAAATAATTGAGACTCATGGAGGGTTCACTTCCCGAAAACTCCTAGCAAAAGCAAGACATTATTCGATCTGAAGAGACACAAAAAGTAATAAAACTCCTCACCGAGTGAGCAACTCACCACCCAGCCAGGTCAGCCAGTTACACCGGCACCACGTGGATGATATAAACCGTAAGGAACAGGAATAGCGCCCTATCAGGACCAGCCTGCTACATAGGGCACCCCAAACTGAACCAGGCCACAGAAGTTTCAAAACCCCACGAGGACTCGATAAAAGGAACTAAAGGCATAACAATGTACTAACAACTTAACATGCAACTTCCGCGGAAGTGCCCAAGCGACCACAAAATCGTTGGTATCAAATTCCGGAGAAGAAATATTTCCCAACAGAGAAATCATAACATACGTGAGCTTCTTAAAAAATAAATAAAATACATCCTAACTGGATCAAATAAAATAAGGGCAGCACCCGCAGGTGAACGCCCAAGAAGAATGGGTACACCAACTGGACCAGCCAATCAGAGACCCCATTCTTCCAAAGATCAGAACTGGAATAAGATACCCCAAAAAGAAAGGAAAATTGAAGACAACCAGGAGATTAACTTCATCCCCACATGTCTAACCCAGCTTGCCGTCTGGAACAGAAGACCGAGGATCCCTTAACCTATTAGTACTGGGATCTTCCAGCACCGCCAAAACATGCCATAGCAGGACACGGAGGCATGCCAGTCTATAACGGAAAGCAAGACTTACCTCCGCCGAGGCAACTGGTGACCCCGACCCAAAGGGTTGGGCCCCTGAAACTTCAGAGGAAACCGCTTCCCCAGATGGCTGATCTAACCCAGGCGATCCCATGCTTGACGAGCCCCGGTTAGCAGAACACGGACAGTATCTTAGCAACACCTCCTCTGGAAGATGTAAATGCGCCAGGGCCATAGATATGGCCATGTGGAACCGTGCCATATCCTCTGGAGGAAACAAACCGCCTTCCGGAGAAGGGGTAACAGCATTAGGGACACCTGCTTGCCTAGCCAAAGAAGGTTCTAGGGGACGCGCCGCACAGGATATGGGATCCCCAGGGGCAGATGGCTCGGTGGACTCTATGTTCCCTGTATAGGGAGAAGAGAGCACTCTAGAGCGGCATTCAAAACATAACTGATGGGCATGGATTACCCGGGCCATTTTATACTCTTCACAAGAAGTAGAATCTGAATCAGAGACATCAGTCTTCAAAAAGTCAGAATCCTCCATAACTTGGTTTATAGAAATTATGGACAGAAAAATAAAAAATTGCACCTTACACCTACAATGGCTGGGGCACTCACCACCTCCTGAGACGCAGACAGCTAGCGAAACAGACTCTCTCTGTCGTCACGCGGTCAGGAATACGGAAATGGAGCACAGAAGCATAACCACGCCTCGTCACAAGGTTTCCCCCGTGCAGGCCATAAAAAGAGCGCCAAGGCCTACAAGGGCTGCGCAGCCTGACAAAAAAAGGCTGTTATGTTCTGATCTAGCCACGACTCCAAGTAACACTACACATTAGCAGACAAAATCACATAACAAACATGATTAAAGTCCTCCCTGTTCAATAACCCCCTCAGGAGATATTAACCCTTGATTTCTTATAAAGGTAAAGGAATCCCACTGAGACCCTGACTTATTTTACATTACCTTATTCACATTATCAAAGTAAAATGTGTGACAGATAGTAGCCTCGCTTCTGACATGGACTTGAGAGAAGAAAGCAGGAAGCGAAACTCGTCAACGCTGACTGCTAAGGAGCTGTTAACATGAGTCGGGATGGTTTTGCAGAAAGACTCTCCCTGCATCTCCGGACTCTAACATTCATACATGCTCTCACTGAGAGTCTGACAGGATTACTTAAAACTCCAGTCCCATTTCTAAGAGTACTACCCTCCATAAGAGACTATATCAAAATCTTCTGACACTTCTCTGCCAACCTCCTGTGACGAAAGGCAAAGAATGACTGGGGGATGAGGGAAGTAGGGGAGGTATTTAAGCATTTGGCTGGGGTGTCTTTGCCTCCTCATGGTGGCCAGGTTCTGAATTCCCAAAAGTAATGAATGCAGCTGTGGACTCTTCCCATTTAAGAAGAAAATAAAATATAGAAATTAGCTATTCTTAGCTTTATTTTGTATATGTCCAAATTAATGAACTCTCTTAAACAAACAAAACAAAAAAACAAAATTTATGCTTACCTGATAAATTTATTTCTCTTGTGGTGTATCCAGTCCACGGATTCATCCATTACTTGTGGGATATTCTCCTTCCCAACAGGAAGCTGCAAGAGGATCACCCACAGCAGAGCTGTCTATATAGCTCCTCCCCTAACTGCCACCTCCAGTCATTCGACCGAAGACAAGCAAGAGAAAGGAGAAACTATAGCCTCCGAAGAAGCAAAAGAATAAAATTTGTAGAATTTAGAAAAAGTATGAAGCGAGGACCAAGTCGCCGCCTTACAAATCTGTTCAACAGAAGCCTCATTTTTAAAAGCCCATGTGGAAGCCACCGCTCTAGTGGAATGAGCTATAATTCTTACAGGAGGCTGCTGGCCAGCAGTCTAATAAGCTAAGCGGATTATACTTCTTAACCAAAAGGAAAGAGAAGTTGCTGAAGCCTTTTGGCCTTTCCTCTGTCCAGAGTAGACAACAAACAATGCAGATGTTTGACGAAAATCTTTAGTAGCTTGTAAATAAAACTTTAAAGCACGAACCACGTCAAGATTGTGTAATAGACGTTCCTTCTTTGAAGAAGGATTAGGACACAGTGACGGAACAACAATCTCCTGATTGATATTCTTATTAGATACCACCTTAGGAAGAAACCCAGGTTTGGTACGCAAAACTACCTTATCTGCATGGAAGATCAGATAAGGGGAATTACACTGCAAGGCAGATCACTATGAAACTCTTCGAGCCGAAGAGATAGCTACCAAAAACAGAACTTTCCAAGATAAAAGCTTAATATCTATGGAATGCAGAGGTTCAAACGGAACCCCTTGAAGAACTTTAAGAACTAAATTTAAACTCCATGGCGGAGCAACAGGTTTAAACACAGGCTTGATTCTAACTAAAGCCTGACAAAACGCCTGAACGTCTGGCACATCCGCCAGACGCTTGTGCAAAAGAATAGACAGAGCAGAAATCTGTCCCTTTAAGGAACTAGCTGACAATCCCTTCTCCAATCCTTCTTGGAGAAAAGATAATATCCTGGGAATCCTGACTTTACTCCATGAGTAACCCTTGGATTCACACCAATGAAGATATATAATACAATATCTTATGAGAGATTTTCCTGGTGAAAGGCTTTCGAGCCTGAATTAAGGTATCAATGACCGATTCGGAAGAAACCACGTTTTGATAAAATCAAGCGTTCAATCTCCAAGCAGTCAGACGCAGAGAAATTAGATTTGGATAGTTAAAAGGACCCTGAAGTAGAAGGTCCTGCCTCAGCGGTAGAGTCCATGGTGGAAGGGATGACATGTCCACCAGATCTGCATACCAAGTCCTGCGTGGCCACGCAGGTGCTATCAAAATCACTGAAGCTCTCTCCTGCTTGATCTTGGCAATCAGACGAGGGAGCAGAGGAAACGGTGGAAACACATAAGCCAGGTTGAAAGACCAAGGCGCTGCTAGAGCATCTATCAGCGCTGCCTTGGGATCCCTGGACCTTGATCCGTAACAAGGAAGCTTGGTGTTCTGACGAGACGCCATGAGATCCAGTTCTGGTTTGCCCCAAAGTTGAATCAACTGTGCAAACACCTCCGGATGGAGTTCCCACTCCCCCGGATGAAAAGTCTGTCGACTTAGAAAATCATACTCCCAGTTCTCTACTCCTGGGATATGGATAGCTGATAGATGGCAAGAGGGAACCTCTGCCCATAGAATTATTTTTGAAACCTCCAACATTGCTAGGGAACTCCTTGTTCCCCCTTGATGGTTGATGTAGGCTACAGTCGTGATGTTGTCCGACTGAAATCTGATGAACCTGACCGCAGCTAGCTGAGGCCAAGCCTGAAGAGCATTGAATATCGCTCTTAGTTCCATAATGTTTATCGGAAGGAGAGCCTCCTCCTGAGTCCACAAGCCCTGAGCTTTCAGGGAGTTCCAGACTGCACCCCAGCCCAGAAGGCTGGCATCTGTCGTTACTATTGTCCAATCTGGCCTGCGGAAGGTTATACCCTTGGACAGATGGACCCGAGATAACCACCAGAGAAGAGAATCCCTGGTCTCTTGATCCAGATTTAGTAGAGGGGACAAATCTGTGTAATCCCCATTCCACTGACTGAGCATGCAGTGTTGCAGCGGTCTGAGATGTAGGCGGGCAAACAGCACTATGTCCATTGCCGCTACCATTAAGCCGATTACTTCCATACACTGAGCCACTGAAGGGCGAGAAGTAGAATAAAGAACACGGCAGGAATTTAGAAGTTTTGACAACCTGGCCTCTGTCAGGTAAATCTTAATTTCTACAGAATCTATAAGAGTTCCTAGGAAGGAAACTCTTGTGAGAGGGGATAGAGAACTTTTTCTTCGTTCACTTTCCACCCATGCAACCTCAGAAATGCCAGAACAATGTCTGTATGGGACCTGGCGATTTGAAAATTCGACGCCTGTATTAGAATGTTGTCTAGGTAAGGGGCTACTGCTATACCACGCGGCCTTAGGACCTCTAGGAGTGACCCCAGAACCTTCGTAAAGATTCTTGGTGCCGTAGCTAACCCAAAGGGAAGAGCCACAAACTGGTAATGCCTGTCTAGGAAGGCGAACCTGAGAAACTGATGATGATCTCTGTGTATCAGAATGTGCAGATAAGCATCCTTTAAGTCCACGGTAGTCATATATTGACCCTCCTGGATCATAGGTAGGATGGTTCGAATAGTCTCCATCTTGAAGGATGGGACCCTGAGAAATTTGTTTAGGATCTTGAGATCTAAGATTGGTCTGAAGGTTCCCTCTTTCTTGGAAACCACAAACAGATTTGAATAGAAGCCTTGCCCCGTTCCTCCTTTGGAAATGGGTGGATCACTCCCATAACTAGGAGGTCTTGAACACAATGTAAGAATGCCTATCTCTTTATCTGGTTTGCAGATAATTGTGAGAGAAGAAATATTCCTTTTGGGGAAGAAGCTTTGAAGTCCAGAAGATATCCCTGGGACACAATTTCCAATGCCCAGGGATCCTGGACATCTCTTGCCCAAGCCTGGGCGAAGAGAGAAAGTCTGCCCCCTACTAGATCCGTTACCGGATCGGGGGCTGATCTTTCATGCTGTCTTAGAGGCAGCAGCAGGTTTTTTGGCCTGCTTTCCTTTATTCCAAGCCTGGTTAGGTCTCCAGACCGGCTTGGACTGGGCAAAATTTCCCTCTTGTTTTGTATTAGAGGAAGTTGAAGCTGCGCCACTCTTGAAGTTTCGAAAGGCACGAAAATTAGGCTGTTTGGTCCTTAATTTGTTGGACCTATCCTGAGGAAGGGCGTGACCTTTTCCTCCAGTAATATCAGAAATGATCTCCTTCAGTCCAGGCCCGAATAGGGTCTGCCCCTTGAAGGGAATGTTGAGAAGCTTAGACTTTGAAGTAACGTCAGCTGACCAGGATTTAAGCCATAGCACCCTACGCGCCTGAATAGCAAAACCTGAGTTCTTAGCCGTTAGTTTGGTTAAATGAACAACGGCGTCAGAAACAAATGATTGGCTAGCTTAAGAGCTTTAAGCTTGTCAAGGACATCATCCAATGGGGTTTCTACCTGTAGAGCCTCTTCTAAAGACTCAAACCAGAAGGCCGCAGCAGCAGTGACAGGGGCAATGCATGCAAGGGGCTGGAGAATAAAACCTTGTTGAATAAAAATTTTCTTAAGGTAACCCTCTAATTTTTTGTCCATTGGATCTAGAAAAGCACAACTGTCCTCGACAGGGATAGTTGTACGCTTCGCTAGAGAAGAGACTGCTCCCTCCCCCTTAGGGACCGTTTGCCACAAGTCCTGTGTAGCGGCATCTATGGGAAACGTCTTTTTAAAAACAGGAGGGGGAAAGAACGGTACACCTGGTCTATCCCATTCCTTAGTAATAATTTCTGAAAACCTCTTAGGTATTGGAAAAACATCAGTGTAAACAGGCACTGCGTAGTATTTATCCAATTTACACAATTTCTCTGGGACTACAATGGCGTTACAGTCATCCAGAGTTGCTAAAACCTCCCTGAGCAACATGCGGAGGTGTTCAAGCTTAAATTTAAATGTAGACATATCAGAATCAGGTTGAAGTGTCTTCCCTGAGTCAGAAAAATCACCCACAGATAGAAGCTCTCCTTCTTCGGCTTCTGCACATTGTGAGGGTATATCGGACATAGCTACTAAAGCGTCAGAGAGCTCTGTATTTTTTCTAGCCCCAGAGCTGTGTCGCTTTCCTTGTAACCCTGGCAGTTTGGACAATACTTCTGTAAGAGTATGATTCATAACTGCCGCCATGTCTTGTAAAGTATACGCAATGGGCGAGCTAGATGTACTTGGCGCCCCTTGAGCGGGGCGCCAAGTACATCTAGCTCTGGTGATAAATCTTTTCCTCTGGTGATAAATCTTTTAAAGCCAGAATATGGTCTTTATAACTTATAGTAAGATCAGTGCATTTGGTACACATTCTAAGAGGGGGTTCCACAATGGCTTCTAAACATAATGAACAAGGAGTTTCCTCTATGTCAGACATGTTTAACAGACTAGTAATGAGACCAGCAAGTTTTGAAAACACTTTAATTAATGTGAAAAAGCAGAATATAAAAAACGGTACTGTGCCTTTAAGGGAAAAAAACAAACACAAAAACTGCAAAACAGTGAAAAAAGCAGTTAACTCTATGAAATTTTTACAGTGTATATAATAGACTAAAATAGCATTGCACCCACTTGCAAATGGATGATTAACCCCTCAGGTTCAAAAACGAAGCAAAAAAACGGTAAAAACCGTTATAACAGTCACAAGCAAACTGCCGCAGCTCTACTGTGGCTCCTACCTTCCCATAAAATGACTTTTGTAGGCACAAAAACCCGTTACAGAGGTCCAATATGACAGGGGACTCCTTCCGGGAAGCTGGATGTCTCAGAATGTAATAAAACAACTGCGCAATTAGAGCGCGAAAATAGGCCCCTCTCATGGACTCAAAGTCAGAGGGCCTTAAAAAACTATTCCTAGGAGTAAAATAACAGCCATGTGGAAAACTAGGCCCCAAATAAAGATTTATCACCTCAGTAAAAAAAACGTTCCTTTATATATATAACGTTTTACATACTAAGCCATAATAGAAAGTAATATGAAAAACATAATTTATGTAAGAACTTACCTGATAAATTCATTTCTTTCATATTAGCAAGAGTCCATGAGCTAGTGACGTATGGGATATACATTCCTACCAGGAGGGGCAAAGTTTCCCAAACCTTAAAATGCCTATAAATACACCCCTCACCACACCCACAATTCAGTTTAACGAATAGCCAAGAAGTGGGGTGATAAGAAAAAAGTGCGAAAGCATATAAAATAAGGAATTGGAATAATTGTGCTTTATACAAAAAAAATCATAACCACCACAAAAAAGGGCGGGCCTCATGGACTCTTGCTAATATGAAAGAAATGAATTTATCAGGTAAGTTCTTACATAAATTATGTTTTCTTTCATGTAATTAGCAAGAGTCCATGAGCTAGTGACGTATGGGATAATGACTACCCAAGATGTGGATCTTTCCACACAAGAGTCACTAGAGAGGGAGGGATAAAATAAAGACAGCCAATTCCTGCTGAAAATAATCCACACCCAAAATAAAGTTTAATGAAAAACATAAGCAGAAGATTCAAACTGAAACCGCTGCCTGAAGTACTTTTCTACCAAAAACTGCTTCAGAAGAAGAAAATACATCAAAATGGTAGAATTTGGTAAAAGTATGCAAAGAGGACCAAGTTGCCGCTTTGCAAATCTGATCAACCGAAGCTTCATTCCTAAATGCCCAGGAAGTAGAAACTGACCTAGTAGAATGAGCTGTAATCCTCTGAGGCGGAGTTTTACCCGACTCAACATAGGCAAGATGAATTAAAGATTTCAACCAAGATGCCAAAGAAATGGCAGAAGTTTTCTGGCCTTTCTAGAACCGGAAAAGATAACAAATAAACTAGAAGCCTTTCGGAAAGACTTAGTAGCTTCAACATAATATTTCAAAGCTCTAACAACATCCAAAGAATGCAACGATTTCTCCTTAGAATTCTTAGGATTAGGACATAATGAAGGAACCACAATGTCTCTACTAATGTTGTTGGAATTCACAACATAGGTAAAAATTCAAAAGAAGTTCGCAACACCGCCTTATCCTGATGAAAAAACAGAAAAGGAGACTCACAAGAAAGAGCAGATAATTCAGAAACTCTTCTGGCAGAAGAGATGGCCAAAAGGAACAAAACTTTCCAAGAAAGTAATTTAATGTCCAATGAATGCATAGGTTCAAATGGAGGAGCTTGAAGAGCCCCCAGAACCACATTCAAACTCCAAGGAGGAGAAATTGACTTAATGACAGGCTTTATACGAACCAAAGCTTGTACAAAACAATGAATATCAGGAAGAATAGCAATCTTTCTGTGAAAAAGAACAGAAAGAGCAGAGATTTGTCCTTTCAAGGAACTTGCGGACAAACCCTATCTAAACCATCCTGAAGAAACTGTAATATTCTCGGTATTCTAAAAGAATGCCAAGAAAAAAGATGAGAAAGACACCAAGAAATATAAGTCTTCCAGACTCTATAATATATCTCTCTGGATACAGATTTACGAGCCTGCAACATAGTATTAATCACAGAGTCAGAGAAACCTCTTTGACCAAGAATCAAGCGTTCAATCTCCATACCTTTAAATTTAAGGATTTCAGATCCTGATGGAAAAAAGGACCTTGAGACAGAAGGTCTGGTCTTAACGGAAGATTCCACAGTTGGCAAGAGGCCATCCGGACAAGATCCGCATACCAAAACCTGTGAGGCCATGCCGGAGCTACCAGCAGAACAAACGAGCATTCCTTCAGAATCTTGGAGATTACTCTTGGAAGAAGAACTAGAGGCGGAAAGATATAGGCAGGATGATACCAAGGAAGTGATAATGCATCCACTGCCTCCGCCTGAGGATCCCGGGATCTGGACAGATACCTCGGAAGTTTCTTGTTTAGATGAGAAGCCATCAGAACTATTTCTGGAAGTTCCCACATTTGAATAATCTGAAGAAATACCTCTGGGTGAAGAGACCATTCGCCTGGATGCAACGTTTGGCGACTGAGATAATCCGCTTTCCAATTATCCATACCTGGGATATGAACCGCAGAGATTAGACAGGAGCTGGATTCCGCCCAAACCAAAATTCGAGATACTTCTTTCATAGCCAGAGGACTGTGAGTCCCTCCTTGATGATTGATGTATGCCACAGTTGTGACATTGTCTATCTGAAAACAAATGAACAACTCTCTCTTCAGAAGAGGCCAAGACTGAAGAGCTCTGAAAATTGCACGGAGTTCCAAAATATTGATCGGAAATCTCACCTCCTGAGATTCCCAAACCCCTTGTGCCGTCAGATACCCCCACACAGCTCCCCAACCTGTAAGACTTGCATCTGTTGAGATTATAGTCCAGGTCGGAAGAACAAGAAGCCCCCTGAACTAAACGATGGTGATCTGTCCACCATGTCAGAGAGTGTCGTAAAATCGGTTTAAAGATATTAATTGAGATATCTTTGAGTAATCCCTGCACCATTGGTTCAGCATACAGAGCTGAAGAGGTCGCATGTGAAAACGAGCAAAGGAGATCGCATCTGATGCGGCAGTCCTAAGACCTAACATTTCCATGCATAAGGCTACCAAAGGGAATGATTGTGACTGAAGGTTTTGACAAGCTGATATCAATGTTAAACTTCTCTTGTCTGACAAGGACAGAGTCATAGACACTGAATCTATCTAGAAACCTAAAAAGGTTACCCTTGTCTGAGGAATCAATGAACTGATTGGTAAATTGATCCTCCAACCATGAACTTGAAAAAACAACACAAGTCGATTCGTATGAGATTCTTCGAAAATGAGAAGACTGAGCAAGTACCAAGATATCGTCCAAATAAGGAAATACCAAAACCCTGTTCTCTGAGTACAGAAAGAAGGGCACCGAGAACCTTTGAAAAAAATTCTTGGAACTGAGGCTAGGCCAAACGGTAGAGCCAAAAAACTGGTAATGCTTGTCTAAAAAGAGAATCTCAGACACTAAAAGTGATCTGGATGAATCGGAATATGCAGATACACATCCTGTAAATCTATTGTAGACATATAATGCCCTTGCTAAACAAAAGGCAGGATAGTCCTACAGTAACCATCTTGAATGTTGGTATCCTAACATAACGATTCAATAATGATAGATCCAGAACTGGTCTGAAGGAATTGACCTTCTTTGGTACAATGAAGAGATAAAATAAAACCCCAGCCCCTGTTCCAGAACTGGAACTGGCATAAATACTCCAGCCAACTCTAGATCTGAAACACATTTCAGAAATGCTGAGCCTTTGCTGTGTTAACTGGGACACGGGAAAGAAAAAAATCTCTTAGCAGGAGGCCTTAACTTGAAGCCAATTCTGTACCTTTCTGAAACAATGTTCTGAAACCAGAGATTGAGAACGGAATTGATCCAAATTTCTTTGAAGAAAACGTAATCTGCCCCATACCAGCTGAGCTGGAATAAGGGCCGCACCTTCATAGGTACTTAGGAGCTGGCTATAGGTTTCTATAAGGCTTGGATATATTCCAAACTGAAAATAGTTTCCAAACTGATACCGCTCCTGAGGATGAAGGATCAGGCTTTTGTTCCTTGTTGTGAGGAAAGGAACGAAAATGATTATTTACCCTGGAAAGAAAGGGAAAGCAAAGTTGACTTAGAAGACATATCAGCATTTCAAGTTTAATCCATAAAGCTTTTCTAGCTAAAATAGCTAGAGACATATACCTGACATCAACTCTAATGATATCAAAAGATGGTATCACCAATAAAATTATTAGCATGTTATAGAATAATAATAATGCTATAAAATTATGATCTGTTACTTGTTGCGCTAAAGCTTCTAACCAAAAAGTTGAAGCTGCAGCAACATCCGCTAAAAATATAGCAGGTCTAAGAAGATTACCTGAACATAAGTAAGCTTTTCTTAGAAAGGATTCAATTTTCCTATCTAAAGGATCCTTAAATGAAGTACTATCTGCCGTAGGAATAGTAGTACATTAGCAGGAGTAGAGACAGCCCCATAACCTTAGGGATTTTTGTCCCAAAAAACTCTAATCTGTCAGATGGCACAGGATATAATTGCTTAAACGTCTAGAAGGAGTAAATAAATTACCCAAATTATTCCATTCCCTGGAAATTACTTCAGAAATAGCATCAGGGAGATAAAACACTTCTGGAATAACTACAGGAGATTTAAAAACCTTATTTAAACGTTTACATTTAGCATCAAGAGGACCAGAATCCTCTATTTCTAATGCAAATAATACTTCTTTAAGTAAAGAACGAATAAATTCCATCTTGAACAAATACAAAGATTTATCAGCATCAACCTCTGAGACAGAAACCTCTGAACCAGAAGAACCATTATCAGTATCAGAATGATGATGTTCATTTAAAAATTCATCTGAAAAAAGAGAAGTTTTAAAAGACTTTTATGTATACTAGAAGGAGAAATAACAGACATAGCCTTCTTAATGGATTTAAAAAATAAAATCTCTTATGTTATCAGGAACACTCTGAAAATTAGATGTTGACGGAACAGCAACAGGTAATGTAACAGTACTAAAGGAAATTTTATCTGCATTAATAAGTTTGACATGACATGCAATACAAACAACAGCTGGAGAAACAGATACCAAAAGTTTATAGCAGATACACTTAGCTTGGTAGCTCCAGCACTGGGCAGTGATTTTCCTGAAGTATCTTCTGACTCAGTTGCAACGTGGAACATCTTGCAATATGTAAAAGAAAAAAACAACATATAAAGCAAAATTGATCAAATTCCTTAAATGACAGTTTCAGGAATGGGAAAAAAATGCCAGTGAACAAGCTTCTAGCAACCAGAAGCAATAAATAATGAGACTTAAATAATGTGGAGACAAAAATGACGCCACATCCGGAACGCCGACATTTTTGACGCAAAAAAAACGTCAAAAAATGACGCAACTTCCGGCGACACGTATGACGCCGGAAACAGAAAAAAAAATTTGCGCCAAAAAAGTCAGCGCCAAGAATGACGCAATAAAATGAAGCATTTTCTGCCCCCCGCGAGCCTAACAGCCCACAGGGAAAAAGTCAAATTTTTTAAGGTAAGAAAAAATGATTGAAACAAATGCATTTATCCCAAATATGAAACTGACTGTCTGAAAAATAAGGAATGTTGAACATTCTGAGTCAAGGCAAATAAATGTTTGAATACATATATTTAGAACTTTATAAACAAAGTGCCCAACCATAGCTTAGAGTGTCACAGAAAATAAGATTTACTTACCCCAGGACACTCATCTACATGTTTGTAGAAAGCCAAACCAGTACTGAAACGAGAATCAGCAGAGGTAATGGTATATATAAGAGTATATCGTCGATCTGAAAAGGGAGGTAAGAGATGAATCTCTACGACCGATAACAGAGAACCTATGAAATAGACCCCGTAGAAGGAGATCACTGCATTCAAATAGGCAATACTCTCCTCACATCCCTCTGACATTCACTGCACGCTGAGAGGAAAACCGGGCTCCAACTTGCTGCGGAGCGCATATCAACGTAGAATCTAGCACAAACTTACTTCACCACCTCCATCGGAGGCAAAGTTTGTAAAACTGAATTGTGGGTGTGGTGAGGGGTGTATTTATAGGCATTTTAAGGTTTGGGAAACTTTGCCCCTCCTGGTAGGAATGTATATCCCATACGTCACTAGCTCATGGACTCTTGCTAATTACATGAAAGAAATTACCCTTTACTGCAAGCATGATGCCAGTTGTTATTAAATCACTGCAATCAGGCTTACCTTAACTATATCAGGCACTGTCAGCTTTTTCTAGTTCTTATCATCCTCTAGAAAAAAATATACTGAACATACCTCAGGGCAGTTAATTCTGCAGGCCGTTCTCCCAGCTGAAGTTTCCCCATACTCTTCAGTTATGTGTGAGAACAGCAGTGAACCTTAGTTACAACCTGCTAAGATCATCAAAAACCTCAGGCAAATTCTTCTTCTAATTTCTGCCTGAGGTAAAAAACAGTACAACGCCGGCACCGTTTAAAAATAACAAACTTTTGCTTGAAGATAAACTACACTAATTCACCACATCTCTCTAGCTACTTCCCTTGTCGAGAGCTGCAAGAGAATGACTGGGGGTGGCAGTTAGGGGAGGAGCTATATAGACAGCTCTGCTGTGGGTGATCCTCTTGCAGCTTCCTGTTGGGAAGGAGAATATCCCACAAGTAATGGATGAATCCGTGGACTGGATACACCTTACAAGAGAAATAATGTAACTGTTTGTTTTTTTCTTTAATTAACAGAATATAATCTAAGCAAAATATATTCAATGGAGAGTATGTAATAAAATGTATTTTGCTTTCTTGAGACCAAACACAGCAAATGTTCACTAGCTGATGAATCAGTCGCACATTACATCATCCATACTTCACAACAATCTATTTTATGAACGTACAATTAAAATGTTCTCTTAACCCAAATAACATTAATACAAAGTCTATAAATATCTTGACTTGTAATTTTCGACACATACAGACCTATAATTAACCACTGATATTTCTCAAAACAGATCTTTAAACCAACATCTTAACACTGTCTTGCTAAAATAAAAATAAAAGCGGAAATATAACCGGCTTTGAGTGACAGCATCTGGAAGCTAGTCCTACCTGCTGAAATGTTTCTTACTGTTCATGACCTTTGGGTGTTGGATATCTTTTTCTTAGGGGTATTAAATAGGCCCTCAAGATCCCTTGAAAGCCAAAACCGTTCTGGCTTTTGTAAGGTAACTGGAAGGTTTTATTCCAACCTTTTCATAGTGCCAAAGAAGGAAGGTACCTTTCAGCTTATCTTGAATCTCAAAACTCTAACCATTTACAAGTTTCTATAAGTATTAACTTTCAAGATGGAGAAGATTCCTATTATATTTCCGTTAGTGCAGGAGGGTCAGTGTATGTCTATCATCTAATAAAAAGACACCTTTTTTGTTATCAGGTATTTGTAGAGCACCAACAGATTCCACAGCGCTAACCTTTTTACATACCTCTATTCACAGGGATCATGTTCCTGAGATTTGCCTTCCAAAACAGGCATTACTCATTTGGTCTGGTAATAGCGCCCAGAGTCTTTACAAAAGTACAAAAGAGCTTTACTGGCTGTGGTGTGAGCTCAGGGAATCTTCATAGTTCCGTACCTGGATTGCGGAACTATGAAGTTCACCATCTCTTTACACAAGCGGTTCTTAAACTGCTTCACAGTCACGGTTGGAAAATAAACCTCCAAAAGATCTCCGTAAAGGGTCATGAAACTCAATTTTTTTATCTCTAATGATTCAAATAAAACATACAATTTTAAACAACTTTGCAATTTACTTCTATTATAAAATCTGTTTCATTCCCTTGATATCATTTGCTGAAGGTGCAGCAAGGCACTACTTAGAGCTAGCTGAACACATCTAGTCAGCCAATCAAACGAGACAAATGTGTGCAGGCACCAATCACCAGCTAGCTCCCATTAGAGTAGGACATGTATATATATTATTTTTCAACAACTTATAAGTCTGATTCTCAAAATCCAAGAGGGATCCATAGCTCTAGTTGAATGATCATTAAGCCTCTGAGGAGGCTTGTGTCCCGCTGACTCTATAAGCTAAGCGAACATGCTCCTTAACCAGACAAGCAAGGAAGAGGACGAGGCTTCCTGCCCCTTACACTTCCCAGAATAGACACAATAAGAAAGTTAGAAAAAACTCCTTTGTAGCCTGAAGATAGAACTTCAAGGCCTGAACCAAGTTATGAATAACCACTCCTTCGTGAAGCAACCATAGGAAGAAAAAACTAACCCAGTATGAAAAACAGCCTTAACCGCAGGAACAACTAGGTAAGGAAACTCACAATGCAAGGCAGCCATCTCAGAAATTCTGCGCGCCAAAGCAATAGACAGTATAAAAGGAAACCTTCCCAGACAGAACATTTAAATGTCAAGACAATGCATAAGCCCAAACTGAGCCTTCTGCAAAAACTTAGAATAAGATGTAAACTCCAAAGAGGAGCACTAGATCTAAACACAGGCCTGATCTAGTCAAAGCCTGAACCAAAGACTGGACCTCTGGAAGCTCTGAGAGCCTCTCAAGCAGTAAAACATATTGAGCCGAAAACTGTCCCCTAAGGGAGCTAACAGAAAAGGCCCTTCTCCAGAGCATCCTGGAAAAAGGAAGGATCATGGAAAACCTGGCCTTATGCCAGGGGATCTATGTTCTTCATAGCAGAAGAAGTAGGTCCTGCACCCCTTATGATAGGTGCAACGATACACCGGCTTAAGAGCTAAACAAGCGTATCAACAATCCTTTTAGAAAAAACCTCTCATGGCTAAGACTAAGCATTCAATTTCACGCAGTCAGCCTCAGAGAATCCAGGTTGGGATGAACACAAGGACCCTGCCCCAGCAGAGCCCTGTAAAAGGTCCAAGGAGGCAAAGCCCCTAAACTGCGATACAACTCGTAGATATAAATGGAGCAAATAGTCTCACTTACGCCTGCTCCTTCTAGGATCGAACCATCCACAATAAGGAGTGACATGGCTGAAAAAGAAGAAGGTTAAAAAGAAACCTCTAAGGAATGCTAGATGTCTAGCATACTCTGGATGAAAAAGCCAGAGCCCCACCTGGGTTCAAACCCACCTCCTGCTACAAAAGTGGTGGAGCTAACGCTCCCGCCTTGCATGATCATCGTCCCCATCAGATACAAACATTCGAGCAGGGAATGATTGTAGGGGACATCCGATCCTGAGGAGTACACTCATAGAGAGGGTTGCTGTTAATGAGCCTAAGTGGGTCTCCAACCACCCTCAAACATGAGACCCCCCTGATTAGCAGGAGGAACTCTCCTTCTCCACAAGAAGATTTCCAAAAGATCTCCCCACTGAGAAAGTCATAACTGGTATGAACCCAGAAGACCAAATCCTCCAAGCAGAATGCTCACTGAGGAACAAAATGAATAAGTGGAAAGAAACCCCCAACCCCCAGACCTCCCTAGGACACTCTCTCCCCACGGACAAGAAAGCAACAAAGTCAAAACCGCCCTGAAAGAGCTTAAGAGAAAAACATTTTTCAGAACAGGGAGATCTGAACGGAACACTGGGATTGATTTTCCCAACAGGTATTCCATGTAAGTCTGTAAAGACAGATACACCAACTCCATGCCTCAGAACGAGGATTACTATAAGATACCGTTCCTAAGAACCGGGTATGCTCAAAAAGAATGAACCAGGAAGACATCCTTCTTTCTAACAAAAGTAAGGGAGAACCTTCATTCTCCAATGAAAAGAGGATCTAATAAGTTCTGCTTAAAAATCCTAGAACCCATTTAGGACGGGAAGACCATCCCCTATTAGGACATGCACCAACAGTGGAGGAAAATATTCCCACAGTGCGAAAGATACCGGGACAATGACTCCAAAGATCACTTGAAAAACTTCCCTTTCTCTGAGAAGACAATTGCCCAGAAGCAGCCTAGTTCTGGTCTCTAGGACCCCTAGATCCATATGGTCCAGTATCAAGCACTAATCCCAGATAACATCTAAACAGGTCCAGCCTGTTAACTAGGATAGATGGGCCTGATGTACCTGGACCGGAAATCTAGAAAAAAAAACTCCTTCCCTTGTATAGAAAGAAGGAGCAAACCCAACTTTCATCCACAACAAGTCCTGCCTGTTATCTAGGATACAACGTATCTGCCGGAACAATCAAAGGCAAGAACGAAACTTCTTGAGTTCCAGCAAGGCTAGAACAACTGAATAATCAAAATAAAGAAATTAAGCTCCGAGGCTTAAAATGTTTTTCGAAATCGTCGGGGGAACCCCAAACAGAAATCTATAAGCTTCCACCGGAAGTCTCCAACAATCTTGACCCTCAAAGCCGATAGTACCAAAAATTCCATGTGATGAAACGTCTTTCTAAGAAGAGTTTCTATAACAACCCAGAGCTAAAAAAACAACAAAAAACTATCCAGACTGGAATAGCAAGTAAAAGAAAACAGGTAAACGCCCTGAAAAAAAGGAGTGTGCAAACACAAACAGGTCCTGCCTGTCATACGACACAATCCCCCATAGAGCTCGTAACTGGGATTCTAAATAATAAAACAAAAAGTAAAACAAGACGACAAGGAATAGGTTCCCATCCTCCCCTCATCTAGTTAAGATCGTTATCAGATTTAGAGGACTGAGATTCAACTGACGGATCAGTACTGGGAACCTCTAACATCACCAAAACCTCTTTCAGGAGTAAACTCAGGCGTGCCAATCTAAATCTAAATGCTAAGTCCTCCACAGTCGGAGGACCCAAGTAAGCAGGCTCCTACCCGGGAGGTTCTCCTTCTGAGGCCTCAGAGGTAACCGTATCCCCAGAGGACTGATCGGACATAAACGTTATTGTACACGAATGTCCAGGGGTATGAGAGCCCGAATTACTTCTTCGCTTACGCATAGAAGAAATAGGTAACATCGCTAAGTCGTGCAGAGATGGCCATGCGGAACTGCGTAGTAACCTCTGGTGGAAACAAACCCCTTACAGGCGAAGGACGATCTTTGCTCACAAAAACTGCATATGTAGGAACAGAATCTAGGAAACACACCTCACTGGATGAAGAATCCTCAGAGGCGGATGGCTCAGTGGTCTCTAACATCTCAACATTGGTTGATGAGAACACCCTATTGCGGCATACGGAACATAATTGAGAGGGCTGGATTACCCGGGCCTCCTCACAATATACACAGGTATCAAATTCTGTATCAGAGAATTCCCCCCTAAAATATCAGAATCCTCCATAACTCGTCTATATTAAATTATAGAAAAGAAAAAACAACTGGCACCTTATACCCCCAATGGCTGGGGCACTCAGCACTTCCTATGACCCAGACAGATAGAGAAGATGCTCCTCTCCGCAGACACCCAGTCAGGAATCGGAAGCGGGGGGGAAAAAACGTGACTACTCCCGGTCACATGGTGCACATGCAGGACCTGGCTCTGCTAAGGAAAAAGTGTGCCATCTTAATATAAAGAAACTGCGCAACTCTCAAAATGAAAATAACCTGTACGTTCCGTATCAGCCTAAGAGCCCAAACGTTCATACACATAAGCAGTTGAAATCACATAACAAATATGATTAAAAATCCCTACTGTTCAAAAATCCCCCTCAGGAGATATTAACCCTTGATTCCCTAAAGATAAAGGAGTCCCACTGTGATCCTGTCTTCTATTGTTAACATGTGTGTAAAGTAATGAAACGATCTTACCAGAATCTATGCCGTGGCACGGTGCTTCAAGTTTGACAGATTGTAGCAGCGCTTCTGACATGGACTGGAGTGAAGAAAGCAGGCAGCGAAACTCGTCAACGCTGATTGCTTAAGGAGCTGTTAATATGAGTCTGGATGGGTTCGCAGAAAGACTCTCCCTGCATCTCCAGACTCTAAACTTTCGTCAATGCTCTCACTGAGAGGCTGACAAGGACAACTTAAAAACTCCAGTCCCATCTCCATAAGGAACTACTCCGAAATCTTCTGACACTTCTCTGCCAACCTCCTGTGACGAAAGGCAAAGAATGACTGGGGGATGAGGAAAGTGGGGGAGGTATTTAAGCCTTTGGCTGGGGTGTCTTTGCCTCCTGCTGATGGACAGGTTCTGTATTTCCCACTAGTAAGGAATGAAGCCGTGGACTCTCCTCATATTAAGAAGGAAAATACATACTATAACACTTTATTAAAAATAAATATTGCATAAATATGCTTCTACATGTTTTCATCTACTTGACTGCAAAGGGCTCCAAAGCACATATATATATATATATATATATATATATATATATATATATATATATATATATATATATATATATATAATATATATATATAAATATATATATATATACACATACACACACACATATATACAGTTGTGCTCATAAGTTTACATACCCTGGCAGAATTTATGATTTCTTGGCCATTTTTCAGAGAATATGAATGATAACACTAAAACTTTTCTTTCACTCATGGTTAGTGTTTGGCTGAAGCCATTTATTATCAATCAACTGTGTTTACTCTTTCTAAATCATAATAACAACAGAAACTACCCAAATGACCCTGATCAAAAGTTTACATACCCCAGTTCTTAATACCGTGTATTGCCCCCTTTAAAATCAATGACAGCTTGAAGTATTTTGTGGAATTTGTGGATGAGGTTTTTTTTTATCTTCTCAGATGGTAAAGCTGTCCATTCTTCCTGGCAAAAAGTCTCCAGGTCCTGTAAATTCTTAGGCTGTCTTGCATTAACTGCACGTTTGAGATCTCCCCAGAATGGCTCAATGATATTGAGGTTAGGAGACTGAGATGGCCACTCCAGAACATTCACTTTATTCTGCTGTAGCCAATGACAGGTCGACTTCGCCTTGTGTTTAGGATCATTGTCATGTTGGAATGTCCAAGTACGTCCCATGCGCAGCTTCCGGGCTGATAAATGTAAATTTTCCTCCAGTATTTTTTCATAACATACTGCATTCATCTTGCCATCAATTCTGACCAAATTTCCTGTGCCTTTGTAACTCACACATCCCCAAAAAATCAGCGATCCACCTCCGTGTTTCACAGTAGGAATGGTGTACCTATCATCATAGGCCTTGTTGACTCCTCTCCAAATGTAGCGTTTATGGTTGTGGCCAAAAAGCTCAATTTTGGCGTATTGTAAGCGGGATACTTTGTGGCATTTGCATAGTAATGGCCTTCTTCTGCCGTCTCGACCATGCAGCCCATCTTTCTTCAAGTGCCTCCATATTGTGCATCTTGAAACAGCCACACCACATGTTTTCAGAGAGTCCTGTATTTCAAGTTATTTGTGGGTTTTTCTTTGCACCCCGAACAATTTTCCTGGCAGTTGTGGCTGAAATTTTAGTTGGTCTACCTGACAGTGGTTTGATTAGAGTTGGAACACTGTTGATTGGCATTCTCAATTCCTTGGATAACTTTTTATATCCCTTTCCTGTTTTATGCTGTTCAACTACCTTTTCCCGCAGATCCTTTGACAATTCTTTTGTTTTCACCATGACGCAGAATCCAGAAATGTCAGTGCAGCACTGGATGAAAGATGGAAGGGTCTGTCAGAGGTCCAGAAACTTATTGAACTTTTATACACACACACACTAATTACAAGCAGACAGATCACAGGTGAGGATGGTAACCTTTAATAGCCATTCAAACCCCTTTGTGTCAACTTGTGTGCATGTTATCAGGCCAAAATCACCAGGGTATGTAAACTTTTCATAAGGGTCATTTGGGTAGTTTCTGTTGTCATTATAATTTAAAAAGAGTAAACACAGTTGATTGATAATAAATGGCTTCAGCCAAACACTAACCATGAGTGAAAGAAAAGTTTTTGTCTTATTCATATTCTCTGAAACATAGCCAAGAAATCATATGGAGCTTGATGCCCTGTGTTTCTGGCGAGCCTTCAGGTCTAAAGACCGCTGCTCCATAACCTGTCCGCCTGCTCTGAGGCGGCGGAACAGACATCGGCGGAAATCAACCCGATCGAATACGATCAGGTTGATTGACATCCCCTGCTAGCGGCCGATTAGCCGCAAATCTGCAAGGAGCGGCATTGCACCAGCAGTTCACCAGAACTGCTGGTGCAATGATAAATGCTGAGAGCGTATGCTGTTGGCATTTATCGATGTGCAGCGGACATGATCCGCAATATCGGATCATGACCGCTCACATCATGATAAATAGGCCCCATAAGCACAACGGGTATATATATATATATGTCTGTATGTGTTATACATATGTATTTATGTGTTTATATGTGTATATATGTCTGTAAATACATATATACACATATAAATACATATGCACACACATCTATACATATATATATATATATATATATATATATATATATATATATATACATACACATACATATTTAGATATGTATATGCATGTATCTCTATGTTAAAACGCTGTGCAGCCTTTTTTTTTCTTCTAACACCTGAGACATCATATCTTTGAGCCCTTATAACTTTTTTGCGCAATACATTTTTCAAAAAGCTGAACTTTGAATATCGTGATTACATTAATGTATTCCCCCATAGTAGTAAATAGAGCAAGATAAGTGGAATGTATATGAATGTATCTCTATGTTAAACTCCTTTGCCTGCCTTTTTTTCTAACACCTGAGACCTCCTTTTAACTTTTTCATCCAATTGTTTTTAAAATAATTTTTATTAATTAGTGTTATTATGAGTGTAACTGTACTTTTAAATGTACTTTTAAATGTATTTTTTATGCGTTTTGTGACACTTTTTGTTTCGTGAACCAGAGCTCTGAGGTCACACTATCCCGATGCTCATTAAATTCAATTGTGCTCAAGCGAGATTACGTTTACTTTCAATTTGTAATACGAGCGCTACATTCGACACGTGCAAACAGCCAAGATAAATCAGATATAGCTTATGCTTAACTGTTAGCACGCTACACGTAATCTGGCCCTAACTGTTCGATTCATTATTTGTGTACTTACCTTAGCTGCTTGACTTAAGGCATTGATTTGTAAGGCATATCTGGTTGCCAAGAAGGCTACTTCTGAGTGCATTACTGCTCATTCCACTAAAGAAGTTGCAACTTCTTGGGCTTCTTAATGAGGCTTCCATAGACCAGATTTGTGAGGCGGCTACTTGGTCTTCTTAATATACTTTTACAAGTTAGACGTGTATACCTCTTTAGAGGCAGCTTTTGGCAGGAAAGTTCTGCAGGCCGCAGTATCTGATCATTACCCTACCTGCCTTAACTGTTGTCCCACCTTATTTCATTGGGGTCTGGTGGACTTCACTGCTGGATATAGGATCCCACACTTGATGTCTCATGGACACTTACCATCTTATAAAAGAAAATGTATGCTTACATAATAAATTGATTTCTGTCATGATGATGAGAGTCCATGAGCCCCACCCTTTCTTTAAATAGTTGGTGACAGTACTTGTTTTGCACTTAATTTTCTGTCTTTCCTGCTCTTCAGTTTCCTCCATCTACTTGGATATATGTATGACTGAGGGATTATGTGAGAGTGGAAGAGCTTAAAGCTCTGGTATGTAGGGGTATTTTTTGCCTCCTAGTGGGACTGGAATGTAATCCTTTTTTTTTTAAAGTTTAAAACCTACCTAAACTCATGCAGCCGGACACCCTATGTGGTTATTAAATGGCAATGCAGGCTGTACCTCCCGTGTAGTTTCAATTCAATTATAACGTGCTCCTGTGCCTGTGAATAAAGAAACCAGCGACTGCACTGCCGTAGAGAGCATTGAAAAAGGACAGTATAACGTTACATATGGCTGTACTACCATATCATCATTGTAGAAAAAAGGTTCTGTACAGGGTTTACTGACTGCAGGAGGTTTTGTTAGGAAGTTTTAAATGTAAAAATAAAATTTTCTAGAGCTTTTTTTTATTTTTTATAACCTTTATTGAAATAAATTGTCATACAACTATATAGAGAATGATTAAAACAATACAAGTGTGTACATAAATGATTCTTGTAGGTAAAATGGAATATCTGCCATTGAGAATGTCCATATTGAAAACAGGTTAAGTAGTCATTATAATGTAGTCCATCATCCTCATGATATAGTATTAACAGCTAGTATTATGTATTAGTGAATCAAGTCAATATAATAAGCATCTATGAAAAAGGAAAAACATAATTTATGCTTACCTGATAAATTTATTTCTCTTGTAGTGTATCCAGTCCAAGGATCATCCATTACTTATGGGATATTCTCCTTCCCAACAGGAAGATTGCAAGAGGGATTACCCACAGCAGAGCTGCTATATAGCTCCTCCCCTAACTGCCATATCCGAAACAAACAGAGAAAGGAGAAACCATAGGGTGCAGTGGTGACTGTAGTTTAATTAAATTTTAGACCTGCCCTTAAAAATGACAGGGCGGGGCCGTGGACTGGATACACTACAAGAGAAATAAATTTATCAGGTAAGCATAAATTATGTTTTCTCTTGTTAAGTGTATCCAGTCCACGGATCATCCATTACTTATGGGATACCAATACCAAAGCTAAAGTACACGGAGTGATGGGAGGACAAGGCAGGGATTAAGCGGAAGGAACCACTGCCTGAAGAACCTTTCTCCCAAAAACAGCCTCCGAAGAAGCAAAAATGTATCAAATTTGTAAAATTTTGAAAAAGTGTGAAGCGAAGACCAAGTCGCGGCCTTGCAAATCTGTTCAACAGAGGCCTAATTTTTAAAGGCCCAGGTGGGAAGCCACAGCTCTAGTAGAATGAGCTGTAATTCTTTCAGGGGGGCTGCTGTCCAGCAGTCTCATAGGCTTAGGCGTATAATACTCCGAAGCCAAAAGAAAAGAGAGGTTGCCGAAGCTTTTTGACCTCTCCTCTGTCCAGAATAAACAACTAACAGGGAAGATGTTTGACGAAAAATCTTTAGTAGCTTGTAAGTAAAACTTCAAGGCACGGACTACCGTCCAGATTATGTAAAAGACGTTCCTTCTTTGAAGAAGGATTAGGACACAATGATGGAACAACAATCTCTTGATTGATATTCTTGTTAGAAACCACCTTAGGTAAAAAAACCCAGGTTTGGTACGCAGAACTACCTTATCTGCATGAAAAATCAGATAAGGAGAATCACATTGTAAGGCAGATAGCTCAGAGACTCTCCGAGCCGAGGAAATAGCCATCAAAAACAGAACTTTCCAAGATAAAAGCTTAATATCAATGGAATGAAGGGGGTTCAAACGGAACTCCTTGAAGAACTTTAAGAACCAAGTTTAAGCTCCATGGGGGGAGCAACAGGTTTAAAACACAGGGCTTCTTAATTCTAAACCAAAGCCTGACAAAATGCCTGGACGTCTGGAACTTCTGCAGACGCTTGTGCAAAAGAATAGACAGAGCAGAAATCTGTCCCTTTAAGGAACTAGCTGATAATCCTTTGTCCAAACCCTCTTGGAGAAAGGACAATATCCTAGGAATCCTAACCTTACTCCATGAGTAATTCTTGGATTCACACCAGTAAAAGATATGTACGCCATATCTTGTGATAGATTTTCCTGGTAACAGGCTTTTGTGCCTGTATTAAGGTATCAATGACTGACTCGGAGAAGCCAACGCTTTGATAGAATCAAGCGTTTCAATCTCCATACAGTCAGTCTCAGAGAAATTAGATTTGGATGATTGAAAGGACCTTGTATTAGAAGGTCCTGTCCTTAGAGGCAGAGTCCATGGTGGAAAGGATGTCCATGTCCACTAGGTCTGCATACCAGGTCCTGCGTGGCCACGCAGGCGCTATAGAATCACTGATGCTCTCTCCTGTTTGATTTTGGCAATCAGTCGAGGGAGCAGAGGAACGGTGGAAACACATAAGCCAGGTTGAAGAACCAAGGCGCTGCTAGAGCATCTATCAGCGTCGCTTCTGGGGTCCCTGGACCTGGATCCGTAACAAGGAAGCTGGCGTTCTGGCGAGACGCCATGAGATCCAACTCTGGTTTGCCCCAACGATGAATCAACTGAGCAAACACCTCCGGATGGAGTTCCCACTCCCCCGGGTGAAAAGTCTGACGACTTAGAAAATCCGCCTCCCAGTTCTCCACGCCTGGGATATGGATTGCTGACAGGTGGTAAGAGTGAGTCTCTGCCCAGCGAATTATTTTTGAGACTTCTAACATCACTAGGGAACTCCTGGTTCCCCCTTGATGGTTGATGTAAGCCACAGTCGTGATATTGTCCGACTGAAATCTGATGAACCTCAGTGTTGCTAACTGAGGCCAAGCCAGAAGAGCATTGAATATTGCTCTTAACTCCAGAATATTTATCGGAAAGGAGTTTCTCCCTCCTGAGTCTCCACGATCCCTGTGCCTTCAGGGAGTTCCCAGACTGCACCCCAACCTAGAAGGCTGGCATCTGTTGTTACAATTGTCCAATTCTGGCCTGCGAAAGGTCATACCCTCGGACAGGTGGATCCCGAGACAACCACCAGAGAAGAGAATCTCTGCTCTCTTGATCCAGATTTAGCAGAGGGGACAAATCTGTGTAATCCCCATTCCACTGACTTAGCATGCATAATTGCAGCGGTCAGAGATGTAAGCGCGCAAATGGCACTATGTCCATTGCCGCTACCATTAAGCCGATCACCTCCATACACTGAGCCACCGAAGGGCGCGGAATGGAATGAAGAATACAGCAAGCATTTAGAAGCTTTGATAACCTGGACTCCGTCAGTTAAATTTTCATCTCTACAGAATCTATAAGAGTCCCTAAGAAGGAGACTCTTGTGAGTGGGGATAGAGAACTCTTTTCCTCGTTTCACTTTCCACCCGTGCGATCTCAGAAATGCCAGAACATCTCTGTATGAGACTTGGCAATTTGAAAGCTTGACGCCTGTATCAGGATGTCGTCTAGATACGGAGCCACCGCTATGCCTCGCGGTCTTAGAAACCGCCAGAAATGAGCCCAGAACCTTCGTAAAGATTCTCGGGGCTGTAGCCAACCCGAAGGGAAGAGCTACAAATTGGTAATTGCCTGTCTAGAAAGGCAAACCTTAGGAACCGATGATGATCTTTGTGAATCGGTATGTGAAGGTAGGCATCCTTTAAGTTCCACTGTGGTCATGTACTGACCCTCTTGATCATGGGTAGGATGATCCGAATAGTTTCCATTTTGAAAGATGGAACTCTGAGGAATTTGTTTAAGATCTTTAGATCCAAAATTGGTCTGAAGGTTCCCTCTTTTTTGGGAACCACAAACAGATTTGAATAAAAACCCTGTCCTTGTTCCGTCCGCGGAACTGGATGGATCACTCCCATTACTAGGAGGTCTTGCACACAGAGTAGGAATGCCTCTTTCTTTATCTGATTTGCAGATAACCTTGAAAGGTGAAATCTCCCTTGTGGAGGAGAAGCTTTGAAGTCCAGAAGATATCCCTGAGATATGATCTCCAACGCCCAGGGATCCTGAACATCTCTTGCCCACGCCTGGGCGAAGAGAAAAGTCTGCCCCCCTACTAGATCCGTCACCGGATAGGGGGCCGTTCCTTCATGCTGTCTTAGAGGCAGCAGCAGGCTTTCTGGCCTGCTTGCCTTTGTTCCAGGACTGGTTAGGTTTACAGGCCTGCTTAGATTGAGCAAAAGTTCCCTCTTGTCTTGAAGCGGAGGAAGTTGATGCTGCACCTGCCTTGGAATTTCGAAAGGCACGAAAATTAGACTGTTTGGCCTTTGATTTGGCCTTGTCCTGAGGAAGGGTATGACCCTTACCTCCAGTAATGTCAGCAATAATTTCTTTCAAACCAGGGCTGAATAAGGGTCTGCCCCTTGAAAGGAATGTTGAGTAATTTAGACTTTGAAGTCACATCAGCTGACCAGGATTTGAGCCATAGCGCCCTAACGCGCCTGGATGGCGAATCCGGAATTCTTAGCCGTTTAGTTTAGTCAAATGAACAGTGGCATCAGAAACAAATGAGTTAGCTAGCTTAAGAGTTCTAAGCTTGTCAACAGATTTCATTCAATGGAGCTGTATGGGATGGCCTCTTCCAGGGCCTCAAACCAGAATGTCGCTGCAGCAGTGGACAGGCGCAATGCATGCAAGGGTGCTGTAAAATAAAACCTTGTTGGAATAAACATTTTCTTAAGGTAACCCTCTAATTTTTTATCCATTGGATCTGAAAAAGCACAACTGTCTTCAACCGGGATAGTGGTACGCTTTGCTAAAGTAGAAACTGCTCCCTCCACCTTAGGGACAGTCAGCCATAAGTCCCGTTAGTAGGGCATCTATTGGAAACATTTTTCTAAATATAGGAGGTGGGGAAAAGGGCACACCGGCCTATCCCACTCCTTACTAATAATTTCTGTAAGCCTTTTAGGTATTGGAAAAACATCAGTACTCACCGGGCACTGCATAGTATTTATCCAGCCTACACAATTTCTCTGGCACTGCAATTGTGTCACAGTTCATTCAGAGCAGCTAATACCCCTCCCCAAGCAATACACGGAGGTTCTCAAGCTTAAATTTAAAATTAGAAATCTCTGAATCAGGTCTCCCCCTGAATCAGAGACGTCACCCACAGACTGAAGCTCTCCGTTCTCAGGTTCTGCATATTGTGACGCAGTATTAGACATGGCTCTACAGCATCTACGCGCTCTGTATCTCGTCTAAACCCCAGAGCTATCGCGCTTCGCACTCTCAATTCAGGCAATCTGGATAATACCTCTGACAGGGTATTATTCATGATTGCAGCCATGTCCTGCAAAGTAATCGCTATGGGCGTCCCTGATGTACTTGGCGCCATATTAGCGTGCGTCCCTTGAGCGGGAGGCGAAGGGTCCGACACGTGGGGAGAGTTAGTCGGCATAACTTCCCCCTCGACAGACCCCTCTGGTGACAATTCTTTTATAGATAAAGACTGATCTTTACTGTTTAAGGTGAAATCAATACATTTAGTACAAATTCTCCTATGGGGCTCCACCATGGCTTTTAAACATAATGAACAAGTATCCTCTGTTTCAGACATGTTTGTACAGACTAGCAATGAGACTAGCAAGCTTGGAAAACACTTTAAAGCAAGTTAACAAGCAATATAAAAAACGTTACTGTGCCTTTAAGAGAAACAAATTTTCACAAAATTTGAAATAACAGTGAAAAAAGGCAGTTACACTAACAAAATTTTTACAGTGTATGTAACAAGTCAGCAGAGCATTGCACCCACTTGCAAATGGATAATTAACCCCTTAATAACAAAAACAGAATAATAAATGACAAAAACATTTTTTAAACACAGTCACAACAACTGCCACAGTCTACTGCGATTGTTACCCTCCTCAAACACGACTTTGAAGCCTTTTGAGCCCTTCAGAGATGTCCTGTATCATGCAGAGGGAAGCTGAATGTCTCTGTCAGTATTTTTATCTGCACAGAAAAGCACTAAAATAGGCCCTTCCCACTCATATTGCAACAGTGGAAAGCTTCAGGAAACTGTCTCTAGGCAGAAATCAAACCAGCCATGTGGAAAAAAACTAGGCCCCAATAAGTTTTGTCACCAAACATATATAAAAACTAATAACATGCCAGCAAACGTTTTATATTACATTTTTATAAGAGTATGCATCTCTATTAATAAGCCTGATACCAGTAGCTATCACTACATTCAAGGCTTTACTTACATTAATCCGGTATAAGCAGCATTTTCTAGCAAATTCCATCCCTAGAAAAATATTAACTGCACATACCTTATTGCAGGAAAACCTGCACGCCATTCCCTCTCTGAAGTTACCTCACTCCTCAGAATATGTGAGAACAGCCATGGATCTTAGTTACTTCTGCTAAGATCATAGAAAATGCAGGCAGATTCTTCTTCTAAATACTGCCTGAGATAAACAGCACACTCCGGTACCATTTAAAAATAACAAACTTTTGATTGAAGAAATAAACTAAGTATAAAACACCACTCTCCTCTTACGACCTCCATCTTTGTTGAGGGTTGCAAGAGAATGACTGGATATGGCAGTTAGGGGAGGAGCTATATAGCAGCTCTGCTGTGGGTGATCCTCTTGCAACTTCCTGTTGGGAAGGAGAATATCCCATAAGTAATGGATGATCCGTGGACTGGATACACTTAACAAGAGAAAAATACATTCTGGTAAAAGCTAATTCCAGTCAGCAATAGATTAAATTACAGCAGTGATAAAGATGTTCTTTTTTAGAACAATAACAAACATTGATGTGGAGGGCATTAGATTCTTCATCACATCCCCTCCAGCATTTTCCGCTCATGTTCTTGAAGATATGTTTAATTCTGTCTGGAGTGAGATGCCATCTTGCTAAAAATGTGAAATTCAGTTCCTGTATGCATGCAGAGACCAAGGAACATTTGTGAAGTTTGAATATTCTCTGCCATGATTTGGTGTTGATCTGTTTGCCTAAGTCTGCTTGCCATGTGATGGTGTATGAAGGGGTTGTGCTGTTATTGCAAGTAAGAAGTAGCTTGTAAATGATAGTGATTGTGTGTCTCGGGGTTGGTTGAACAGACAGAGATGTTCAAATTGGGCATAGGCCAGGCATGTAAAGGGTGTACATGTGTTTAGTTCTCTCAGGGTTGAAAAAGGTTGCAGTTTATTATCCTGCAGTAACCTGTGTAAAACACAGTCAAGGATGTGGCATCTTGTAGTCAAATCTAAATGACTAGTAAGGAAGGGTAGGTCAGTGTTGTGTTTATAAGGAGTCATTAAAGAAGGGTGTGATGAGATGTGGGTACTAGTGTTGAGGAATTTATCCCATTGGGAAAATAATGCTGTCATAAGGGGATATGATAGTAGTACCTTACTTCTCTATTCTGGAGCAATCCAGGCAAAGATACCAACATTGCACACTGATAAGATATCTAAATCTAATTGTACCTATGCTTTGTGGTGGGAAAAAAAGCTAGTCTCTGTAAAATGATTGTCAGCCTATACAGCTGTAGATTAGGTACTCCAAGACCTCCGTATTCTGTAGGTAAAAATATGGTTTGTCTGGAGACTCTAATTTTCAGCCAGATTAATTAATTGATTACTGCTTGTAACTTTGCTATGTAAGTATGTGGAAGTGGTATGGGAAGAGTTTGCATAATATATAGAATTCTGGGCATCTTAATCACATTCACCCTGCCCAGCCATGAAATGGGTTTGTTTTGCCAGCTGAATAGGTCTCTAGTAATGTCCTCTAGTAGTGTTTTGTAGTTATTGTCAAAAAGGTTTGAGGGGTCTGCTTTTACATGATAAAAGATAAATGCTTAAGAATTTTTGAATTTTCTAGAGCTTTTATCTAAATCAAACTAAAATTAAAGTGATGATAAATTAAGAACTTTTTAAAATCGCCAGAGTATTTCTAATTCAATTTAGAACTAAAACACTGTATTTATTTTACAAAGATATAATTTAATATGTTATAAAAATAAAACATTTTACTTACGCCGTTCCATGTATTTGTTGCTCCCCCTTGAATTTTGTTTTCTATAGTGTAGTGACGTATTGAGCTGTCCCACCCCCATTCTATAAGTAGATGTAAATGCACGCTCTGCTCTTGATACCTACTTTGTAACATGCAATGGATAGTGTGTAAGCAAGTGCTGGTAGGTAGACACTGTTTACTACTACATAATTGGAGCTGCCTTTTAATTGTACTGTGCATGCGTTCATCCTTTAGGTAGCACAAGCAAAAAGAATATCAAAGTGATCATGCATGCGTCTGTTTACAGAGACGCCACATACAAAACAGCAAAACGCATGGCTGCCTTTAGGATTGGTTGCAAGTGCATAAGATCAGGATCAGAAAAAAATGCTAGCAGGAGGGGCCAGCGGCACAACATTAGTAAGTTAAACAAACAAGTAATATATAAGAAATGAAAAAAAGCATATAAATATATGTGACATAAGTCATTCTAACAGACTACACTTAGCAAACACGTACACTTTACCCTCACTTCAAGTCATGAACTTATGTAGTGCATAGATGCACATGCACCCTTTAATACCCACATAGTTTACTATCACATAATCAAAATAATAATTAGATGATTAGCACTTGCACATGTACATTTTATCTACACTAAATATACATGCACAAGCTTGTTCCTACTAAACCAATACAAATGATATCTTCATGACCACATTTAGCTGTGAACAAACATATCTGAATATATAAGTAAACCCCTAAAATATCAGGGAAATTAAACCAACCTTGTGTTTGCGACAAAAACATTGAAAATATTTGTTAACTGTAAAAATATGCTAGTCACTTAATTACTGTATGTGTATATACAAACATGCATACTCCTTTACCACACAACTCCAACAACATCACACAATAATTATAGACTAAAGTAGAAAACACCTTTTTCTATTTCTTTCTTTTTTTTTTTCTTTTTTTTTAAGCTGCTATTTTTAATAATTTAATTAAATTATTTTAAGTAAGATAGCCATTTAGGTATTTATTGTTGAACTGTCCCAAATATGTTTCTTGGAAATACATAACCTGTCATTGCATTGTATGTGGTTTTCTGTCATTCATTAGAACAGACAGTAAAGTGAATTTGAATCAATTTGCTTGACTCAGCATTTCATGCTGATTTATTTAAAGTTAAAGCTCTTCCTTATTTCATGCGGCAGTCAGTAGCCTAGGTAAATATGCAAAATAACATTCCATTCATAGCTATTTCTCAGCAAATGTATGAGAGCAAGAAAGGCAACATTCCTTGAGCAGGGTATATAAACAAGAGGCAGAGCGTCTCCTTCATTAACGCCCAACCCTAATGAATTGCTTACACATGAACTCTAGTGATTTTCTGTGCACCTTTACAAGGTAAACACAGGTCACTGTTTCTCGTTTTGTTCTTTTACATTTAGAACACTGTGTGGATAGGCATATGTTTAATAAACGCTTCTCCGTAACAGAGATAAATTGTTTACAATATGCTGAATACTCAGAGAGAGGATTACAAGGTTATATAAGGTCCTGTATTCTAAACAGTTAACATCTGTTTCATTTCCAGCTGTTTCTTATTTTCCAAACTCCTGTATGAATGAACTCATTCATGGAGGAAAATGGTGCAAGTGACTTCACAATTCTCAGGTCAATTGTACTAAATCTGTGTATGGATCTAACAAACATAACTAACTGTAAATAAGGTAACCTGAAAATACATTTAATAGATTTAGCAAACAGCTTGTGTTTAAGTTATGGAATCATTTACATCCTGGAGTCATGTTAATATTTGTGACTATGGATAATTTCAGAATCAAACAAGCCAAAACAATAAATTGTAAAGACCTTACCAAAGCATTCACATCTTCTGTTTTATAGATCAGCATACGTATCTCATCAGGGTCCCCAATGAAAATAGCTTGAACAAGTGGAGGCTGAAACAAAACACACAAATGGAGCAATTATTGTCTTAATCTCTTCTAGGACAACACAAAGAACAAATGATTATACAAAAACTTTTCTTAATGAATGATATTGTTTGTATTTTTTTTTGTAAAGTATTATCACATGGTTTATTATGTTACACTAACATTTGATTTATTGTTATCAAATTTACATATTCATAATTAAGTTGTCTTCTATATTCTTAAAGATGTTGCTAACTCCCTTTCCATACACACCAATTCCCTTCTGAATAGCATCAGTTCACTTATGCTAAACCACAGCCCTTATGGGTAGATATGGAGGGGGGAAATTGTATTTACGGATAACTTGTGGTGGAGCAATATGGTAGTCAAGGTAATTGGGTAATTGCAGATAGGGTTAAGTGCATTGGTCGTCAAAGTAAAGGTAAATATTGCTGTAGAGTTTCAAGACAGCAGTTGCCAGGGATGTTTTTCATTTGTTTTTTAAAGTTTGGGGACTCAGTTAATTTATTATTAACCAAAGCATTGAATTGTATATACCTGGAAGCAGCTATATAACAGCTAAAGCATTTGTTCAACAGCTTTTAGAGACAAAGGCAAGCTGCTATAATCATGGAATAGGGTTGCTACTATGCCACATTGGCTCCCATTGAAGGTGATAGTCATCAGTATTACTTGGAAAGAACTGTACAACTTGGGTCACTCCATTTTTGAGAGGTCCAAGTATAATGGCTCACTATTGGTAACAACCTTTTTAGATTATTGTTGTAGAAATGTCACTGTCACAGGCAGGTCCCGTAGGATCCACAATATAGTGGGAGTCAAGGAGTTTCATAGACTTTCAAAAAAATGAAAGCTGAATTACCAAGCAAAGGAAGCTTTAAAGGGACACTAAACCCAAATTTTTTCTTTCATGATTTAGATAGAGCATACAATTTTAAGCAACTTTCTAATTTACTCCTATTATCAATTTTTATTCGTTCTCTTGCTATTTTTATTTAAAAAGCAGGAATGTGATGCATAGGAGCCGGACCATTTTTTGTTGAGAACCTGGGTTATGCTTGCTTATTGGTGGGTAAATGTAAGCCTCCAATAAGCAAGCGCTATCCATGGTGCTGAACCTAAAATGGGCTGGCTGCTAAGATTTACATTCCTGCTTTTTAAATAAAGATAGCAAGAAAAATTGATAATAGGAGTAAATTAGAAAGTTTATTAAAATGTCATGATCTATCTGAATCATGAAAGAAAAAACATAATTTATGTAAGAACTTACCTGATAAATTAATTTCTTTCATATTGACAAGAGTCCATGAGCTAGTGACGTATAGGATATAAAATCCTACCAGGAGGGGCAAAGTTTCCCAAACCTCAAAATGCCTATAAAAACACCCCTCACCACACCCACAATTTAGTTTAATGAATAGAAAAGTAGTGGGGTGATAAAGAAAGGAGTAAAAAGAACCAAAAAAGGAACTGGAAATATAATTGTGCTTTATACAAAAAAACATAACCACCATAAAAAGGGTGGGTCTCATGGACTCTTGCCAATATGAAAGAAATGAATTTATCAGGTAAGTTCTTACATAAATTATGTTTTCTTTCATGTGATTGGCAAGAGTCCATGAGCTAGTGATGTATGGGATAGTAATACCCAATATGTGGAACTCCACAGAAAAGTTTTCCGCTGAAAAAATTAAATCCACAACCAAAAAAATAAGGCCCAGATTACGAGTTTTGCGTTAGAGGCTATGCGGTGCTAACAAGCAGTTTTCCCTCACTGCTCACTTACATACAGCGCTGGTATTACGAGTTTTCAGAAACCCGTTGTTAAAAGACAAGAAGTGAGCGTTGAGCAAAATTTTACTCATTACCGCACTCCAATACCAGCGCTGCTTAAGTCAGCGGTGAGCTGGTCGTACGTGTTCGTGCACGATTTCCCCATAGGAATCAACGGGGAGACCCGGCTGAGAAAAAGTCTAACACCTGCCAAAAAGCAGCGTAAAGCTCCTTAATGCAGCCCCATTGATTCCTATGGGGAAATAAAAGTTATGTCTACACCTAACACCCTAACATGAACCCCAAGTCTAAACACCCCTAATCTTACACTTATTAACCCCTAATCTGCCGCCCCTGACACAGCCGACACTTGCATAATAATTATTAACCCCTAATCTGCCGCTCCGGACACCGCCGCCACCTACATTATATGTATTAACCCCTAATCTGCTTCCCCCAACATCGCCGCCACCTACCTACTATTTATTTAATAACTATTCTACCTAGTTAAAATAAATATATAACTAATAGTTACATTGTAGCTAGCTTAGGGTTTATTTTTATTTTACAGGCAAGTTTGTATTTATTTTAACTAGGTAGAATAGTTATTAAATAGTTATTAACTATTTAATAACTACCTAGCTAAAATAAATACAAAAGTACCTGTAAAATAAAACCTAACCTAAGTTACACTAACACCTAACACTACATTATAATTAAATACATTAACTAAATTAAATACAATTACCTAAATTAAATTACATTAGCTAAAGTACAAAAAAAACAACACTAAATTACAGAAAATAATAAACAAATTACAGATATTTAAACTAAAAAAAACCTAATCTAATAGCCCTATTAAAATAACCCCCCCCCCCCCCAAAAAATGAAAAAAAAAAAAAAAAACTAGCCTAAACTAATCTACCATTAGCCCTTAAAACTGCCTTTTGCGGGGCATTGCCCCAAAGTAATCAGCTCTTTTACCTGTAAAAAAAACACAAACAACCCCCCCAACAGTAAAACCCACCACCCACACAAACAACCCCCCAAATAAAATACTATCTAAAAAAAACTAAGCTCCCCATTGCCCTGAAAAGAGCATTTGGATGGGCATTGCCCTTAAAAGGGCAGTTAGCTCTATTGCAGCCCAAAGTCCCTGACCTAAAAATAAAACCCACCCAATACACCCTTAAAAAAACCTAACACTAACCACCTGAAGATCGACTTACCGGGAGAAGTCTTCATCCAAGCCGGGCCGAAGTCCTCAACGAAGCCAGAAGAAGTCTTCATCCAAGCCGGGCGAAATGGTCCTCCAATCAGCCAATAGAATGCAAGCTCAATCTTATTGGCTGATTGGATCAGCCAATAGGATTGAACTTCAATCCTATTGGCTGATTGCATCAGCCAAGTGGTTTTTTTCTACCTTAATTCCGATTGGCTGGTAGAATTCTATCAGCCAATCGGAATCTAAGGGACGCCATCTTGGATGACGTCACTTAAAGGTACCTTCATTCAGCTTTAGTCGTCGGATGAAGAGGATGCTCCGCGTCGGATGTCTTGAAGATGGACCCGCTCTGCGCCGGATGGATGAAGATAGAAGATGCCGTCTGGATGAAGACTTCTGCCCATCTGGAGGACCACTTCGCCTGGCCTGGATGAAGACTTCTCCTGGCTTCTTTGAGGACTTCGACCCGGCTTGGATGAAGACTTCTCCCGGTAAGTTGATCTTCAGGGGATTAGTGTTAGGTTTTTTTAAGGGTGTATTGGGTGGGTTTTATTTTTAGGTTAGGGACTTTGGGCTGCAATAGAGCTAACTGCCCTTTTAAGGGCAATGCCCATCCAAATACCCTTTTCAGGGCAATGGGGAGCTTAGGTTTTTTTAGATAGTATTTTATTTGGGGAGTTGTTTGTGTGGGTGGTGGGTTTTACTGTTGGGGGGTTGTTTGTATTTTTTTTTTCAGGTAAAAGAGCTGATTACTTTGGGGCAATGCCCCGCAAAAGGCCCTTTTAAGGGCTATTGGTAGTTTAGTTTAGGCTATGGGTTTTTTTTATTTTGGGGGGACTTTTTTATTTTAATAGGGCTATTAGATTAGGTGTAATTAGTTTAAATATCTGTAATTTGTTTATTATTATCTGTAATTTAGTGTTTGTTTTGTTTGTACTGTAGCTAATTTAATTTAATTTAGGTAATTGTATTTAATTTATTTATTTAATTATAGTGTAGTGTTAGGTGTTAGTGTAACTTAGGTTAGGTTTTATTTTACAGGTACTTTTGTATTTATTTTAGCTAGGTAGTTATTTCATAGTTAATAACTATTTAATAACTATTCTACCTAGTTAAAATAAATACAAACTTGCCTTTAAAGTAAAAATAAACCATAAGATAGCTACAATGTAACTATTAGTTATATTGTAGCTATCTTAGGGTTTATTTTACAGGTAAGTATTTAGTTTTAAATAGGAATAATTTAGTTAATGATAGGAATTTTATTTAGATTTATTGTAATTTATTTAAGTTAGGGGGTGTTAGGGTTAGGGTTAGACTTAGGTTTAGGGGTTAATAACTTTAATATAGTGGCGGCGATGTCGGGGGTGGCAGATTAGGGGTTAATAAATAGTACGTAGGTGTCTGCAATGTTGGGGGCAGCAGATTAGGGTTTAATACATATAATGTAGGTGGTGGCGGTGTCCGGAGCGGCAAATTAGGGGTTAATAATTATAATGAAGGTGTCGGCGATGTCAGGGGAGGCAGATTAGGGGTTAATAAATAGTATGTAGGTGTCGGTGATGTTGGGGGCAGCAGATTAGGGTTTAATACATATAATGTAGGTGGTGGCGGTGTCCGGAGCGGCAAATTAGGGGTTAATAATTATAATGAAGGTGTCGGCGATGTCAGGGGAAGCAGATTAGGGGTTAATAAATAGTATGTAGGTGTCGGTGATGTTGGGGGCAGCAGATTAGGGGTTCATAAATATAATGTAGGTAACGGCGGTGTCCGGAGCGGCAGATTAGGGGTTAAAATTTTTATTATAGTGTTTGCAATGCGGGAGGGCCTCAGTTTAGGGGTTAATAGGTAGTTTATGGGTGTTAGTGTACTTTTTAGCACTTTAGTTATGTGTTTTATGTTACGGCGTTGTAGTGTAAAACTCATAACTACTGACTTTTAAATGCGTCAGGGATCTTGGAGGTAGAGGGTGTACCGCTCACTTTTTGGCCTCCCAGGACAGACTCGTAATACCCGCGCTATGGAAGTCAGAAAAAAGACTTTACGAAGTTTAAGTAAGTCGTTTTGCGGTAAGGCCAAAGAAGTGTGCAGTGACCCTAAACCTTCAAGACTTTTAATACCAGCGGGCGTAAAAAAGCAGCGTTAGGACCTCTTAACGCTGCTTTTTTACCCTAACGCACAACTCGTAATCTAGCCGTAAGTTTTTCACATAATTGAAAAGAAAAAACTTAAAACATAAGCAGAGGAATCAAACTGAAACAGCTGCCTGAAGAACTTTTCTACCAAAAACTGCTTCCGAAGAGGCAAATACATCAAAACGGTAGAATTTAGTAAATGTATGCAAAGAAGACCAAGTCGCTGCTTTGCAAATCTGATCAACTGAAGCTTCATTCTTAAAAGCCCACGAAGTGGAGACTGATCTAGTAGAATGAGCTGTAATTCTCTGAGGCGGGCCTGACCCGACTCCAAATAAACCTTATGAATCAAAAGCTTTAACCAAGATGCCAAGAAAATGGCAGACGCTTTCTGAGCTTTTCTAGACCCAGAGAAGACAACAAATATTTCCAACCAAACTTTCCAACCAAAAAGTTGATGCAGCTGCAACATCAGCCATAGAAATGGCAGGCCTGAGAAGATAGCCAGAATATAAATAAGCTTCCTTAGATGAGATTCAAGTTTCCTATCTAAAGGGCCCTTAAAGGAAGTACTATCTTCCATAGGGATAATAGTACGTTTGGCAAGAGTAGAGATAACCCCATCAACTTTGGGGATTTTTTCCCAAAACTCCAATCTAATTGCTGGCAAAGGATACAACTTTTTAAACCTAGCAGAAGGAATAAAAGAAGTACCAGGCCTATTCCATTCCTTTGAAATCATATCAGAAATAGCATCAGGAACTGGAAAAACCTCTGGAGTAACCACAGGAGGTTTATAAAGAGAATTTAAACGTTTACTAGTGTTAATATCAAGAGGACTAGTTTCCTCAATATTCAAATTAATCAACACCTCTTTTAACCTCTTTACGAAATATACTCAATCTTAAAGAGATAAGTAGATTTGTCAGTGTCAATATCTGAGATAGGATCTTCTGAATCTGATAGATCCTCATCAGAGGAGGATAATTCAGTATGTTGTCGGTCATTTGAAATGTCATCAACTTTATGAGAAGTTTTAAAAGATCTTTTACATTTATTAGAAGGCGGAGTAGCAGACAAAGCCTTCTGAATCGCATCAGCAATAAAATCTTTATATTCACAGGGACATCATGTACATTAGATGTTGAAGGAACAACAGGCATTATACTAGTACTGATGGATACATTCTCTGCATGTAAAAGCTTATCATGACAAATGTTAAACTTACAACGGATACACTTATCTTTAGTAGAACTGTTATCAGGAATCCAACAGTGGTTTCTGAGACAGGATCAGATTGAGACAGCTTGCAAATGTAAGAGAAAAACCAACATATAAAGCAAAATTATCAATTTCCTTATATGGCAGTTTCAGGAATTGGAAAAAAATGGAAACAGCATAGCCCTCTGAACATAGAAAAAGGCAAGAGGCATATAGGAAGTGGGGTTTAAATAAAAAAATTATTTGGCGCCAATTATGACGCGCAACGCAAAATGAACATTTTTTGGCGCTAACAACATCCGGAAATGACGCAACTCTCGTCATGGCAGACGCAACCTTGTGCAAGGAACCTGGTGTCAACTAAGACGCCGGAAATGGCGAATTTGCATCACCAAACGTTCTAAAACAATTCTCGCGCCAAGAATAATGCAATAAATATTAGCATTTTGTGGCCTCACAAGCCTAATTTTGCCCGCGAAAATTAATGAAAACAGTCAATTTTGAAGAAAAAACTATACCCCAGGTAAGAAAAAATAACTTCCTAAATATGTTTTCCAAATTTTGAAAATGATAGTCTGCAAAAGGAAATATACATAAACCTGACTCATGGCAAATATAAGTACAATATATATATTTAGAACTTTACATTAATACATAAAGTGCCAAACCATAACCAAACCAGTACTGAAACAGTTATCAGTAGAGGTAATGGAATATGAGAGTATATCGTCGATCTGAAAAGGGAGGTAGGAGATGAATCTCTACGACTGATAACAGAGAACCTATGAAAAGATTTCCCACAAGGAAAAACAATAAAATTCAATAGGTGATACTCCCTTCACATCTCCTCTGACATTCACTGTACTCTGAGAGGAATTGGGCTTCAAAATGCTGAGAAGCGCATATCACAGAATAAAATCAAGCACAAACTTACTCCACCACCTCCATAGGGAGGCAAAGTTTGTAAAACTGAATTGTGGGTGTAGTGAGGGGTGTATTTATAGGCATTTTGAGGTTTGGGAAACTTTGCCCCTCCTGGTAGGATTGTATATCCCATACGTCACTAGCTCATGGACTCTTGCCAATTACATGAAAGAAATTAGGGTTCAGTGTCCCTTTAACATTGCTCTCAACCAATTCATTTTGCTCATCTATGAATATGTCATTCTTTATAAACACATTTAGTTGTGAACAAAAAATAATGGAATATATAGTAAACCCTTAACTTTGTAGAGTCAAACCAACCTTGTGTGTGACCAATATTTCCATCTACTGCGTAAAATATGCAACTCACCTACATATATAAATATATATATATATATGTGAATATGCATACTCGTTTACCACATCACCTCCACCAAAAATATGCAAAAACTATAAACTAAAGTAGAAAAAAAAAACTTTTTTTAGGGAGATACCTGGAACTGTCAAGTGTATATATATATATATATATATATATATATATATATATATATACATACATATATAACATAATTTATGCTTACCTGATAAATTCCTTTCTTCTGTTGTGCGATCAGTCCACGGGTCATCATTACTTCTGGGATATAACTCCTCCCCAACAGGAAATGCAAGAGGATTCACCCAGCAGAGCTGATATAGCTCCTCCCCTCTACGTCAGTCCCAGTCATTCGACCAAGAATCAACGAGAAAGGAGTAACCAAGGGTGAAGTGGTGACTGGAGTATAATTTAAAAAATATTTACCTGCCTTAAAAAACAGGGCGGGCCGTGGACTGATCGCACAACAGAAGAAAGGAATTTATCAGGTAAGCATAAATTATGTTTTCTTCTGTTATGTGCGATCAGTCCACGGGTCATCATTACTTCTGGGATACCAATACCAAAGCAAAAGTACACGGATGACGGGAGGGATAGGCAGGCTCATTATACGGAAGGAACCACTGCCTGAAGAACCTTTCTCCCAAAAATAGCCTCCGAAGAAGCAAAAGTGTCAAATTTGTAAAATTTGGAAAAAGTATGAAGCGAAGACCAAGTTGCAGCCTTGCAAATCTGTTCAACAGAGGCCTCATTCTTAAAGGCCCAAGTGGAAGCCACAGCTCTAGTGGAGTGAGCTGTAATTCTTTCAGGAGGCTGCTGTCCAGCAGTCTCATAGGCTAAACGTATTATGCTACGAAGCCAGAAAGAGAGAGAGGTAGCAGAAGCTTTTTGACCTCTCCTCTGTCCAGAATAAACGACAAACAGGGAAGAAGTTTGGCGAAAATCTTTAGTTGCCTGCAAGTAGAACTTGAGGGCACGAACTACATCCAGATTGTGTAGAAGACGTTCCTTCTTTGAAGAAGGATTTGGACACAAGGATGGAACAACAATCTCTTGATTGATATTCCTGTTAGTAACTACCTTAGGTAAGAACCCAGGTTTAGTACGCAGAACTACTTTATCTGAGTGAAAAATCAGATAAGGAGAATCACAATGTAATGCTGATAACTCAGAGACTCTTCGAGCCGAGGAAATAGCCATTAAAAACAGAACTTTCCAAGATAACAATTTTATATCAATGGAATGAAGGGGTTCAAATGGAACACCTTGTAAAACGTTAAGAACTAAGTTTAAACTCCATGGCGGAGCAACGGCTTTAAACACAGGCTTGATCCTAGCTAAAGCTTGACAAAAAGCCTGGACGTCTGGATTTTCTGACAGACGCCTGTGTAACAAGATGGACAGAGCTGAAATCTGTCCCTTTAATGAACTAGCCGATAAACCCTTTTCTAAACCTTCTTGTAGAAAAGACAATATCCTAGGGATCCTAACCTTACTCCAGGAGTAACGTTTGGATTCGCACCAGTATAGGTATTTGCGCCATATTTTATGGTAAATCTTTCTGGTAACAGGCTTCCTAGCCTGGATCAGGGTATCAATAACCGACTCAGAAAAACCACGCTTTGATAAAATCAAGCGTTCAATTTCCAAGCAGTCAGTTTCAGAGAAGTTAGATTTTGATGTTTGAATGGACCCTGTATCAGAAGGTCCTGTCTCAGAGGTAGAGACCAAGGTGGACAGGATGACATGTCCACTAGATCTGCATACCAAGTCCTGCGTGGCCATGCAGGCGCTATTAGAATCACAGATGCTCTCTCTTGTTTGATTTTCGCAATCAATCGAGGAAGCAGCGGGAAGGGTGGAAACACATAAGCCATCCCGAAGTTCCAAGGTGCTGTCAAAGCATCTATCAGAACCGCTTCCGGATCCCTGGATCTGGACCCGTAGTGAGGAAGTTTGGCGTTCTGGCGAGACGCCATGAGATCTATCTCTGGTTTGCCCCAACGTCGAAGTATTTGGGCAAAAATCTCCGGATGAAGTTCCCACTCTCCCGGATGAAAAGTCTGGCGACTCAAGAAATCCGCCTCCCAGTTCTCCACTCCCGGGATGTGGATTGCTGACAGGTGGCAAGAGTGAGACTCTGCCCAGCGAATTATCTTTGATACTTCCATCATTGCTAGGGAGCTTCTTGTCCCTCCCTGATGGTTGATGTAAGCTACAGTCGTGATATTGTCCGACTGAAACCTGATGAACCCCTGAGTTGTTAATTGGGGCCAAGCTAGAAGGGCATTGAGAACTGCCCTCAATTCCAGAATGTTTATTGGAAGGAGACTCTCCTCCTGATTCCATAATCCCTGAGTCTTCAGAGAATTCCAGACAGCGCCCCAACCTAGCAGGCTGGCGTCTGTTGTTACGATTGTCCAGTCTGGCCTGCTGAATGGCATCCCCCTGGACAGGTGTGGCCGATAAAGCCACCATAGAAGAGAATTTCTGGTCTCTTGATTCAGATTCAGGGTAGGGGACAAATCTGAGTAATCCCCATTCCACTGACTTAGCATGCACAATTGCAGCGGTCTGAGGTGTAGGCGTGCAAAAGGTACTATGTCCATTGCCGCTACCATTAAGCCGATCACCTCCATGCATTGAGCTACTGACGGGTGTTGAATGGAATGAAGGACACGGCATGCATCCTGAAGCCTTGTTAACCTGTCTTCTGTCAGGTAAATCTTCATTTCTACAGAATCTATAAGAGTCCCCAAGAATGGAACTCTTGTGAGAGGAAAAAGAGAACTTTTCTTTTCGTTCACTTTCCATCCATGCGACCTTAGAAATGCCAGAACTAACTCTGTATGAGACTTGGCAGTTTGAAAGCTTGAAGCTTGTATTAGAATGTCGTCTAGGTACGGAGCTACCGAAATCCCTCGCGGTCTTAGTACCGCCAGAAGGGCGCCCAGAACCTTTGTGAAGATTCTTGGGGCCGTAGCCAATCCGAATGGAAGAGCTACAAACTGGTAGTGCCTGTCTAGGAAGGCAAACCGTAGATACCGTTGATGATCTTTGTGAATCGGTATGTGAAGGTAAGCATCTTTTAAATCCACTGTGGTCATGTACTGACCCTTTTGGATCATAGGTAAGATTGTCCGAATAGTTTCCATTTTGAACGATGGAACTCTTAGGAATTTGTTTAGAATCTTTAAATCTAAGATTGGCCTGAAAGTTCCCTCTTTTTTGGGAACCACAAACAGGTTTGAGTAGAACCCTTGTCCTTGTTCCGACCGCGGAACTGGATGGATCACTCCCATTAATAACAGATCTTGTACACAGCGTAGAAACGCTTCTTTCTTTATCTGGTTTGTTGACAACCTTGACAGATGAAATCTCCCTTTTGGGGGAGATAATTTGAAGTCTAGAAGATATCCCTGAGATATGATCTCCAGCGCCCAGGGATCCTGAACATCTCTTGCCCAGGCCTGAGCGAAGAGAGAAAGTCTGCCCCCCACTAGATCCGGTCCCGGATCGGGGGCTCTCGGTTCATGCTGTCTTTGGGGCAGTAGCAGGTTTCCTGGCCTGTTTGCCCTTATTCCAGGACTGGTTAGGTTTCCAGCCTTGTCTGTAACGAGCAACAGCTCCTTCCTGTTTTGGTGCAGCGGAGGTTGACGCTGCTCCAGGTTTGAAATTCCGAAAGGGACGAAAATTAGACTGTCTAGCCTTAGCTTTGGCTTTGTCTTGAGGTAGGGCGTGGCCCTTACCTCCTGTAATGTCAGCGATAATTTCTTTCAACCCGGGCCCAAATAAAGACTGCCCCTTGAAAGGTATATTAAGTAATTTAGACTTAGAAGTAACATCAGCTGACCAGGATTTTAGCCACAGTGCTCTACGTGCCTGTATGGCGAATCCAGAGTTCTTAGCCGTAAGTTTGGTTAAATGTACTACGGCCTCCGAAATGAATGAATTGGCTAGTTTAAGGACTCTAAGCCTGTCCATAATGTCGTCTAGCGTAGATGAACTAAGGTTCTCTTCCAGAGACTCAATCCAAAATGCTGCCGCAGCCGTAATCGGCGCGATACATGCAAGGGGTTGCAATATAAAACCTTGTTGAACAAACATTTTCTTAAGGTAACCCTCTAATTTTTTATCCATTGGATCTGAAAAAGCACAGCTATCCTCCACCGGGATAGTGGTACGCTTAGCTAAAGTAGAAACTGCTCCCTCCACCTTAGGGACCGTTTGCCATAAGTCCCGAGTAGTGGCGTCTATTGGAAACATCTTTCTAAATATTGGAGGGGGTGAGAACGGCACACCGGGTCTATCCCACTCCTTAGTAACAATTTCAGTTAATCTCTTAGGTATAGGAAAAACGTCAGTACTCGCCGGTACCGCAAAGTATTTATCCAACCTACACATTTTCTCTGGTATTGCAACGGTGTTACAATCATTGAGAGCTGCTAAGACCTCCCCTAGTAATGCACGGAGGTTCTCCAATTTAAATTTAAAATTTGAAATATCTGAATCCAATCTGTTTGGATCAGAACCGTCACCCACAGAATGAAGCTCTCCGTCCTCATGCTCTGCAAGCTGTGACGCAGTATCAGACATGGCCCTAGTATTGTCAGCGCACTCTGTTCTCACCCCAGAGTGATCACGCTTGCCTCTTAGTTCTGGTAATTTAGACAAAACTTCAGTCATAACAGTAGCCATATCATGTAATGTTATCTGTAATGGCCGCCCAGATGTATTAGGCGCCATAATATCACTCACCTCCCGGGCGGGAGATGCAGGTACTGCCGCGTGAGGCGAGTTAGTCGGCATAACTCTCCCCTCGCAGTTTGGTGAAATTTGTTCACATTGTACAGATTGACTTTTATTTAAAGTAGCATCAATACAGTTAGTACATAAATTTCTATTGGGCTCCACCTTGGCATTGGAACAAATGACACAGATAATCTCTGAGTCAGACATGTTTAACACACTAGCAATAACTTGCAACTTGGTTATAATCTTTTTTAGCAAAAACGTACTGTGCCTCAAAGAGGTACTTAAACGATTAAATGACAGTTGAGATAATGAACTGAAACAGTTATAGCATCAAGTTTAAAATAACACAACTTTTAGCAAAGGTTTGTTCCCATTAGTAAATAACTAAATTTGATATAAAAAATTATAGAGTAACGTTTTTATTCACAGTCAATAAAAATTCTCACAGCTCTGCTGAGAGAATGTACCTCCCTTCAAAGAAGTTTGAAGACCCCTGAGATCTGTCAGTGAACCGGATCATGCAGGAAATATAATAGTAGCTGACTGGAATTTTTTGATGCGTAGCAAAAGAGCGCCAAAAACGGCCCCTCCCTCTCACACACAGCAGTGAGGAGAAACGAAACTGTCACAATTTAAAACAGACAACTGCCAAGTGGAAAATAATGCCCAAACATTTATTTACTCAGTACCTCAGCAATGTAAACGATTCTACATTCCAGCAAAAACGTTTAACATGACAATATTTATTAAAAGGATTAGTGACCTTTAACAGAGTAGTTCCGGTGAAAAACCATTCCCAGAATACTGAAGTGTATACATACATGTCATTATAACGGTATAGCAGGATTTTTTCATCAATTCCATTCAGAAAATAAAAACTGCTACATACCTCAATGCAGATTCATCTGCCCGCTGTCCCCTGATCTGAAGCCTTTACCTCCCTCAGATGGCCGAGAACAGCAATATGATCTTAACTACTCCGGTTAAAATCATAGTAAAAAAACTCTGGTAGATTCTTCTTCAAACTCTGCCAGAGAAGTAATAACACGCTCCGGTGCTATTGTAAAATAACAAACTTTTGATTGAAGTCATAAAAACTAAGTATAATCACCATAGTCCTCTCACACATCCTATCTAGTCGTTGGGTGCAAGAGAATGACTGGAACTGACGTAGAGGGGAGGAGCTATATCAGCTCTGCTGGGTGAATCCTCTTGCATTTCCTGTTGGGGAGGAGTTATATCCCAGAAGTAATGATGACCCGTGGACTGATCGCACATAACAGAAGAAATATATATATATATATATATATATATATATATATATATATATATATATATATATATATATATAATCCCATAGATGAGCACTCTCACTTCCAAATTTAGCTGCCAGGGTGCTAGTGAATAGTAGATACCAGTAACAAAAACTTGCACTCACTCGTCTTTCCAAAAACCAAACATTTATTGTAACGTTTCGGAGACAGATTATCCCCTGGTCTGAGGAAGCGGATACTCTGTCTCCGAAGCGTTACAATAAATGTTTGGTTTTAGGAAAGACGAGTGAGTGCAAGTTTTTGTAACCGGTATATATATATATATATATATATATATATATATATATATATATATATACACACATACAGATATATATATCTTGTATTTTGCAACAAATGTAACTACTTCACATATTTTACTTACTTATAGTGACTTTTTAATGTACACACCATTCTCTTTGCAGGATTTTTGTACATTTCCCTGCTATTTTTGAATAATAGAGATAACTGTTTCCTCTATTTCTTGACTTTTTTTAAGGATTACAATTATCTATTAGTATGCCAAGTTCTAACAACATAAAAATGTGGAAAATTATTAAGCACAAACCACTCAATTATAAAAAAAAATATTCTGCCTTTCACATATCATAAATACAGAGTAACAAAAAAAACGGTAAAACATACCACATCATAAATTCCAATTACTTCTGATAGTAAATGAATAATACGACAGATAACCGACGCTAAGCACTAGGCCAAAATGGCAACTAGAGTGCAAGAGTGTAAATAAACAGTATTGGGTCTTCTTTAAGAACACTTCCAGAAACTCAGAACACTTCTAGGCAAATGTTTCTATGAGAACCCGGCTTCTGAACAAGCTGAAGAAAGTGATTTACCCACTATAGGGGTGCTGCATAAGGCCCGTGGGGGAAACCCTTCTACTTCTGATGATCCAGCGTAAGACAACTACCAAATAGTCATTGAGAAAGTAATGGGTGAAATATTGTGTTAACTACAAGATATAGTTGTGATGAAAGAACAACGCCAGTACGTGCCTTCGTACCATCAAGATTAACTGTGTGCGTCAGGTTAGTGCAAGGGCGATAACTTTTTACTTTCAACTCGTGATACCATTGCAACCCGGCGCACGCAAAAAGTTTACTTTTAGTGCAATTAGCACTCTAGCGAAAGCGTTCCACTCATAATCTGGCCCTTACTGTTTAGCATTGTATCGATCAGTTTTTGTGTTATTTTGCTACTCCTATCCATATATAATAGGGCTGGGCGATATGGGGAGAAAAAAAATTCATGATTTTTAAAAAAAAAAAAAAAATATATGCGATTGCGATTTAATCACGATTTTCTTATAAATTACTAGAACACCTTAATTTTGCAAACGTGATGGGTCTCTCCCTCTGAGCAGTCAGCGTTCCTGGGATAGTCCCGGGGAGGAGGGGCGGGGCATAGACTGGGAAGGAGATTTGTAGCATGAGGTCCCTGAGAGGCACAGTGCATAATAAAGCTGCTAAGTGATATATAAACAATGTATTACGTATGGCACTTGCTAACAATAAACACCAGGGGGTCGATCCGATATAAAGCGTCGCCCGCAAAAGCCGGCGACGCCAATAATTGCGCAGATTTGGTATCCTATATACGGCGTAAGCTAGAAGTTACGCCCGTATATTTCTGCCGTCGCCCGCAGTTTTTTGGGCCATAGGCAGGTATACCAAACCCGCACAATTTGGTATCCAATATGCAGCGTAAGGACTTACGTGGCGAAAATGGAGAAAACTTACTCCATTTTCACCTCGCCACAAAAAGCAGCCGTAAGAAGCCTTACGCTGACTATTGGAGCCCCGTAACTCCCTAAACTAGCTGCTAAAATAAACCTAACACCTAACGCATGCGCAATGTCTATCTCCCTGTCAACCGCGATCTGCTAAAATAAACCTAAAACCTAACACCTAACGCATGCGCAATGTCTATCTCCCTGTCAACCGCGATCTGCTAAAATAAACCTAACACCTAACGCATGCGCAATGTCTATCTCCCTGTCAACCGCGATCTGCTAAAATAAACCTAAAACCTAACACCTAACGCATGCGCAATGTCTATCTCCCTGTCAACCGCGATCCCCCCCCCCCCCGAAATCCCTAATAAAGTTATTACCCCCTAAAACGCCGCTCCCCGACCCCGCCGCCATCTACATAAACTAACCCCCTACTGTGAGCCCCTAAAACCGCCGCCATCTACCTTATCTATCCCGTAATCTGACCCCTTACACCGCCGCCACCTATATAAAAATGATTAACCCCTAATTTAATCTACCTACCCCCGCCGCCAGCTATGTTATCTATATTAACCCTAAGTATATTATAGTTAATATAGTTATTACATTATATATATTAACTATATTAACCCTAATTATATTAGGGTTAATATAGTTAATATAGTTACTATAGTATTTATATTAACTATATTAACTCTATCTAACCCTAACACCCCTAACTATATTTATATTAAATTAATCTAATTAATTTATAAACTAAAATATTCCTATTTAAATCTAAATACTTACCTATAAAATAAACCCTAAGATAGCTACAATATAATTAATAATTACATTGTAGCTATGTTAGGGTTAATATTTATTTTACAGGTAAATAGTTAATTATTTTAACTAGGTATAATAGATATTAAATAGTTATTAACTATTTAATATCTACCTAGTTAAAATAATTACCCAATTACCTGTAAAATAAATACACCTACACTATCAATAAATGTAATAAACTACAAACATCTATCTAAAAATACAATTAAATTAACTAAACTAAATTAAAAAAAAAAACAAACACTAAATTACAAAAAATAAAAAAAAGATTACAAGATATTTAAGCTAATTACACCTATTCTAAGCCCCCTAATAAAATAATAAACCCCCAAAATAACAAAAATTCCCTGCCCTATTCTAAATTCAACAAATTTCAAAGCTCTTTACCTTACCAGCCCTTAAAAGGGCCTTTTGTGGGGCATGCCCCAAAGAATTCAGCTCTTTTGCATTCAATAAATACAATCCCCCCCCCCCATTACAACCCACCACCCACATACCCCTATTCTAAACCCACCCAAACCCCCCTTAATAAATCCTAACACTACCCCCCTGAAGATCTCCCTACCTTGTCTTCACCACACCGGGCCGAACTCCTGATCCGATCCGGGCGATGTCGTCCTCCAAGCGGCAAAGAAGAAATCTTCCTCCGGCGACGTCTTCCTCCAAGCGGCAGCAAAGTCTTCAGTCTTCCGGCGGCATCTTCAATCTTCTTTCTTCGCTCCGCCGCCGCGGAGCATCCATCCCGGCCGATCGCTAAACTTGGAATGAGGTACCTTTAAATGACGTCATCCAAGATGGCGTCCGCCGAATTCCGATTGGCTGATAGGATTCTATCAGCCAATCGGAATTAAGTTAAAAAAATCTGATTGGCTGACTGAATCAGCCAATCAGATTCAGGTTCAATCCGATTGGCTGATCCAATCAGCCAATCAGATTGAGCTCGCATTCTATTGGCTGTTCCGATCAGACGTCGCCGGAGGAAGATTTCTTCTTTGCCGCTTGGAGGACGACATCGCCCGGATCGGATCAGGAGTTCGACCCGGTGTGGTGAAGACAAGGTAGGGAGATCTTCAGGGGGGTAGTGTTAGGATTTATTAAGGGGGGTTTGGGTGGGTTTAGAATAGGGGTATGTGGGTGGTGGGTTGTAATGGGGGGGGGGGGATTGTATTTATTGAATGCAAAAGAGCTGAATTCTTTGGGGCATGCCCCACAAAAGGCCCTTTTAAGGGCTGGTAAGGTAAAGAGCTTTGAAATTTGTTGAATTTAGAATAGGGCAGGGAATTTTTGTTATTTTGGGGGTTTATTATTTTATTAGGGGGCTTAGAATAGGTGTAATTAGCTTAAATATCTTGTAATCTTTTTTTTATTTTTTGTAATTTAGTGTTTTTTTTTTTTTTAATTTAGTTTAGTTAATTTAATTGTATTTTTAGATAGATGTTTGTAGTTTATTACATTTATTGATAGTGTAGGTGTATTTATTTTACAGGTAATTGGGTAATTATTTTAACTAGGTAGATATTAAATAGTTAATAACTATTTAATATCTATTATACCTAGTTAAAATAATTAACTATTTACCTGTAAAATAAATATTAACCCTAACATAGCTACAATGTAATTATTAATTATATTGTAGCTATCTTAGGGTTTATTTTATAGGTAAGTATTTAGATTTAAATAGGAATATTTTAGTTTATAAATAAATTAGATTAATTTAATATAAATTTAGTTAGGGGTGTTAGGGTTAGATAGAGTTAATATAGTTAATATAAATACTATAGTAACTATATTAACTATATTAACCCTAATATAATTAGGGTTAATATAGTTAATATATATAATGTAATAACTATATTAACTATAATATACTTAGGGTTAATATAGATAATATAGCTGGCGGCAGGGTAGGTAGATTAAATTAGGGGTTAATCATTTTAATAGAGATGGCGGCGGTGTAAGGGGCTTAGATTAGGGGTTAATAATTTTAATATAGATGGCGGCGGTGTTAGGGGCTCACTTTAGGGGGTTATAGATATAATATAGCTGGCGGCGGGGTACGGGAGCGGCGGTTTAGGGGTTAATAATTTTATTAGGTTGCGGCGGGGTAAAGGAGCGGCGGTTTAGGGGTTAATAGCATTTTTATTGTTAGGCTAGTGAGGGGGGATAGCGGATAGAGGGTTAGACAGTGCGGGCTATGTTAGGGAGGCGTGTTAGACAGTGCGGGCTATGTTAGGGAGGCGTGTTAGACAGTGCGGGTGTTTTAGACTTTAGTCAGGTTTTATAGGCGCCGGCAGATTCTAACGTGGCGCAAGTCACTGGCGACGCCAGAAATTTGTACTTACGCAGATTTCTGGACATCGCTGGTTTGTGAGACTTACGGCACGTTAGCATCTGACGGCGACCTATATGGGATAGCTCGAGTTGCGAGCTGAAACTGCGGGCGACGCCGGTTCCCTCGCTTGCGCCGCAAACTGCGATCGATATCGGATCGCGCCCATGAGGTGCATTTTTATTTTCCATACGTATACTTTATTAGCGTTTTAGTCTCTCAGCTGCTTCCCAGGGACCCGAGTGCATTTTAAACATTAGAACAAGTTAATATTTTCCCTCAGATGATTTTGTAATCTTAGATTTATTTTAATTTTTTTCGCAGTATTATTTTTTTATTTTTTTTTGTAATTTAGGTTTTTAATTTTTTCGTAGTATCATGTTTTTGTAATCATGTAATTTAGTATTTCTAATTGGTAGTTTCTTTTATTTTATTAGAATAGTTATGCTAGGTTAATTTATAGTTTAGCTTAAACTTGTCATTTTAATTTAAAGTTATGGGGGTGTTAGGTTTAGGGGATAAAAGTTTAATTTAGTGTTTTGGGATGTGCGGGGGGCGGTGGTTTAGGGGTTAATAGGTTTAGTTTAGTAGTTACCATGTGGGGGCTGGAGGTTTAGGGGTTAATAGGTTTAGTTTATTAGTAGGGGTTAATACTTTATTATAATGTTGGTTATGTGGGGGGGGGCTGTGGTTTAAGAGTTAATAGGTTTATTTAGTGTCGGCGATGTCGGGACGGATTAGGGGTTAATAGGTTTATTTAATAGTTGTGATGTCGGGAAGAAGCGGATTAGGGGTTAATAACTTTAGCGTCTGCGATGTCGGGGAGCGGCGTATTAGGGGTGTTTAGACTTGGGGTTTTTTGTTAGGTTTAAACATAACTTTCTTTCCCCCATAGACATCAATTGGATTGCGTTACGGCAATCGCCATTCGGCGATCGCAGGTGTTCAGGTTTTTTTCTAACACTTTCTCCCCATTGATGTCTATGGGGAAAGCGTGCACGAGCACGTAAACTCAGCCCTTGGCTTTTGTGCGGATTGGAGCCTAAAAGAGAAACTGCAGTGAAAAATAGAATCATGATATTATGAATAGAATCATTTATTAAATACGTATTGTTTTATAAATATCTATTTTCGAAAATTTAACTATTTCCAAACCCACTGAGTTGTCCGCTGTTACGGATTTCCAATCTGGGCTGACAACTGCAGTTGGAAGATGGCGACTGCAAAACCCAATGCGCATGCGCGAGTTAACGCAACATCATTGCATACGTCATTGCATGCGTTTTATTGAGTCTATTGTCGGTCATGTCGGCTTCTGTGCCACTATATGCGCATGCGAGACTAACCTGATCCTGCGTGGAATGACGATAATGTATTTTAATTTTATGCACATACTCGCCATCTGATTGGCAAATATGTTAGACCATAGGCGGCCCACATTTGAGGGCTGGATTACGTGATGTAATGAGGATAAAATAAATCATTACTTTACTGATAAAGGGAGCTTCGTTTCTGAAACAAAAAAGGTACACTACATTATTTAGATTATTGCAATGCTAAATCTTTGTTCCAATTTAAATAGCAAAACCAAAAGTTAGTAATCCTTTGACACACCATACTGCACAGCACAAGGAGGTTTTTCAGTAACTCGTAATGGCAGCGCTATGGAAAGTGCAATAAAGCAATTTTTTTGCCGTTATTTTCGCACCCTGTTTAACGCAAAACTCGTAATCTAGGTGATTATGAGATAAATATGCACAATATACATGATATACCCATAGAAGCTTGATATTAAACAAAAACATTAATTATATATTATATACTGTCCAAAGGTGTTACTGTTTAATAAATATATAATCCAATTTTATAGCTCAAGGTAATTATGTGTTTCATAACATGAATATGGTGACTCGACACTTGTGTATGTGAAACATTCATGTCAGTTATGCAAACAGGTTCAGCTGCACTTGCTGTAAATGGTGCAGCTTGCTGTCACTGCAAGGAAACACGAAACAGATTTCATACCAATGTGCATGCATTGTCAATGGAACGTTGTATATTGTATATCTTATTATCTTGGCAATAAATACAAAACTGGTGACTGTAAAGCTCTCCCAAAAACCCAAGCTTCAGACCCAAATTTTATGAAACCAAGGTGCATGAGTTTGCTGAGCCCTCCCATAGGCAGGCATCTAACTCACTCCCAGCAAACAGCAGCTGAGCTTTCTGTTCACATTTAACATTTGCACCCAAGGGCAATTTGATTAAATTACATATAAAATAATATGCATATAATTTGCAATATTCCAAATTGATCCAGAAGTTTATAGAGGTGTATCCTAAAATATTATATTTTCAAGTAGCTATATACAATATCAAGACTGTTTAGGATTAAAAAAAAATCCAGTTTGATAAAAAATTCTAAAGTTCTAAACATAGCAATTGAATAAAATAATTTTCTATGTAAGTCCACAAATACATTTACTAAATATTTTGGCCTAGATTTGGAGTTTGGCGGTAGAAGGGCTGTTAACGCTCCGCGGGCTTTTTTCTGGCCGCACCATAAATTTAACTCTGGTATCGAGAGTTCAAACAAATGCTGCGTTAGGCTCCAAAAAAGGAGCGTAGAGCATTTTTACCGCAAATGCAACTCTCGATACCAGAGTTGCTTACGGACGCGGCCAGCCTCAAAAACGTGCTCGTGCACGATTCTCCCATAGGAAACAATGGGACTGTTTGAGCTGAAAAAAAACTGTTCCGATCAGCCAATCGGATTGAACTTGATTCTGATTGGCTGATTCCATCAGCCAATCAGAAAATTCCTACCTTAATTCCGATTGGCTGATAGAATCCTATCAGCCAATCGGAATTCGAGGGACGCCATCTTGGATGGAACCGTCATTCGTCGGGAGACAACGGAAGAAGAGGATGGATCCGCGTCGCCTGCTTCAAGATGGACCCGCTCCGCACCGGATGGAAGAAGATCGAAGATGCCGCTTGGAGAAGATGTTTGCCGGTCCGGATGTCCTCTTCTTGCCGGATAGGAGGAAGACTTTGGAGCCTCTTCTGGACCTCTTCAGCCACCGGATGATGGATCGCCAACCCCTGCTTGGGTTGGATGAAGATGTTGGAGCCAGGACGGATCGGTGATACCTGGTGAGGTGAAGACAAAGTAGGAAGATCTTCAGGGGCTTAGTGTTAGGTTTCTTTAAGGGGGGTTTGGGTTAGATTAGGGGTATGTGGGTGGTGGGTTGTAATGTTGGGGGGGGGGGTATGGTATGTTTTTTTTAACAGGCAAAAGAGCTGAAATTCTTGGGGCATGCCCCGCAAAGGGCCCTGTTCAGGGCTGGTAAGGTAAAAGAGCTTGTAACTTTTTTAATTTAGAATAGGGTAGGGAATTTTTTATTTTGGGGGGCTTTGTTATTTTATTAGGGGGCTTAGAGTAGGTGTAATTAGTTTAAAATTGTTGTAATATTTTTCTTATGTTTGTAAATATTTTTTTATTTTTTGTAACTTAGTTCTTTTTTATTTTTTGTACTTTAGCTAGTTTATTTAATTGTATTTATTTGTAGGAATTGTATTTAATTTATTTATTGATAGTGTAGTGTTAGGTTAATTGTAGGTAATTGTAGGTAGTTTATTTAATTAATTTATTGATAGGGTAGTGTTAGGTTTAATTATATCTTAGGTTAGGATTTATTTTACAGGTAAATTTGTTATTATTTTAACTAGGTAACTATTAAATAGTTCTTAACTATTTAATAGCTATTGTACCTGGTTAAAATAATTACAAAGTTGCCTGTAAAATAAATATTAATCCTAAAATAGCTATAATGTAATTATAATTTATATTGTAGCTATATTAGGATTTATTTTACAGGTAAGTATTTAGCTTTAAATAGGAATAAGTTATTTAATAAGAGTTAATTTATTTCGTTAGATGTAAATTATATTTAAGTTAGGGGGGTGTTAGTGTTAGGGTTAGACTTAGCTTTAGGGGTTAATCCATTTATTATAGTAGCGATGAGCTCCGGTCGTCAGATTAGGGGTTAATAATTGTATGTAGGTGTCGGCGATGTTAGGGAGGGCAGATTAGGGGTTAATACTATTTATGATAGGGTTAGTGAGGCGGATTAGGGGTTAATAACTTTATTATAGTAGCGGTGCGGTCCGCTCGGCAGATTAGGGGTTAATAAGTGTAGGCAGGTGTCGGCGACGTTGAGGGGGGCAGATTAGGGGTTAATAAATATAATATAGGGGTCGGCGGTGTTAGGGGCAGCAGATTAGGGGTACATAGGGATAACGTAGGTGGCGGCGCTTTGCGGTCGGAAGATTAGGGGTTAATTATTTTAAGTAGCTGGCGGCGACGTTGTGGGGGGCAGGTTAGGGGTTAATAAATGTAATACAGGGGTCGGCGGGGTTAGGGGCAGCAGATTAGGGGTACATAAGTATAACGTAGGTGGCGGTCGGCAGATTAGGGGTTAAAATATTTTAATCGAGTGGCGGCGATGTGGGGGGAGCTCGGTTTAGGGGTACATAGGTAGTTTATGGGTGTTAGTGTACTTTAGGGTACAGTAGTTAAGAGCTTTATGAACCGGCGTTAGCCCAGAAAGCTCTTAACTCCTGCTTTTTTCAGGCGGCTGGAGTTTTGTCGTTAGAGCTCTAACGCTCACTTCAGAAACGACTCTAAATACCGGCGTTAGGAAGATCCCATTGAAAAGATAGGATACGCAAATGGCGTAGGGGGATCTGCGGTATGGAAAAGTCGCGGCTGAAAAGTGAGCGTTAGACCCTTTAATCACTGACTCCAAATACCAGCGGGCGGCCAAAACCAGCGTTAGGAGCCTCTAACGCTGGTTTTGACGGCTACCGCCGAACTCCAAATCTAGGCCTTAGTAATTTAAAGGGATATAAAAGTGCAAAAAGAAACCAATCTGACCAGTTTAAAGCATTTTATTAATGCACTATTGCTAGCAAATGGGTTAAACACATACAGCTAGATTACGAGTTTTGTCGGTAAAGCTGTGAGGTGCTAACGAGCAGTTTCTGCTCACCGCTCACCTACAGACAACGATGGCATTACGTTTTTTTTTAAACCCGGCGTTATCCGCAGAAAAGTGAGCGTTGAGCAAAAGTTTGCTCCACATCTCACTGTAATACCAGCGCTGCATACGGTAGCGGTGATCTGGCTAATTGTGCTCGTGCACAATTTCCCCATAGGAATCAATGGGGCAGAGCTGGCTGAAAAAAAAACTAACACCTGCAAAAAAGCAGCGTTCAGCTCTTAACGCAGTCCCATTGATTCCTATGGGGAAATACTTTTTATGTCTACACCTAACACCCTAACATGAACCCCGAGTCTAAACACCCCTAATCTTACACTTATTAACCCCTAATCTGCCGCCCCCGACATCGCCGACACCTGCATTATATTATTAACCCCTAATCTGCCGCTCCGGACACCACCGCCACCTACATTATACTTATGAACCCCTAATCTGCTGCCCCCAACATCGCCGACACCTACATTATATTTATTAACCCCTAATCTGCCTCCCCCAAATGTCGCTGCAACCTAACTACAATTATTAACCCCTAATCTGCCGCCCCCAACGTCGCCGCCACTATATTAAAGTTATTAACCCCTAAACCTAAGTCTAACCCTAACTTAAATATAATTTAAATAAATATAAATAAAATAACTACAATTATCTAAATTATTCCTATTTAAAACTAAATACTTACCTATAAAATAAACCCTAAGATAGCTACAATATAACTAATAGTTAGATTGTAGCTAGCTTAGGGTTTATTTTTATTTTACAGGCAAGTTTGTATTTATTTTAACTAGGTAGAATTATTAACTATTTAATAACTACCTAGCTAAAATAAAGACAAATTTACCTGTAAAATAAAACCTAACCTAAGTTACAATTACACCTAACACTACACTATAATTAAATTAATTAAACTTCATCCAAGATGGCGTCCCTTCAATTCCGATTGGCTGATAGAATTCTATCAGCCAATCGGAATTAAGGTAGAAAAAATCCTATTGGCTGATGCAATCAGCCAATAGGATTGAGCTTGCATTCTATTGGCTGATTGAACCGCCAATAGAATGCAAGCTCAATCCTATTGTGGGGGTATTGTACTTTTTTTTACAGGTTAAAGAGCTGATTACTTTGGGGCAATGCCCCGCAAAAAGCCCTTTTAAGGGCTATTTGTAATTTAGTATAGGGTAGGGATTTTTATTATTTTGGGGGGGCTTTTTTTATTTTATTAGGGGGATTAGATTAGGTGTAATTAGTTTTAAAATCTTGTAATTATTTTATTATTTTCTGTAATTTAGTGGGTTTTTTTCATACTTTAGATAATTTAATTTAATTGTATTTAATTGTAGTTAATTTAGGGAATTAATTTAATTATAGTGTAGTGTTAAGTTGTAATTGTAACTTAGGTTAGGTTTTATTTTACAGGTAAATTTGTCTTTATTTTAACTAGGAAGTTATTAAATATTTAATAACTATTTAATAACTATTGTACCTAGTTAAAATAAATACAAAGTTCCCTGTAAAATAAAAATAAACCCTAAGCTAGCTACAATGTAACTATTAGTTATATTGTAGCTAGCTTAGGGTTTATTTTATAGGTAAGTATTTAGTTTTAAATAGGAATAATTTATTTAATGATAGTTATTTTTATTTAGATTTATTTAAATTATATTTGTTAGGGGGTGTTAGAGTTAGGGTTAGACTTAGGTTTGAGGGTTAATACATTTAATATAGTGGCGGCGACATTGGGAGCGGCAGATTAGGGGTTAATAAATGTAGGTAGGTGGCGGCGATGTTAGGGACGGCAGATTAGGGGTTAATAATATTTAACTAGTGTTTGCATGGCGGGAGTGCGGCGGTGTAGGGGTTAATATATTTATTAAAGTGGCGGCGATGTCCGGTTCGGCAGATTAGGTGTTAAAAGTAGTTTATGGTACTTTTTAGCACTTTAGTTAAGAGTTTTATGCTACAGCGTTAGCCCATAAAACTCTTAACTACTGACTTTCAAATGCGTTAGGGATCTTGGAGGTAGAGGCTGTACCGCTCACTTTGAGGAAGACTCGTAATACCGGCGTCAGGAAAATCCCATTAAAAATATAGGATACGCAATTGACGTAAATGGATTAGCGGTATTTTCGAGTCGCGAAAAAAAGTGAGCGCTACACCTGTACCTGCAAGACTCGTAATACCAGCGGGCATTAAAAAGCAGCGTTGGGACCTCTCAACGCTGCTTTTTAACCCTAACGCAAGACTCGTAATCTAGGCGTTAGTTAAAGTCAGCCCTACAGCAGCAATGCCCAGTGATATATAAATATATATATATATTTCTTAACGCTGTGCCAGAGAGACAGAAGTGTATCAGATGTCCAGCCGTGCTTGCAAAACATTTATCTTGTATGAAGATGATTTGCAATACTGATTTGAATTGCTGGTATATTATGCATGTTAAATAATATGCCTTTAAGACAGAGCTGAAGCTGTGTATTAGAGTAATAACTTGGAACAGTTGCAGTGACATGGTTTGCTTGTGTGTATTTTTATGAGTGTACATGTGTGTGTTACTGTTAAACCACATTTTTAAAATGCTTCTTGCACAAACTTAAGCAGAAACTTCCTGTCTCTACTCTGCAATACCACTTCCTCTAGCACTATCTGACAGATCATGCTTGTTCAGTACACAAATGCAATGTAGAAAGAACAAAACATACCTGTATATGGCAAAAAGAAATGTATTTGATGATTAATAAAGAATTTACTGGTGTAAACAGAATGTTATAGTAAGGTTGGGGAACAAAAAAGGGGGTTTGTGACATTTAAGTCAAGTGTAGAATTATACACTGGATTAATCAAATAGCAAATGGAATTGAATTACACTTTATTTACAAATATGCTTTAAACAGACGTTACTAATATGAGATGCTGATAAGAATATTGAGTCCAGGGTCTAATAACCTCTGAATAGTAATTCAGTTAATCCTAACAGAACCACTATTCCCCCACTGGTAATAACACAAGTAAAAAATGGGTGGTATAGTGGGCTAATGAAAAATGGGAAAAGTCACTTCCATATTTCAGTAATTTGCAGCCTCTATTCTATAGCACCCAATAGTTAAAAACGTATTGAGGAGAGGGTTAGTGGACTCGGTGTTACGTGTCTGGTCTCTAAACGTGAATTAAATCAATTATAGGGGATTAGGCAGTTTGCAGGAATTATAGGAATAACTATTGTTACATTCACGTTATCACACACTGCTGAGAACTAGCTATGCGCTCAAAGGCGTCCTCCTACCTGCGTACTGCTCTGATTGAACAGAGTCAGCCGATTACTAGCTGTGGTCCCTATCGTTCAGAACTTATCACACATACAATACATTGCATTCAGAGATACTTGCAGGTATATATAGTGGCTAGAGTAAGCTGTCAGCTAAATGTATTAACTCTATTAGATACAGATTGTCATTAAGATTCAAAGTCAGGAGCTACTTAGTAACTTTAGATATAGCGTATCAGCATATATGCTTATTCAAGACAAAAACAATGTATCAACATTCCCACATATAGTGCAGACTCTATGGCGGTATTAAACGTAAAGACCGCTAACATTAACTTAAAGTATTGTATGTATATAGACCAGTTTTAAGTCAAACACGCTGTTGCACCGAGGCCACGCCCACCGACGCGTTTCCGTCACAGAACGTGACTTCGTCAGGGCATATGCAGCGCTGGTATTACAGGTTTTTATAAACCTGGCGTTAAACGGCAAGAAGTGAGTGTAAAGCAAACTTGTGCTCCATACCGCACTCCAATACCAGCGCTGCTTAAGTCAGCGGTGAGCTGGTTGTACGTGCTTGTGCACAATTTCCCCATAGACATCAATGAGGAGAGCCGGCTGAGAAAAAGTCTAACACCTGGAAAAAAGCAGCGTTTAGCTCAGTAACGCAGCCCCATTGATTCCTATGGGGAAACACATTTATGTTTACACCTAACACCCTAACATGAACCCAGAGTCTAAACACCCCTAATCTTACACTTATTAACCCCTAATCTGCCGCCCCCGACATCGCCGCCACCTACATTATTCTTATTAACCCCTAATCTGCCGCTCCGGACATCGCCGCCACTATAATAAACATATTAACCCCTAAACCACCACACTCCCGCATCGCAAACACTAGTTAAATATTATTAACCCCTAATCTGCCGCCCCTAACATCGTCGCCACCTACCTACATTTATTAAACCCTAATCTGCCACTCCGGACATCGCCGCCACCTACATTATACTTATTGACCCCTAATCTGCTGTCCCCAACATCGCAGACACCTACATTATATTTATTAACCCCTAATCTCCCTCCCCCAATGTCGCCGCAACCTACCTACATTTATTAACCCCTAATCTGCCGTCTCCAACGTCGCCGCCACTATTCTAAATTTATTAACCCCTAAATCTAAGTCTAACCCTAACACCCCCTAACTTAAATATGAATAAAATAAATCAAAATAAAATTCCTATCATTACCTAAATTATTCCTATTTAAAACTAAATACTTACCTGTAAAATAAACCCTAAACTAGCTACAATATAATAACATTGTATCTAGTTTAGGGTTTATTTTTATTTTTCAGGCAAGTTTGTATTTATTTTAACTAGGTAGAATAGTTACCGTACTAAATAGCTATAAACTATTAACTACCTAGCTAAAATAAATACAAATTTACCTGTAAAATAAAACCTAACCTAAGTTACACTAACACCTAACACTACACTACAATTAAATAAACTACCTAAATTAAATACAATTAAATACAATTAGCTAAAAAAAAAACCACTAAATTACAGAAAATAAAAAACAATTTACAAGACATTTAAACTAATTACACCTAATCAAGCCCTATCAAAATAAAAAAAGCCCCCCCAAAATTAAAAAAAACCCTAGCCTAAACTAAACTATCAATAGCCCTTAAAAGGGCCTTTTTCGGGACATTGCCCCAAAGAAATCAGCCCTTTTACTTGACAAAAAAAATTCAAACAACCCCCCAAAAGTAAAACCCACCACCCACACAACCAACCCCCCAAATAAAACCCTAACTAAAAAAAACTAAGCTCCCCATTGCCCTGATTTGGATGGGTATTGCCCTTAAAAGGGCATTTAGCTCTATTGCTGCCCAAAGCCCTAACCTAAACATAAAACCCACCCAATAAACCCTTAAAAAATCCTAACACTAACCCCCTGAAGATCCACTTACAGTTTTGAAGATCCGACATCCATCCTCAACGAAGCCGGGAGAAGTCCTCATCGAATCGGCAAGAAGTCCTCAACGAAGCCGGGAGAAATATTTTTCAAGCTGGGAGAAGTGGTCCTCCAGACAGGCAGAAGTCTTCACCCAGACGGCATCTTCTATCTTCATCCATCCGGCACGGATCGGCTCCATCTTCAAGACATCCGACGCGGAGCATCCTCTTCTTTCCGACGACTACCGACGAATGAAGGTTCCTTTAAATGACGTCATCCAAGATGGCGTCCCTTAGATTCCGATTGGCTGATAGAATTCTATCAGCCAATCGGAATTAAGGTTAAAAAAATCCTATTGGCTGATGCAATCAGCCAATAGGATTGAGCTTCAATCCTATTGGCTGATCCAATCAGTCAATAGGATTGAGCTTGCATTCTATTGCCTGTTCCAATCAGGACTAACTAATAACTAATGTTTGCGAGGCGTGAGTGCGACGGTTTAGGGGTTAATATGTTTATTATAGTGGCCGTGATGTCCGGAGCGGCAGATTAGGGGTTAATAATTGTATTTTAGTGTTTGCGATGCGGGAGGGCCTCAGTTTAGGGGTTGATAGGTAGTTTATGGGTGTTAGTGTAGTTGATAGGTAGTTTATGGGTGTTAGTCTACTTTTTAGCACTTTAGTTATGAGTACCGCTCACTTTTTGGCCTCCCAGGACAAGCTTGTAATACCGGTGCTATGGAAGTCCCATAGAAAAAAGATTTGTGATTTGTGGTAAGGCCAAAAATGTGTGCGGTGCCCCTAAATCTGCAAGACTCGTAATACCAGCGGTAGTAAAAAATCAGCGTTATGAGGCTTAACGCTGCTTTTTTTTTACTAATAACTCAAGACTCGTAATCTAGCCGATAGTATATTGTGTCTGTGCGCATGCGCATCCGTTACAAATAACTTTCGCATGTGCAATGTTTATCATTGAAGGAGATCCTGCTGGTCTGCTTCTGAAATATTGGTTCCGGTGATGGTAAATGTATTCATATTTTAACAGATATTTCATAACAGCATGTTAATAACAATCAAACCTCTAATGGGCCGATTTATGAAAGTGGTGACGGACATGATCCGCTGTAGCCATCATGTCCGCCTCACATTGATAAATGCCAACAGCATACGCTGTCAGCATTTATAATTGCACAAGCAGTTCTGATCTCCCAAAAACCCAAGCTTGTGCCAGGGTTTGTGCTTCTTAACTCCTGTTTCCAGCGAGCTTGAAGGCTCGCGCGGAAACAGCTGCATCAAGCTGCGTTCGGAGCTTGATGAATCGCCCCCTAAGTATTTTATTTTTATAAATCACTTCAATTTTATTTTTTTATTTTTAATATTTTATTTTTTACTGAGTTTCGCTTGTTCCTCCGCCACCCTCGTATCTGTTTTTAGTGATGGTGTTTAACTGTTTCGCAAAAACAAAAAAGTTTAACAAAACACATCAAAAATACATTACAAGTACAGTTACACTCATAATAACACCATCTAATGAAAATTATCTAAAAAATAAAATAAAAAAAAGTTATAAGGACTCAAAGATATGAGGTCTCAGGTGTTAAAAAAAAAGGCAGGCAAAGTGCTTTAACATAGAGGTGCATACATATACAAGTCTAAAAAACAGAATTTAATGTTTACCTGATAAATTACTTTCTCCAACGTGTGTCCGGTCCACGCGTCATCCTTACTTGTGGGATATTCTCTTCCCCAACAGGAAATGGCAAAGAGCCAGCAAAGCTGTCACATGATCCCTCCTAGGCTCCGCCTACCCCAGGTCATTCGACCGACGTTAAGGAGGAATATTTGCATAGGAGAAACCATATGATTACCGTGGTGACTGTAGTTAAAGAAAATAAATTATCAGACCTGATTAAAAAACCAGGGCGGGGGGCCGTGGACCGGACACACCGTTGGGAGAAAGTAATTTATCAGGTAAGACATAAATTCTGTTTTCCCTCCAACATAGGTGTGGTCCGGTCCACGGCGTCATCCTTACTTGTGGAACCAATACCAAAGCTTTAGGACACGGATGAAGGGAGGGAGCAAATCAGGTCACCTAAATGGAAGGCACCACGCTTGCAAAACCTTTCTCCCAAAAATAGCCTCAGAGAGAAGCAAAAGTATCAAACTTGTAAAATTTGGTAAAAGTGTGCAGTGAAGACCAAGTCGCTGCCCTATCATATCTGATCAACAGAAGCCTCGTTCTTGAAGGCCCATGTGGAAGCCACAGCCCTAAGTGGAATGAGCTGTGATTCTTTCGGGAGGCTGCCGTCCGGCAGTCTCGTAAGCCAATCTGATGATGCTTTTAATCCAAAAAGAGAGAGAGGTAAGAAGTTGCTTTTTGACCTCTCTTCTTTTACCTGAATAAACAACAAACAAGGAAGGATGTTTTGTCTAAAATCCTTGTAGCATCTAAATAGATTTTTAAGGAGCGCGAACAACATCCAAATTGTGCAACAAACGTTCCTTCTTTGAAACTGGTTTCGGACACAGAGAAGGTACGATAATCTCCTGGTTAATGTTTTTGTTAGAAACAACTTTTGGAAGAAAACCAGGTTTAGTACGAAAACCACCTTATCTGCATGGAACACCAGATAAGGAGGAGAACACTGCAGAGCAATAATTCCGAAACTCTTCTAGCAGAAGAAATTGCAACTAAAAACAAAACTTTCCAAGATAATAACTTAATATCAACGGAATGTAAGGATTCAAACGGAACCCCCTGAAGAACTGAAAGAACTAAGTTGAGACTCCAAGGAGGAGTCAAAGGTTTGTAAACAGGCTTAATTCTAACCAGAGCCTGAACAAAGGCTTGAACATCTGGCACCGCTGCCAGCTTTTTGTGAAGTAACACAGACAAGGCAGAAATCTGTCCCTTCAGGGAACTTGCAGATAATCCTTTTTCCAATCCTTCTTGAAGGAAGGATAGAATCTTAGGAATCTTAACCTTGTCCCAAGGGAATCCTTTAGATTCACACCAACAGATATATTTTTTTCCAAATTTTGTGGTAAATCTTTCTAGTTAACAGGCTTTCTGGCCTGAATAAGAGTATCGATAACAGAATCTGAGAACCCCCGCTTCGATAAGATCAAGCGTTCAAGTCTCCAAGCAGTCAGCTGGAGTGAAACCAGATTCGGATGTTCGAACGGAACCTTGAACAAGAAGGTCTCGTCTCAAAGGTAGCTTCCAAGTGGAGCCGATGACATATTCACCAGATCTGCATACCAAGTCCTGCGTGGCCACGCAGGAGCTATCAAGATCACCGACGCCCTCTCCTGATTGATCCTGGCTACCACCTGGGGATGAGAGGAAACGGCGGGAACACATAAGCTAGTTTGAAGGTCCAAGGTGCTACTAGTGCATCCACTAGAGCCGCCTTGGGATCCCTGGATCTGGACCCCGTAGCAAGGAACTTTGAAGTCTGACGAGAGGCCATCAGATCCATGTCTGGAATGCCCCACAGCTGAGTGACTTGGGCAAAGATTTCCGGATGGAGTTCCCACTCCCCGGATGCAAAGTCTGACGACTCAGAAAAATCCGCTTCCCAATTTTCCACTCCTGGGATGTGGATAGCAGACAGGTGGCAGGAGTGAGACTCCCGCCCATAGAATGATTTTGGTCACTTCTTCCATCGCTAAGGAACTCCTTCGATCCCCCCTGATGGTTGATGTACGCAACAGTTGTCATGTTGTCTGATTAAAACCGTATGAACTTGGCCCTCGCTAGCTGAGGCCAAGCCTTGAGAGCATTGAATATCGCTCTCGAGTTCCAGAATAATTATCGGTAGAAGAGATTCTTCCCGAGACCAAAGACCCTGAGCTTTCAGGGATCCCCAGACCGCGCCCCAGCCCATCAGACTGGCGTCGTCGTGACAATGACCCACTCTGGTCTGCGGAATGTCATCCCCTTTGACAGGTTGTCCAGGGACAGCCACCAACGGAGTGAGTCTCTGGTCCTCTGATTTACTTGTATCTTCGGAGACAAGTCTGTATAGTCCCCATTCCACTGAATGAGCATGCACAGTTGTAATGGTCTTAGATGAATGCGCGCAAAAGGAACTATGTCCATTGCCGCTACCATCAAACCGATCACTTCCATGCACTGCGCTATGGAAGGAAGAGGAACGGAATGAAGTATCCGACAAGAGTCTAGAAGTTTTGTTTTTCTGGCCTCTGTCAGAAAAATCCTCATTTCTAAGGAGTCTATTATTGTTCCCAAGAAGGGAACCCTTGTTGACGTAGATAGAGAACTCTTTTCCACGTTCACTTTCCATCCGTGAGATCTGAGAAAGGCCAGGACAATGTCCGTGTGAGCCTTTGCTTGAGGAAGGGACGACGCATGAATCAGAATGTCCGTCCAAGTAAGGTACTACAGCAATGCCCCTTGGTCTTAGCACAGCTAGAAGGGACCCTAGTACCTTTGTGAAAATCCGTGAGCAGTGGCTAATCCGAAAGGAAGCGCCACGAACTGGTAATGCTTGTTCAGGAATGCTAACCTTAGGAAACCGATGAGTTCCTTGTGGATAGAATATGTAGATACGCATCCTTTAAATCCACTGTGGTCATGAATTGACCTTCCTGGATGGAAGGAAGAATAGTTTCGAATGGTTCCATCTTGAACGATGGAACCTTGAGAAACTTGTTTAAGATCTTGAGATCTAAGATTGGTCTGAACGTTCCCTCTTTTTTTGGGAACTATGAACAGATTGGAGTAGAACCCCATCCCTTGTTCTCTTAATGGAACAGGATGAATCACTCCCATTTTTAACAGGGTCTTCTACACAATGTAAGAATGCCTGTCTTTTTGTTGTGGTCTGAAGACAACTGAGACCTGTGGAACCTCCCCTTGGGGGAAGCCCCTTGAATTCCAGAAGATAACCTTGGGAGACTATTTCTAGCGCCCAAGGATCCAGAACATCTCTTGCCCAAGCCTGAGCGAAGAGAGAGAGTCTGCCCCCCACCAGATCCGGTCCCGGATCGGGGGGTTGGCCAACATTTCATGCTGTCTTGGTAGCAGTGGCAGGTTTCTTGGCCTGCTTTCCCTTGTTCCAGCCTTGCATTGGTCTCCAAGCTGGCTTGGCTTGAGAAGTATTACCCTCTTGCTTAGAGGACGTAGCACTTTGGGCTGGTCCGTTCTACGAAAGGGACGAAAATTAGGTTTATTTTTGCCTTGAAAAGGCCGATCCTGAGGAAGGGCGTGGCCCTTACCCCCAGTGATATCAGAGATAATCTCTTTCAAGTCAGGGGCCAAACAGCGTTTTCCCCTTGAAAGGAATGTTAAGTAGCTTGTTCTTGGAAGACGCATCAGCTGACCAAGATTTCAACCAAAGCGCTCTGCGCGCCACAATAGCAAACCCTGAATTCTTAGCCGCTAACCTAGCCAATTGCAAAGTGGCGTCTAGGGTGAAAGAATTAGCCAATTTGAGAGCATTGATTCTGTCCATAATCTCCTCATAAGGAGGAGAATCACTATCGACCGCCTTATCAGCTCATCGAACCAGAAACATGCGGCTGTAGCTACAGGGACAATGCATGAAATTGGTTGTAGAAGGTAACCCTGCTGAACAAACATCTTTTTAAGTAAACCTTCTAATTTTTTATCCATAGGATCTTTGAAAGCACAACTATCCTCTATGGGTATAGTGGTGCGTTGTTTAAAGTGAAACCGCTCCCTCGACCTTGGGGACTGTCTGCCATAAGTCCTTTCTGGGGTCGACCATAGGAAACAAATCTTTTAAATATGGGGGGAGGGACGAAAGGAATACCGGGCCTTTCCCATTCTTTATAACAATGTCCGCCACCCGCTTGGGTATAGGAAAAGCTTCTGGGAGCCCCGGGACCTCTAGGAACTTGTCCATTTTACATAGTTTCTCTGGGATGACCAACTTGTCACAATCATCCAGAGTGGATAATACCTCCTTGAGCAGAATGCGGAGATGTTCCAACTTAAATTTAAACGTAATCACATCAGGTTCAGCATGTTGAGAAATGTTCCCTGAATCAGTAATTTCTCCCTCAGAACAAAACCTCCCTTGGCCCCATCAGACTGGGTTAGGGGCCCTTCAGAACCATTATTATCAGCGTCGTCATGCTCTTCAGTAGCTAAAACAGAGCAGTCGCGCTTACGCTGATAAGTGATCATTTGGCTAAAATGTTTTTGACAGAATTTATCCATTACAGCCGTTAATTGTTGCATAGTAAGGGAGGCTATTGGCGCGCTAGGATGTACTAGGGGCCTCCTGAGTGGGCAAGACTCGTGTAGACGAAGGAGGGAATGATGCAGTACCATGCTTACTCCCCTCACTTGAGGAATCATCTTGGGCATCATTGTCATTGTCACATAAATCACATTTATTTAAATGAATAGGAATTCTGGGCTTCCCCACATTCAGAACACCAGTCTATCTGGTAGTTTCAGGACATTTTAAACAGGGGCATAAACTTGATAACAAAGTACAAAACAGAATTTATGTTTACCTGATAAATTTCTTTCTCCAACGGTGTGTCCGGTCCACGGCGTCATCCTTACTTGTGGGATATTCTCTTCCCCAACAGGAAATGGCAAAGAGCCCAGCAAAGCTGGTCACATGATCCCTCCTAGGCTCCGCCTACCCCAGTCATTCGACCGACGTTAAGGAGGAATATTAGCATAGGAGAAACCATATGGTACCGTGGTGACTGTAGATAAAGAAAATAAAATATCAGACCTGATTAAAAACACCCGGGCGGGCCGTGGACCGGACACACCGTTGGAGAAAGAAATTTATCAGGTAAACATAAATTCTGTTTTCTCCAACATAGGTGTGTCCGGTCCACGGCGTCATCCTTACTTGTGGGAACCAATACCAAAGCTTTAGGACACGGATGAAGGGAGGGAGCAAATCAGGTCACCTAAATGGAAGGCACCACGGCTTGCAAAACCTTTCTCCCAAAAATAGCCTCAGAAGAAGCAAAAGTATCAAACTTGTAAAATTTGGTAAAAGTGTGCAGTGAAGACCAAGTCGCTGCCCTACATATCTGATCAACAGAAGCCTCGTTCTTGAAGGCCCATGTGGAAGCCACAGCCCTAGTGGAATGAGCTGTGATTCTTTCGGGAGGCTGCCGTCCGGCAGTCTCGTAAGCCAATCTGATGATGCTTTTAATCCAAAAAGAGAGAGAGGTAGAAGTTGCTTTTTGACCTCTCCTTTTACCTGAATAAACAACAAACAAGGAAGATGTTTGTCTAAAATCCTTTGTAGCCTCTAAATAGAATTTTAGAGCGCGAACAACATCCAAGTTGTGCAACAAACGTTCCTTCTTTGAAACTGGTTTCGGACACAGAGAAGGCACGATAATCTCCTGGTTAATGTTTTTGTTAGAAACAACTTTCGGAAGAAAACCAGGTTTAGTACGTAAAACCACCTTATCTGCATGAACACCAGATAAGGAGGGGGAACACTGCAGAGCAGATAATTCTGAAACTCTTCTAGCAGAAGAAATTGCAACTAAAAACAAAACTTTCCAAGATAATAACTTAATATCAACGGAATGTAAGGGTTCAAACGGAACCCCCTGAAGAACTGAAAGAACTAAATTGAGACTCCAAGGAGGAGTCAAAGGTTGTAAACAGGCTTTAATTCTAACCAAAGCCTGGAACAAAGGCTTGAACATCTGGCACAGCTGCCAGCTTTTTGTGAAGTAACACCGACAAGGCAGAAATCTGTCCCTTCAGGGAACTTGCCGATAATCCTTTTTCCAAACCTTCTTGAAGGAAGGATAGAATCCTAGGAATCTTAACCTTGTCCCAAGGGAATCCTTTAGATTCACACCAACAGATATATTTTTTCCAAATTTTGTGGTAAATCTTTCTGGTTACAGGCTTTCTGGCCTGAACAAGAGTATCGATAACAGAATCTGAGAAACCTCGCTTCGATAAAATCAAGCGTTCAATCTCCAGGCAGTCAGCTGGAGTGAAACCAGATTCGGATGTTCGAACGGACCCTGAACAAGAAGGTCTCGTCTCAAAGGTAGCTTCCAAGGAGGAGCCGATGACATATTCACCAGATCTGCATACCAAGTCCTGCGTGGCCACGCAGGAGCTATCAAGATCACCGACGCCCTCTCCTGATTGATCCTGGCTACCAGCCTGGGAATGAGAGGAAACGGCGGAAACACATAAGCTAGTTTGAAGGTCCAAGGTGCTACTAGTGCATCCACTAGAGCCGCCTTGGGATCCCTGGATCTGGACCCGTAACAGGGAACTTTGAAGTTCTGACGAGAGGCCATTAGATCCATGTCTGGAATGCCCCACAGCTGAGTGACTAGGGCAAAAGATTTCCGGATGGAGTTCCCACTCCCCCGGATGCAATGTCTGACGACTCAGAAAATCCGCTTCCCAATTTTCCACTCCCGGGATGTGGATAGCAGACAGGTGGCAGGAGTGAGACTCCACCCATAGAATAATCTTGGTCACTTCCTCCATCGCTAGGGAACTCCTTGTTCCCCCCTGATGGTTGGATGTACGCAACAGTCGTCATGTTGTCTGATTGAAACCGTATGAACTTGGTCCTCGCTAGCTGAGGCCAAGCCTTGAGAGCATTGAATATCGCTCTCAGTTCCAGAATATTTATCGGTAGAAGAGATTCTTCCCGAGACCAAAGACCCTGAGCTTTCAGGGATCCCCAGACCGCGCCCCAGCCCGTCAGACTGGCGTCGGTCGTGACAATGACCCACTCTGGTCTGCGGAATGTCATCCCTTGTGACAGGTTGTCCAGGGACAGCCACCAACGGAGTGAGTCTCTGGTCCTCTGATTTACTTGTATCTTTGGAGACAAGTCTGTATAGTCCCCATTCCACTGACTGAGCATGCACAGTTGTAATGGTCTTAGATGAATGCGCGCAAAAGGAACTATGTCCATTGCCGCTACCATCAACCCGATCACTTCCATGCACTGAGCTACGGAAGGAAGAGGAACGGAATGAAGAATCCGACAAGAGTCCAGAAGCTTTGTTATTCTGGCCTCTGTTAGAAAAATCCTCATTTCTGAGGAGTCTATAATTGTTCCCAAGAAGGGAACCCTTGTTGACGGGGATAGAGAACTCTTTTCCACGTTCACTTTCCAGCCGTGAGATCTGAGAAAGGCCAGGACGATGTCCGTGTGAGCCTTTGCTCGAGGGAGGGACGACGCTTGAATCAGAATGTCGTCCAGGTAGGGTACTACTGCAATGCCCCTTGGTCTTAGCACCGCTAGAAGGGACCCTAGTACCTTTGTGAAAATCCTTGGAGCAGTGGCTAATCCGAAAGGAAGCGCCACGAACTGGTAATGTTTGTCCAGGAATGCAAACCTTAGGAACCGATGATGTTCCTTGTGGATAGGAATATGTAGATACGCATCCTTTAAATCCACCGTGGTCATGAATTGACCTTCCTGGATGGAAGGAAGGATAGTTCGAATGGTTTCCATCTTGAACGATGGGACCTTGAGAAATTTGTTAAGATCTTGAGATCTAGGATTGGTCTGAACGTTTCCCTCTTTTTTTGGGAACTATGAACAGATTGGAGTAGAACCCCATCCCTTGTTCTCTTAATGGAACAGGATGAATCACTCCCATTTTAAACAGGTCTTCTACACAATGTAAAGAACGCCTGTCTTTTTATGTGGTCTGAAGACAACTGAGACCTGTGGAACCTCCCCCTTGGGGGGAAGTCCCTTTGAATTCCAGAAGATAACCCTGGGAGACTATTTCTAGCGCCCAAGGATCCAGAACATCTCTTGCCCAAGCCTGAGCGAAGAGAGAGAGTCTGGCCCCCCACCAGATCCGGTCCCGGATCGGGGGCCAATATTTCATGCTGTCTTGGTAGCAGTGGCAGGTTTCTTGGCCTGCTTTCCCTTGTTCCAGCCTTGCATTGGTCTCCAAGCTGGCTTGGCCTGAGAAGTATTACCCTCTTGCTTAGAGGACGTAGCACTTGGGCTGGTCCGTTTTTACGAAAGGGACGAAAATTAGGTCTATTTTTTGCCTTGAAAGGCCGATCCTGAGGAAGGGCGTGGCCCTTACCCCCAGTGATATCAGAGATAATCTCTTTCAAGTCAGGACCAAACAGCGTTTTCCCCTTGAAAGGAATGTTTAGTAGCTTGTTCTTGGAAGACGCATCAGCCGACCAAGATTTCAACCAAAGCGCTCTGCGCGCCACAATAGCAAACCCAGAATTCTTAGCCGCTAACTTAGCCAATTGCAAAGAGGCGTCTAGAGTGAAAGAATTAGCCAATTTGAGAGCATTGACTCTGTCCATAATCTCCTCATAAGGAGGAGAGTCACTATCGAGCACCTTAATCAGTTCATCAAACCAGAAATATGCGGCTGTAGTGACAGGGACAATGCATGAAATGGTTGTAGAAGGTAACCCTGCTGAACAAACATCTTTTTAAGCAAACCTTCTAATTTTTTATCCATAGGATCTTTGAAAGCACAACTATCCTCTATGGGAATAGTGGTGCGTTTGTTTAAAGTAGAAACCGCTCCCTCGACCTTGGGGACTGACTGCCATAAGTCCTTTCTGGGGTCGACCATAGGAAACAATTTTTTAAATATGGGGGGAGGGACGAAAGGAATACCGGGCCTTTCCCATTCTTTATTAACAATGTCCGCCACCCGCTTGGGTATAGGAAAAAGCTTCTGGGAGCCCCGGCACCTCTAGGAACTTGTCCATTTTACATAGTTTCTCTGGGATGACCAACCTTTCACAATCATCCAGAGTGGATAATACCGCCTTAAGCAAAATGCGGAGATGTTCCAACTTAAATTTAAATGTAATCACATCAGATTCAGCCTGATGAGAAATGTTCCCTAAATCAGTAATTTCTCCCTCAGACAAAACCTCCCTGGCCCCCTCAGATTGGGTTAGGGGCCCTTCAGAGATATTAATATCAGCGTCGTCATGCTCTTCAGTAACTAAAACAGAGCATCCACGCTTACGCTGACAAGGGTTCATTTTGGCTAAAATGTTTTTGACAGAATTATCCATTACAGCCGTTAATTGTTGCATAGTAAGGAGTATTGGCGCGCTAGATGTACTAGGGGCCTCCTGAGTGGGCAAGACTCGTGTAGACGAAGGAGGGAATGATGCAGTACCATGCTTACTCCCCTCACTTGAGGAATCATCTTGGGCATCATTGTCATTATCACATAAATCACATTTATTTAAATGAATAGGAATTCTGGCTTCCCCACATTCAGAACACAGTCTATCTGGTAGTTCAGACATGTTAAACAGGCATAAACTTGATAAGAAAGTACAAAAAACGTTTTGAAATAAAACCGTTACTGTCACTTTAAATTTTAAACTGAACACACTTTATTACTGCAATTGCGAAAAAAACATGAAGGAATTGTTCAAAATTCACCAAATTTTCACCACAGTGTCTTAAAGCCTTGAAAATATTGCACACCAATTTTGGAAGCTTTAACCCTAAAAATAACGGAACCGGAGCCGTTTTAAGCTTTAACCCCTTTACAGTCCCTGGTATCTGCTTTGCTGAGACCCAACCAAACCCAAAGGGGAATACGATACCAAAATGACGCCTTCAGAAGTCTTTTATAAGTATCAGAGCTCCTCTCACATGCGACTGCATGCCATGCCTCTCAAAAACAAGTGCGCAACACCGGCGCGAAAATGAGACTCTGCCTATGCTTTGGGAAAGCCCCTAAAGAATAAGGTGTCTAAAACAGTGCCTGCCGATATTATTATATCAAAATACCCAGAATAAATGATTCCTCAAGGCTAAATAAGTGTTAATATCAATCGATTTAGCCCAAAAAAAGGTCTACAGTCTAAATAAGCCCTTGTGAAGCCCTTATTTACAATCGTAATAAACATGGCTTACCGGATCCCATAGGGAAAATGACAGCTTCCAGCATTACATCGTCTTGTTAGAATGTGTCATACCTCAAGCAGCAAAGGACTGCAAACTGTTCCCCCAACTGAAGTTAATTGCTCTCAACAGTCCTGTGTGGAACAGCCATGGATTTTAGTTACGGTTGCTAAAATCATTTTCCTCATACAAACAGAATTCTTCATCTCTTTTCTGTTTCTGAGTAAATAGTACGTACCCAGCACTATTTGAAAATAACAAACTCTTGATTGAATAATGAAAAACTACAGTTAAACACTAAAAAAACTCTAAGCCATCTCCGTGGAGATGTTGCCTGTACAACGGCAAAGAGAATGACTGGGGTAGGCGGAGCCTAGGAGGGATCATGTGACCAGCTTTGCTGGGCTCTTTGCCATTTCCTGTTGGGGAAGAGAATATCCCACAAGTAAGGATGACGCCGTGGACCGGACACACCTATGTTGGAGAAAAGAACGTTTTAAAATAAAACCAGTTACTGTCACTTTAAATTTTAAACTGAACACACTTTATTACTGCAATTTGCGAAAAAACATGAAGGAATTGTTCAAAATTCACCAAATTTTTCACCACAGTGTCTTAAAGCCTTAAAAGTATTGCACACCAAATTTGGAAGCTTTAACCCCTTAAAATAACCGGAACCGGAGCCGTTTTAACTTTAACCCCTTTACAGTCCCTGGTATCTGCTTTGCTGAGACCCAACCAAGCCCAAAGGGGAATACGATACCAAATGAACGCCTTCAGAAAGTCCTATTCTAAGTATCAGAGCTCCTCTCACATGCGACTGCATGTCATGCCTCTCAAAAACAAGTGCGCAACACCGGCGCGAAAATGAGGCTCTGCCTATGATTTGGGAAAGCCCCTAAAGAATAAGGTGTCTAAAACAGTGCCTGCCGATATTATTATATCAAAATACCCAGATAAAATGATTCCTCAAGGCTAAATATGTGTTAATAATGAATCGATTTAGCCCAGAAAAAGTCTACAGTCTTAATAAGCCCTTGTGAAGCCCTTATTTACGATCTTAATAAACATGGCTTACCGGATCCCATAGGGAAAAATGACAGCTTCCAGCATTACATCGTCTTGTTAGAATGTGTCATACCTCAAGCAGCAAGAGACTGCTCACTGTTCCCCCAACTGAAGTTAATTGCTCTCAACAGTCCTGTGTGGAACAGCCATGGATTTTAAAATCATTTTCCTCATACAAACAGAAATCTTCATCTCTTTTCTGTTTCTGAGTAAATAGTACATACCAGCACTATTTTAAAATAACAAACTCTTGATTGAATAATAAAAACTACAGTTAAACACTAAAAAACTCTAAGCCATCTCCGTGGAGATGTTGCCTGTACAACGGCAAAGAGAATGACTGGGGTAGGCGGAGCCTAGGAGGGATCATGTGACCAGCTTTGCTGGGCTCTTTGCCATTTCCTGTTGGGGAAGAGAATATCCCACAAGTAAGGATGACGCCGTGGACCGGACACACCTATGTTGGAGAAAAGGAAATTTATGCTTACCTGATAAACTGAGTCCACGGATTCATCCTTACTTGTGGTATATTATCCTCCTGCTAACAGGAAGTGGCAAAGAGCACCACAGCAGAGCTGTATATATAGCTCCTCCCTTCTCTCCACCCCCAGTATTTCGACCGAAGGTATAGGAAGAGAAAAGAACAGCTAAAAGGTGCAGAGGTGACTGAAGTTTTGAAAACAAAAATATAATCTTAAAATGACAGGGAGGGCCGTGGACTCGTTGTATCCTAGAAGAAATCAATTTATCAGGTAAGCATAAATTTCCTTTTCTTCTACAAGATACGACGAGTCCACGGATTCATCCTTACTTGTGGGATACAATACCAAAGCAACAGGACACGGAATGAACGGAGGGAAAAGACAGATACCTTAACGGAAGGCACCACTGCTCTTGAAGAACTTTTCGCCCAAAAATAGCCTCAGAAGAAGCAAAAGTATCAAATTTGTAAAATTTGGAAAAAGTATGAAGGGAGGACCAGTTTCGCAGCTTTACAAAATCTGTTCAACAGAAGCATCGTTTTTAAAAGCCCTTTTCAGGGGGCTGCTGTCCAGCAGTGTCGTATGTCAGGCGGATGATGCTTTTCAGCCAAAAAGAAAGAGAGGTAGCCGTAGCTTTTTGACCCCTACGCCTTCCAGAATGAACAACGAATAGAGAAGATGTTTGACGAAATTCTTGGTCGCTTGTAAGTAAAACTTCAAAGCCCGAACCACGTCCAAATTATGTAAGAGACGTTCCTTCTTAGAAGAAGGATTAGGACACAAGGAAGGAACCACAATTTCCTGATTAATATTCTTATTAGAAACAACCTTAGGAAGAAATCCAGGTTTAGTAGGCAAAACCACCTTATCAGAATGGAATATAAGATAAGGCGAATCAAATTGCAACGCAGAAAGCTCAGAAACTCTTCGAGCCGAAGAGATAGCAACTAAAAACAAAACTTTCCAAGATAATAGTTTAATATTGATGGAATGCATGGGTTCAAACGGAACCCCTTGAAGAACATTGAGAACTAAAAACTATCATTTTAACACCTTTCACTTTACCTCTTCCTATTACTAGTATAGGCAAAGAGAATGACTGGGTGTGGAGAGAAGGGAGGAGCTATATATACAGCACTGCTGTGGTGCTCTTTGCCACTTCCTGTTAGCAAAAGGATAATATCCCACAAGTAAGGATGAATCTGTGGACTCGTCGTATCTTGTAGAAGAAATGTATATGTATGTATATAAATATATATATATATATCCTCCATGTGTATCTGCACTCACAATGTCCATATGTCGCCAACCAGGGTGCCAGATCAATAATATTCACAGTCAATATCAACATAGAACTGCACTCACTGGGTTTTCAGAAAAAGTACTTATTTATTAAGGTACACCTTAATACATAAGTACTTTTTCTGAAAACCCAGTGAGTGCAGTCCTATGTTGATATTGACTATATATAATATATATATATATATATATATATATATATATATATATATATATATGTCTATATATGTGTACATGTGTATTTATGTATTTATATGTGTATATATGTATTTACAGACATATATATATACACATATAAACACATAAATACATATGTATACATATATAGACATATCTATAAGTGCCCTGGAGTCCTTTGCAGTTAAGTAGATGAAAACATGAAAAAGCATAATTATGCAATATACACTTTTAATAAAGATTTAAACTATGTATTTACTGTAAACTATTCACTGTACTCTGGTGTTTTTTCCACTCTTGTAACTCTCTTATGGTACGTGAATAGAGTCCCTTTCAATCTGCAAACTATTCACTGCACTCTGGTGTTATTTCCTCTCCTGTAACTCTCTTTTGGCACGTGTATATGTATATTGAGCAAATGATTTTAGGTTGTTAATTTAGTCCTGCATTTGTTGTACTGTTATCCAATGTCTTACTTCTAATGTTTTGTTAATTGCCATGTAATGTTCAATCCTTATCAATACTTGCTATTATTCTAAAATTTATAGCCGTCTTATGCCAAACTGTCTGTTTACTTAACTTATTTCACCCTGACCAGACCAGAATCTAACTCTCCAATTTGCCTTTAATCTGTCTTTGATTTATCAACCAAGTAATTTAGTTGGCACAGCTGACTTACCTGCCTATATATTTAACATTAGCTTGGGCTGTGCATGCCTGGACATTGTGCATTATTACAGCAACATATGTTCACATTTTTTAAGTGAACATTTTATAAGTGAGGCATTAAGAAAATAATTATACAAGAATTGAACAAGGATGGGGCAAGACACAAGGCAAGTACTTTTGTAATATTATGTTTTATGTATCTCATTGTTTCCTTATGCAATTGCTGCTGTAATACTATGTCTTATGTGTTTAATTGGTTCCCACTTTTGTAAAAACATAAATTATGCTTACCAGAGGCTTAAATACCTCTCCCACTTCATCATCCCCCAGTCATTCTGCCGAGGTAACAAGGAAACAGTAGTAGAAAAATATAACTTAGAGGGCCGCCCATCAGAGAACACGTGTGGGGGCCGTGGACTCTCCTTATACAGAAGGAAATGAAATTATCTGGTAAGCATAATATATGTTTTCTTTCTTAATATAAGGAGAGTCCACGGCATCATTCCTTACTGCTGGGAAAGCTTTAGAGGAAACTGAATGATAACGGGAGGGACAAAAAGAGAGGCGGACCCTAATCTGAGGGTACCACAGCCTGCAAAACCTTTCTCCCGAAAGCTGTTTCAGCCGAAGCAAAAACATCAAACTTGTAAAATTTAGAAAAAGTATGTAAGAAGGACCAGGTAGCCGGTAGCCGCCTTACAAATCTGATCCATAGAGGCCTCGTTCTTGAAGGCCCAAGAGGAAGCCACTGCTCTAGTAGAATGAGCCGTAATCCTCTGAGGAGGTTTATGTCCCGCTGTCTCATAAGCTAAGCGGAGAACGAGGCCTCTATGGATCAGATTTGTAAGGTAGCCGCCTTACAAATCTGATCCATAGAGGCCTCGTTCTCAAAGGCCCAAGAGGAAGCCACTGCTCTATTAGAATGAGCCGTAATCCTCTGAGGAGGTTTATTTCCCGCTGTCTCATAAGCTAAGCGGATAACATTCCTTAACCAAAAAGATAAAGAAGTCAAAGAGGCCTTCTGACCCTTACGTTTCCCGGAATAAACAACAACAAAAAGAAGTTTGTCTAAAATCCTTAGTAGCCTGAAGATAGAACTTCAAGGCGCGAACCACTTCCAAATTATGAAGCTAACGTTCCTTTGCAAAAAAAAGGATTGGGACACAAGGAAGGAACCAAAATCTCTTGATGTTGAAGTCTGACACAACTGTAGGAAGAAAACCTAACTTAGTACAGAGGACAACCTTATCAAAATGGAACACCTACAGATTCCAAGACAGCAATCTCAGATACTCTATGCGCAGAAGCAATAGCCAGTAGAAAAAGAACCTTCCAGGACAACAATTTAATGCAAACTTCATGCATAGGCTCAAACGGAGCCCATTGTAAAACCTTAAGAACAAGATTTAGACTCCAAGGAGGAGCATTAGATCTAAACACAGGTCTGATCCTAGTCAGAGCCTTAACAAAGAACTGTACATCTCGAAGCTCTGCAAGCCTCTTGTGCAGTAAAACAGACAGGGCCGAAATCTTCAGAGCATTGAAGATTGCCCAAAGTTCCAGAATGTTGATCAGGAGGGAGCATTCCTCTTGAGTCCACAGGCCCTGTGCCTTCTTGGCACCCCAAACAGCTCCCCATCCTGATAGACTTGCATCCATAGTCACAATTTCCCAGGAAGGTTTTAAGAAGGATGTCCCTCAGGACAGATGATCTGGACAGAGCATGCACTCTGACACTTCTCTGCCATCCTCCTGTGACAAAAGACAAAGAATGACTGGGGGATGGGGAAAGTGGGAGAGGTATTTAAGCCTTTGGCTGAGGTGTCTTTGCCTCCTCCTGGTGGCCAGGTTCAGTATTTCCCAACAGCAAGGAATGATGCCATTAACTCTCCTTATATTAAGAAGGAAAAGGCTCAATATCTTCATATTCCTTTTTGCTACCTCTTGTCTCTATAACAAACTACATTATTCAATTTCTCCTTCTCCCTCTCCACCTGCACTGTTCATTAGCCCATCTCTCTTAAACTCACATTACTTTTGTACTCGTGAACTTTACCTATTCCTAAACCCTCTCTCCCCCCCCTGCACCTCGTCTAAAAAACAGTCTCATTACTGCAAATCTGTATATCATCTCATGTCTCTCTCCCTCTTGCTTTTACTAACTGATGGTGAAATCTCCCCTAATCCTGGTCCCCAACAACTTCCTAGCCGTGCACATCCATGTGTACCGTTCCAAAGATTCAGAAAACAAAACTCTGGCAACCTTACTCACAGTCCTCTTGCATCTAAAGCCACTACCCCTTTCACTTGTGCACTATGGAACTCTCGCCCTGTTTGCAACAAGCTCACTTCTATACATTACCTCTTTATCTCCCGCTCCCTCAACCATCTGGCCCTAACAGAAACCTGGCTCTCTCCCCTAGACACAGCTTCCACTGCTGCTCTGTCACATGGGGGTCTCCACTTCAGCCACACTCCTAGGTCTGGTAATAGACAAGGAGGTGGTGTAGGTATTTTACTTTCCTCTCGTTGCACCTTTCAACAAATACAACCCATCTCTTCCCTCACATTTTCCTCATTTGAAACCCAGATGATTCGCTTATTCTCTCCCCTCTCTATATGTGTTGCAGTCATATACCGACCCCCTGGCTCCTCAACTCAACTTCTAGATCATTTGGCTGCCTGGCTACCTTATTTCCTTTCCTCAGACACCGCTGCTCTCATTCTTGGCGACTTCAACATCCCTCTTGACAATCCCACTGCCTCCTCTGCAAAACAACTTCTGCAACTCACTTCCTCTTTCGGTTTGTCACAATGGACTGATTCTCCCACTCACAAAGACAGTCACTCCCTTGACCTGATCTTTAGCTATGGATGCACTATTTCAAACTTCACAAACTCCCCTTTTCCTCTTTCTGACCACCATCTCCTCACTTGCAACATATCATCCCTCCCTACAACTCTCCTTCCTACTACTCCTCACACCAAACTTCACAGAAGCATTATGCCATTTGATCAGCAACAGCTTGCTAATTCCCTCAAACCTCTACTCTCATCCTTCTTCTCCTTTTCCTGCCCTGACCAATCTATCTGCCACTATAATTCCACCCTTACATCCGTCCTTAACAATCTGGCCCCTCTTACCATAGCTCGGCAATCACACACTCATCCTCAGCCCTGGCATACTCCTCTGACACGGTACCTACGCAGATGTTCCCATACTGCGGAACGGCACTGGAGAAAGTCTCGGAATTCAGCTGATTTTCTTCCTTACAAATTCATCTTGAACTCCTACTATTCTGCCCTTAATCTCTATAAGCAACATTACTTTTCTACTCTTATCTCTACTCTTTCTTCAAACTCAAAACATATGTTCTCCACTTTTAATACTCTTCTCCACCCACCCTCACCTCCTAATAGAACTTCTCTGTCAGCTCAAGACTTTGCCAGCCACTTCAATAACAAAATCGACTCCATCAGAAACTAAATAAGCTCTCATCATACTTCTATTCTCTCACCCCCTCAAACGCAACCACAACCCACATAGCCATAAACTTAGCTCTTTCTCCCCTGTTACTGAGGAAGAAGTTTCTGCACTTATACTGCGCTCTCACCTCACTACCTGTCCCCTTCACCCTATCCCCTCACAGCTACTCCCCTCCCTCTCTTCTACCCTTACCCCTATACTCACACACACCTCTTCCTCAGCACCGGTATATTTCCCTCATCTCTGAAACATGCACTGGTCATCCCTATCCTCAAAAAACATAAATTATGCTCACCTGATAATTTTCTTTTCTTCAGATGGAAAGAGTCCACAGCTGCATTCATTACTTTTGGGAAAATAAGAACCTGGCCACCAGGAGGAAACAAAGACACCCCAGCCAAAGGCTTAAATACTCCTCCCACTTCCCTCATCCCCCAGTCATTCTGCCAAGGAACATGGAACAGTAGAAGAAATATCAGGGTGAAAAGGTGTCAGAAGAAAATAACAGACGCCCCCCAGAAAAAAAACGGCAGAGAGCTGTGGACTCTTTCCATCTGAAGAAAAGAAAATTATTAGGTAAGCATAATTTATGTTTTTCTTCATAAATGGAGAGAGAGTCCATGGCTGCATTCATTACTTTTGAGAAAACAATACCAAAGCTATAGAGGACACTGAATGCGCAAACGGGAGGGTACAAAAGGCGGCCGATTCTGAGGGCACCAGACCTGAAAAACCCTTACCCAACAAAAAACCTGCTTCGTCCGAAGCCGAGAAAATTTGGAAAAGAAAAAAGGCCCCAAGGACACTGACCCGCAGATAATCCACAAGCCTTGCTAGAGACTGCAAAAAGAACACAACTGAGCCAGCACGCCTCCAGGAGACACCGTCGCTCAGAAAGCGGTCCTCAACAACACACCCCGTACCAGAGAAGGGGATCAACAAACATAAACTCCCCAAAAGGGATAGAGATGGGGGAACAAGCAAGGATTACCCAAAAACCCCAAAAAAGGATATTACAATTTCCAAAAAAGGAAAACACCAAGAACCAAGCCAAACTCACAGAGACCAAAGCCAGATGTGAGATCAAGGGGAGGCAACGCCCAGACCCCAGATGTACAGAAACCAAAAGGTTAAAACCAGGAATCTGACACAGAGAAGAACGTCTCCTCAATATAGTGCAACAGCACCCTAAAAAAAGACTGAAGACAGAGTCCTCAAGGAACTCAAAATATTGAAGTCTTATATACGTGCAGCAAATCCAGAAGGCAAGCCCCTGGGTCAACACCAGACACTACAGTCATACCAGGATGACTTCAGTAGTAAACTACTTGCAGGCAAGTAAGAGCAGCAGAGGATAGGTCACAAACCCTACCACAGACTGCAGAACATCCACTAAGGAGGAGTAACCAAAAATCCGCCAGCCCTACTCCATATCCTGAACATGGACTTGAGAGAAGAAACCTCAAAAAGGCTCACCGTACCACAAGGGCCCAAATGCGAACATAGAGTCTTGGTAAAAATCTGCCAACACACGGATAAAGTGCAAACGGTTGCGACTGATTTCAAACTGCAACCTTCCCCTTGCTATGCAGCAAAGTAACCCACAGGCCTCTACAGCTGGCTGTCAGATTTAAGGACAGGGGAAAAGAAAAAAAAACAAACACCAGTCCCCAAAAAGAGGACGGAAAAAGATGGACTCAGCCACCCAATGGAACTCAGGCGCCAACCCAAGAACTTGAACAATAGTAAGTCCAAGAGAATCCATAGGAGAGGAACAGAGAAAATGCAATAGAGCCTCAGAAGCCCCAGCACGACACTCCATAGCAGTCTCGAACATGGAGACATCATCACCCCAAAGGAAACAGAACCACAGAGAATGGAGGCTCTCCTTTAGAGGATAAAAAACTCCAGTTCCAACAACCTGCACACAGGACAGGACAACCAACCTCCAGAGAGAGGAAACCCCACCCCCATAAGGAGGACAAACGACCCCCACAAAAGGGGAGAGTACGGAAGGAACAGCGCACAAGCTCATAAGACATGAAGCCATAGGCTGAGGAAACAATTCCAAATGAAATCACCTAGACGTCATAGATGAACATCGAGGAAATCCCCAAAAAGGAAGTAGAGCACACCTCAGACAAAGGGCAAAGAAATCCTAGCCAAGCTTTCTAGACCGAAGGTCATAGCCTATGTTCCCTGGAAAAATTGGATCGCACCGAACCAGCCACAGGATCGTAAGTCTTCTGGACATCCAGAAGATCCACAACAAAAACTATAGGCCTGAGTAAAAACTATAGGCCTGAGTCCCAGATCATTACAGGGAACCTCCCAAGGAACATAACCGGACCAACAGGGAAATGGGAAAAAATCCCACTCTGAAATCCCAACCCAAAAGGGAAGATGACACTCCAAAGGGAACTAAAGTATGACAGAGTTGCACGAGTGGCCTAGAACCCACCAAGGCGATAAAACAACGGCCATAAAAAACATTGAGGACAAGATAACCCAAAGAATGAGCAAAACAAAGGCTAGTCTCCATAATCCCCTCTGGAGTATCAGAGGACCATACCCAAGGAAAAAGAATGCAGAGCATCCTAAACCACGATATAAAAACCCCTAAGCGAAGCTTGGAGGAGACAACACAGCCTACCATCCACTGATAGGAAACAACTTAATTCCCGAAGTAGGAAAAAGCCACAAGGACCTCCCCTAAGGGGCAATATACAAGTCCCGAAGTCTCATCCGAATAGGAAAACCTCAAAAGGAAAAATCCAAAGGACAGATCCAAGAGCCACAAGGGCAAGACCGCCAGAACCAGCAACAAGGAGGTCTAAAAATCCTCCCAACCTCCAACCCACGTGGGGAGGAACACTCCACATCCCGACATAAAGACGAAATCATGAGAGTCAAACTGGTATTTATATAGCGCCCTTCTCCCAGTGGGACACAAAACGCTTTTCCAGCACCCACTCTCGGATGAACCAAATCGGCAGCTGAATAGTTATAGTTGGGATTATAAGCCAATCTGAATGGTACTCAATGTATCGTCAGAAGGATGAAGGGCTGAGTTGGCCCTGCCGGGACAGAACCTGTGGCCCTAGGATCTTTGAACAGGCATAGTAGTCAGGGCGCTAAAAAGCCAGATATAACCAACACATTTATTCTGTTAACATATAGTCAAATAGAAAAAGAAGTAAAAATCTACATATGTCTAAAATTCATAAAATTAAACAAGCAGATATCAGGGACGTCTCCCTTAATAAGAAAATATAATAATAGTCTTGAAAAAGCCCAACGTAACGGGTGAAACGCGTTGAAGGAAGTGGAGCTGCTTTGTCCTGTTAACTAGATTCTATACTAGGTACCTAGTCTAACCCGCGCGTGATATACACTAAGTGCGGGCTGTTCATTTTGTGGAACACGAATTCTACTAACAACCGGAATCCTGTCGGCTCTTCTCAGGCGTAAATGACTGTGAGTAGTGCATCTTTCACACAAGACACTGGCCTGACAAACCGTGATCCGGTAGGACTGTGAGTAGAAATACACCAGCTGCATAAGTGGGGTAAGTGTTATCAATCCTACTTCCCCTGAAGGTGAGCAGTGGTTTATTAAGACGCTGACTTGAAATCACTGAGACTTGGCGGACTGCGCACAATTTGTACCAAGGCTGCTTTTTGAAGTAACAAAGTTACCAAAGAAGATCCATTACATTTTCTTATTAAGCTATATAAGCTATTATCTGCTACATTGTTGCATGTGCACACGGAGACTATTTGGATCTATTGCCTGGTGTCTGAAAACACGGATCCTTTCTCTCTCTATATAAGGAAGATAAACCGTCCATTATTTGGAGCTGTTTTTAAGGTTGTTTGACTATAAGGTGGTATTGGACATTATTTTTACAGATACTTCGTTTTATCAATTTTAAGGAGTATAACCTAGACTATTATTATATTTTCTTATTAAGGGAGACGTCCCTATCTGCTTGTTTAATTTTATGAATTTTAGACATATGTAGATTTTTACTTCTTTTTCTATTTATGTTAACAAAATAAATGTGTTGGTTATATCTGGCTTTTTAGCGCCCTCTTTTTTCATCCATTTTGTAACATTTCCTAGTCCATCCTAAGGGAGGTGGTCTGAGAGTGGCAAGTTATAACCTTTAGGCTGAGCGCTGTATTTATATTCTGTTGTACAAATAGTAGTCAGGGCATTTTATCAACTGAGCTACCTCGCCGGCATCGACCAATTGGAGAGGTCAATGAGGACTGAACCAATCCCCCCATCCCTCACGAACCCTCAGGTCCACTCAGAATGAACTGAAACTTGTAAAAGAGAACAAGAATAACACAATAATATGTGAGGCACTCAGCACCCAACCGGACCAGCCAGGCAGAACAGGCGCCACATGTCTGAATTAGGCCTCAGGACAGAAGGACTGAACCTAATCAGGACCAGCCTGAAACCAAGGGCTATTCTTGTCAAGGCCGTATAGAATCCCCCCAAGAGAGGGAAAAACAGCAGACACATATAGGACTAAACACGTCCATAACAAACTTCCTTAGAAGTAGCAGTGCGATCAAACATTGTGAGTATCGATTCCAGACAAACTTCCCAAAGGAAATATAAAATATGAGCGTTATTCAAATAAAATAAAGGATAAGGCAATCCGCAGATTTATCGCCTAAGTAGAACAGATGTACCCGCAGGAGCGCCCAACAAGCTCAAACTGGAAAAAGTACTCGATAACAAGACTATAAGAAGACTACTTTATCCCCTTATGTCTATTTCTGCAAGCTATTCGAAGAAGCAGACTGAGAAGTCTCAGACCCAAGAAGGATGGGATCTTCCGACAAGGCCAAAGCGTGCCTCAAAAGAACACGAAGGCTAGTCAGTCTATACCGAAAAGCGCAGCATACCCCCGCTGGAGCAAAAGACGATTCCGGCCTCGAAGGCTGACCCCCCAAAGCCTCAGGGACAGTCGTTCCCCCAGAGAGCTGAACAGGCCACCTTATGCCTGAAGAGCCCTGGATAATGGAACACGAACAGTATCCAAAACCAACTTTTGGAAGTTGCATACGCGCATAGTGTCAAAATTATGGACATGCAACATTGTGCCGAAACTCCTAGCGGGAAGAAGCTACCTTCCGGATAAGGGGAAGCAAATTCTGGGTTACCTGCATGCGTAGTAAGCGATAGTGGAAGGGAACTCGCCACTCGGAGGACAGAGGCCCCAGAGGCAGATGGCTCAGCGGCGCCTTGATTCCCCAATCCCGAGAAATTGAGCACTCTAATACGGCATTCAGAACATAACTGATAGGCTAGTATCATCCGGGGGAGTAGAAAATAAAACAGAGACGTCCGTCTCCACGGAATCAGACTCCTCTATAGCTAGAATATTAATACGAGATTTGGACCCAAAACCTAAACAGCACCTGACACCCACAATGGCTGGGGCACTCACCACCTCCTAAGAGCCTAATACCAGCAGATCCGAATTTCTCCATCGCCACAGGGCTAGGAATGCGGAAATGGAGAGTCAAAAACGTGGCCATGTCACAAGGTGAACTGTACAATCCAGAAAAGCGTGCCCTACCGTAAAGGCTGCGTCACTTCCAAAGGTTCCACAAGCCATGAGCCTAAGTAACACTACGCATAAGCAGGTTGAATCACATAACAAACATGATTAAACCCCCCTGTTCAATAACCCTCCTCAGGAGATATTACCCTTGATTCCAAGATACAAAAGGCGCCTTACTGAGACCCTTATATATAGTTAGTCCCGCAAGGTGGTTGTAATACAATACATTCATGACAAAAGTAAAATGAAACGATCTTACCGGAATCTACGTGGTGGAACAGGAACACGGCCCTTCAAGTAGCTTCGCCTCCGCCATGGACTTGAGAGAAGAAAGCAGGCAGCGGAGCGAAGTTCGACAACGCTGATTGCTTGAGGAGCTGTTAACATGAGTCGGGGTGGTTTCTGGTTTCGCAGAAAGACTCTCCGGACTCTAACTTTCCTCCAAGCCCTCAATGAGAGACTGATAGGATTACTTAAAACTCCTTCCCATGTCGAAGAGTACTACCCTCCATAAGAGACAAATTAAATTCTGACACTTCTCTGCCAACCTCCTGGGACGAAAGGCAAAGAATGACTGGGGGATGAGGGAAGTGGGAGGAGTATTTAAGCCTTTGGCTGGGGTGTCTTTGCCTCCTCCTGGTGGCCAGATTCTTATTTTCCCAAAAGTAATTAATGCAGCTGTGGACTCTTTCCATTTATGAAGAAATACCTTCCCTTGATCTAACCTCCCCATCCAACTACCACCCTATTTCCCTCCTCTCTCTTGCCTCAAAGCTTCTCGAAAAGCTAGTATATGCACACCTATCCCATTTCCTTACATTAAACTCCCTCCTTGACCCACTGCAATCTGGTTTTCGTCCCCATCACTCCACAGAGACAGCAATTGTTAAGGTTACCAACGACCTACTTACAGCAAAATCAAAAGGCCACTTCTCTCTGCTTATCCTCCTTGATTTGTCCACAGAGTTTTAAGTTTGATGTTCTTGGTGGACAACCATACTAGGTCACCTATGTTGTAGGACGGTGGTAGGCATCGACGCAGATTGTAATAATGACATTGATGGGTTTGAGCTTCTCGTATCTGGGTTTTAAGTTCGGAAAAAAGATCTTGTAGGTTTTTGGTGAGATCATCGAGCTTCGGACAATTTGAATCCATTCTAGGATGCAGTTGAAAAGTAGGATGATATGCATAGTTTGCAAAGAATGGTGTTTTGAGAGTAGTAGAACTTGTGGAGTTATTGTAGGCATATTCTGCCATAGCAAGGGTGGAAGCCCATTGATCTTGATGGTTGGAACAATAGGAGCGTATATACTGCTCGAGCCATTGGTTTATTCTCTCCGTTTGGCCGTTAGATTGTGGGTGGAAAGAGGAGGAAAACCGAAGTTCTACTTGCATGTTGTCACATAAGTGTTTCCAAAAATGAGATGTGAATTGACTACCTCTGTCAGTTACAATGGAATCTGGTAGACCATGTAATTTTACAATATTGTTTAAGAATAAGACGGCAAGTTCAGACGAGGTGGGTAGCTTGTGATATGGCAAGAAATGAGCCATCTTGGTTAGATGGTCGACTACCACAAGTATGGTGTTGTAACCGTTTGACAAGGGAAGTTCTACTATAAAATCCATTCCTATGGTTTGCCATGGACGGTCAGGAATTTGTAGGGGTAACAACAGCCCGAAGGGAGGTTTCTTTTCAGTCTTGGAAATAGTGCAAAAGTGACAGCTTTGAACGTATCTTTTCACTGATGATCTGATAGCAGGCCACCAGTAAGTACGAGTGAGAAGATCAAAGGTCTTATTGATACCAAGATGTCCCGCCATAGGAGAGTCATGATGTTCTTTTAATAAGTTGTCACATAGCGAAGGAGGAACATAAAGTCGTCCGTGGTGGTAATAGAGGCCATCATGTCCTAAAGTGAGATCCTGTCTGGAAATGGAAGTATCTTCTTTCTGGAGAATTTTCAGAATATCAGGATAAGTTGGCGACAAGGCAATTATATGATCAGCTGGAATGATCGTACTGGGAGTATTGTAAGACGGAGGTTTGGAATCCTTCCTGGAAAGAGCATCCGCCTTCCCGTTCTTACTACCAGGTCTGTAGGTTATATGGAAATCAAAACGAGAGAGGAATAAGCTCCATCTTAATTGTCGGGAGGATAAGGTGCGGTTTGTCAGAAGGTATTCTAGATTTTTGTGGTCCGTGTATATCAGGATCGGATGTTTAGTGCCCTCCAAGAGATGTCTCCAGTGTTCTAAGGATACCTTGATGACTAACAACTCCTTTTCGCCTACAGGATAATTGAATTCGGCTGGTGTCATTACTCTGGAGAAGAAGGCTACAGGGTGGAGTGGTTCCTCTGGGGTTTTCTGTTGTGACAGAATGGAACCAAGGGCATAGTTGGAAGCGTCAACTTTGAGTACATAATAAGAATCTGGATCTGGGAATTTTAGAATTGGTGCTTTAGTGAAAGCGTTCTTAAGATGGTTGAAAATGGAATGGGTTTTTTCTGTCCAGACAAATGGGTTTTTGACGCTGGTGAGAGTCGTGAGAGGTTTGGTTAGAGCTGAATAGTTCCTAATGAACTTCCTATAGTAATTGGAAAAACCCAAGAATTTTTGGAGGTCCTTTTTGCAAGTAGGGGTAGGCCAGTTCTTAATAGTTTCTACCTTGGAGTCATCCATCTGAATTCCCGAGGGTGTAATGGTGTAACCCAGAAATGTGATATCAGAGGTATGAAATATGCATTTTTCTAACTTGGCAAAGAGCCGGTGCTGACGAAGTCGAGAGAGTACCCAACGGACGTGTTTCTTGTGTTCAGTGATGTTGTTGGAGTATATCAAGATATCATCTAAGTATACAACGACACAGATGTCAAGAAGATCACGGAATACATCGTTGATAAGATACTGGAACGTTGCTGGGGCGTTGCAAAGCCCGAATGGCATCACCTTATATTCGTAGAGCCCATATCTTGTTCTGAAGGCGGTGAGCCATTCATCCAACTTTCGGATCCTAACGAGATTATACGCTCCACGGAGATCTAATTTAGTGTATATGGTTGCTTGGCTGAGACGTTCGATGAGTTCAGGAATCAATGTTAACGGGTAACGGTTCTTCACGGTACGCTTGTTAAGCTCTCTATAATCGATTATGGGACGAAGTGAGTGATCCTTGTTCCTCACGAAGAAGATACCTGCACCAGCGGGGGAGGTAGAAGGTTGTATGAATCCTTTCCTTAAATTGTCTGATAGATAGTGTTTTAGGTGGTCTAATTCGGGTTGAGAAAGTGGATATATATGTCCGTAGGGAATCGAAGCTCCTGGTAGCAGTTCGATAGGACAGTCGTATGGACGGTGTGGTGGGAGAGTTTCCGCTTCTTTTTCGCTGAAAACATCTTGGAAATCATGATAGTCTTCTGGAAGGGCTTTAGGAATGAGACTGCAAATCATCGAGTGAACGAAGCAGGTGGTTTTACAGAAATCTGAAAGGAATTCTACTTGTAGACGGTCCCAGTGAATAGTGGGTTGGTGGGTATGCAACCATTGTAACCCAAGTACCAGTGGAAACATAGGGGAAGAAATTACATAGAAGGTGGTATATTCGGTGTGTCCTGTAGAAGTAAACACTTTGATAGGAACAGTTTGGTGAGTAATAGGACCAGAACTAATGGTATTACCATCAATAACTCTAATAAACACAGGTCTTGCTTTCAATACAGTGGGTATTTTATTTACAGTGACAAAAACAGAATCTATATATGATGACTGTGCCCCAGAATCGATGATAGCCTCACTGGGTAGTTGATGTTGATCCCACTGTAAAATAAGAGATAAGGAACAGTAAGCTACATGTTTTATGTTAGTAGTTAAACATGTTGTTTCTCTGATGCACTTACGTCTTTTTTGCCTTAGGAGGATAGGGCAATCCTTCACAGAGTGTGCATTGGAAGCACAATACATGCATAAGTTGTTGAGGCATCTGTGGTTCCTTTCCTCAGGCTGTAGTGGTCCTTTTGTGAAACCCAGGTCCATGGGTTCAGAAGTTTGGTTGACATTGGTTTTATGATAGGAGGGAGAAGGTCTACTAGCGGTATCCAAACCTTGTCTTTCTGTTTTGCGTTCTCTCAACCTTCTATCTATCTGAATACTGAGTGTGATAAGACCTTCCAAGGTCTTAGGAAGCTCTGTGCGAGCGAGCTCATCTTTTAGTGCATCGTTTAGCCCCAGGCGATACTGGTTCCTTAGTGCAATTTCACTCCACTCAGTATCCTTGCTGTATTGTTTGAACTCACTTAAGTACTCTTCGACATGATTTTTCCTTGTTTAAGGGACCTCATTTTTGTTTCAGCTGTGAGTTGAGTATTGATGTCTTGGTACAGGATTGCCATTTCCTTGAAGAAATCATCCAGTGAAGTGAGTATGGGATGATCTTGTTCAAAGAAAGAATCCGCCCACTTGCGCGGTTCCCCTCTGAGGAAGGAAATAACAGTTAGAACCTTAACGCGTTCAGTTGCGTATGTTTTAGGTTTTAAACTGAAAAGCAAGTTGCAGGAATTCCTAAATTGCGAGAACAAAGCCCTGTCTCCATGGAATTTTTCGGGCATTGAAACTTGAGGTTCTGGGGGGGTCTCAGTTGTAGGTGGCTTGCTGATGGAATCTTTTATTATATTACTGAGAGTCACATTCTGTACCTGTAGTTCCCTGAGGCCATGACTGAGTTGATCAACCCTCTGGGAAAGTGCGTGGACAAACTGGGGTAACTCCGCTGGATCCATGTTTTAGGCTTCAGTATTCTGTAACGAACTAGTTTCCTGTGGATCTCAACTGCGGAATATGGTGGAATGTATGCCTTTAACAAAGATACAATGAGTGTGTTACAATGTATCTGTTGGTCTAGGCGAATTAGTTATTATTGAATTTGTGTAACCTGAGCAGTATTTCTGATACAGGTTAGGTTATGGAGTTTGGTAAGAACTGAGGATCCAAATTATCAAGAGCTGATAAGGATATCGTGTAGCAAGAAGTCCTTACAAACAAATCAGGTTAATACCTTTTGAATTACCAGTTTGGTTAACGTAGAGGAATTTGAGGAATTGGTATATACAATTCAGATACTTAATTGAATTCACTGTAATACCTTGCCAGCAATTCTGTAACGGAGGTTAAAGATCCGGAGACTGACAAGCTGTAACCCCTCTCTGTAGCTGGGTGTTGCAGGGCGGTGAGAGCTGACAGGCTGCAGCGTCTGAGAGTATTGCGCTGTGGAGCGGCTGTGTTGACAGGCAGCTGGAGGAAGAAACACGCTCTCTGTTGGGGCGTGTACACGCTGGGCAGAGAGCGGAATCGTGCTGCAGGTAAGGAAAGTTCTTTGCGGTAATAAGCTTCGATTCCGGTTTTTGATTATGAGGTCCGTTTTGTTAAGGAAAACTATTGGCAGCAGAGATGACCGCAAATGCGGCTACAGAGCTAATGCAGGTGGCAGTAGATGGCTCAGGGTAACGCCAGAGCAATGGAGGATGGTGGTTGTCCAGTGAAACAAAGTCTCTAATAACTTGAGAGGTGATAAGGTATTACCCTTCGTATAAGAGGTAGCAAAGGCTTCTTGTTATTAAACAAGAGATTCCTAGAACAGGTAGTTTTCTTCAGAGAAAGGAGAATCCCTGTGGCTGCACTGTATGGCTGTTAGTGCCTGACTGAACAACAATACTGAAGCAAGAGAGAGGGCGTGTCCAGGGTTTAAATAACCTTACAAGGTGAGAGTGAAGGTAAAATTAAAGGGGCAGGAAGGAATTGGAAATAATCCGTGACACCCCTGAACCCCCTTAGCATGTAAACCTAAGAGTCCAGCTGTTTGTAGATCACCTTCTTAAGAGCTGACTACAACAGTGCAACTCTTTGATCCCTATAAAAGTTTTGTTGTACTCCGCATTTGTTTATAGTGCTGCGGAATCTGTTGGCACTCTACAAATAACTGATAATATTAATAATAAATATTTCACATTCCAATGTTCTGCACATAGCATAATATGTTCTATGTATTTATAATTAGATATTCATATATATATATATATATATATATATATATATATATATCTATACCTATATATAATCAATTCATGTGTGTATATATATATATATATATATATATATATATATATATATATATATATATACAGGTGGCCCTCGGTTTACAACGGTTCAATTTGCACCGTTTCAGAATAACAACCTTTTTTTTCAGTCATGTGACTGCTATTGAAAAGCATTGAGAAGCAGTGCATTGATTAAAATAGTCAGTAGGTGGAGCTGTCCACTTGTGTTGCAGCAAAGATATGCAAGCCAAGCAAGCTGAAATTAATCAGTTTAACCAGACCTGAGCTATCGAGCAGCTTGCAAAGGAACAAAATCTTCCTGTCTATAAATCAGTCCAGATTGGAATGCATAGAAAGAACTGTTTGCAGAAAAATGCAAGTAAAGTCTGTGTTGTGTGATTATTTTATTAGGTTTATAATGCTGTTTAGCAAATGTTTTTGTTCATTTAACTTAGTTTAATTATATATTCTGTGTTGTGTGATTATTTTATTAGGTTTATAATGCTGTTTAGCATTTAAAGTCTTCATTTCAAAGCTTTAAAAATAATATATTAGGTGTTACTTATGCCAATTTTGAGAGGGGCCTGGAACCTATCTCCCTCACTTCCCATTGACTTACATTATAAACTGGGTTTCAATTTACAACGGTTTCGATTTACAACCATTCCTTCTGGAACCTAACCCCGGCGTAAACTGAGGGCTACCTGTATATATATATATGACTATTAATCCTAACCTGAGTTTGGTATTCCATTTGTTTTTATGGCTACTGTTTTTAAAGCTTTGACTACAATAAAGGATTTTCTTTTTTTCATGGACTTGTGATCCTTATAGAATTGGAGGTGCAGTAAATCTTGTTCCATATATATATATATATATATATATATATATATATATACAGGTGAAACTCAAAAAATTTGAATATCGTGCAAAAGTTAATTTATTTCACTAATGCAACCTAAAAGGTGAAACTAATATATGAGATAGACTCATTACATGCAAAGCAAGATAGTTCAAGCCGTGATTTGTCATAATTGTGATGATTATGGTTTACAGCTCATGAAAACCCCAAATCCACAATCTCAGAAAATTAGAATATTACATTCAATCAATAAAACAAGGATTGTACATAGAACAATATTGGACCTCTAAAAAGTATAAGCATGCATACTGTATGTACTCAGTACTTGGTTTGGGCCCCTTTTGCAGCAATTACTGCCTCAATGCGGCGTAACATGGAAGCTATCAGCCTGTGACACTGTTAAAGGTGTTATGGAAGACCAGGATGCTTCAATAGCGGCCTTCAGCTCTTCTGCATTGTTCGGTCTCACCTTTCTCTTGGCCAATCAAGCACAGTAATCCCACGGTCATTGAACCAGGTCAGTATCCCCATAGAGCTTGTCTGCGGTAGGAAGCATGAAGTGCTCCAAAATCTCCTGGTAGACGGCTGCGTTGACCCTGGACTTAATGAAGCACAGTGGACCAACACCAGCAGATGACATGGCTCCCCAAATCAACACAGACTGTGGAAACTTCACACTGGACTTCAAGCATCTTGCAGTGTGTGCCTCTCCATTCTTCCTCCATACTCTGGGTCCTTGGTTTCCAAATGAGATGCAAAATTTGCTCTCATCAGAAAAAGAGGACTTTGGACCACTGAGCAACAGACCAGATCTGTTTTTCTTTAGCCCAGGTAAGACGCTTCTGATGTTGTTTGTTGTTCAGGAGTGGCTTGACAAGAGGAATACGACATTTGAAGCCCATGTCCAGGATCCGTCTGTGTATGGTGGCTCTTGATGCACTGACTCCAGCCTCAGTCCACTCCTTGTGAAAGTCCCCAACACTTTTGAATGGCCTTTTCCTGACAATCCTCTCCAGACTGCGGTCATTCCTGCTGCTTGTGCACATTTTTCTTCCTCACTTTTCCCTTCCACATAACTTTCTATTAATGCGTTTTGATACAGCACTTTGGGAACATCCAACTTCTTTTGCAATTACCTTTTGAGGCTTTCCCTCCTTATGGAGGGTGTCAATGATGGTTTTCTGCACAACTGTCAGGTCAGCAGTCTTTCCCATGATTGTGATTCCTACTGAACCAGACTGAGAGATCATTTAAAGGCTCAGGAACCCTTTGCAGGTGTTATGGCTTAATTAGCTGATTAGAGTGGGACACTTTTAGCCTAGAATATTGCACCTTTTCACAATATTTTAATTTTCTGATATTGTGGATTTGGGTTTTTCATGAGCTGTAAGCCATAATCATCTCAATTATGACAAATCACGGCTTGAACTATCTTGCTTTAAATGTAATGAGTCTATCTCGTATATTAGTTTCACCTTTTAGGTTGCATTAGTGAAATAAATTAACTTTTGCACGATATTCTAATTTTTCGCGTTTCACCTGTATATATATATATATATAAACAAACCAAAGTTGCACTCTCTGGTCTTTCAAAATACCTTTACTGTGAACAGTAAGGGAATTTTGAAAAGACCAGAGAGTTCAAGTTTATTTTGTTTTGTTCATGAATATACTAGCACAATGGCAGTTGTTGGACTAAGTGAGAGTGCACTTCTTGGCTACATATATATATATATATATATATATATATATATATATATATATATATATATATATATATATATATATATATATGTATAAATATATATTTGTGCAATAAACCATCAGATATATGTATAAATATGTATTTATGAATAAATAGAACATATTCTGCTATGTGAAGAACATTGTAATGTGAAATATTTATATTTTCATGTTGGTTTAGCGATCGGGTTTGCGCACAAGTAGGGTGTTTTTTCACACTTTTTTTGCTCCATTGACTTCTATGGGGGAATAGGTTATCGCGCACGTGATATCCTAAGTTCGGCTTTTTGCACTCGTTGGGTTAGCAAACAAACAAAAAAGTTTTCTTTCAACTCATAATACGAGCACAACCCGACGAGCGTAAAAAGTTTCCTTCTAGCACAGTTAACGCATGTTAAATAGCACTCCACTTGTAATCTGGTCCTCATTTTTCACCAGGTTCACTGCACGAAAATATCAATAATCCCAAACCAATTTTAACTTAAAGTAATGGTAAACAATACTCGGAATCCAGCATCGTAATCATCCACAAAATTAAGACTAATTTTAATTTCTCAATTTTTTATTACTTGCCTTTATAATGATTAAAGGGACACTGAACCCAATTTTTTTATTTCATGATTCAGATAGAGCATGCAATTTTAAGCAACTTTCTAATTTACTCCTGTTATCAATTTTTCTTCGTTCTCTTGCTATCTATATTTGAAAAAGAAGGCATCTAAGCTTTTTTTTCAGTTCAGAACTCTGGATATCACTTTTTTATTGGTGGATGAATTTATCCACCAATCAGCAAGGACAACCCAGGTTGTTCACCAAAAATGGGCCGGCATCTAAACTTCCATTCTTGCATTTCAAATAAAGATACCAAGAGAATGAAGAAAATTTGATAATAGGAGTAAATTAGAAAATTGCTTAAAATGTCATGCTCTATCTGAATCACAAAAGAAAAAATTTGGGTTCAGTGTCCCTTTAAACACTGCTTTGCAGCATCTATCCATTATCCACATCTTCCGCTCAAAGCCAAAGCACATCTTCCCCCTGTTATCTAATGAGAAACCAACCCAGCTGGGGCCCATCGCTACCTACATCACGCCCCTTGTAATAACTCTATCACTCCATAGGTAGAGAGTGGGTGGGACTGCTCTCTATGTCACACTATCACTAAAAACAGATATATGAGGGGGCGGAGAAACAAGTGAAGCTTAGTAAAAAAAAAAAAAATATATTAAAATAAAATTAAAAAAACAGAAGTGTTTTTAAAAAAATTACTAAACGGTTTGATTGTTAATAGCATGATGTTATGACATATGTGTTCAAATATGGATACATTTACCATCATTTTAATGTTCATTTAGAGAATTACCGTCTCTGATTTGGTTGCTTAGCAACTCTAACCCAATGGTATAAACTAAATATTGTTTTCTGCAGGCGACTTTCACCTGTGATTGAAAAGACAAGCAAATAGATTTTAAAAATATTTAAAAAATAAGTTCATTTGTGCTGCAAAGACACGCAAATATATTTATAAAAATATTTTATATTAATATTGATTTGGTTTAAAGGGATAGGAAAGTCAAAATAAAACTTTCATGATTCAGATAGAGCATGTCATTTAAAGACACTTTTAAATTCATTTCTATTTTCGAATGTACCCCCTGTTGAAAAAGAATACGCACATATCCTACACTAGTGGGAAGCTAGTTGCTAATTGGTGCCTGCACACATTTGTCTCTTGAGATTGGTTAACTAGATGTGTTCATCCAGCTGCCAGTAGTACAATGTTGTTCGTTCAGCAAAGGATAACAAGAGAATGAAGCAAATTTGATAATAGAAGTAAATTGGAAAGTTGTTTAAAATGGTATGCTCTAATAAAATCCATTTAAATCAAATCCACACTGACAATGAGCGTCACCTAGTATGGTAATTTATTGCAAGACTGCACGATCTTGCAATTACAATATGTTGTATTTCCATTGAATAATTAGCTGAGCTAACTGGGGAGTTAACATGGATAGCTTTGTGTATAGCTCTGAAATACACAACATGCAACTTGTGATGTAAAACTACTGACTCTGATAAAGACAGTCAAAGGTTTCAATCTTACTTATAAGGACATTAAAGAGCAATGATAAAATGCTCTAATTTATTCAAGCATTTTCTTATTGGACCAATCCTTGCACAGAACCAGGGTCGGGTCTAGGGTTTTTGTAAGGCCAGGTGTAAGGTAACATGCAAGGACATTGTATTCATACCTTATTTCAGTGAACATTTACTGGCTTGTAGATAAATAGACAAAACAAACATTTCTTTGGCATTTTGTATTGGGGGTTTTTTTGTAATTAGGGAGCAGGTTACATTGCATTTGCAACCTACACATAAAAACAAATATAGCTTAAGATATGTATTTAGCGTATAGCTTAAATGGCCATTAAATACAGTGAAATCATATAATCAACAAGGAAAATAGTTAAAAGACAATGGCATTGCACTTAATTTTAAATGAGCAGTAGATTTTTTTTCTGACAAATTTCAAAAACAGAATTTATGTTTACCTGATAAATTACTTTCTCCAACGGTGTGTCCGGTCCACGGCGTCATCCTTACTTGTGGGATATTCTCTTCCCCAACAGGAAATGGCAAAGAGCCCAGCAAAGCTGGTCACATGATCCCTCCTAGGCTCCGCCTACCCCAGTCATTCGACCGACGTTAAGGAGGAATATTTGCATAGGAGAAACCATATGTTACCGTGGTGACTGTAGTTAAAGAAAATAAATTATCAGACCTGATTAAAAAAACCAGGGCGGGCCGTGGACCGGACACACCGTTGGAGAAAGTAATTTATCAGGTAAACATAAATTCTTTTTTCTCCAACATAGGTGTGTCCGGTCCACGGCGTCATCCTTACTTGTGGGAACCAATACCAAAGCTTTAGGACACGGATGAAGGGAGGGAGCAAATCAGGTCACCTAAATGGAAGGCACCACGGCTTGCAAAACCTTTCTCCCAAAAATAGCCTCAGAAGAAGCAAAAGTATCAAATTTGTAAAATTTAGAAAAAGTGTGCAGTGAAGACCAAGTCGCTGCCTTACATATCTGATCAACAGAAGCCTCGTTCTTGAAGGCCCATGTGGAAGCCACAGCCCTAGTGGAGTGAGCTGTGATTCTTTCAGGAGGCTGCCGTCCGGCAGTCTCATAAGCCAATCGGATAATGCTTTTAATCCAGAAGGAGAGAGAGGTAGAAGTTGCTTTTTGACCTCTCCGTTTACCAGAATAAACAACAAACAAAGACAAAGTTTGTCTGAAATCCTTAGTAGCTGCTAAGTAAAATTTGAGAGCACGAACTACATCCAAGTTGTGCAACAAACGTTCCTTCTTTGAAACTGGATTAGGACACAAAGAAGGCACAACTATCTCCTGGTTAATGTTTTTGTTAGAAACAACTTTTGGAAGAAAACCAGGTTTAGTACGCAAAACCACCTTATCTGCATGGAACACCAGATAAGGAGAAGAACACTGCAGAGCAGATAATTCTGAAACTCTTCTAGCAGAAGAAATTGCAACCAAAAACAAAACTTTCCAAGATAATAACTTAATATCAACGGAATGTAAGGGTTCAAACGGAACCCCCTGAAGAACTGAAAGAACTAGGTTGAGACTCCAAGGAGGAGTCAAAATTTTGTAAACAGGCTTGATTCTAACCAGAGCCTGAACAAAGGCTAGAACATCTGGCACAGCTGCCAGCTTTTTGTGAAGTAACACAGACAAGGCAGAAATCTGTCCCATCAAGGAACTTGCAGATAATCCTTTTTCCAATCCTTTCTCGAAGGAAGGATAGACTCTTAGGAATCTTAACCTTGTCCCAAGGGAATCCTGCAGATTCACACCAACAGATATACCAAATTATGTGGTAATTTTTCTGGTTACAGGCTTTCAGGCCTGAACAAGAGTATTAATAACAGAATCTGAGAACCCTCGCTTTGATAAGATCAAGCGTTCAATCTCCAAGCAGTCAGCTGGAGTGGGTCGAACGGACCTAGAACAAGAAGGTCTCGTCTCAAAGGTAGCTTCCATGGTGGAGCCGATGACATATTCACCAGATCTGCATACCAAGTCCTGCGTGGCCACGCAGGAGCTATCAAAATCACCGACGCCCTCTCCTGATTGATCCTGGCTACCAGCCTGGGGATGAGAGGAAACGGCGGGAACACATAAGCTAGTTTGAAGGTCCAAGGTGCTACTAGTGCATCCACTAGAGCCGCCTTGGGATCCCTGGATCTGTACCCGTAGTAAGGAACTCTGAAGTGCTGACGAGAGGCCATCAGATCCATGTCTGGAATGCCCCACGGTTGAGTGACTTGGGCAAAGATTTCCGGATGGAGTTCCCACTCCCCCGGATGCAATGTCTGACGACTCAGAAAATCCACTTCCCAATTTTCCACTCCTGGGATGTGGATAGCAGACAGGTGGCAGGAGTGAGACTCCGCCCATAGAATGATTTTGGTCACTTCTTCCATCGCTAGGGAACTCCTTGTTCCCCCCTGATGGTTGATGTATGAACTTGGCCCTCGCTAGCTGAGGCCAAGCTTTGAGAGCATTGAATATCGCTCTCAGTTCCAGAATATTTATCGGTAGAAGAGATTCTACCCGAGACCAAAGACCCTGAGCTTTCAGGGATCCCCAGACCGCGCCCCAGCCCATCAGACTGGCGTCGGTCGTGACAATGACCCACTCTGGTCTGCGGAAGGTCATCCCTTGTGACAGGTTGTCCAGGGACAGCCACCAACGGAATGAGTCTCTGGTCCTCTGATTTACTTGTATCTTCGGAGACAAGTCTGAATAGTCCCCATTCCACTGACTGAGCATGAACAGTTGTAATGGTCTTAGATGAATGCGCACAAAAGGAACTATGTCCATTGCCGCTACCATCAAACCTATCACTTCCATGCACTGCGCTATGGAAGGAAGAGGAACGGAATGAAGTATCCGACAAGAGTCTAGAAGTTTTGTTTTTCTGGCTTCTGTCAGAAAAATCCTCATTTCTAAGGAGTCTATTATAGTTCCCAAGAAGGGAACCCTCGTTGACGGAGATAGAGAACTCTTTTCCACGTTCACTTTCCATCCGTGAGATCTGAGAAAGGCCAGGACAATGTCCGTGTGAGCCTTTACTTGAGGAAGGGACGACGCTCGAATCAGAATGTCGTCCAAGTAAGGTACTACAGCAATGCCCCTTGGTCTTAGCACCGCCAGAAGGGACCCTAGTACCTATGAGAAAATCCTAGGAGCAGTGGCTAATCCGAAAGAAAACGCCACGAACTGGAAATGCTTGTCCAGGAATGCAAACCTTAGGAACCGATGATGTTCCTTGTGGATAGGAATATGTAGATACGCATCCTTGAAATCCACCTTGGTCATGAATTGACCTTCCTGGATGGAAGGAAGAAGTGTTCGAATGGTTTCCATCTTGAACGATGGAACCTTGAGAAACTTGTTCAAGATCTTGAGATCTAAGATTGGTCAGAACGTTCCCTCTTTTTTGGGAACTATGAACAGATTGGAGTAGAACCCCATCCCTTGTTCTCCTAATGGAACAGGATGAATCACTCCCATTTTTAGCAGGTCTTCTACCCAATGTAAGAATGCCTGTCTTCTTATGTGGTCTGAAGACAACTGAGACCTGTGGAACCTCCCCCTTGGAGGAAGCCCCTTGAACTCCAGAGAATAACCTTGGGAGACTATTTCTAGCGCCCAAGGATCCAGAACATCTCTTGCCCCAGCCTGAGCGAAGAGAGAGAGTCTGCCCCCCACCAGATCCGGTCCCGGATCGGGGGCCCGCATTTCATGCTGTCTTGGTAGCAGTGGCAGGTTTCCTGGCCTGCTTTCCTTTGTTCCAGCCTTGCATAAGTCTCCAGGCTGGATTGGCATGAGAAGTATTACCTTCCTGCTTAGAGGACGTAGCCCTTGGGGCTGATCCGTTTCTGCGAAAGGGACGAAACTTAGGTTTATTTTTGGTCTTGAAAAGACCTATCCTGAGGAAGGGCGTGGCCCTTGCCCCCAGTGATATCAGAGATAATCTCTTTCAAGTCAGGGCCAAAGAGTGTTTTTCCCCTTGAAAGGAATGTCAAGCAATTTGTTCTTGGAAGACGCATCCACTGCCCAAGATTTTAACCAAAGCGCTCTGCGCCACAATAGCAAACCCAGAATTTTTTCGCCGCTAACCTAGCCAATTGCAAGGTGGCGTCTAGGGTGAAAGAATTAGCCAATTTAAGAGCACGAATTCTGTCCATAATCTCCTCATAAGAAGAAGAATTACTAATAATCGCCTTTCCTAGCTCATCAAACTAGAAACACGCGGCTGCAGTGACAGGGACAATGCATGCAATTGGTTGTAGAAGGGAACCTTGCTGAACAAACATCTTTAGCAGACCTTCTAATTTTTTATCCATAGGATCTTGGAAAGCACAACTATCTTCTATGGGTATAGTGGCGCGCTTGTGTAGAGTAGAAACCGCCCCCTCGACCTTGGGGACTGTCTGCCATCAGTCCTTTCTGGGGTCGACTATAGGAAAACAATTTTATAAATATGGGGGGAGGTACTAAAGGTATACCGGGCCTGTCCCATTCTTTACTAACAATGTACTCCACCCGCTTGGATATAGGAAAAGCTTCGGGGGGCCCCGGGGCCTCTAAGAACTTTTCCCTTTTACATAGTGGTTCTGGAATGACCAGATAATCACAATCATCCAAATTGGATAACACCTCCTTAAGCAGAGCGCGGAGATGTTCCAACTTAAATTTAAAAGTAATCACATCAGGTTCAGCTTGTTGAGAAATGTTTCCTGAATCTGAAATTTCTCCCTCAGACAAAACCTCCCTGGCCCCCTCAGACTGGTGTAGGGGCCCTTCAGGAACCATATCATCAGCGTTCTCATGCTCTACAGAATTTTCTAAAACAGAGCAGTGGCGCTTTCGCTGATAAGTGGGCATATTGGCTAAAATGTTTTTGATAGAATTATCCATTACAGCCGTTAAATGTTGCATAGTAAGGAGTATTGGCGCACTAGATGTACTAGGGGCCTCCTGTATGGGCAAGACTGGTGTAGACGAAGGAGGGGATGATGCAGTACCATGCTTACTCCCCTCACTTGAGGAATCATCTTGGGCATCATTTTTACTAAATTTTTTTTTTTTTTATGACATAAAATACATATAGTTAAATGAGAAGGAACCTTGGTTTCCCCACAGTCAGAACACAATCTATCTGGTAGTTCAGACATGTTAAACAGGCATAAACTTGATAACAAAGCACAAAAAACGTTTTAAAATAAAACCGTTACTGTCACTTTAAATTTTAAACTAAACACACTTTATTACTGCAATTGCGAAAAAGTATGAAGGAATTGTTCAAAATTCACCAAAATTTCACCCCAGTGTCTTAAAGCCTTAAAAGTATTGCACACCAAATTTGGAAGCTTTAACCCTTAAAATAACGGAACCGGAGCCGTTTTTATATTTAACCCCTTTACAGTCCCTGGAATCTGCTTTGCTGAGACCCAACCAAGCCCAAAGGGGAATACGATACCAAATGATGCCTTCAGAAAGACTTTTCTATGTAACAGAGCTCCACACACATGCAGCTGCATGCCATGCTGTCCTCAAAAACAAGTGCGCCATACCGGCGCGAAAATGAGGCTCTGACTATGATTAGGGAAAGCCCCTAAAGAATAAGGTGTCAAAAACAGTGCCTGCCGATATAATCATATCAAAATACCCAGAATAAATGATTCCTCAAGGCTAAATATGTGTTAATAATGAATCGATTTAGCCCAGAAAAAGTCTACAGTCTTAATAAGCCCTTGTGAAGCCCTTATTTACTATCTTAATAAACATGGCTTACCGGATCCCATAGGGAAAATGACAGCTTCCAGCATTACATCGTCTTGTTAGAATGTGTCATACCTCAAGCAGTAAGAGACTGCACACTGTTCCCCCAACTGAAGTTAATTGCTCTCAACAGTCCTGTGTGGAACAGCCATGGATTTTAGTTACGGTGCTAAAATCATTTTCCTCATACAAACAGAAATCTTCATCTCTTTTCTGTTTCTGAGTAAATAGTACATACCAGCACTATTTTAAAATAACAAACTCTTGATTGAATAATAAAAACTACAGTTAAACACTAAAAAACTCTAAGCCATCTCCGTGGAGATGTTGCCTGTACAACGGCAAAGAGAATGACTGGGGTAGGCGGAGCCTAGGAGGGATCATGTGACCAGCTTTGCTGGGCTCTTTGCCATTTCCTGTTGGGGAAGAGAATATCCCACAAGTAAGGATGACGCCGTGGACCGGACACACCTATGTTGGAGAAATGTACTTCTATTTGCCAGCCCCCAGTATCATGTGACAGCCATCAGCCAATCACAGACAAACTCATATATGTATACACTTTGAACTCTTGCACATGCTCAGTAGTAAGAAAATGTGACTAATTGGACAATAGAAGTAAACTGTATCTGAGCATTTCAACACACAATATTGTACAAAGTATGCTACCTCTGACATACTCTATTCTGCACATATCTCTGTATAAGAGAAATGATGCTGCTGAAACACTGCATCTAACAAGAGAGTAGCTAGCACAACTGCATACAAAACATACAAAAGATTAAATCAGTTGTATTTGTAAGTTTGTACTACAAATTCCTGCCCATATGCCTTTATTGCTGGTGCCATGTTAGAGAAGCAGATCATAACTCACTCAGTCAGCCATGATTTTCAGCTGTCGCATGGATAGAATGTACAGAATGAATCACGGCAAGCTTCCTCTCTAGTCTCTCTCGCTAATCGCCACATTCTAATAGCTCAGGTGGCGCATGGCCATATTGTTAAACCTGCATATGCTGATGATTATAATTCCTAATTTGCAGTTTTTAATTAAAGAGAATTGAAGATTTATTGGCTGAGAGACTTCAATAAAAAATATGAACCTACTGACATTTCCCAGTGAGTATATTCCTTTGACAGCAGGCATTGTACCAAACAATATTGCACCATCGTCTGTACTTTTTCCTAGAGGTACACTGGAGGGGTTTCTTTAAACTGAATCTGCTAAATTCAGCGCCACCACACTAAACCACTATTGAAAGAAGGTACTAGAGAAACCGAGGTTGGCAGTGACTTAAAAGGGAAGTCATTTTACTCTTTTTCTTTGTTGCTGTTATTTTTGTTTACCTTTCTATCCTAAATTTATGGGCTGGCTCCTACATTTTTCAAGCCCTGCATTAAAATAAAGATACTGGTTTTGAAAATAGATTTAGAGGAGAAAATATATGATATATAAATGAGGATCTTAATGATATCTATTCCAAATATTTAATTAGAGTCTTAACCAATTTCATCAAATAATAAGATCAATGGTCATTCTTATTCATTGATCTGCTCATTCATATCATCCAATCAGATTAAAACTAATGTTATTGGTTGATTTGATCAAAGGCCATTCCTGTTGGCTCACTGTAGATTTAGGGTTTAATAATGGAGGGTGGTTAACATATATTTTATTACCATTTTGTTATGGGTTAATGGTAGAGGCGGTTTAGACCTAAGAGGGGTTTTGCAATTGGAGGTTGTTGCAATGCAGTTTTGTGGTTAATAGTGCAATGGGGGCAGTAGTTAAGTCATGTTTTATTTTATTATTTATGCCAGCACTATATATTGTATCAGTGAAAACCATCATACACCTTTCATTTATGTGCTCTACTTGTAATGCAATATTAATAGTATCAATATATCTCATTCCTAAAGCAATTAAAACTGTAAACTCACCCACCTGTAAAATTCAGCACTTTTATTGTATTCACTGCTGATGTCTTACTAAGAAAACACCACACAGTACAGAACAGGCAGGTGCTCTTATAATCAGCATCTTAGCTTTATTTCCCATAGGTGTAAGCAGAGCAGCAACCAACCAGGAAACAGGTCAATACTCCATATTAAGCCTTTGGGGTGTTTTTCATCTGTGTCCAAAAAGCTTCACTGACATTTTCTATAGGAACTATGTGTGGTTACTACACCAGACTATGCCTTGTGTTGCTTTAGCCTGCTGTTGATCTATGTAAAGAGCCATATGTTACTGCTTTGATGTTTTTAATACCTACTACAGCACAGAACACATCTGTATCACTGTAACCACTTACATTTGTACATGATTTGAACATATTTTATAGCTGACCAAAGTTCCAGAATGTAGAAATACCAGATTTTTAAAATGAATTCAAATAGTTTTCCCATCTGTCAGCTTTATACTGTTTTTATGATTTCACACACAATGCTGCAGCAATTAGAGGCTTGGGATGTTGTACAATATCACAGAACCTGACAGCAGTCAACAAAACAGTTAGCAGAACAAAACTATATTATATCCCTTCCCATCTTTGCTACTAAAAGGGCCAATCAAGTGCTAATCTGGGGAAAACAACATGTGATGCAGATTTTTTATCACATGACTTATTGATGTAACAAGCACTGTAACACAGCTTTTAACTGAAGTAGTGAATGTAAGGATATTTTATAAACACTTTCTGAAGTCTGGAAGTAAAACATGATATAAAAAATACTTACAAACTGCTAGAACAAGGCGAAGCTGAAATCAAGCAGGGAATCCCCATTTCTCTATTATGTAAAAGTTACATAAGGCAAATTGTAGCTTGAGAGCTGTTTATTTTGCTATGCAGGGTTCTGGGTGTGAATGAGAAACACATGCATTGCAATACAATGCTCAAAAAGTATAAGTTCTCTCCACGATAGCGAGTTTTTAATCATCAGGCCCTAGGAGTGTAAAAACTCTCAAAAATAAATCATGCATAAATATAGGGATATTGTGGCTTTGTTTATTATATACACAAAAGTGCGGGGAAAGGGTCATTTGCATACATTTATAGACACATTTCATCTTAGAGGAAGATATTAACATAACAAAATGCCCGTGACCTTATGGAAATGGTCTCTGACTAATCAATTTAAAGAATTTTTTTTTAAAATAAATGTATCCTAACAAACTCGCCAGCTGTATGCTCACCTACAGCATTACGGATAAGCTGTCTGACTTCTGTTGTTAAAGGGATATTCTGGGAAAATTCAAATGTGCATTTTACTTTTTTCAAGCAACAATACAAATGACCTTTTCCTGCACTTTTGTTTACATAATAAAGAAAGACCTGACATCAATACGTATGCTTGTAGGATAAGCTGTCGCTGGATTTCCCTGTGCACGTGATCAGCGGACCGTACATGCAGGGCCGGCTCAAGACATTGTGCTGCCTGGGTCCGAGAATACAATGACGCCCCCCCAATAGTAACATTATTGATCAACATATCAACCTACTAGCCTGGCCACTGACCTTACTAAGCCTGCCTACCTGCATGCAACCAATGCTTTTGCACAATTGCAGCATAAGTGGGAAGGAAGTTAGGGAGCCAATACAGTGTCTTTGTGCATGATAAGGTTATGCTGCTGGGAGCCTGTGAATCCCGCACCGAGAGAGAAAACAGGATTGGTCTGGGTCTGACAGTGGCTAACAGTAAATAAAGTGCTGCCCCTTGTCAAGTGCTGCCTGGGTCCCTTGGACCCACTTGGTCCCATGGTTGCGCCTGCCCTGCGTACATGGTAAGCCTAGCTAATTTCATTCCCTCGCACTAGAACCTCTGGTTGTTGAGCAGTTGGTCTCATCTATACTGGAAATTAAGTTATTTGATCTGCCCTCCTTAAACACCCTGAGTCATGTGGTTCCAGGACCAGTCATGAAACAAATAAATAATACATCTTTCACTCATTAGGATTTACTATTATTATTTATATTGCATATTTGTAAAGCACCAGAAAATTCCATAGCTTGCTTTACCTACAGTCTCACTTGTGCCTCATTTGCAGTTAATGGGACTGTAAACAGCTTGAGATTTTAATATAAAATGTTTAGTTATTCATAATAGAACAACTTTGCAGTTATACTTTCATTATTTATTTTGCCCCCTTTTTGTGTAATCAATGCTGAAAATGAAAGCTACAGATTTCTCAAGGATAAACCTGCTACATATATTTCCCTAATTGGCTTTAACAGATAAGGTCTGCAAAACAATGCACTGTATAATAGCAATATGACTGTGGCTATCATTGCTATCATACAGACTCAAATACAATAAACTTGAAACAGCACCCAAATCCCCTTTCATAAATTAAGCACAGACGGGGATTGCCATCTTCCAATATATCACAATTAATAAGTTAGTCAAGAGATCAATGTTTATAAAACTGACCTTTATTCACTCATCGGGGTCCTCAGAACAATGCAACAACATTTCAAGCCAACAATGGGCTCTAAATCATGTTTAAAGGGATATGAAACCCCAAATGTTTCTTCCATGATTCCGATAGGGCATACAATTTTAATACACTTTCCAATTCACTTCTATTATCATATTTGCTTTCTTTTCTTAGTATCCTTTATTGAAGAAGCAGCAATGCACTACTGGAAGCTAGAAAACATCAGTAAGCCAGTGACAAGAAGCATATATGTGCAGCCAATCAGCACGGATACCAAGAGAAGGAAACAAATTAGACAATAGAAGTAAATTGAAAAGTTGTTTAAAATGATATGCTCTATCTGAATCATGAAGAGAACATGTTGGGTTTAATATCCCTTTAAGGGCTAAATGTGGTTGCTTTTATGAGGACCCTGATGGGTAATAAAGGTCAGTTTTATGAAAATTGATAGCTGGACTGCCTTATTGTCTGCAGATTTAAACCCAGATTGTCTCCTCCCAAAGAGGAGGAGGAGTTGAAAAACAATTGCAGCAAACAATATGTTCAAATGTTAAAAAATGTTTAGACATGGCTGATATAAATTATTGTATAACAGCACAACTCAGAAATGTCTTGAAATAACAGGATGTTTACTTTCCCTTTAATAAAGATACATCTCTACGTTTGTAACACGGATATTCATAATGGGTTATTTTTTAAATGCTAAAGATAAAATGCAAAATTTTTTTATTTTTCTACAGAAGAGGTCCCTTATTATTTGCTTGTGTGAAAGGATCTTTTTAACCCTTAAAGGGACACTGAACCCACATTTTTTCTTTCATGATTCAGATAGAGCATGACATTTTAAGCAACTCTAATTTACTCCTATTATCAAATTTTCTTCATTCTCTTGGTATATTTATTTGAAATGCAAGAATGTAAGTTTAGATGCCGGCCCATTTTTGGTGAACAACGTTCTTGCTGACTGGTAGATAAATTCATCCACCAATAAAAAAGTGCTGTCCAGAGTACTGAACAAAAAAAAAAAAAAAAAAAAGCTTAGATGTCTTATTTTTCAAATAAAGATAGCAAGAGAACGAAGAAAATTTGATAATAGGAGTAAATAGGAGGAAAAAAAACAGAATTTATGCTTACCTGATAAATTACTTTCTCCAACGGTGTGTCCGGTCCACGGCGTCATCCATTACTTGTGGGAATATTCTCTTCCCCAACAGGAAATGGCAAAGAGCACAGCAAAAGCTGTCCACATAGCCCCTCCTCAGGCTCCGCCCCCCAGTCATTCGACCGACGGTTAGGAGAAAAAAAGGAGAAACTATAGGGTGCCGTGGTGACTGTAGTGTATAAAGAAAGAAATTTTTCAAACCTGATTAAAAAACCAGGGCGGGCCGTGGACCGGACACACCGTTGGAGAAAGTAATTTATCAGGTAAGCATAAATTCTGTTTTCTCCAACATTGGTGTGTCCGGTCCACGGCGTCATCCATTACTTGTGGGAACCAATACCAAAGCTTTAGGACACGGATGAAGGGAGGGAGCAAATCAGGTTACCTAAACAGAAGGCACCACGGCTTGCAAAACCTTTCTCCCAAAAATAGCCTCCGAAGAAGCATAAGTATCAAATTTGTAGAATTTGGCAAAAGTGTGCAGAGAAGACCAAGTCACTGCCTTATATATCTGATCAACAGAAGCCTCGTTCTTGAAGGCCCATGTGGAAGCCACAGCCCTAGTAGAGTGAGCTGTGATTCGTTCAGGAGGCTGCTGTCCGGCAGTCTCATAAGCCAATCGGATAATGCTTTTCAGCCAGAAAGAAAGAGAGGTAGCAGTAGCTTTTTGTCCTCTCCTCTTACCAGAGTAAACGACAAACAAAGATAAGGTTTGTCTAAAATCCTTTGTTCAGAGCGGCAAAGAGAATGACTGGGGGGCGGAGCCTGAGGAGGGGCTATGTGGACAGCTTTTGCTGTGCTCTTTGCCATTTCCTGTTGGGGAAGAGAATATTCCCACAAGTAATGGATGACGCCGTGGACCGGACACACCAATGTTGGAGAAATGTGGGTTCAGTGTCCCTTTAAGCATGAGATGAACATTTGACTCATAGATTAGATTTTAAAAAAATTACATTCTCATTGGGTTTACGCTTTATAAAATCAGATACAATTTGTAAAACATAGATCTCATGCAAAATATATAAGACATAGAGTGCAAAGTTAATATGCATAAAACAGTGTAATCATTGTTAATGTTTAACCATCAGTAATAAGATTTAAATTGCTCTAATTAGCTAACAAGTATGATTTCTTGCCCAAACCAAATGACATAACATTTTACAACCAGCATGTAGAAGCATCACTGAAAAATCCAATCTGTGCACAAGCAAAATGAGTTAATGACACATTTTTTAAATGCATTACTAAACTTGACAAATTAAGCGTATAGTAAAAATTAAAACAAATGCATAACCATTGAATTTTAAATTCATTTAGAAGTAAATACTACCAGGGCTTGATTTACACTAAATAATATTTTAATTAAAATTTAATATATATCTGGAGCCAAATGCCACAGACCACAGCCATTTCTGGCATTCGTTCACTAAAATGCACATCTAATGTAATATTACCTACCTATCTATCTTGATTTATATCAAACTTAGAATACAATTATATTTTTTTAAGGGAAGAAAGAAAGGGGTACTTATATATAAATATACTAGTCCTAAAGCCCGTTTACATGGGCCATTTTTTGCAGTACAGCGGTCCCACCCCTTGCTCTCTCTCTCCCCCTCTCTTTTGAGCTCTCTCCCCCTCTCTTTTGCGCTCTCTCCCACTGTCTTTTGCGCTCCCTCTCACTCCACCTCTTTTGCTCTCTCTCCCCCCTCTCTTTTGCTCTCTCTCTCCCCCATCTCTTTTGATCTCTCCCCCCCCCCTCTGTTTTGTGCTCTCTCTCTCGCTCCTCCTCTCTTTTGCTCTCTCTCTCCCCCCTCTCTTTTGCTCCCTCTCTCTCCCTCTTTTTTTGCTTTCTCTCCCCCTCCCTTTTGCGCTCTCTCTCCCCCTCTTTTTTATGCTCTCTCCCCCCTCTCTTTTGCGTTCTCTCTCTCTTTTGCGCTCTCTCTCCCCCTCTTTTGATCGCTCTCTCCCCCTCTCTTTTGCGCTCTCTCTCTCCCCCTTTCTTTTGAACTCTCTCTCTCCCCCTCTCTTTTGAGCTCTCTCTCTCCCCCTCTCTTTTGCGCTCTCTCTCCCCCCCTCTTTTGCTCTGTCTCTTTCCCCTTTTTTTTGCTCTCTCTCTCCATCCCTCTCTTTTGCTCTTTCTCTCCATCCCTCTATTTTGCTCTCTCTCCCCCTCTTTCCCCCCTCTCTTTTGCTCTGTCTCTCTCCATCCCTCTCTTTTGCTCTCTCTCTCTCCCCTCTCTATTGCTCTCTCTCCCCCCTCTCTTTTGCTCTCTCTCCCCCTCTCTTTTTCTCTCTCTCCCCCTCTCTTTTTCTCTCTCTCCCCCCTCTCTTTTGCTCTCTCTCCCCCTCTCTTTTTCTCTCTATTCCCTATATTTTGCTCTTTCCCCTCTCTTTTGCTTTCTCTCCCCCTTTCTTTTGCGCTCTCTCTCCCCCCTCTCTTTTGCGTTCTATCTCTCTTTTGAGCTCTCTCTCCCCTTCTTTTTCTCGCTCTCTCTCCCTCTCTTTTGTGCTCTCTCCTCCCTCTCTTTTCCACTCTCTCCCCCTCTCTTTTGAGCTCTCTCTCTCTCCCTCTCTTTTGAGCTCTCTCTCTCCCCCTCTTTTTTGTGCTCTCTCTCCCCCCCTCTCTTTTGCTCTGTCTCTCTCCCCTTTTTTGCTCTCTCTCTCCATCCCTCTCTTTTGCTCTCTCTCCCTCCCTCTCTTTTGCTCTCTCCCTCCTCTCTTTTGCTCTCTCTCCCTCCCTCTTTCCCCCCTCTCTTTTGCTCTGTCTCTCTCCTCTTTTGCTCTCTCTCTCCATCCCTCTCTCTCTCTCCCCTCTCTATTGCTCTCTCTCCCCCTCTCTTTTGCTCTCTCTCCCCCTCTCTTTTTCTCTCTCTCCCCCTCTCTATTGCTCTCTCTCCCCCCTCTCTTTTGCTCTCTCTCCCCCCTCTCTTATTCTCTATCTTCCCTCTATTTTGCTTTTTCCCCTCTCTTTTGCTCTCTCCCCCCCCCTCTCTTTTGCTCTTTCCCCTCTCTTTTGCTCTCTCTCCATCCCTCTCTAACTCTCTATTGCTCTCTCTCCCCCTCTCTTTTGCTCTCTCTCCCCTCTCTCTTCTTTTGCTCTCTCTCCCCCCTCTCTTTTGCTCTCTCTCTTCCCCTCTCTATTGCTCTCTCTTCCCCTCTCTTTTGCTCTCTCTCCCCCCACTCTCCCCCTCTCTCTCCCCCCTCTCTTTTGCTCTCTATCTTCCCCTCTCTTTTGCTCTCTCTTTCTCCCTCTTATTTTCTCTCTCCCCCTCTCTCTTCTTTTGCTCTCTCTTCCCCCTCTCTTTTTCTCTCTCTCTTCCCTCTATTTTGCTCTTTCCCCTCTATTTAGCTCTCTCTCCCCCCTCTCTTCTGCTCTTTCCCCTCTCTTTAGATCTTTCCTATCTCTTTTTGTCTCTCCCCCTCTCTTTCTATTTCTCTCCCCTCTCTCTCGCGCCGACCGCACCCGACCACGCCCCCGCCACACCCGACCACGTCTGACCACGCCCATGTCTGACCACGCCCACTTTTGCCCCACTGCCGCAAACAGCATGTCAGGTAAGGCCAGGTGTGTTTGTACTCGTGCTGTCTCTACTGCGCATGACAGCTTCGGACAAACACACTTGACCTTTTATATTATAGGATGTAGACTAACTTATCCATAATACTGCAAGGTTAATGTGTTTTGTAGAATTCTAGGCATTTCCAAATTCTTGCCTACAAAGACTGGGATTTGACAGCACTGGCCGAATATCATGTCATGGTAACCTGATAAATATTGCGTGATTTTCATAAAATAAGTTGTGACACTCACAAATGTAACACTCCAAAGCCTCCCAGTTCTCACATGGAGGGACGTCTTTTTGATATGGGAGACCAGGACATTGAACTAAAGCACTGGTTTTCAAACCTGTCCTCACTCCTCAGGCATCCCTCACAAACCAGATTTTCAGGATTATCCTGAATGAGAGCAGGTAAAATAACCATGTTTACTAATCAGCTGATTATTTCATCTGTGCTCCAGTTCAGATATCCTAAAAATCTGGCCTGTTAGGGAGGCCTGAGGACAGGCTTAAAAGCCAGTGAACTAAAGGGTGTAGCAAAAAACATAATTTATGCTTACCTGATAAATTCCTTTCTTCTGTAGTGTGATCAGTCCACGGGTCATCATTACTTCTGGGATATTACTCCTCCCCAACAGGAAGTGCAAGAGGATTCACCCAGCAGAGCTGCATATAGCTCCTCCCCTCTACGTCACTCCCAGTCATTCGACCAAGGACCAACGAGAAAGGAAAAGCCAAGGGTGAAGTGGTGACTGGAGTATAAATTAAAAAATATTTACCTGCCTTAAAAACAGGGTGGGCCGTGGACTGATCACACTACAGAAGAAAGGAATTTATCAGGTAAGCATAAATTATGTTTTCTTCTGTTAAGTGTGATCAGTCCACGGGTCATCATTACTTCTGGGATACCAATACCAAAGCAAAAGTACACGGATGACGGGAGGGATAGGCAGGCTCTTTATACAGAAGGAACCACTGCCTGAAGAACCTTTAGCTTATGAGACTGTCCAGCAGTCTCATAAGCTAAACGAATTATGCTACGAAGCCAAAAAGAAAGAGAGGTAGCAGAAGCTTTTTCACCTCTCCTCTGCCCAGAGTAAACGACAAACAGAGAAGACGTTTGTCGAAATTCCTTAGTTGCCTGTAAGTAAAATTTTAGAGCACGGACTACATCCAGGTTGTGCAGTAGACGTTCCTTCTTCGAAGAAGGATTTGGGCACAAAGAAGGAACAACAATCTCTTGATTGATATTCCTGTTAGTAACTACCTTAGGTAAGAACCCAGGTTTAGTACGCAGAACTACCTTATCCGAATGAAAAATCAAATAAGGAGAATCACAATGTAAGGCTGATAATTCAGAGACTCTTCGAGCCGAGGAAATAGCCATTAAAAATAGAACTTTCCAAGATAACAACTTTATATCAATGGAATGAAGGGGTTCAAACGGAACGCCCTGTAAAACATTAAGAACCAGGTTTAAACTCCATGGTGGAGCAACAGTTTTAAACACAGGCTTAATCCTGGCCAAAGCCTGACAAAAAGCCTGGACGTCAGGAACTTCTGACAGACGTTTGTGTAACAGAATGGACAGAGCTGAGATCTGTCCCTTTAATGAACTAGCAGATAAACCCTTTTCTAAACCTTCTTGTAGAAAAGACAATATCCTAGGAATCCTAACCTTACTCCAAGAGTAACCTTTGGATTCACACCAATATAGGTATTTACGCCATATCTTATGGTAAATCTTTCTGGTAACAGGTTTCCTAGCCTGTATTAAGGTATCAATAACTGACTCAGAAAACCCACGTCTTGATAAAATCAAGCGTTCAATTTCCAAACAGTCAGCTTCAGAGAAGTTAGATTTTGATGTTTGAAGGGACCCTGTATCAGAAGGTCCTGTTTCAGAGGTAGAGACCAAGGTGGACAGGATGACATGTCCACCAGGTCTGCATACCAAGTCCTGCGTGGCCACGCAGGTGCTATTAGAATCACTGATGTTCTCTCTTGTTTGATTCTGGCAATCAATCGAGGAAGCATCGGGAAGGGTGGAAACACGTAAGCCATCCTGAAGTCCCAAGGTGCTGTCAGGGCATCTATCAGGACTGCTCCTGGATCCCTGGATCTGGACCCGTAACGAGGAAGCTTGGCGTTCTGTCGAGACGCCATGAGATCTATCTCTGGTTTGCCCCAACGTCGAAGTATTTGGGCAAAGACCTCCGGATGGAGTTCCCACTCCCCCGGATGAAAAGTCTGACGACTTAAGAAATCCGCCTCCCAGTTCCCCACTCCCGGGATGTGGATTGCTGACAGGTGGCAAGAGTGAGACTCTGCCCAGCGAATTATCTTTGATACTTCCATCATAGCTAGGGAGCTTCTTATCCCTCCCTGATGGTTGATGTAAGCTACAGTCGTGATGTTGTCCGACTGAAACCTGATGAACCCCCGAGTTGTCAACTGGGGCCAAGCCAGGAGGGCATTGAGAACTGCTCTCAATTCCAGAATGTTTATTGGCAGGAGACTCTCCTCCTGACTCCATTGTCCCTGAGCCTTCAGAGAATTCCAGACGGCACCCCAACCTAGAAGGCTGGCGTCTGTTGTTACAATTGTCCAGTCTGGTCTGCTGAATGGCATCCCCCTGGACCGATGTGGCCGAGAAAGCCACCATAGAAGAGAATTTCTGGTCTCTTGATCCAGATTCAGAGAAGGGGATAAGTCTGAGTAATCCCCATTCCACTGACTTAGCATGCACAGTTGCAGTGGTCTGAGGTGTAAGCGTGCAAAGGGTACTATGTCCATTGCCGCTACCATTAAGCCGATTACCTCCATGCATTGAGCCACTGACGGGTGTTGAATGGAATGAAGGGTGCGGCAAGCACTTTGAAGTCTTGTTAGCCTGTCCTCTGTCAGGTAAATCTTCATTTCTACAGAATCTATAAGAGTCCCCAGGAAGGGAACTCTTGTGAGTGGAACGAGTGAACTTTTCTTTTCGTTCACCTTCCATCCATGTGACCTTAGAAATGCCAGTACTAACTCTGTATGAGACTTGGCAGTTTGAAAGCTTGAAGCTTGTATCAGAATGTCGTCTAGGTATGGAGCTACCGAGATTCCCCGCGGTCTTAGTACCGCCAGAAGAGCACCCAGAACCTTTGTGAAGATTCTTGGAGCTGTAGCCAATCCGAATGGAAGAGCCACAAACTGGTAATGCCTGTCTAGGAAGGCAAACCTTAGGTACCGGTAATGATCTTTGTGAATCGGTATGTGAAGGTAAGCATCTTTTAAATCTACAGTGGTCATGTACTGACCCTCTTGGATCATAGGTAAAATTGTCCGAATAGTCTCCATCTTGAACGATGGAACTCTTAGGAATTTGTTTAGGATCTTTAAGTCCAGGATTGGTCTGAAAGTTCCCTCTTTTTTGGGAACCACAAACAGATTTGAGTAAAACCCCTGTCCCTGTTCCGATCGTGGAACTGGATGGATTACTCCCATTAACAAGAGCTCTTGTACGCAGCGTAGAAACGCCTCTTTCTTTGTCTGGATTGTTGACAACCTTGACAGATGAAATCTCTCTCTTGGAGGAGAGTATTTGAAGTCCAGAAGGTATCCCTGAGATATTATCTCTAGCGCCCAGGGATCCTGGACATCTCTTGCCCAAGCCTGGGCGAAGAGAGAAAGTCTGCCCCCCACTAGATCCGATCCCGGATCGGGGGCCCTCAATTCATGCTGTTTTAGGGGCAGCAGCAGGTTTCCTGGTCTGCTTGCCCTTGTTCCAGGACTGGTTAGGTTTCCAGCCTTGTCTGTAGCGAGCAACAGCTCCTTCCTGTTTTGGTGCAGAGGAAGTTGATGCTGCTCCTGCTTTGAAATTACGAAAGGAACGAAAATTAGACTGTCTAGCCTTAGCTTTGGCTTTGTCCTGAGGCAGGGCATGGCCTTTACCTCCTGTAATGTCAGCGATAATCTCTTTCAACCCGGGCCTGAATAAGGTCTGCCCTTTGAAAGGTATATTAAGCAATTTAGACTTAGAAGTAACATCAGCTGACCAGGATTTTAGCCACAGCGCCCTGCGTGCCTGAATGGCGAATCCTGAATTCTTCGCCGTAAGTTTAGTAAGATGTACTACGGCCTCCGAAATGAATGAATTAGCTAGTTTAAGGACTCTAAGCCTGTCCGTAATGTCGTCCAGAGTAGCTGAACTAATGTTCTCTTCCAGAGACTCAATCCAGAATGCCGCTGCAGCCGTGATCGGCGCAATGCATGCAAGGGGTTGCAATATAAAACCTTGTTGAACAAACATTTTCTTAAGGTAACCCTCTAATTTTTTATCCATTGGATCTGAAAAAGCACAGCTATCCTCCACCGGGATAGTGGTACGCTTAGCTAAAGTAGAAACTGCTCCCTCCACCTTAGGGACCGTTTGCCATAAGTCCCGTGTGGTGGCGTCTATTGGAAACATTTTTCTAAATATCGGAGGGGGTGAGAACGGCACACCGGGTCTATCCCACTCCTTAGTAACAATTTCAGTAAGTCTCTTAGGTATAGGAAAAACCTCAGTACTCGCCGGTACCGCAAAATATTTATCCAACCTACACATTTTCTCTGGTATTGCAACTGTGTTACAATCATTCAGAGCCGCTAACACCTCCCCTAGTAATACACGGAGGTTTTCCAGTTTAAATTTAAAATTTGAAATATCTGAATCCAGTCTGTTTGGATCAGAACCGTCACCCACAGAATGAAGTTCTCCGTCCTCATGTTCTGCCACCTGTGACGCAGTGTCTGACATGGCCCTAATATTATCAGCGCACTCTGTTCTCACCCCAGAGTGATCACGCTTACCTCTTAGTTCTGGTAATTTAGCCAAAACTTCAGTCATAACAGTAGCCATATCCTGTAATGTGATTTGTAATGGCCGCCCAGATGTACTCGGCGCTACAATATCACGCACCTCCCGAGCGGGAGATGCAGGTACTGACACGTGAGGCGAGTTAGTCGGCATAACTCTCCCCTCGTTGTTTGGTGAAATTTGTTCAATTTGTACAGATTGACTTTTATTTAAAGTAGCATCAATACAGTTAGTACATAAATTTCTATTGGGCTCCACTTTGGCATTGCAACAAATGACACAGGTATCTTCCTCTGAATCAGACATGTTTAACACACTAGCAAATAAACTTGCAACTTGGAATACAATTCAATTAGAATAATATTAAAAACGTACTGTGCCTTTAAGAAGCACAGAAGATCTATGACAGTTGAAAATTAATAAATTGAAACAGTTATAGCCTCAATCCTTATAAACAACACAACTTTAGCAAAGGTTTAATCCCATTAGCAAAGATAACAAATTCTGAAAGCAGGAAACAAATTACAGAATAAACGTTTTTTGTCTCAGTCAACTATAATTCTCACAGCTCTGCTGAGAGAAATTACCTCCCTCAAAATAAGTTTTGAAGACCCCTGAGCTCTGTAGAGATGAACCGGATCATGCAGGAAATACAATGAGCTGCTGACTGAAATATCTGATGCGTAGCAAAAGCGCCAAAAAACGGCCCCTCCCCCTCACACACAGCAGTGAGAGAGAACAGAAACTGTCAGAAAAAAGATTAAGCAACTGCCAAGTGGAAAAATAGTGCCCAAAACATTTATTCACTCAGTACCTCAGCAAATGAAAACGATTTTACATTCCAGCAAAAACGTTAAACATAATTTCTAGTTATTAAACAGCTTTATGTACTTCTTACAGTGTAATTCTAGTGAAGTACCATTCCCCAGAATACTGAAGTGTAAAGTATACATACATGACATTATATCGGTATGGCAGGATTTTCTCATCAATTCCATTGTCAGAAAATAAAAGCTGCTACATACCTCTATGCAGATTCATCTGCCCGCTGTCCCCTGATCTGAAGTTTACCTCTCCTCAGATGGCCGAGAAACAGCAATATGATCTTAACTACTCCGGCTAAAATCATAGCAAAAACTCTGGTAGATTCTTCTTCAAACTCTGCCAGAGAGGTAATAACACACTCCGGTGCTATTTTAAAATAACAAACTTTTGATTGAAGATATAAAACTAAGTATAATCACCATAGTCCTCTCACACATCCTATCTAGTCGTTGGGTGCAAGAGAATGACTGGGAGTGACGTAGAGGGGAGGAGCTATATGCAGCTCTGCTGGGTGAATCCTCTTGCACTTCCTGTTGGGGAGGAGTAATATCCCAGAAGTAATGATGACCCGTGGACTGATCACACTTAACAGAAGAAATCTGCTGATAACTTGGAACGGAATATTCTTGTTTTATTATGGACTGTATTTAAAAAAGATGTATGGTAATTAGCCCTGAAAACATGAATAAAACACAATTATTACTTATAGCAGAATAACTGAGTTATCCTTCAGCATGAAAACTTAATGATAAATGAATGGCTATATCAGGGGGGGGGGGTTTCTACGAATTTTTTAACGATTGCTTCCATTCTGTCATGTGACAGCTATCAGCCAATTACAGACTCATATACACTGTGAACTCCTCTTGTACATGCTTAGCAGGAGTTGGCCCTATAAATAAATAGGAAATGTCCATATAAGAAGGTTTTGGAATGTCTTTTAAAACTATGGAATAAGATTGCTGTAAAAAATGTCAAGCGTGTGTGATTCCTTATCATTAAAGATAAATTGTGACATACAAATACAAATCTAAATTTACAAATACTTTTTTTTTTTTTTTTTTGGAAATACTATTTTTTTTTAGAATACAGATGTTTAATTACAAATACAATTCTTTTCTCTTTTTTTTTTATACAATTTTGATTTTTTTTTTCTTTAAGTACAATCTTCTTTTAAAGAGACACTAAACCCAAAAAAATTCTCTCATGATTCAAGTAGAGAATACAATTTTAAACAACATTGCAATTTACTTGTATTATGTAATTTGCTTAATTCCTAAGATATCCTTTGTGTGAGCCAATCAGACGAGGCATCATGTGTGGCAACTAATCAGCAGCCATTGAGCCTATCTAGATATGATTTTCAGCAAAGTATATCAAGATAATTAAGCAAATTAGATAATAGAAGTAAATGAGAGAGTTGTTTAAAATGGTATTCTCTTTCTAAATCATAAAAGAAAAAATTTGAGTTTTATGTCCCTTTAAGGAAGTACACTTTTTTCTTTTTTTGGAAATACATTTGTTTTCTTTTAGAAGTACAATTTTTTCTCATTTTGCTTAAGAATATGTGATGTCACAGCAAGTCAGTTCAGTAGTTTGTGTTGAAACCAGACACTGCTTTGGTTTTAATTAAATGAGGAGAAATGGCTGAAAACATCCAGCAGATCAGCATTCTATCTCAGGTAAACTTCTAGCATTTATCATGTAACATACAACATAGCTTAGCAAGTCAATAGTGATTAGTCTCATTTGCATCATACATCACTATACAGAGGGATATTTATTTTGATGTTTAAATTGTAGATTTCAGGGTGGCAAGAAATTGTCTGTAACAGTTGGTCTACTTTCAGAATATATGTTTTTTACAATTATGTTCTAAGGAATATTGATAGTCTGTTAACAAAATGGGAACTAGCAACCAGACAAAGTATCTCTTCTTCCCCCTATTTCAAGCAGCAACCAGGAGAACAAAGGTTTTAGTAAAACAGTTTCTGATTATGAGCTAGATTACAAGTGGAACGCTGATTTAACATGTAAATTTGCCTGTTTACGTGTGCACGTTAAATAAACAGCCGTTACAAGAGACTGGTCAATGCTACCGCAAGCTCACAGTAGACCTCATGTTAATTAGAAAAATGTCCCCTAATTGCACCCAAAATAAAGGGCATTGTTCCTTTTTAAAAATAAAAAATATGAGCATCTTTATTTTATTAATAAATAACTGCACAAAGCAGTTATAAGGGGTTAAAGTGAGCGGATGTGGGGTGTTAAAAAAAGAAAGGCACCGAAAAGTGCCGTTACGTTGCGGTCTATGGGGGACTGTGATTTCACTGTTAATATATATGCTTATATACATATATATTTATGCATTAATATATGTATATAGTGTACATATATTAACACATAAATATGTGTAAATATTCATATACATATATATATTTAAACTTTGCTACCCAACGCTGCGCGACTTACCGCCTTCTCTGCGCTAGGTTCTGTGCCGTGTCTATCGGCATCAGAACGAGGATTCCATAGGAGCCTATGGAAGCACATTCTCGTGAGCACAAAGCTTCCATGCAATCTGAATGTGAGGTCGCGTTTGCATTGCGCTTTACTTCTAATACCAGCGCTCGTGAAAGCGTAATTTTGTGCTCCACTTGTAATCTAGGCCTATATTGTATCTGACTCTGCTGATAGGGGCTTGCCAGGGGCTGGAGGTAATGTTAAATAATAAACAAATACAAAAAATGATATTTTTTTGTTATTAAAAACAGATGTTATGTAAAATGTGGTGTCAAATATGAATTCATTCTAATGCATCACAACTGTATTCCTTTCAGTGCATGTTAACTAGTAGAGATGGGTGAATCTTTCAGCCTTTGTTAAAAAAGGTTTGGTTTTGATAAAGTAAAGTAAATAAACACATATTATTCTGACTATAGGACCATTAACTGATGATTATTGATTCTCATATACTTTAGTGTAATATGCAAATATGCCATTCATAAATTTGGTGCCAGCTACAAATGAAATTTGTCACAACCTATAAAACACCCAGAATATGCTAGATCTACTGATATATTGAAAGCAAATATTATTTTACAAATAATCTTTTTTTAAATTATATCAGTTGTTTAAATAATGAAAAAATAAGTGTAAAGATTTGTTTCTATAAGGTAATGCGTACCACCATTTTGTTACTGAATGATTCCAGGTTTAAAAGTCTGCTCTTCTAATCTCCCCTGCTAAAGTCAATAGGGAGAAGTTATAAATTAATTGGCAGAGTAACAATCTTAACCCTTTAACGACGCATGTCGTACAGGTTACGTCGCACACAACCTGGTCTTAAAAGACCAGCGACGTACCCTGTACGACATTAGGGGTTTAAAGCGTCTGGAAGCGATCCTGCTCGCTTCCAGACGCTTTCCGGTTATTGCAGTAATGCCTCGATATCGAGGCATCCTGCAATAACACCCCTTGGCCATCCGATGCAGAGAGAACCACTCTGTGGCCCTACACTACAGAAAAAAAACTACTTTTTTTTTTGCAAATTGGGTACCAGTACCCAAGATGGCCCCCAATAAGGCAGATGGGGAGGGTTAGAGAGCTGTTTTGGGGGGGATCAGGGAGGTTGGGGGCTAAGGGGGGATGCTACACCACAGCAATACCAGTACCCAAGATGGCCCCCAATAAGGCAGATGGGGAGGGTTAGAGAGCTGTTTTGGGGGGGATCAGGGAGGTTGGGGGCTAAGGGGGGATGCTACACCACAGCAGTACCAGTACCCAAGATGGCCCCCAATAAGGCAGATGGGGAGGGTTAGAGAGCTGTTTTGGGGGGGATCAGGGAGGTTGGGGGCTAAGGGGGGATGCTACACCACAGCAGTACCAGTACCCAAGATGGCCCCCAATAAGGCAGATGGGGAGGGTTAGAGAGATGTTTTGGGGGGGATCAGGGAGGTTGGGGGCTAAGGGGGGATGCTACACCCCCAGCATATGTAAATATGCTAAAAAAAAAATGTTTTAAAAACCTTTTATTTTAGTACTGGCAGACTTTCTGCCAGTACTTAAGATGGCAGGGACAATTGTGGGGTGGGGGAGGGAAGGGAGCTGTTTGGGAGGGATCAGGGGGTCTGATGTGTCAGGTGGGAGGCTGATCTCTACACTAAAGCTAAAATTAACCCTGCAAGCTCCCTACAAACTACCTAATTAACCCCTTCACTGCTAGCCATAATACACGTGTGATGAGCAGCAGCATTTAGCAGCCTTCTAATTACCAGAAAGCAACGCCAAAGTCATATATGTCTGCTATTTCTGAACAAAGGGGATCCCAGAGAAGCATTTACAACCATTTGTGCCATAATTGCACAAGCTCTTTGTAAATGATTTCAGTGAGAAACCTAAAATTGTGAAAAATTTAACTGAAATGGGTCTAAATCAATACTTGGGGTTGTCTACTACACTAAAGCTAAAATTACCCCAAAAAGCTCCCTAATTAACCCCTTCACTGCTGGGCATAATACACGTATGGTGGCATTTAGCGGCCTTCTAATTACCAAAAAGCAACGTCAAAGCCATATATGTCTGCTATTTCTGAACAAAGGGGATCCCAGAGAAGAATTTACAACCATTTATGCCATAATTGCACAAGCTGTTTGTAAATAATTTCAGTGAGAAATCAAAAGTTTGTGAAAAAATTTGTGAAAAAGTGAACATTTTGCATTTGATCGCATTTGGCGGGGAAATGGTGGCATGAAATATACCAAAATTGGCCTAGATCAATACTTTGGGATGTCTACTAAAAAAAATATATGTACGGGATATTCAGGGATTCCTGAAAGATATTAGTGTTCTAATGTAACTAGCGCTAATTTTGAAAAAAAAAAAATGGCTTGGAAATAGCAAAGTGCTACTTGTATTTATTGCCCTATAACTTGCAAAAAAAGCAAAGAACATGTAAACATTGGGTATTTCTAAACTCAGGACAAAATTTAGAAACTATTTAGCATGGGTGTTTTTTGGTGGTTGTAGATATGTATGGGGGTCAAAGTTAGAAAAAGTGTGTTTTTTTCCATTTTTCCTCATATTTTATAATTTTTTTTATAGTAAATTATAAGATATGATGAAAATAATGGTATCTTTAGAAAGTCCATTTAATGGCGAGAAAAACGGTATATAATATGTGTGGGTACAGTAAATGAGTAAGAGGAAAATTACAGCTAAACACAAACACTGCAAAAATGTAAAAATAGCCTGGGTCCCAAACGGACAGAAAATGGAAAAGGGCTGTGGTCATTAAGGGGTTAAAGGGTTTAGTGTTTATTTAACCCTAGTTATGATGGATTTAAATTCTAAAGGGACACTTAACACTAACACATACCCGTCCCTGTCCACCACAGCTCGCCTTTGGCGGGCTGAATTCCCCTGGCGGAATTCAGCATTGCACACGAGCGCTATTTTGCGCTTGTGTGCAATCCCACCCCCTGCCCATGCACAGCAGCTGTCAATCTCCCCGGTAGGACTAGTATTTGTGTGAAGATTTTACTGGACAGCCTACTAAAAGACTAGAGGATCCAATTGAGTACTGGACATCTGGCAACCCCACCTGATCTGCTCTTGATTTGCAAAAACTATTAAACTGTAGCAGCAAAATGACAGCGTTAAATGATTTTTTTAAATTCCTTTAGTAACGCTGTATTTATATGTTGTGCGTTGATTGCCCCTTTAAAGACTAGTTCAATAATATTTTTTTAAATGTGATGATTGAAAACATCAGTGAGCACAAAACAAAAAAAAATTAAATAAAGTTTTTTCCTGTAATTTAAATAGCTGTAACATTCCTTGTTATTGGTTACACATTGCTGTTACTATGTTATATGCAGCAATAATACGCTGACACATAAACAGCATTTTGTTTGTTTCTTTTGTAAAATTGGTTAAGAGATAATGCTGTGTGCAAAATGGTCAGATTAGTTACAGATTTAAGTCCTCAATACCAGAGGATATGTTCTTAGCAAAGCTAGTGAGTAAATGCGTTGCTTGCGGATAGACCTGTTGCATTGCAGAGCGGGCTACATATAGGCTCACACACTCATGGAAGCTTGACCCCCAATCTAATCTGCCATATTACTGACAGCTCCGAATTGCATTGCATATGAAATCAAGTGACATCTCTTTCCCTATCCCCATGTTGCATTTTTAGTAAAGAGACTTCACATGATACATTACAGGGAGAACTTGACCAAAGTCAGATTTGTATTTCGCAGCTACAAGACGTTGAAATGATCCAACGCACCAAGCTAAATTTTAGGTGTAGCTAGAGATGGGGAAGTGGGGGGTGTTTGGCGGGCTCTAAACCAGGGCGCCTGGGGTTGTCAAGCCCTGAATTAGACTGAGCTATCAATGAGTTTGTTCACTGCTCTAACTAATTACCAAAATCGCTGTGTAGTATGTAGCCAGGTTAGGCAAACTGTAGCATACACAATGCACCTAATGTACCTTTATTATCAATGTTGCTTAGTTCTCTTGGTATCCTTTGTTAAAGAGTATTCCTAGGTGAGCTTGATCGTGCACGTGTCTTAAGCCATCTGGCAGCAGTGCTTGCAGTTTTGTTTATAGCAATGTAATACATAGTTGCACACACTGCTGCCATAGAATGCTATAGACACAGACACGCTCCTGAGCTCCTATCAGCCTACCTCGGTTTAGCCTTCAACACAAGATACAAAGAGAACAAAGCAAATTAGATCATAAAAGTGCATTGGAAAGTTGTTTAAAATGGCATGTTCCATATAAATCATTAAAGTTTCATTTTGACCTTTATTGTCCCTTTAAAGAAACACTTAACGCAATTTTTTTTTTTTTATTAATCAGATACGCCTAGATTTAGAGTTCTGCGGCCAAAGGGGTGCGTTAGCTACGCTGGCTTTTTTCTGGCCGCACCTTTTAAATACCGCTGGTATTTAGAGTTCACAGAATGGCTGCGTTAGGCTCCAAAAAAGGAGCGTAGAGCATATTTACCGCAACTTCAACTCTCGATACCAGCGGTGCTTACGGACGCGGCCAGCTTCAAAAACGTGCTCGTGCACGATTCCCCCATAGAAAACAATGGGGCTGTTTGAGCTGAAAAAAACCTAACACCTGCAAAAAAGCCGCGTTCAGCTCCTAACGCAGCCCCATTGTTTGCTATGGGGAAACACTTCCTACGTCTGCACCTAACACTCTAACATGTACCCCGAGTCTAAACACCCCTAACCTTACACTTATTAACCCCTATTCTGCTGCCCCCGCTATCGCTGACACCTGCATATTTTTTTAACCCCTAATCTGCCGCTCCGTAAACCGCCGCTACTTACATTATCCCTATGTACCCCTAATCTGCTGCCCCTAACACCGCCGACCCCTATATTATATTTATTAACCCCTAATCTGCCCCCCACAACGTCGCCTCCACCTGCCTACACTTATTGACCCCTAATCTGCCGAGCGGACCGCACCGCTATTATAATAAAGTTATTAACCCCTAATCCACCTCACTCCCGCCTCAATAACCCTATAATAAATAGTATTAACCCCTAATCTGCCCTCCCTAACATCGCCGACACCAAACTTCAAACATTAACCCCTAATCTGCCGACTGGAGCTCACCGCTATTCTAATAAATGTATTAACCCCTAAAGCTAAGTCTAACCCTAACACTAACACCCCCCTAAGTTAAATATAATTTAAATCTAACAAAATAAATTAACTCTTATTAAATAAATTATTCCTATTTAAAGCTAAATACTTACCTGTAAAATAAATCCTAATATAGCTACAATATAAATTATAATTATATTATAGCTATTTTAGGATTTATATTTATTTTACAGGTAACTTTGTATTTATTTTAACCAGGTACAATAGCTATTAAATAGTTAAGAACTATTTAATAGCTAAAATAGTTAAAATAATTACAAAATTACCTGTAAAATAAATCCTAACCTAAGTTACAATTAAACCTAACACTACACTATCAATAAATTAATTAAATAAAATACCTACAATTACCTACAATTAAACCTAACACTACACTATCAATACATTAATTAAATACAATAACCACAAATAACTACAATTAAATAAACTAACTAAAGTACAAAAAATAAAAAAGAACTAAGTTAAAAAAAATAAAAAAATATTTACAAACATTAGAAAAATATTACAACAATTTTAAACTAATTACACCTACTCTAAGCCCCCTAATGAAATTACAAAGCCCCCCAAAATAAAAAAATGCCCTACCCTATTCTAAATTACAAAAGTTCAAAGCTCTTTTACCTTACCAGCCCTGAACAGGGCCCTTTGCGGGGCATGCCCCAAAGAATTCAGCTCTTTTGCCTGTAAAAAAAACACATACAATACCCCCCCCCCAACATTACAACCCACCACCCACATACCCCTAATCTAACCCAAACCCCCCTTAAATAAACCTAACACTAAGCCCCTGAAGATCTTCCTACCTGATCTTCACCATACCAGGTTCACCGATCGATCCAGAAGAGCTCCTCCGATGTCTTGATCCAAACCCAAGCGAGGGGCTGAAGATGTCCATGACGCAGCTGAAGTCTTCATCCAAGCAGGAGCTGAAGAGGTCCATGATCCGGCTGAAGTCTTCTATCAACGGCATCTTCAATCTTCTTTCTTCCGGATCCATGTTCATCCCGCCGACGCGGAACATCCATCTTCACAGACGACTTCCCGACGAATGACGGTTCCTTTAAGGGACGTCATCCAAGATGGCGTCCCTCGAATTCCGATTGGCTGATAGGATTCTATCAGCCAATCGGAATTAAGGTAGGAAAATTCTGATTGGCTGATGGAATCATCCAATCAGAATCAAGTTCAATCCGATTGGCTGATTCAATCAGCCAATCAGATTGAGATCGCATTCTATTGGCTGTTCCGATCAGCCAATAGAATGCAAGCTCAATCTGATTGGCTGATCGGATCAGCCAATCGGATTGAACTTGATTCTGATTGGCTGATTCCATCAGCCAATCAGAATTTTCCTACCTTAATTCCGATTGGCTGATAGAATCCTATCAGCCAATCGGAATTCGAGGGACGCCATCTTGGATGACGTCCCTTAAAGGAACCGTCATTCGTCGGGAAGTCGTCAGTGAAGATGGATGTTCCGCGTCGGCGGGATGAACATGGATCCGGAAGAAAGAAGATTGAAGATGCCGTTGATAGAAGACTTCAGCCGGATCATGGACCTCTTCAGCTCCCGCTTGGATGAAGACTTCAGCCGGATCATGGACATCTTCAGCCCCCCGCTTGGGCTTGGATCAAGACATCGGAGGAGCTCTTCTGGATCGATCGGTGAACCTGGTATGGTGAAGATAAGGTAGGAAGATCTTCAGGGGCTTAGTGTTAGGTTTATTTAACAGGGGTTTGGGTTAGATTAGGGGTATGTGGGTGGTGGGTTGTAATGTTGGGGGGGGGGTATTGTATGTGTTTTTTTTACAGGCAAAAGAGCTGAATTCTTTAGGGCATGCCCCACAAAGGGCCCTGTTCAGGGCTGGTAAGGTAAAAGAGCTTTGAACTTTTGTAATTTAGAATAGGGTAGGGGATTTTTTTATTTTGGGGGTCTTTGTTATTTTATTAGGGGGCTTAGGGTAGGTGTAATTAGTTTAAAATTGTTGTAATATTTTTCTGATGTTTGTAAATATTTTTTTATTTTTTGTAACTTAGTTCTTTTTTATTTTTTGTACTTTAGTTAGTTTATTTCATTGTATTTATTTGTAGATATTGTATTTAATTAATTTATTGATAGTGTAGTGCTAGGTTTAATTGTAGGTAATTGTAGGTATTTTATTTAATTAATTTATTGATAGTGTAGTGTTAGGTTTAATTGTAACTTAGGTTAGGATTTATTTTACAGGTAATTTTGTAATTATTTTAACTATTTTAGCTATTAAATAGTTCTTAACTATTTAATAGCTATTGTACCTGGTTAAAATAAATACAAAGTTACCTGTAAAATAAATATAAATCCTAAAATAGCTATAATATAATTATAATTTATATTGTAGCTATATTAGGGTTTATTTTACAGGTAAGTATTTAGCTTTAAATAGGAATAATTTATTTAATAAGAGTTAATTTCGTTAGATTTAAATTATATTTAATTTAGGGGGGTGTTAGGGTTAGGGTTAGACTTAGCTTTAGGGGTTAATCCATTTATTACAGTAGCTGCGAGATTCGGTCGGCAGATTAGGGGTTAATAATTGAAGTTAGGTGTCGACGATGTTAGGGAGGGCAGATTAGGGGTTAATACTATTTATTATAGGGTTATTGAGGCGGGAGTGAGGCGGATTAGGGGTTAATAACTTTATTATAGTAGCAGTGAGATCCGCTCGGCAGATTAGGGGTTAATAAGTGTAGGCAGGTGGAGGCAGATTAGGGGCTAATAAATATAATATAGGGGTTGGCAGTGTTAGGGGCAGCAGATTAGGGGTACATAAGGATAACGTAGGTGGCGGTCGGCAGATTAGGGGTTAATTATTGTAGGTAGCTGGCGGCGACGTTGTGGGGGGCAGGTTAGGGGTTAATAAATATAATATAGGGGTCGGCGGTGTTAAGGGAACATTAGGGGTACATAAGGATAACGTAAGTAGCGGCGCTTTGCGGTCGGCAGATTAGGGGTTAATTATTGTAGGTAGCTGGCGGCGACGTTGTGGGGGGCAGGTTAGGGGTTAATAAATATAATATAGGGGTCGGCGGTGTTAGGGGCAGCAGATTAGGGGTACATAAGTATAACGTAGGTGGCGGTCGGCAGATTAAGGGTTAAAAAAAATTAATAGAGTGGCGGCGATGTGGGGGGACCTCGGTTTAGGGGTACATAGGTAGTTTATGGGTGTTAGTGTACTTTAGAGCACAGTAGTTAAGAGCTTTATAAACCAGCGTTAGCACAGAAAGCTCTTAACTACTGACTTTTTTCTGCGGCTGGAGTTTTGTCGTTAGATTTCTAACGCTCACTTCAGCCACGACTCTAAATACCGGAGTTGGAAAGATCCCATTGAAAAGATAGGATACGCAATTGACGTAAGGGGATCTGCGGTATGGAAAAGTCGCGGCTGAAAAGTGAGCGTTAGACCCTTTAATGACTGACTCCAAATACCAGAGGGCGGTAAAAACCAGCGTTAGGAGCCTCTAACGCTGGTTTTGACGGCTACCGCCCAACTCTAAATCTAGGCCATAGAGTATACAATTTTTAAAAAGTTTCCATTTTACTTCTATTATCAAATTGCCTTTGTTCTTATGTTATTCTTTGTTGAAGAGATACCTCGGTAGGTACATGCCTAAAGCACTACATAACAGGAAATAGTGCTGCCATTTAGTGCTCTTGCAAATATATAACATTGTTGCAAAACTGCTGCCATATAGTGCTGCAGACACGTACACACTCATAAGAGTACATCCCTGCTCTTCAACAAAGGGTAACAAGAAAACAAAGACAATATAAGTAGATTGGAAAGTTGTTTAAAATTATATGTTCTATCTCAATCATAACATTTTGGGTTTTGTGTCCCTTAACAGTAAACATAGCGGGATGAATAATGAATGCATATTATTGTTATATTTTCATTACATTCTGAGTTGAATATACCTTTAAAAGCAGAAGCATTTCGAGATCTATAAGAGAGTAAGCAGCCTGACCTGTGTCACAAACAGACTCTGAATAAGTATAAACAGGAAATGCTGCTATCTCAGCAATGACAAATACCCACAACCAACCTGCAGATTGACATGCAAGATATGACATGTTTAGTTATGTTAGAAACATACAATATACACAGGAATCACTCAGGGGATCATCTCATAATATCATATACTTACTTATATATGTTATACAGCAATTTATGCTGTTTATACTTCTTTCACTAAAATTGCTATAATTGCATAGTCTCCACCCTTTAAGAACACACCATCAAAATATATAAGTGACTAACGTAACCCAGAAAAATGTCAAAAACCATTCACTAATAATGCATCCTTTAAATGGCAGGAAAAAATAAAGAGAAATTAAAACACTGCTTTAGTAGCTTGTAACTTGTACACGAACAAATGGCTCATATAGTGTGACAGAAGAACAAGCACATGATATTAGCAATCTACTTAGGCAACTGTAATAGGTAGCTGTTTCAACAGACAGCATTTATATCAAGTGACAAAATAAAGTTAAAGGAGCAAATTGTAAATAGTTTAATACATTCCAGCAGGTAAAATGGGCCAATGGGAATACGTTATTAAAGGCATAGCGTACACCAATTTTCATATAACTGCATTTAATAGACACTAATATAAAAAATAATACGCACAGATACTGATCTAAAAATCCAGTATAAAACCTTTTAAAAACTTACTTAGAAGCTCCCAGTTTAGCAATGATGATGAGTTTAGGCTGGGCCAGCCAGTGAAAGGGGCTGGGAAAACAAGAAGGGCAGACACCCCCCCCCCCCCCTGCATATGAAAAGACAGATAAAATAAACAGGAGCCAGCAGGAGTTTGTAACTAACCATGTGTATACATCTGACACTGTAGGGCTTGGTTAAAAAATAAGCAAAAACATAATTTATGTAAGAACTTACCTGATAAATTCATTTCTTTCATATTAACAAGAGTCCATGAGCTAGTGACGTATGGGATATACATTCCTACCAGGAGGGGCAAAGTTTCCCAAACCTTAAAATGCCTATAAATACACCCCTCACCACACCCACAAATCAGTTTAACGAATAGCCAAGAAGTGGGGTGATAAGAAAAAAAGTGCGAAGCATATAAAAAAAGGAATTGGAATAATTGTGCTTTATACAAAAAAATCATAACCACCACAAAAAAGGGTGGGCCTCATGGACTCTTGTTAATATGAAAGAAATGAATTTATCAGGTAAGTTCTTACATAAATTATGTTTTCTTTCATGTAATTAACAAGAGTCCATGAGCTAGTGACGTATGGGATAATGACTACCCAAGATGTGGATCTTTCCACACAAGAGTCACTAGAGAGGGAGGGATAAAATAAAGACAGCCAATTCCTGCTGAAAATAATCCACACCCAAAATAAAGTTTAACAAAAAACATAAGCAGAAGATTCAAACTGAAACCGCTGCCTGAAGAACTTTTCTACCAAAAACTGCTTCAGAAGAAGAAAATACATCAAAATGGTAGAATTTAGTAAAAGTATGCAAAGAGGACCAAGTTGCTGCTTTGCAGATCTGGTCAACCGAAGCTTCATTCCTAAACGCCCAGGAAGTAGATACTGACCTAGTAGAATGAGCTGTAATTCTTTGAGGCGGAATTTTACCCGACTCAACATAGGCAAGATGAATTAAAGATTTCAACCAAGATGCCAAAGAAATGGCAGAAGCTTTCTGGCCTTTCCTAGAACCGGAAAAGATAACAAATAGACTAGAAGTCTTACGGAAAGATTTCGTAGCTTCAACATAATATTTCAAAGCTCTAACAACATCCAAAGAATGCAATGATTTCTCCTTAGAATTCTTAGGATTAGGACATAATGAAGGAACCACAATTTCTCTACTAATGTTGTTGGAATTCACAACTTTAGGTAAAAATTCAAAAGAAGTTCGCAACACCGCCTTATCCTGATGAAAAATCAGAAAAGGAGACTCACACGAAAGAGCAGATAATTCAGAAACTCTTCTAGCAGAAGAGATGGCCAAAAGGAACAAAACTTTCCAAGAAAGTAATTTAATGTCCAATGAATGCATAGGTTCAAACGGAGGAGCTTGAAGAGCTCCCAGAACCAAATTCAAACTCCAAGGAGGAGAAATTGACTTAATGACAGGTTTTATACGAACCAAAGCTTGTACAAAACAATGAATATCAGGAAGAATAGCAATCTTTCTGTGAAAAAGAACAGAAAGAGCGGAGATTTGTCCTTTCAAAGAACTTGCGGACAAACCCTTATCTAAACCATCCTGAAGAAACTGTAAAATTCTCGGTATTCTAAAAGAATGCCAAGAAAAATGATGAGAAAGACACCAAGAAATATAAGTCTTCCAGACTCTATAATATATCTCTCGAGATACAGATTTACGAGCCTGTAACATAGTATTAATCACGGAGTCAGAGAAACCTCTATGACCAAGAATCAAGCGTTCAATCTCCATACCTTTAAATTTAAGGATTTCAGATCCGGATGAAAAAAAGGACCTTGTGACAGAAGGTCTGGTCTTAACGGAAGAGTCCATGGCTGGCAAGATGCCATCCGGACAAGATCCGCATACCAAAACCTGTGAGGCCATGCCGGAGCTATTAGCAGAACAAACGAGCATTCCCTCAGAATCTTGGAGATTACTCTTGGAAGAAGAACTAGAGGCGGAAAGATATAGGCAGGATGATACTTCCAAGGAAGTGATAATGCATCCACAGCCTCCGCCTGAGGATCCCGGGATCTGGACAGATACCTGGGAAGTTTCTTGTTTAGATGAGAGGCCATCAGATCTATCTCTGGGAGCCCCCACAATTGAACAATCTGAAGAAATACCTCTGGGTGAAGAGACCATTCGCCCGGATGCAACGTTTGGCGACTGAGATAATCCGCTTCCCAATTGTCTACACCTGGGATATGAACCGCAGAGATTAGACAGGAGCTGGATTCCGCCCAAACCAAAATTCGAGATACTTCTTTCATAGCCAGAGGACTGTGAGTCCCTCCTTGATGATTGATGTATGCCACAGTTGTGACATTGTCTGTCTGAAAACAAATGAACGATTCTCTCTTCAGAAGAGGCCAAAACTGAAGAGCTCTGAAAACTGCACGGAGTTCCAAGATATTGATCGGTAATCTCACCTCCTGAGATTCCCAAACTCCTTGTGCCGTCAGAGATCCCCACACAGCTCCCCAACCTGTGAGACTTGCATCTGTTGAAATTACAGTCCAGGTCGGAAGAACAAAAGAAGCCCCCTGAATTAAACGATGGTGATCTGTCCACCACGTTAGAGAGTGCCGAACAATCGGTTTTAAAGATATTAATTGATATATCTTCGTGTAATCCCTGCACCATTGGTTCAGCATACAGAGCTGAAGAGGTCGCATGTGAAAACGAGCAAAGGGGATCGCGTCCGATGCAGCAGTCATAAGACCTAGAATTTCCATGCATAAGGCTACCGAAGGGAATGATTGAGACTGAAGGTTTCGACAGGCTGTAATCAATTTTAGACGTCTCTTGTCTGTTAAAGACAAAGTCATGGACACTGAATCTATCTGGAAACCCAGAAAGGTTACCCTTGTTTGAGGAATCAAAGAACTTTTTGGTAAATTGATCCTCCAACCATGATCTTGAAGAAACAACACAAGTCGATTCGTATGAGACTCTGCTAAATGTAAAGACGGAGCAAGTACCAAGATATCGTCCAAATAAGGAAATACCACAATACCCTGTTCTCTGATTACAGACAGAAGGGCACCGAGAATCTTTGTGAAAATTCTTGGAGCTGTAGCAAGGCCAAACGGTAGAGCCACAAATTGGTAATGCTTGTCTAGAAAAGAGAATCTCAGGAACTGATAATGATCTGGATGAATCGGAATATGCAGATATGCATCCTGTAAATCTATTGTGGACATATAATTCCCTTGCTGAACAAAAGGCAATATAGTCCTTACAGTTACCATCTTGAACGTTGGTATCCTTACATAACGATTCAATAATTTTAGATCCAGAACTGGTCTGAAGGAATTCTCCTTCTTTGGTACAATGAAGAGATTTGAATAAAACCCCATCCCCTGTTCCGGAACTGGAACTGGCATAATTACTCCAGCCAACTCTAGATCTGAAACACAATTCAGAAATGCTTGAGCTTTCACTGGATTTACTGGGACATGGGAAAGAAAAAATCTCTTTGCAGGAGGTCTCATCTTGAAACCAATTCTGTACCCTTCTGAAACAATGTTCTGAATCCAAAGATTGTGAACAGAATTGATCCAAATTTCTTTGAAAAAACGTAACCTGCCCCCTACCAGCTGAACTGGAATGAGGGCCGTACCTTCATGTGAACTTAGAAGCAGGCTTTGCCTTTCTAGCAGGCTTGGATTTATTCCAGACTGGAGATGGTTTCCAAACTGAAACTGCTCCTGAGGACGAAGGATCAGGCTTTTGTTCTTTGTTGAAACGAAAGGAACGAAAACGATTGTTAGCCCTGTTTTTACCTTTAGACTTTTTATCCTGTGGTAAAAAAGTTCCTTTCCCACCAGTAACAGTTGAAATAATAGAATCCAACTGAGAACCAAATAATTTGTTTCCCTGGAAAGAAATGGAAAGTAGAGTTGATTTAGAAGCCATATCAGCATTCCAGGTCTTAAGCCATAAAGCTCTTCTGGCTAAGATAGCCAGAGACATAAATCTAACATCAACTCTAATAATATCAAAAATGGCATCACAGATGAAATTATTAGCATGCTGGAGAAGAATAATAATATCATGAGAATCACGATTTGTTACTTGTTGCGCTAGAGTTTCCAACCAAAAAGTTGAAGCTGCAGCAACATCAGCCAATGATATAGCAGGTCTAAGAAGATTACCTGAACATAGATAAGCTTTTCTTAGAAAAGATTCAATTTTTCTATCTAAAGGATCCTTAAACGAGGTACCATCTGACGTAGGAATGGTAGTACGTTTAGCAAGGGTAGAAATAGCCCCATCAACTTTAGGGATTTTGTCCCAAAATTCTAACCTGTCAGGCGGAACAGGATATAATTGCTTAAAACGTTTAGAAGGAGTAAATGAATTACCCAATTTATCCCATTCCTTAGCAATTACTGCAGAAATAGCATTAGGAACAGGAAAGACTTCTGGAATAACCGCAGGAGCTTTAAAAACCTTATCCAAACGTATAGAATTAGTATCAAGAGGACTAGAATCCTCTATTTCTAAAGCAATTAGTACTTCTTTAAGTAAAGAGCGAATAAATTCCATCTTAAATAAATATGAAGATTTATCAGCATCAATCTCTGAGATAGAATCCTCTGAACCAGAAGAGTCCAAAGAATCAGAATGATGGTGTTCATTTAAAAATTCATCTGTAGAGAGAGAAGATTTAAAAGACTTTTTACGTTTACTAGAAGGAGAAATAACAGACAAAGCCTTCTTTATGGATTCAGAAACAAAATCTCTTATGTTATCAGGAACATTCTGCACCTTAGATGTTGAGGGAACTGCAACAGGCAATGGTACATCACTAAAGGAAATATTATCTGCTTTAACAAGTTTGTCATGACAATTATTACAAACAACAGCTGGAGGAATAGCTACCAAAAGTTTACAGCAGATACACTTAGCTTTGGTAGATCCAGCAGGCAGTGGTTTTCCTGTAGTATCTTCTGGCTCAGATGCAACGTGAGACATCTTGCAATATGTAAGAGAAAAAACAACATATAAAGCAAAATAGATCAAATTCCTTATAAGACAGTTTCAGGAATGGGAAAAAAATGCCAAACATCAAGCTTCTAGCAACCAGAAGCAAATGAAAAAATGAGACTGAAATAATGTGGAGACAAAAGCGACGCCCATATTTTTTGGCGCCAAATAAGACGCCCACATTATTTGGCGCCTAAATGCTTTTGGCGCCAAAAATGACGCCACATCCGGAACGCCGACATTTTTGGCGCAAAATAACATCAAAAATGACGCAACTTCCGGCGACACGTATGACGCCGGAAACGGAAAAGAATTTTTTGCGCCAAAAAAGTCCGCGCCAAGAATGACGCAATAAAATGAAGCATTTTCAGCCCCCGCGAGCCTTACAGCCCACAGGGAAAAAAGTCAAATTTTTGAGGTAAGAAAAAATATGATAATTTAAAGCATAATCCCAAATATGAAACTGACTGTCTGGAAATAAGGAAAGTTGAACATTCTGAGTCAAGGCAAATAAATGTTTGAATACATATATTTAGAACTTTATAAAATAAAGTGCCCAACCATAGCTTAGAGTGTCACAGAAAATAAGACTTACTTACCCCAGGACACTCATCTACATGTTTGTAGAAAGCCAAACCAGTACTGAAACGAGAATCAGTAGAGGAAATGGTAAATATAAGAGTATATCGTCGATCTGAAAAGGGAGGTAAGAGATGAATCTCTACGACCGATAACAGAGAACCTTATGAAATAGACCCCGTAGAAGGAGATCACTGCATTCAATAGGCAATACTCTCCTCACATCCCTCTGACATTCACTGCACGCTGAGAGGAAAACCGGGCTCCAACTTGCTGCGGAGCGCATATCAACGTAGAATCTAGCACAAACTTACTTCACCACCTCCCTTGGAGGCAAAGTTTGTAAAACTGATTTGTGGGTGTGGTGAGGGGTGTATTTATAGGCATTTTAAGGTTTGGGAAACTTTGCCCCTCCTGGTAGGAATGTATATCCCATACGTCACTAGCTCATGGACTCTTGTTAATTACATGAAAGAAACTATATATTGTTACAAAAACATTTCCAGATGGATCTTCTACAAAACATTTATGCAAAGAAAAATCTAGTGTACAATGTCCCTTTAATGGAGAAAACATTTTAAAAGTAAAATTACCCTTTGCGTCAGATTTAACAAAGTACAGAGGACAGAGGCGTACATCTTCGCCCCTGTCTGCCCAGCTTCACGTCTATCATTGCACACTAAAACTAGTGTGCAACACCGCCCCTGCTCAAGCACAACATGCAAGCAGGGGCTGTCAATCTCCCCTGTCAGAAAAGTATTGGGGGATTGAGATATACCACATAACAAGTGGCAGCAGTCTGATGAGCCTACAGCTGAAACTTTGATAAATCTTGCCTTTTAAGTAAGAATCTTTACTGGAATAGCTTCCTTCATTTCCCTGCTTATGTAAGGAATACAAAGCAAGGAAACCACAAAACACACCAAAATAATATATTTCTATAAATCTGCAAACTGTACATGAAAAACAAAAAATAATTAACAATCCTATGGGGTTTTTTGTTTCAGTTTTAGAATGCATCATTGGTGGTTTTCTCTGTAAGCTTTACCTTATTTTTGTTTTTTGTTTTTTTTTTAATCTTAATAATATTTCTTCATTCATTTCCTCAATATATTCCGATTTGTGTATCTGACAGTTTATTGTTTATTATGTTATAGCTTAATAGCAATTAGCTCTTCATATTGAATTAATAAAATAATGAAAGTCAGAAGCTACTTATATTGCAATTTCAGGCAATAAGAAGGGTCCAGCCATAACAAAATAAAACATCAACAGGGAAACTCGTCCTGCAAAGGGCAACATCTAGACAATTTTACATGTATTTAACCCGTTCCTGACAGGACTTATTTTTCTACAATGGAACAAAGTTCCAATGTAAACAAATGAGTAAAAATTTAAATCACGTGTTCGTTCATGTGATCAATGATGGGATCGGGTCAGGGGGGAATGCCAATGAAGCTAGGCACACCCCCAGCCCGTGATCCCATATAGGAAGCTGCTATGGCTTCAGGACAGCCGAACGGCGTTAAAGCTCAGTGCAGTTAGAACATCATAATGGCGGGAAGGGGTTAAAAAATGAGTCAAGTCAGCAGCTGCAATACAAATACATATACAAAACTAACTTTTTGCAATAACCTGATCTCAATCTAATGTTTTATGATCAATATAGCGTTTAGGTTACAGATCCTTGACAAGGGTTCCAGTTCCAGCCTGAGAACTGAAGTATTTAAAGTGAGAATATTAAAAAATATGTCACAAAATGCCCCAAGCCACCAAAGTTAAGTGACTGTGGTCACTTAAAGGGACAGTCTAGTCAAAATTAAAATCATGATTCAGATAGGGTATGCAGTTTTAAAGAGAACAAATGGAAGCAGTCAATACTTGGTTAGACAAAAAATGTATATGAGGAAGCGCCACTATGGGGCACGAAACGCGTCAGACTGCCACTGTCTTTGTCCGCCCTCTGTTTGGGATACACTACTGTTATTTTAATAGCAATAATAAAGGTATGTTTTATACATTTTTTGTCTAACCAAGTAGTGCCTGCTTCCATTTGTTCTCTCTGACTTACCACGGCCTGATCAGCCACACAGCTACGGCACTCCAAGTGTCCCTGTATCAGAACATCTAAAACCCTTCTATTTTTGTATGCACGGACCGATGGTTTTGACCGTGTTCCAGACACCCCTGTCTTTTGTATGCAGTTTTAAACAACTTTCTATTTTCCTTTTATCATCAAATTTGCTTTGTTCTTTAGGTATTCTTTGTTGAAAGCTAAATCTAAGTAGGCTCATTTGCTCATTTCTAAGCCCTTGAAGGCCTCTTATCTCAGTGCATTTTGACAGTTTTTTACAGCTAGACAGCACTAGTTCATGATGTGCCATATAGATAACATTGTGCTCACTCCCGTGGAGTTATTTATGAGTCAGCGCACTGATTGGCTAAAATGCAAGTCTGTCAAAAGAACTGAAATAAGGGGGCAGTCTGCAGAGACTTAGATACAAAGTAATCACAGGAGAAAAAACATAAATTATGCTTACCCGATAATTTCCTTTCCATCTGTATGAGGAGAGTCCATGGCTTCATTCCTTACTTGTGGGAATACAGAACACTGCCACCAGGAGGAGGCAAAGACACCCCAGCCAAAGGCTTAAATACCTCCCCCACTCCCCTCATCCCCCAGTCTGCCAAGGGAACAAGGAACAGTAAAAAAAATATAAGGGTATAAAAGGTGACCTGGACCTTGACCCGTATCTGGGTAGCTTGGTATTGAGTCTGGACGCCATGAGATCTATCTCCGGCGTCTCCCATTTGTTGCAAATCTCCGCAAACACCTCAGGGTGGAGAGACCATTCCCCTGGATGAAACGATTGTCTGCTGAGAAAGTCTGCTTCCCAGTTGTCCACACCCGGGATGTGGATCGCTGACAGCGAGCAGTTGTGGGCCTCCGCCCAATCCAGAATCCGAGATACTTTCCTCATGGCTAAGGAGCTTCTAGTTCACCCCTGATGGTTGATGTAAGCCACCAAGGTAATGTTGTCCGATTGGAATCTGGTAAACTGCGACGAACCTAGAAGAGGCCAAGTCCTTAGAGCATTGAAGATCACTCGAAGTTCCAGAATGTTGATCGGGAGAAGAGATTACTCCCGAGTCCATCGGCCCTGTGCCTTCCTGGCACCCCAAATGGCTCCCCATGCTGAAAGACTTGCATCCATAGTAACAATCTCCCAGGATGGTCTCAAGAAGGATTTCCCCTGGAACAGGCGATCTGGACTGAGCCACCAAAAGAGTGATTCTCTCGATCGGCTGTCCAGAGAAATCTGTTGGGATAGATTTGAGTGATCGCCGTTCCATTGCCTCAGCAGGCAAAGCTGTGAGATGGAACCTGACAAATGGGATGATATCTATGCTGGACACCATGAGCCCAATCACCTCCATACACCAGGCCATAGATGGCCTTGAGGAGGTCTGGAGGACAAGACAACTGGAAGTAATTTTGCAACGGAGAAGGGAGTGCCTTATTTCCCACTTGCAGTGGGCTTTACAGCTACCTTTTCAACAGAGCTAAACTGAGAGCTTCTAAGTAAGTTTTTAAGCAGTTTTATACTGGATTTTTATATCAGTATCTGTGCATTTTATTCTTTATAGTAGTGTCTATTACATGCAGTTATATGAAACTGAGTGTATACTGTCCCTTTAACAGTAGTCCCACAAGATGAGTGGCCTGAGCAGTGGATGACTCAGGCAAGGTAAGTGGCAAGACCTTTGGTTCCGCTTTTAGTGAGAACAGGTTACCGGAAGATTTACAGCAGCTAGCAGATTGTGACAACTGACGTGTGGAGCCTGGAAGCGCCTGGCTACTACAACAGCTGATCCTCCACTGTCTGCAGTGACGTATCCTGTAGGCGGAGCTGCCCAGCTGATTCGGGTTTAGTACTGCGGGGGGGGGGCAAATCGCCCTGTAGATAGTGATGCTGTCGTCTGTAGTGACGTTGCCTAGGGGCGTTCCTTGCCCGGCTTCGTGGATGAAGCTTATACAAGCGTAAGGTAGAATTCTGTACAAAACAATCCGCAGGCAAAAGTATTCCAGGAAACAGATGTTGGTTCTGAGAGGTTGGTAGGCTGTCGGGCAGTAATCGGGGAGAAGCCGATATGCAGGTTGAAACGGCTCAGCAGCTCTGAGGCTGTTTGTATAAGTTATGCTTTCCAGTCAGTACAAACAGGCTAGTTTGGGATCAAGTGTCTTAGAGGACAGGTTAAATCCCTCATTGAGGGTTTCTGTGACGATATTGATAGCAAAAGCAAAGTTCTTTGCAGGAACATTTTGTCTCCTTGTAGCAAGCTACTTAAAGAAAATAATTGGCACAGTGGTTAGAGGATTCTGGGAATTTATAGGGCTGGACTTAAAGGGATATACCTGGAAGCTGAAACGTGACACCTCCATAAGATACTACTCCGAATCTTCCGACACTTCTCTGCCATCCTCCTGTGTTGAAAGGCAAATAATGACTGGGGGATGAGGGGAGTGGGGGATGTATTTAAGCCTTTGGCTGGGGTGTCTTTGCCTCCTCCTGGTGACCAGGTTCTGTATTCCCACAAGTAAGGAATGAAGCTGTGGACTCTCCTCATATTAAGATGGAAAAGTATATTAATATAACCCTGTTGGTTATGCAAAACTGGGGAATGGGTAATAAAAGGATTATCTATCTTTTTATATTTTATATTTTATTTTATTTTTATTGAGGTAAGGTTTGGCATACAAATAAAGTATTAAGGCATTCCACAATTGCTGTTAAAGAAAACATGTTACAGAGCTCATCATACAGAAAATATAATGTGAATACAGGCGATGTAGGCAAAGTCAATTAGCAATACAACAGAGTAACTTATGCACATAATGCCATATAAAGAAATAATATGAACATGCCCCTGAAAGTCTAAGCCTCCCCTCTCAGTTAAAGGGCCACTCTTGGACCCCTGATCAAGTGAAACTTTGCTGTAACAGGAGGCTGTCTTCAGGAAAAAAGACCTCTCATGGATCTTATTATGTTTACCTCAGGTTTTAGATTGTGTGCTTTTAATGCAAAAACTGGAAGTTTAAAATACTAGTAGTGCCATAACTGTAAATATAAAATGCTAAGACATAGAGAAAATAGGGTCAAACATCTGTCATTCAAGTAAGAGATAACCAAAGTCAAAACTAGGAGGTCCCTCTTACCACAAAAAAGGGGAAAATGCAGTCAAATAAAGAGTTAGAGTAATGTGATTGCTCAGAAGGCATATGGAGGCCACACTAAGTATATAATACATGAGATAGGGCTTGCATGTTAGATCTGGGACTGAAATGTGCTGGGCTTAATATGCTACACTCTATCTTTCAGGCAATGCTAAAGATGCAACACAATTCAGTAAATCACGTATTAGCTGTGTGGCTAGGCTGAAGAGGGTTATAGTGGTGCACAAATGTCAATAAGGAGTTATGAGTTCGCTGGACTAAGTAGTGTGCTAGAGAATACCGTAGGCCATACTGATAGTGTGTATACTAGTAGTAATTTAGCTATATTTACTTGGACATTAACTGAGATTCTATCTGTGTGGAAACAAGTCAAACTAGGTGTTATACCAGCAGGTAGGCTAACCTAATTATGCCATTGATCCAAGCCATGTGTGTAAAAGCCCATGCTAAGTTGCTTTGCTCTGTGGGTATGAATAGCATTCACCAACAATTCAATACGCAAAATTGGTTAGTCTCTTTAATCTACCCCCCAAAGGCACCAGCACAGGTGCAGGGCCAGCCTAAACGGAAAGTGTGGTAGTATAAGTGTAGACCGCAATGGTAACCTGCAGGGTTATAGTGGTAAAATAAAGAATAGCATTACCATTCAGATACAAAAGCGACCACATTGAGTAATATACTACAACAGTGTTGATTAAGGTAGAACTAATTACACACATCATTGGGCTGTAGGTTTCAAGCTTGCAAAAATAAATCTAGCACTTAAGAAGAAAAACATTATAAGCAATTTTTAGTATAAGGTTAATGTCCACACATTTGTACACAACAGCTGATATCTAGAAAGCTTGGCAATACGTCGAGAAGGGAAATGGCCAGGCATGCAGCCAGCTGGTAGTGGGAAAGCATATAGTCTGTTCCATGGTGCAATCCAGCAGAACGACCTTCATCTGCCAACTGCAGCGATAAACATTGGAAACAATAATAAAGTACTTGCCTCTAAGCAACCTCCTAGTCCCAATTGTCAGACTTATTTTGCAGTAGCGCCCAAGGGGGGTGAACCACCCAGATCCCACTTAGGGAACTGCAAAGTTGTGTGGATGGTCTCAAAAAACCCTGATGCAGCTATAGGGAGGCACGCGGCCTGCAGATGTCCATCTCTGTGGTCAGTTTTTTTCCCTGGAAGGGCTTGCATAGTATAGGTGATGATCTCTTGGTTCTTAGATGAGACTTGCTGGCTTGTTTTGGATGCGGAATCGGAGGTTTGGAAAAAAGCAGTGTGGCCCACTACCTCAAATTTTGTGCGCCTCATCTGCCTCTCATCTCTGCGAAGTGCAGGTTCTGCATCCCGGTGGTTCAGGTTTTCCGCAACAGTGATAGTGTTAGGTAGTGAACGTCAGGGGCCCAAAACGTCACCACCCTCAGATTTCGCTCTGTGAGGCCTGAATTGGTTGGGTTGTTGAATAGAACCAGCACTGCTGCATTGGAATGCTGTGACCAATGTGTCCTCCATAGCCTCATGATGTCTGGCAAGTAAGCGGCATAGCTCCTCGAAGAAATGCACAGGGATCTCCATAGTAAAAGCTCAGTAATAGGCGTTAGGCAGATGTAATGAGCATGACTACGATGTAAAATTGCGTTGTCTACTCACAGTATATTGTAGCAGTGCCTTGCAAAGAATCACTGCCTTTTAACGATAGGAGCACCGAAGTGTCCCACCGGGGGGTGTTAGGTGGTAGGCCGCAACCTTTGTGTTACTCCGGCATGCTGAGTCTGATAAGACCAAAAATAGTGGTATTGTGTGAGAGAGCTTGCTTTAGAGGTGAATCCTTCATCAAGCAAGTTGCACGATGTAGTGTTAGGATGAGGATTTTAAACAGATTAGTGCTGTAGTTTGAAGAGACTAAGACTCTTGCGACCTGTCATGGCCGCCGCCCGGAAGTTCCCCCATTATCTATCTTTTTAAACAATAAGAATTCATTTTAGTTTTTATTTCATTTATGCAGATGCACACTGACATACATAGGAGGGAGGAGGAATGACCACGCAGACCAAGTCTCCTTTATTCTTATGTGAGCCATTTGTCCCCTGTGCTTTATATAAGTCATAATTAAAGGAACAGTCTAGTCAAAAATAAACTTTCATGATTCAGATAGGGCATGTAATTTTAAACAACTTTTCAATTTATTTTTATCATAAATATTGCTTTGTTCTCTTGGTATTCTTAGTTGAAAGCTAAACCTTGGTAGACTCGTATGCTAATTTCTTAGCCCTTGAAGGGCGCCACTTATCTGAATGTATTTTGACATTTTTCACAAATATAGGGTGTTAGTTCATGTGTGCCATATATATAACATTGTGCTCACGCCTGTGGAGTTACCTAGGAGTCAGCGCTGATTGAAATGCAAGCCTGTCAAAGGAACTGAGACAAGGGGCAGTCTGCAGAGGCTTAGATACAAGGTAATCACAGAGGTTAAAAACTGTTACCTGATAATTTTCTTTTCTCCAGATGGAAAGAGTCCACAGCTGCATTCATTACTTTTGGGAATTCAGAACCTGGCCACCAGGAGGAGGCAAAGACACCCCAGCCATAGGCTTAAATACTCCTCCCACTTCCCTCATTCCCCAGTCATTCTGCCGAGGAACAAAGAACAGTAGAAGAATAAAATAAAGACGCCCCACATAAAAAACACGGGTGGGGAGCTGTGGACTCTTTCTATCTAAAGAAAATGATCATGTAAGCATAATTTAAGTTTTTCTTCATAAATAGAAAGAGTCCACAGCTGCATTTATTATTTTTGGGAAAACAATACCCAAGCTATAGAGAACACTGAATGCTAAAACCGGAGGGTACAATAGGCGACCCATTCTGAAGGCACCAAGCCTGAAACCACTACCCAACAAACCCCCGCTTCGTCTAAAGCCGATAAAACATAGAAAAGGCCCCCAAGGACACTGGCCCGCAGATAATCCAGAAACCTAGCTAGAGACCACAAATCAGACTTAACTGAGTTAACAAGCCTCCAGGAGACACCATCGCCCAGCAGTCTGTCCCCGACCACACATCCCCTACTAAAGAAGGGAACACCAGTCGACACTCCCAATAAGGGATAAGGCAAGAAGAATCAAAGGTTACCATAATTCCATAAGAGGAATAATCCCCGGCCCACAAAAACCCAAATGGGTCCTAGGTCCTGACAAACCAGGGGCAACGCCCAGACCAAACAGAAACCAAAAGATTTAGGACCAGGCATCGGAAGAGAAGAAATCTTCTCACCACATCGTGCAAATGCACCCAGAAAACAACTGAAGACCAAGTCCTCAAATTGACAGAGCTCCGAATACAGAAGTATACAGAGAAAAATATGGGTAGCAGACCCAGACGAAGCACCCCTGGGTTAATACCCCCCAGCCATCGTTAGGATGACACAGAAGAAAATACTTGCTGGGAAGTAAAAAGTGGCCAAACAAGGTAACAGATTGTAAAATCTCCCAGACAGAGGATTCACTCTAGTCAGCCCACCCGCCAGACCTACACATAGGTCTCAAAAAAAGGGAAAAGCATAAAACCTCAACGAGGCCCTCTGCCCCCCCAACCCGAAGATGACTAACAGGTCCCAGAACCCACTCCCAGCTGGGCCAGCCCAAGCGTCGGCAGCTCTGAAAACAGGGAAACATCAAAAACCCCAACACCAGCTCAAACTGGCGGAAGAATGGCCTCGGCCATCCTAACAGAGTCCGGATGCCAACCCAAAAACTCCTCCCGAGACAGTCAATAATGCCGTAGACCCAGAGAAATCCAGCAACAGGCCCAACACAAGCTCGACACGGAGCCAGAAAATCTCCAGGTTGAACAGAACAACCCAGAGAGCATATCTCTCTCCGAAACAGTTTAAACCTCTATTTAAACCTCCTGAACCCAGGGGGAGCCCCAGACAGGGACCCCCGTAAAGGAGGCGATAAATCCCCCCCAAAAAGGGGGCAGATGTAAAGCAAGGCACGAAGCCACAGCCGAACCCAGAGATCACATCTCCAACGAAGATGAGCTTCAAGGATCCCCCGGAAAAAATAGCCTGTTATGCTGAAGCGGATACCCCACAACCCTTCGCTTGACAAAAAGCTGACCAAGGAAAACTGTACCTTAGAACGGAAGGCAAGCCCAAGGAGCCTCAGCCCTCAGAAAACCTGGCAATTGACCAGATCAACTAGCCAGACCATTGGTCATACTCCAAGTTCCCTGGAACTGGAGGACCCGAATCAGACCTGGGTCCTAACCGACAGGCAACAATCCGCCACAGGGTCCACAAAGACATAGCGGAAGCCTCTGCAACTGGAAGCAACCAGGGAGATGATAGGTCCAAGCCCCCAATTTGTTTAAAACAAACAAAGTCCCGGAAACTCAACACCCCGTCTGATATAAAAAACAGACCTACAGGGGAATATTACTCAAAAACTAGAGGCCTAAGCAAGAATCAACCAGCCTATCCCCGAGAATGGGAACAAGACTCACTCATAATCTCAACCCAAGGGAAGAGAGCTAAAGTACGACAGAGTCGCACAAGACCCCAGAGCCCAAAAGGCGTCCCAGAGAAACATTGAGTACAAAGCCCGAAGAGGGAGAGAACAAGGCTAGTCTCCATTATCTCCTCCGGAACCCCAGGAGGGCACATCCAAGGTACATGATGCAGGGTATCTCTTTTTAGAAAACCCCCTAAGCGTAGCTTGGAAAAGGAGACAACGCAGCCCATCGTCCCAGAAATGGAACGACTAACTCCCTCAGGACAAGCTGCAAGAGAAATGGATAAAAGTCCTAAAGTCTCAACTCAAAGGAAGAGATCAACAGGAACAGTCCAAGAAAGGACACCCAATAACTCCAAGGGCAAACCAAGCGGAAACCGGCGGCAAAAAGGAACCAAGTTCCACAATCCTCTAACCCACACGGGAGAGAAACACTCCAGTCCCGACAGGAAGTCGTCTACAACAGGGTCGCAGCACAACTTTAAAATATGAGTGTACCAGTAAATCGCGGCAAAGCCCCTTTAAGGGACTCAAAGCGCTGCTCATTTTATCAACCTCGAAAGGAGGAAAGGCCAAGTAGACCTTGCCGGGAATCGAAACTGTGACCCTCTGTTTGCTACAGTACAGAGTAGCCACTGTGCATTAGAACGCTAAGCTAGCTTTCCCGCCAGCCCCAGACGCTGAAACTTGTAAGAAAAACAAGAGAACAATGCAGAGCACTTTGCGCCAAAACCGGACCAACCCAGCAGAACAGGCGCCGCGTGACTGAACTAGGCCTCACAACAGAAGTTAACAGAACCCAATCAGGACCAGCCTGAAACCAGGGCCATCACTATCAAGGCCACATATAAATCTCCCTGAACGGGGGAGAGCAACAGTTAACATAGGACTAAACACATCCTAGAACCAACTTCCTCAGAAGTAACATAGTGATCAAAATATCGCGAGTATCGATTCCAGAATTTTTTTCTCAAGGAAAATATAACTAACATGAGCTTTAACGAAATAAAAGAAGGCATCCCTTAGGGTATCGCCTAAAAAAAAACAGCCAGCCCAACAGGGACCCTTTTCTTCGAAGCTCAAAAACTGGACGATACACAACTAACAAGACTATAAGAATATTACAACATCCCCTTATATCTTATGCTGAAGGCTATTCAGAAGAAGACTGAGGATTCTCCGACCCATCCACGACGGGCTCTGCTACCGACGCCAAAGCATGCCTTAATAAGACACAAAGGCGCCCCAGTCTATATTGAAAAGCACAGCATACCCTCGCAGGAGCAAAAGACGTCTCCGGCCACGAAGGTTGACCCCCTGTAGACTCAGGGATAGTCGTTCCCTCAGAGAGCTGAACAGGCCCCATGCCTGAAGAGCCCCGGAAACCAGAACACGAACAGTATCTTAAGCCACCCTCTGGAAACTGTAGATTCGCCTTCGCCAAGATTATGGACATGCAACATTGTGTCGAAACCACCTTCTGAAAAAGGATAAGCAAAGTCTGGGTCACCTGCATGCGTAGTAAGAGAATGTTTAAGGAAACTTGCCACTCGGGGGACAGAACCCCCAGAGGCGGATGGCTTAGCGGCCCCTTGATTCCCCAATCCAGAGGAATTGAGCACTCAGAACATAACTGGTAGGCTAGTATCATCCAGGGCAAAATGCATTCTGCGCAAGGAGTAGAAAATAAAACAGAGACGTCCGTCTCCGCAATATCAGATTCCTTCATATATAGGATATTTATACAAGAATGGACCAGATAAAAAATCTAAATGGCACCTGACACCCCCTGTGGCTGGGGCACTCACCACCTCCTATGTACCAAACACCAGCGGACCAGAATTTCTCCGTCGCCACACAGTCATGAAGATGGAAATTAAAAGCAAAACACGTGACCACACCCGGTCACAAGGTGAACCGTATAGTCCAAAAAAGCGTGCCCAACCAAAAGGCTGCGTCGCAGAAAAAAAAAACGTTATGTTCCACAAGCCATGAGCCTAAAAACACTACACATAAGCAGGTTGAATCACATAGCAAACATGATTTCAAAAAACCCTGTTCAATAACCCCCCTCAGGAGATACTACCCTTGATTCCAAGATACTAAAGGAGTCTCACTAAGACCCTGAGACATAATTGAGACCCGCGAGGTGGTAGCCCCTCGGGTAGCATAATACAATACATTTCTGAAGAAAGTAAAATGAAACGATCTTACCGGAATCTACGCCGTGGAACAGGAACACGGCCCTTTAAGTGTGACGGATAGTAGCATTGCCTCCCCCATGGACTTGAGAGAAGAAAGCAGGCAGCGAAACTCATCAACGCCGATTGCTTGTGGAGCTGTTAATATGTCGGGATGGTTTCGCAGAAAGACTCTCCCTGCATCTCCGGACTCTAACTTTCATCCATGCCCTCACTGAGGGGCTGATAGTATTACTTAAAACTCCCGTCCCATGCCAAAGAGTACTACCCTCCATAAGAGATGATTGAAAATCTGACACTTCTCTGCCAACCTCCTGGGATGAAAGGCAAAGAATGACTGGGGGATGAGGGAAGTGGGAGGAGTTTTTAAGCCTTTGCCTCCTCCTGGTGGCGAGGTTCTGAATTCCCAAAAGTAATGAATGCAGCTGTGGACTCTTTCCATTTATGAAGAAAAGTATATTAATATAACTGTGTTGGTTATGCAAATTTGGGGAAAGGGGAATAAATGGATTAACTATCTTTTTAAACAATAAACATTCTGGTGTAGACTGTCCCTTTAACATACATTGTATATACCTGGCACAGGAGTTTGGAATCCTTTATTAAAGTGAATTAAAGTATCTAAAAATACTCTTAAAAACCAGGGGCGATTTAATTAATTAAACTTTATAATGATGCTTTTTCTTTTTTCCGTTACTGTAAACAGACCGGCGATCCTCAACCCTCATCTTGTTCTGTATTTTCAGATCGATGACGAATACGGCTTTCTCCAAATGTGCGTGCCCCCATTGGCGTCCAGCTCGTGGGGTACCCGTACTACCCAATGATTGGAGGAAGCCGGATTCGTCATCCATATGCAAATTACAGAAGAAGATGCAGGTGGAGGATCGCCAGTCTGTTTACAGTAACTAAACCAAAAGTATTTTTTTTTTAAGAGTCATTGTAAAGTATAATGAATTAAAGTGCCCCTGTTTTTAAGAGTATTTTTAGATACTGGGCTTTAATTCATTAAACTTTACAATCACTTTAATGTTTTACAACATACCTGAAATATTTTCATTATAAAATGCGCACAAATGTAATAATGAGTGTGTATATGTCTAATGTGTCCAAGTGGTCCTCCCCCAGCATGTACAGCGCACCTAATAAGAGTCTCTAATTGCCCTCAGGTGACTGTACAGGAAATGAGGGCTTAGGGGGCCACAAGGAAAAGTCTTACAAAGACAGCACAGAGAAGCTGTTCTCACTTGACAATTTCAGGTTTTCAGACCAACAGTTGAGAATCTTCTACTTCCAGCAGCAGACACAGCAGGGATCCATTTGCTGACCTAAATCTATAACAGATGGTCACTAAACTGATATAATTCCTCAGATAAAGGGGCATAGTAAAGGTCAACTGATCACAACAGAAAGGGACCCTGTTCAGCTCTAACGCAAAACAATTCTACTATTGCCAAAAAAGCTGCTCAAATTTGTAATCCTTATAAAATATATAAAATATATATATAAAATATATATAAAAAATAAGTATAAAAGGGCATTAAAATATCTTACCTTGTATAAAACTGTGTGCGTCAAAACCTGTAACCTACAAATGCTCCAAATCAGTCAATACTTTGCATTAAAGGAACATAAACGTGCAAAAAGAAAATGTGCTAGACCTTTTAATTATAGCACTATTCCTTGTATATAACTATGTGTTTCACACATGCAAAGGTTTAAACATAAAGGGGTCGATTTATCAACCCCCTTTGCCCTGCTACTGCTGCAGGTTCTCACAGAAGAACCTACAGTCCGTATTTAACAAGCAGAGGTCATCAGACCGCTGCTTCCCTAACCTTTCGCCACCTCTTTGGTGGCGAATTTCAATCTCCCTGGTATCTTCCGATCAGGGAGATTGACAGCTCCTGCCCGCGCGTGATTTGCTGTGCGCGGGCAGGGAGCGGGATTGCGAGCAAGCGCAAAATAGTGCTTGTGTGCAATGCTGAATTCCAGCAGCAGAATTCAGCCAGCCAGAGGCGAGCTGTGGCAGACTTGATAAATCGACCCCATAGGATTCAACTACAACCTTTAGAAAATAAATAAATAATGTATCTACAAAAATCTCAATAGACTTTAATGGTTTCTAGAAAGATCATTACATAAACTTTCTAAAAGAATTTGATCAACCCCAAAGTTAAATTAAGTTACAGAGCAGAAATATACTACTGGGAGTTAGCTGAACAAATCCGGTAAGCCAATGACTAGAAACCACCAATCACAACTGATGCTTCTCTTGAACCTACCTAGGTATGCTTTTCAACAACAGATACAAAGAGAATTAAGTACATTTGATAACAGAAATACATTGAAATGTCTCTAAAAACGGTAAGCTCTATCTGAATCATGTTTAATATGGACTTGCCTGTCCCTTTAAGAGATTTCAATAATGGTATTTACAAACTGACATTAAAGTGATAGAAGAGTCAAAATTAAGCTTAAAAAGCTTGAATAGAGCATGAAAAGTTAAAAAAACATAATTTATGCTTACCTGATAAATTCCTTTCTCCTGTAGTGTGGTCAGTCCACGGGTCATCATTACTTCTGGGATATTAACTCCTCCCCAACAGGAAGTGCAAGAGGATCACCCAGCAGAGCTGCTATATAGCTCCTCCTCTCTACGTCACACCCAGTCATTCGACCGAGAACCAACGAGAAAGGAGAAAACTAAAGGGTGCAGTGGTGACTGGAGTATAATATAAAAATTTAGACCTGCCATAAAAAACAGGGCGGGCCGTGGACTGACCACACTACAGGAGAAAGGAATTTATCAGGTAAGCATAAATTATGTTTTCTCCTGTTAAGTGTGGTCAGTCCACGGGTCATCATTACTTCTGGGATACCAATACCAAAGCTAAAGTACACGGATGACGGGAGGGACAGGCAGGATCTTTATACGGAAGGAACCACTGCCTGAAGAACCTTTCTCCCAAAAACAGCCTCCGAAGAAGCAAAAGTGTCAAATTTGTAAAATTTGGAAAAAGTATGAAGAGAAGACCAAGTTGCAGCCTTGCAAATCTGATCAACAGAGGCCTCATTCTTAAAGGCCCAAGTGGAAGCCACAGCTCTAGTAGAATGAGCTGTAATTCTTTCAGGAGGCTGCTGTCCAGCAGTCTCATAAGCTAAACGTATTATGCTATGAAGCCAAAAAGAGAGAGAGGTAGCAGAAGCTTTTTGACCTCTCCTCTGACCAGAATAAACGACAAACAGGGAAGACGTTTGTCGAAAATCTTTAGTTGCCTGTAAATAAAATTTCAGGGCACGGACTACATCTAGATTGTGTAGAAGACGTTCCTTCTTTGAAGAAGGATTAGGACAAAAAGATGGAACAACAATCTCTTGATTGATATTCCTGTTAGTAACCACCTTAGGTAAGAACCCAGGTTTAGTACGCAGAACTACCTTGTCTGAATGAAAAATCAGATAAGGAGAATCACAATGTAAGGCAGATAACTCAGAGACTCTTCGAGCCAAGGAAATAGCCATTAAAAACAGAACTTTCCAAGATAACAATTTGATATCAATGGAATGAAGGGGTTCAAACGGAACACCCTGTAAAATGTTAAGAACTAAGTTTAAACTCCATGGTGGAGCAACAGTTTTAAACACAGGCTTAATCCTGGCCAAAGCCTGACAAAAAGCCTGAACGTCTGGAACTTCTGACAGACGTTTGTGTAAAAGAATGGACAGAGCTGAGATCTGTCCCTTTAAGGAACTAGCGGATAAACCCTTTTCTAAACCTTCTTGTAGAAAAGACAATATCCTAGGAATCCTAACCTTACTCCATGAGTAACCTTTGGATTCGCACCAATATAAGTATTTACGCCATATTTTATGGTAAATCTTTCTGGTAACAGGCTTCCTAGCCTGTATTAAGGTATCAATTACTGACTCAGAAAATCCACGTTTTGATAAAATCAAGCGTTCAATTTCCAGGCAGTCAGCTTCAGAGAAATTAGATTTTGATGTTTGAAGGGACCCTGGATCAGAAGGTCCTGTCTCAGAGGCAGAGACCAAGGTGGACAGGATGACATGTCCACTAGATCTGCATACCAGGTCCTGCGTGGCCACGCAGGCGCTATTAGAATCACCGATGCTCTCTCCTGTTTGATCCTGGCAATCAATCGAGGAAGCATCGGGAAGGGTGGAAACACATAAGCTATCCCGAAAGTCCAAGGTGCTGTCAAAGCATCTACCAGGACCGCTCCCGGATCCCTGGATCTGGACCCGTAACAAGGAAGCTTGGCGTTCTGTCGAGACGCCATGAGATCTATCTCTGGTTTGCCCCAACGTCGAAGTATTTGGGCAAAGACCTCCGGATGAAGTTCCCACTCCCCCGGATGAAAAGTCTGACGACTTAGGAAATCCGCCTCCCAGTTCTCCACTCCCGGGATGTGGATTGCTGATAGGTGGCAAGAGTGAGACTCTGCCCAGTGAATTATCTTTGATACTTCCATCATCGCTAGGGGGCTTCTTGTCCCTCCTTGATGGTTGATGTAAGCTACAGTCGTGATGTTGTCCGACTGAAACCTGATGAACCCCCGAGTTGTTAACTGGGGCCAAGCCAGAAGGGCATTGAGAACTGCTCTCAATTCCAGAATGTTTATTGGCAGGAGACTCTCCTCCTGAGTCCATGATCCCTGAGCCTTCAGAGAATTCCAGACAGCGCCCCAACCTAGTAGGCTGGCGTCTGTTGTTACAATTGTCCAATCTGGCCTGCTGAATGGCATCCCCCTGGACAGATGTGGCCGAGAAAGCCACCATAGAAGAGAATTTCTGGTCTCTTGATCCAGATTCAGAGTAGGGGACAAATCTGAGTAATCCCCATTCCACTGACTTAGCATGCACAATTGCAGCGGTCTGAGATGCAGGCGTGCAAAGGGTACTATGTCCATTGCCGCTACCATTAAGCCGATCACCTCCATGCATTGAGCCACTGACGGGTGTTGAATGGAATGAAGGACACGGCAAGCATTTTGAAGCTTTGTTAACCTGTCTTCTGTCAGGTAGATCTTCATTTCTACAGAATCTATAAGAGTCCCCAAGAAGGGAACTCTTGTGAGTGGAAAGAGAGAACTCTTCTTCTCGTTCACCTTCCACCCATGCGACCTTAGAAATGCCAGTACTAACTCTGTATGAGACTTGGCAGTTTGAAAGCTTGAGGCTTGTATCAGAATGTCGTCTAGGTACAGAGCTACCGAAATTCCTTGCGGTCTTAGCACCGCCAGAAGGGCACCCAGAACCTTTGTGAAGATTCTTGGAGCCGTAGCCAATCCGAATGGAAGAGCTACAAACTGGTAATGCCTGTCTAGGAAGGCAAACCTTAGATACCGGTAATGATCCTTGTGAATCGGTATGTGAAGGTAAGCATCCTTTAAATTCACTGTGGTCATGTACTGACCCTTTTGGATCATGGTTAGGATTGTCCGAATAGTTTCCATTTTGAACGATGGAACTCTTAGGAATTTGTTTAGGATCTTTAAATCCAAGATTGGTCTGAAGGTTCCCTCTTTCTTGGGAACCACAAACAGATTTGAGTAAAACCCCTGTCCGTGTTCCGACCGCGGAACCGGATGGATCACTCCCATTAGTAAAAGATCTTGTACACAGCGTAGAAACGCCTCTTTCTTTATTTGGTTTGTTGACAACCTTGACAGATGAAATCTCCCTTTTGGGGGAGAGGATTTGAAGTCCAGAAGATATCCCTGAGATATGATCTCTAACGCCCAGGGATCCTGGACATCTCTTGCCCAAGCCTGGGCGAAGAGAGAAAGTCTGCCCCCCACTAGATCCGTTCCCGGATCGGGGGCCCTCAATTCATGCTGTCTTAGGGGCAGCAGCAGGTTTTCTGGCCTGCTTGCCCTTGTTCCAGGACTGGTTAGGTCTCCAGCCTTGTCTGTATCGAGCAACAGCTCCTTCCTGTTTTGGTGCAGAGGAAGTTGATGCTGCTCCTGCCTTGAAATTACGAAAGGAACGAAAATTAGACTGTCTAGCCCTAGGTTTGGCTCTGTCTTGAGGTAGGGCATGGCCTTTACCTCCTGTAATGTCAGCGATAATTTCTTTCAAACCGGGCCCGAATAAGGTCTGCCCTTTGAAAGGTATGTTAAGTAATTTAGATTTAGAAGTAACGTCAGCTGACCAGGATTTTAGCCACAGTGCTCTGCGTGCCTGAATGGCGAATCCGGAATTCTTAGCCGTAAGTTTAGTTAAATGTACTACGGCATCTGAAACAAATGAATTAGCTAGCTTAAGTGTTTTAAGCTTGTTTGAAATCTCATCTATAGTTATTGAGTCAAGAGTCTCTTCCAGGGACTCGGACCAAAAAGCGGCCGCGGCCGTGACAGACGCAATACATGCAAGGGGTTGCAATATAAAACCTTGTTGAACAAACATTTTCTTAAGGTAACCCTCTAATTTTTTATCCATTGGATCTGAAAAGGCACAGCTATCCTCCACCGGGATAGTGGTACGCTTAGCCAGAGTAGAAACCACTCCCTCCACCTTAGGGACCGTCTGCCATAAGTCCCGTGTGGTGGCGTCTATTGGAAACATTTTTCTACATACAGGAGGTGGGGAAAAGGGTACACCGGGCCTATCCCACTCCTTAGTAATTATCTCTGTAAGCCTCTTAGGTATAGGAAATACGTCAGTACTCGCCGGTACCGCATAGTATCTATCCAGCCTACATAATTTCTCTGGGATTGCAACGGTGTTACAATCATTCAGAGCCGCTAATACCTCCCCTAGCAGTACACGGAGGTTTTCAAGCTTAAACTTAAAATTAGAAATGTCTGAATCCACTCTATTGGGATCAGAACCGTCACCTGCAGATTGAAGCTCTCCGTCCTCATGTTCTGCATACTGTGACGCAGTATCTGACATGGCCCTATTATTATCAGCGCACTCTGTTCTCACCCCAGAGTGATCACGCTTACCTCTAAGTTCTGGTAATTTAGACAAAACTTCAGTCATAACATTAGCCATGTCCTGTAATGTGATTTGTAATGGCCGCCCTGAAGTACTCGGCGTTACAATATCACGCACCTCCCGAGCGGGAGATGCAGGTACTGACACGTGAGGCGAGTTAGTCGGCATAACTCTCCCCTCGTTGTTTGGTGAATGATGTTCAATTTGTACAGATTGACTTTTATTTAGAGTAGCATCAATGCAATTAGTACATAAATTTATATTGGGCTCCACTTTGGCTTTAGCACATATAGCACAGAGATATTCCTCTGAGTCAGACATGTTTAACACACTAGCAATTAAACTAGCAAACTTGGAAATACTTTTCAACTCAATTTGCAAATAATATGAAAAACGTACTGTGCCTTTAAGAAGCACAGAAAAAAGTTATGACAGTTGAGTAACAATAAACCGGAGAAACTATAAAATCAAATTCTTTCCGGTAAAACACAATTTTAGCAAAGGATTGCCCCCATTAGCAATGGATAACTAACCCTTAGATAGCATAAAAAATGTACAGAATATAAACGTTTTTTATCACAGTCAAAGCACAATCTCACAGGTCTGCTGTGAGTGATTACCTCCCTCAAAATAATTTTTGAAGACCCTTGAGCTCTGTAGAGACGATCCGGATCATGCAGGGAAGAAAACAGACTTGTGACTGAATTTCTGATGCGTAGCAAAAGCGCCAAAATAGGCCCCTCCCCCTCACACACAACAGTGAGGGAGATCAGTAAACTGTCTTAAATTAAATAAAACGACCGCCAAGTGGAAAAAAACAGTTCCCAAAATAATTTTTCACCCAGTACCTCAGATAATTAAACGATTTAACATACCAGCAAAACGTTTAACATCAAATAAATGAAGTGTCATTAGAAAGCCAGCTGCTAGTCGTTCTCACTGCAAGTTAGGCTAAAGTTTTATGCATACAGTATTATCCCAGTGAAGTGCCATTCCCCAGAATACTGAAGTGTAAATATACATACATGACAGCCTGATACCAGTTGCTACTACTGCATTTAAGGCTGAACTTACATTATATAGGTATTGGCAGTATTTTCTCAGTCAATTCCATTCCTCAGAAAATAATATGCTGCTACATACCTCTTTGCAGGTGAACCTGCCCGCTGTCCCCTGATCTGAAGTTTACCTCACTCCTCAGATGGCCGAGAACAGCAAGATGATCTTAACTACGCCGGCTAAAATCATACAAAAACTCAGGTAGATTCTTCTTCAAATTCTACCTGAGAAGGAACAACACACTCCGGTGCTGTTTTAAAATAACAAACTTTTGATTGAAGATATAAAACTAAGTATAATCACCACAGTCCTCTCACACATCCTATCTATTAGTTGGGTGCAAGAGAATGACTGGGTGTGACGTAGAGAGGAGGAGCTATATAGCAGCTCTGCTGGGTGATCCTCTTGCACTTCCTGTTGGGGAGGAGTTAATATCCCAGAAGTAATGATGACCCGTGGACTGACCACACTTAACAGGAGAAACTTTCCAATTTACTTCTATTATCAATTTTGCTTAGTTCTCTTGGTATCCTTTGCTGAAGAGTAATCCTAGGTGAACTCAGGAGCGTGCATGTGTCTTCAGATAGAGCATGTAATTTTAAACAACTTTCCAAATCTCTTCTATTATCTAATTTGTTTTGTTCTCTTGGTATAGTTTTCTGAAAAGGATACCTAGGTAGGCCCAGGAGCTCCTGATTGGTGGCTGCACTTATATACCTCATGTTATTGGCTCACCCAATATGTTAACCAGCTCCCAGTAAGGCATTGCTGCTTCTTCAACAAAGGATACCAAGAGAACAAAGAATATTTGATAATAGAAGTAAATTGGAAAGTTGTTTAAAAACATAATTTATGTAAGAACTTACCTGATAAATTCATTTCTTTCATATTAACAAGAGTCCATGAGCTAGTGACGTATGGGATATACATTCCTACCAGGAGGGGCAAAGTTTCCCAAACCTTAAAATGCCTATAAATACACCCCTCACCACACCCACAAATCAGTTTAACGAATAGCCAAGAAGTGGGGTGATAAGAAAAAAAGTGCGAAGCATATAAAATAAGGAATTGGAATAATTGTGCTTTATACAAAAAAATCATAACCACCACAAAAAAGGGTGGGCCTCATGGACTCTTGTTAATATGAAAGAAATGAATTTATCAGGTAAGTTCTTACATAAATTATGTTTTCTTTCATGTAATTAACAAGAGTCCATGAGCTAGTGACGTATGGGATAATGACTACCCAAGATGTGGATCTTTCCACACAAGAGTCACTAGAGAGGGAGGGATAAAATAAAGACAGCCAATTCCTGCTGAAAATAATCCACACCCAAAATAAAGTTTAACAAAAAACATAAGCAGAAGATTCAAACTGAAACCGCTGCCTGAAGAACTTTTCTACCAAAAACTGCTTCAGAAGAAGAAAATACATCAAAATGGTAGAATTTAGTAAAAGTATGCAAAGAGGACCAAGTTGCTGCTTTGCAGATCTGGTCAACCGAAGCTTCATTCCTAAACGCCCAGGAAGTAGATACTGACCTAGTAGAATGAGCTGTAATTCTCTGAGGCGGAATTTTACCCGACTCAACATAGGCAAGATGAAATAAAGATTTCAACCAAGATGCCAAAGAAATGGCAGAAGCTTTCTGGCCTTTCCTAGAACCGGAAAAGATAACAAATAGACTAGAAGTCTTACAGAAAGATTTCGTAGCTTCAACATAATATTTCAAAGCTCTAACAACATCCAAAGAATGCAACGATTTCTCCTTAGAATTCTTAGGATTAGGACATAATGAAGGAACCACAATTTCTCTACTAATGTTGTTGGAATTCACAACTTTAGGTAAAAATTCAAAAGAAGTTCGCAACACCGCCTTATCCTGATGAAGAATCAGAAAAGGAGACTCACAAGAAAGAGCAGATAATTCAGAAACTCTTCTGGCAGAAGAGATGGCCAAAAGGAACAAAACTTTCCAAGAAAGTAATTTAATATCCAATGAATGCATAGGTTCAAATGGAGGAGCTTGAAGAGCCCCCAGAACCAAATTCAAACTCCAAGGAGGAGAAATTGACTTAATGACAGGCTTTATACGAACCAAAGCTTGTACAAAACAATGAATATCAGGAAGAATAGCAATCTTTCTGTGAAAAAGAACAGAAAGAGCAGAGATTTGACCTTTCAAGGAACTTGCGGACAAACCCTTATCTAAACCATCCTGAAGAAATTGTAATATTCTCGGTATTCTAAAAGAATGCCAAGAAAAATGATGAGAAAGACACCAAGAAATATAAGTCTTCCAGACTCTATAATATATCTCTCTGGATACAGATTTACGAGCCTGTAACATAGTATTAATCACAGAGTCAGAGAAACCTCTTTGACCAAGAATCAAGCGTTCAATCTCCATACCTTTAAATTTAAGGATTTCAGATCCTGATGGAAAAAAGGACCTTGAGAAAAAAGGTCTGGTCTTAACGGAAGAGTCCACGGTTAGCAAGAGGCCATCCGGACAGGATCCGCATACCAAAACCTGTGAGGCCATGCCGGAGCTACCAGCAGAACAAACGAGCATTCCTTCAGAATCTTGGAGATTACTCTTGGAAGAAGAACTAGAGGCGGAAAGATATAGGCAGGATGATACTTCCAAGGAAGTGAAAATGCATCCACTGCCTCCGCCTGAGGATCCCGGGATCTGGACAGATACCTGGGAAGTTTCTTGTTTAGATGAGAAGCCATCAGATCTATTTCTGGAAGTTCCCACATTTGAACAATCTGAAGAAATACCTCTGGGTGAAGAGACCATTCGCCCGGATGCAACGTTTGGCGACTGAGATAATCCGCTTTCCAATTGTCCATACCTGGGATATAAACCGCAGAGATTAGACAGGAGCTGGATTCCGCCCAAACCAAAATTCGAGATACTTCTTTCATAGCCAGAGGACTGTGAGTCCCTCCTTGATGATTGATGTATGCCACAGTTGTGACATTGTCTTATCTGAAAACAATGAACAACTCTCTCTTCAGAAGAGGCCAAGACTGAAGAGCTCTGAAAATTGCACGGAGTTCCAAAATATTGATCGGAAATCTCACCTCCTGAGATTCCCAAACCCCTTGTGCCGTCAGATACCCCCACACAGCTCCCCAACCTGTAAGACTTGTATCTGTTGAGATTATAGTCCAGGTCGGAAGAACAAAGAAGCCCCCTGAACTAAACGATGGTGATCTGTCCACCATGTCAGAGAGTGTCGTAAAATCGGTTTAAAGATATTAATTGAGATATCTTTGAGTAATCCCTGCACCATTGGTTCAGCATACAGAGCTGAAGAGGTCGCATGTGAAAACGAGCAAAGGAGATCGCATCTGATGCGGCAGTCCTAAGACCCAACATTTCCATGCATAAGGCTACCAAAGGGAATGATTGTGACTGAAGGTTTTGACAAGCTGATATCAATGTTAAACTTCTCTTGTCTGACAAGGACAGAGTCATAGACACTGAATTTATCTAGAAACCTAAAAAGGTTACCCTTGTCTGAGGAATCAATGAACTGATTGGTAAATTGATCCTCCAACCATGAACTTGAAGAAACAACACAAGTCGATTCGTATGAGATTCTTCGAAAATGAGAAGACTGAGCAAGTACCAAGATATCGTCCAAATAAGGAAATACTAAAACCCTATTCTCTGATTACAGAAAGAAGGGCACCGAGAACCTTTGAAAAAAATTCTTGGAACTGAGGCTAGGCCAAACAGTAGAGCCACAAAACTGGTAATGCTTGTCTAAAAAGAGAATCTCAGACACTAAAAGTGATCTGGATGAATCGGAATATGCAGATACACATCCTGTAAATCTATTGTAGACATATAATGCCCTTGCTAAACAAAAGGCAGGATAGTCCTACAGTAACCATCTTGAATGTTGGTATCCTAACATAACGATTCAATAATGATAGATCCAGAACTGGTCTGAAGGAATTGACCTTCTTTGGTACAATGAAGAGATAAAATAAAACCCCAGCCCCTGTTCCAGAACTGGAACTGGCATAAATACTCCAGCCAACTCTAGATCTGAAACACATTTCAGAAATGCTGAGCCTTGCTGTGTCAACTGGGACACGGGAAAGAAAAGAATCTCTTAGCAGGAGGCCTTAACTTGAAGCCAATTCTGTACCTTTCTGAAACAATGTTTCTGAAACCAGAGATTAAGAACGGAATTGATCCAAATTTCTTTGAAGAAAACGTAATCTGCCCCATACCAGCTGAGCTGGAATAAGGGCCGCACCTTCATAGATACTTAGGAGCTGGCTATAGGTTTCTATAAGGCTTGGATATATTCCAAACTGGAAATAGTTTCCAAACTGATACCGCTCCCGAGAATGAAGGATCAGGCTTTTGTTCCTTGTTGTGAGGAAAGGAACGAAATGATTATTTACCCTGGAAAGAAAGGGAAAGCAAAGTTGACTTAGAAGACATGTCAGCATTCCAAGTTTAATCCATAAAGCTTTTCTAGCTAAAATAGCTAGAGACATATACCTGACATCAACTCTAATGATATCAAAAGATGGTATCACCAATAAAATTATTAGCATGTTATAGAATAATAATAATGCTATAAAATTATGATCTGTTACTTGTTGCGCTAAAGCTTCTAACCAAAAAGTTGAAGCTGCAGCAACATCCGCTAAAAATATAGCAGGTCTAAGAAGATTACCTGAACATAAGTAAGCTTTTCTTAGAAAAGATTCCATTTTCCTATCTAAAGGATCCTTAAATGAAGTACTATCTGCCATAGGAATAGTAGTACATTAGCAGGAGTAGAGACAGCCCCATAACCTTAGGGATTTTTGTCCCAAAAAACTCTAATCTGTCAGATGGCACAGGATATAATTTGCTTAAACGTCTAGAAGGAGTAAATAAATTACCCAAATTATTCCATTCCCTGGAAATTACTTCAGAAATAGCATCAGGGAGATAAAACACTTCTGGAATAACTACAGGAGATTTAAAAACCTTATTTAAACGTTTACATTTAGTATCAAGAGGACCAGAATCCTCTATTTCTAATGCAAATAACACGTCTTTAAGTAAAGAACGAATAAATTCCATCTTGAACAAATACAAAGATTTATCAGCATCAACCTCTGAGACAGAAACCTCTGAACCAGAAGAACCATTATCAGTATCAGAATGATGATGTTCATTTAAAAATTCATCTGAAAAAAAGAGAAGTTTTAAAAGACTTTTATGTATACTAGAAGGAGAAATAACAGACATAGCCTTCTTAATGGATTTAAAAAATAAAATCTCTTATGTTATCAGGAACACTCTGAAAATTAGATGTTGACGGACAGCAACAGGTAATGTAACAGTACTAAAGGAAATTTTATCTGCATTAATAAGTTTGACATAACATGCAATACAAATAACAGCTGGAGAAAACAGATACCAAAAGTTTATAGCAGACTTAGCTTGGTAGCTCCAGCACTGTGCAGTGATTTTCCTGTAGTATCTTCTGACTCAGTTGCAACGTGGAACATCTTGCAATATGTAAAAGAAAAAAACAACATATAAAGCAAAATTGATCAAATTCCTTAAATGACAGTTTCAGGAATGGGAAAAAAAAATGCCAGTGAACAAGCTTCTAGCAACCAGAAGCAATAAATAATGAGACTTAAATAATGTGGAGACAAAAATGACGCCCATATTTTTTAACGCCAAAAAAGACGCCCACATTATTTGGCGCCTAAATGCTTTTGGCGCCAAAAATGACGCCACATCCGGAACGCCGACATCTTTGACGCAAAATAACGTCAAAAAATGACGCAACTTCCGGCGACACGTATGACGCCGGAAACGGAAAAGAATTTTTGCGCCAAAAAAGTCCGCGCCAAGAATGACGCAATAAAATGAAGCATTTTCAGCCCCCGCGAGCCTAACAGCCCACAGGGAAAAAAGTCAAATTTTTGAGGTAAGAAAAAATATGATAATTCAATGCATAATCCCAAATATGAAACTGACTGTCTGGAAATAAGGAAAGTTGAACATTCTGAGTCAAGGCAAATAAATGTTTGAATACATATATTTAGAACTTTATAAATAAAGTGCCCAACCATAGCTTAGAGTGTCACAGAAAATAAGACTTACTTACCCCAGGACACTCATCTACATATTTGTAGAAAGCCAAACCAGTACTGAAACGAGAATCAGTAGAGGAAATGGTAAATATAAGAGTATATCGTCGATCTGAAAAGGGAGGTAAGAGATGAATCTCTACGACCGATAACAGAGAACCTTATGAAATAGACCCCGTAGAAGGAGATCACTGCATTCAATAGGCAATACTCTCTTCACATCCCTCTGACATTCACTGCACGCTGAGAGGAAAACCGGGCTCCAACTTGCTGCGGAGCGCATATCAACGTAGAATCTAGCACAAACTTACTTCACCACCTCCCTTGGAGGCAAAGTTTGTAAAACTGATTTGTGGGTGTGGTGAGGGGTGTATTTATAGGCATTTTAAGGTTTGGGAAACTTTGCCCCTCCTGGTAGGAATGTATATCCCATACGTCACTAGCTCATGGACTCTTGTTAATTACATGAAAGAAATTGTATTTTCTATCTGAATTAAGAAAAAAAAAATTGGGTTTCATGTCCCTTTAAGTCATCTAGCAGCAGTGTTTGAAAAATTGCAAATGTTATACATATTATAGCAATGATATACAGTTACACACACTGCTGCCATAGACCATTGTTTCTCAACCGCGGACCTCAAGTACCCCAAACAGGCCAGGTTTTCATTATAGCTGAACTAATGCACCGGTGAAATAATCAGCTGATGGATGAGAGCAGGTTAGTAACCATGGTTACTGATCAGCTGACTAATTCACCTGTGCACTAGTTCAGCTATAATGAAAACCTGGCATGCTGGGGGTACTTGAGGACTGCGGTTGAGAAACACTGCCATAGACTGCTATAGACACGTGCACACGCCTAAGATCCTAGGTTTAGTCTTCAACAAAGAATACCAAAAGGTCAAAGCAAATTTGAAAGAAGTAAATTGGAAAGTTGTTTAAAATTAAATGCTCTGTCTAAATCACGAAAATTCACTTTGACTTTACTGACCATTTAACAAAGTGAAAATAAAGTGATAATCATAAGGGATATAATCAAAACTGAGATGCACAAATACTTCAGCATTTAAAGTGAAAGTCAATCCTAGCGCTAGGATTGACTGTTGAAACAAATAAAAGGGACTTTCATTCATGAAGTATAAGATACTTCATGTAGAAAGCTCCTTTATTTGTTTCAACCGATCGCCTCTGAGCTGCTAACGAAGCCCACAGCCAAAACATTTTTTTCTAAAAGTGACGTTTTCACCTCTTAGCAAATAGCCATGTGGTAAATCCAGCTTCCAAGGGCGCCAAGCTGGATTTACCGCACGGCTATTGGCTAAGAGGTGAAAACGTCACCTCTCAAGGAAAACAGCGTTCTGCCGTGGGCTTCCTTAGCAGCTAAGAGCGGCGATCAGTTGAAACAAATAAAGGACCTTTCTGCATGAAGTATCTTATACTTGATGAATGAAAGTCCCCTTTATTTGTTTCAAAAGTCAATCCTAGCGTTTCAAAAATGCTAGGGTTGAATTTCACTTTAAATTTTGAAGAAAAACATGTTTGCAAGACACATTTACTAACACTAAAAGCTGTAATAGCATTTACTTCACCGTCTACTATGCACAGGTAGACAGACATGCCAGCTCTCTAAGCACTGTGCATATGTGCATATCCTCTGCCTGCATCTGAGCATAGGAAAAGCTATCACTGAAACTGAGTTAGCTTTTGTTAGATACATTGTGATGTATTGCAAAAAAGTCATGTATTCTTTTTAATATATTACATTTTATTATTGCACTATTTATTGCATATAACTGTGTTTAACCCCTGCAAATGGATTAAACGCAACTCCAGAGCAGCAATACACTACAGGGAGCAAGCTGAGAACATCTAGTGAGCCAATTACAAGAGTCACCTCCACAGCAGCAATAAACTAAAGGGAGCAAGCTGAAAACATCTAGAGAGCCAATGACAAGAGTCACCTCCAGAGCAGCAATACACTACTGGGAGCTAGCTGAGAACATATAGTGAGCCAATGACAAGAGTCACCTCCAGAGCAGCAATACACTACTGGGAGCTAGCTGAGAACATATAGTGAGCCAATGACAAGAGACACCTACACAGCAGCAATACATTACAGGGAGCAAGCTGAGAACCTCTAGTGAGCCAGTGGCAAGAGACACCTCCACAGCAGCAATACACTACAGGGAGCAAGCTGAGAACATCTAGTGAGCCAATGATAAGAGACACCTCCACAGCAGCAATACACTACAGAGAGCAAGCTGAGAACATCTAGTGAGTCAATGACAAGAGACACCTCAACAGCAGCAATACACTACAGGGAGCAAGCTGAGAACCTCTAGTGAGCCAATGACAAGTCACCTCCAGAGCAGCAATACACTACTGGTAACAGCTGAAAACATCTAGTGAGCCAATGGCAAAAGTCACCTCCAGAGCAGCAATACACTACTGGTAACTAGCTGAGAACATATAGTGAGCCAATGGCAAGAGACACATCATCAACTGCAGAAATACACTACAGGGAGCAAGCTGAGAACCTCTAGTGAGCCAGCGGCAAGAGACACCTCAACCGCAGCAATACACTACAGGGAGCAAGCTGAGAACATCTAGTAAGCCAATGGCAACAGACACATCCACAGCAGCAATACACTACTGGGAGCAAGCTGAGAACATCTAGTGAGCCAATGACAAGAGTCACATCCACAGTAACAATACACTACTGGGAGCAAGCTGAAAACATATAGTGAGCCAATGACAAGAGTCACCTCCACAGCAGCAATACACTACGGGGAGCAAGCTGAGAACATATAGTGAGCCAATGACAAGAGACACCTCCAGAGCAGCAATACACTACTGGGAGCAAGCTGAGAACATCTAGTGAGCCAATGACAAGAGACACCTACACAGCAGCAATACACTACTGGGAGCAAGCTGAGAACATCTAGTGAGCCAATGACAAGAGTCACATCCACAACAACAATACACTACAGGGAGCAAGCTGAGAACATCTAGTGAGCAAATGACAAGAGACACCTCCAGAGCAGCAATACACTACTGGGAGCAAGCTGAGAACATCTAGTGAGCCAATGACAACAGACACATCCACAGCAGGAATACACTACTGGGAGCAAGCTGAGAACATCTAGTGAGCCAATGACAAGAGTCACATCCACAGTAACAATACACTACTGGGATCAAGCTGAGAACATCTAGTAAGCCAATGACAAGAGACACCTCCACAGCAACAATACACTACTGGGAGCAAGCTGAGAACATATAGTGAGCCAATGACAAGAGTCACATCCACAGTAACAATATACTACTGGGAGCAAGCTGAGAACATCTAGTGAGCCAATGACAAGAGTCACCTCCACAGCAGCAATACACTACTGGGAGCAAGCTGAGAACATATAGTGAGCTAATGACAAGAGACACCTCCAGAGCAGCAATACACTACTGGGAGCAAGCTGAGAACATCTAGTGAGCCAATGACAAGTCACATTGACAGCAGCAATACACTACTGGGAGCAAGCTGAGAACATCTAGTGAGCCAATGACAAGAGTCACATCCAGAGCAGCAATACACTACAGGGAGCAAGCTGAGAACATCTAGTGAGCCAATTACAAGAGTCACCTCCACAGCAGCAATACACTACAGGGAGCAAGCTGAAAACATCTAGAGAGCCAATGACAAGAGTCACCTCCAGAGCAGCAATACACTACTGGGAGCTAGCTGAGAACATATAGTGAGCCAATTACAAGAGTCACCTCCAGAGCAGCAATACACTACTGGGAGCTAGCTGAGAACATATAGTGAGCCAATGACAAGAGACACCTACACAGCAGCAATACATTACAGCGAGCAAGCTGAGAACCTCTAGTGAGCCAGTGGCAAGAGACACCTCCACAGCAGCAATACACTACAGGGAGCAAGCTGAGAACATCTAGTGAGCCAATGATAAGAGACACCTCCACAGCAGCAATACACTACAGAGAGCAAGCTGAGAACATCTAGTGAGTCAATGACAAGAGACACCTCAACAGCAGCAATACACTACAGGGAGCAAGCTGAGAACCTCTAGTGAGCCAATGACAAGTCACCTCCAGAGCAGCAATACACTACTGGTAACAGCTGAAAACATCTAGTGAGCCAATGGCAAAAGTCACCTCCAGAGCAGCAATACACTACTGGTAACTAGCTGAGAACATATAGTGAGCCAATGGCAAGAGACACATCATCAACTGCAGAAATACACTACAGGGAGCAAGCTGAGAACCTCTAGTGAGCCAGCGGCAAGAGACACCTCAACCGCAGCAATACACTACAGGGAGCAAGCTGAGAACATCTAGTAAGCCAATGGCAACAGACACATCCACAGCAGCAATACACTACTGGGAGCAAGCTGAGAACATCTAGTGAGCCAATGACAAGAGTCACATCCACAGTAACAATACACTACTGGGAGCAAGCTGAAAACATATAGTGAGCCAATGACAAGAGTCACCTCCACAGCAGCAATACACTACGGGGAGCAAGCTGAGAACATATAGTGAGCCAATGACAAGAGACACCTCCAGAGCAGCAATACACTACTGGGAGCAAGCTGAGAACATCTAGTGAGCCAATGACAAGAGACACCTACACAGCAGCAATACACTACTGGGAGCAAGCTGAGAACATCTAGTGAGCCAATGACAAGAGTCACATCCACAGCAACAATACACTACAGGGAGCAAGCTGAGAACATCTAGTGAGCCAATGACAAGAGACACCTCCAGAGCAGCAATACACTACTGGGAGCAAGCTGAGAACATCTAGTGAGCCAATGACAACAGACACATCCACAGCAGGAATACACTACTGGGAGCAAGCTGAGAACATCTAGTGAGCCAATGACAAGAGTCACATCCACAGTAACAATACACTACTGGGATCAAGCTGAGAACATCTAGTAAGCCAATGACAAGAGACACCTCCACAGCAACAATACACTACTGGGAGCAAGCTGAGAACATATAGTGAGCCAATGACAAGAGTCACATCCACAGTAACAATATACTACTGGGAACAATCTGAGAACATCTAGTGAGCCAATGACAAGAGTCACCTCCACAGCAGCAATACACTACTGGGAGCAAGCTGAGAACATATAGTGAGCTAATGACAAGAGACACCTCCAGAGCAGCAATACACTACTGGGAGCAAGCTGAGAACATCTAGTGAGCCAATGACAAGTCACATTGACAGCAGCAATACACTACAGGGAGCAAGCTGAGAACATCTAGTGAGCCAATGACAAGAGTCACATCCATAGCAGCAATACACTACTGGGAGCAAGTTGAGAACATCTAGTGAGCCAATGACAAGAGTCACATCCACAATACACTACAGGGAGCAAGCTGAGAACATCTAGTGAGCCAATGACAAGAGACACCTCCAGAGCAGCAATACACTACTGGGAGCAAGCTGAGAACATCTAGTGAGCCAATGACAACAGACACATCCACAGCAGGAATACACTACTGGGAGCAAGCTGAGAACATCTAGTGAGCCAATGACAAGAGTCACATCCACAGTAACAATACACTACTGGGAGCAAGCTGAGAACATCTAGTAAGCCAATGACAAGAGACACCTCCACAGCAACAATACACTACTGGGAGCAAGCTGAGAACATATAGTGAGCCAATGACAAGAGTCACATCCACAGTAACAATATACTACTGGGAGCAAGCTGAGAACATCTAGTGAGCCAATGACAAGAGTCACCTCCACAGCAGCAATACACTACTGGGAGCAAGCTGAGAACATATAGTGAGCCAATGACAAGAGACACCTCCAGAGCAGCAATACACTACTGGGAGCAAGCTGAGAACATCTAGTGAGCCAATGACAAGTCACATTGACAGCAGCAATACACTACTGGGAGCAAGCTGAGAACATCTAGTGAGCCAATGACAAGAGTCACATCCATAGCAGCAATACACTACTGGGAGCAAGTTGAGAACATCTAGTGAGCCAATGACAAGAGACATCCTTGTTTCCCCCCGGGCTGTGACGTGTACGCAAAGGGGCTGAACACCCCGGGGGGGGGGGGAGACAAGGATTAGTTGGTTTAGGATACGTCATCTGTCAATCAATTAGACAAGATGGCGGGCGGGAGTGCTGTGCTTATCGGCGGAGCAGTTTAATGGTAAAAATATAAGAAAATAAATAGATTTTAAAAAAAAATCATGACTTAAACTCCTGCTCGTTTTAATAAGTCTATGCAACGCCGTGAGGCTGTGCTTGTAACTTGAACTTCACTTTAAATTACATGCGCTAGGTGAATCATGCAAGATTAATTTTGACTTTCGTGTTCTATTAATGAACAAAAAATAGGTGATTGGATTTATATATACAGGTATATATAATATATATATATATATATATATATATATATATATATATATATATATATATATATATTTATATAACGTATATAACAAATACAAACCTCTTAGTAGAAACATCCTATTATTATTATTGCTAACAACACTTTGTATGCAGTAGTGTTGGCTACTTGTGTGCATTTGGAACCTTCGCAAGGATCCGAGTGCAGAAGTAAGAAGCTGCACAGATATTAGAGTGAGGATCTTTTACAGGAATCAATCCGGCTACAAAAATATCCCAAGGGAACGAGCGGATTCTTACTTCTGCATTTAGATCCTCACTAAGGATACGAATGCACATACCTAGTATTCGGTGCCATGTAGCAGTTCCAAATATTACCAGACCCAGTAGGAACCAAGAAGTATACGGTATCATACAGCCACTAGGGAAAGTCTTGACCCAACCTTAAATCTAAAGCACAGTTTTTCGTAATTTTTTAGTAAAGCGCACAAAATAGATTTTACAAGGTATTTTACAGCTTTTATCTATAGAAGAATTGTTTTACATGCTTAGAACTTTACAACTGTTGTCACCTATAAAATAATATACAATAACTTACTAATAATAACTTGTTTCTTTATACTGCCAAGTGCCAACTAAATGGCAACTGATATTCCTGAGGAATGTATCCTGTTTATCACTAAAACAATGATGTTCAGTGGCTGATAGATCCTTCATAAACAAACTAACCAGGAGGAAACAAAATATGTTTTTCAAAAATTGTTTTCTGGTTACGGTTTAATGATAGAATAAAAGAAGGGGGGAAGCAGAGATAAAAATATAAATGGCTTCTATTTTCAGTTTGTGAGCCATTTCACAGCCCTGTTCGGGTGTTGGTTTTAAGTCATTTGTATTCACTGCATTTAAACCAAAATTTCAGTTTTATTTTAATTTTTTTAGTTACTGACAAAGATTATATGATTTGTTTTTCTTCTTTTTTCAAACAGAACAAACAATTTTATAAAATAACTTGTTTGCAAAAACAATTTAAGGTCCCAAATGTAGCAACATTTCGGATTCCAGATAACATAAAAATTAAGATTAATTTTGTTGTAACTTTGCATAATTCTGCGCTGTATGCAAAAAAAAATAAGTTAGAATACAATATCATTTCAAATTCATATTAAAACTTCACAAAATTCTAATTTGATAGGTCAGTTTAACCCCTTAACGACCGAGGACGTGCAGGGTACGTCCTCAAAAAAAAGGCAGTTAACGCCTGAGGACGTACCCTGCACGTCCTCGGTGTGGAAAGCAGCTGGAAGCGATCCTGCTCGCTTCCAGCTGCTTTCCGGTTATTGCAGTGATGCCTCGATATGGAGGCATCCTGCAATAACCTTAAATGGCCATCCGATGCAGAGAGAGCCACTCTGTGGCTCTCTCTGCACCGGACATCGATGGCCGGTATCGTTGGTGGGTGGGAGCAGACTTGGGAGGCGGGTGGGCGGCCATCGATGCGCCGTGTAACATGCAGGGGGCGGGATCGGGGGCGGGACTGACGGGGGCGCGCATGGGGTGGCGGGCGGGCGCGTGCACGGGGCGGGGGCGGGAGCGGGAGGGAACCGCTACACTACAGAAAAAAAATCTGAAAATAACTAATAAATATGGAAAAAAAATATTGTAAAGTTTCTAAGTGATCTGCAAGTGGTGGGAGGTTGGTGGGAAGCTACACTACAGAAAAAGGCATTTAAAAAAAAAAAAAAAAAAAGATTCCTTTTTTTACTAAACTGGGAACTGGCAGACAGCTGCCACTGCCAGTACCCAAGATGTTGCCCGCTAAGGCAGAGGGGGAGGGTTAGAGAGTTGTTTGGTGGGGGATCAGTGAGGTTGGGGGCTAAGGGGGATCCTACAAAGCAGCATATGTAAATATGCTTTAAAAAAAAACCTAAAAAAAAAAACAAATATACCTTTTATTTTAGTACTGGCATAGTTTCTGCCAGTACTTAAGATGGCGGGGACAATTGTGGGGTGAGGGAGGGAAGAGAGCTGTTTGGGAGGGATCAGGGGGTCTGATGTTTCAGGTGGGAGGCTGAGCTCTACACTAAAGCTAAAATTAACCCTGCAAGCTCCCTACAAGCTACATAATTAACCCCTTCACTGCTAGCCATAATACACGTGTGATGCGCAGCAGCATTTAGTGGCCTTCTAATTACCAAAAAGCAACGCCAAAGCCATATATGTCTGCTATTTCTGAACAAAGGGGATCCCAGAGAAGCATTTACAACCATTTGTGCCATAATTGCACAAGCTGTTTGTAAATGATTTCAGTGAGAAAACTACAATTGTGAAAACTGTAACGTTTTTTTTTTTATTTGATCGCATTTGCGTTGAAATGGTGGCATGAAATATATCAAAATGGGCCTATATCAATACTTGGGGTTGTCTACTACACTACACTAAAGCTAAAATTACCCCAAAAAGCTCCCTACATGCTCCCTAATTAACCCCTTCACTGCTGGGCATAATACACGTGTGGTGCGCAGTGGCATTTAGTGGCCTTCTAATTACCAAAAAGCAACGCCAAAGCCATATATGTCTGCTATTTCTGAACAAAGGGGATCCCAAAGAAGAATTTACAACCATTTATGCCATAATTGCACAAGCTGTTTGTAAATAATTTCACTTAGAAACCAAAAGTTTGTGAAAATATTGGTGAAAAAGTGAATGTTTTTTGTATTTGATCGCATTTGGCGGTGAAATGGTGGCATGAAATATACCAAAATGGGCCTAGATCAATACTTTGGGATGTTTTCTAAAAAAAAATATTTACATGTCAATGGATATTCAGAGATTCCTGAAAGATATTAGTGTTCTAATGTAACTAGCACTAGTTTTGAAAAAAAAAATGGTTTGGAAATAGCAAAGTGCTACTTGCATTTATTGCCCTATAACTTGCAAAAAAAGCAAAGAAGATGTAAACATTGGGTATTTCTAAACTCAGGACAAAATTTAGAAACTATTTAGCATGGGTGTTTTTTGGTGGTAGTAGATATGTAACAGATTTTGGGGGTCAAAGTTAGAAAAAGTGTGCTTTTTTCCATTTTTTCCTCATATTTTATAAAGAAAATTATAGTAAATTATAAGATATGATGAAAATTATGGTATCTTTAGAAAGTCCATTTAATGGCGACAAAAATGATATATAATATGTGTGGGTACAGTAAATGAGTAAGAGGAAAATTACAGCTAAACACAAACACAGCAAAAATTTAAAAATAGCCTTGGTCCCAAACGATCAGAAAATGGAAACGTGCTGTGGTCATTAAAGGGTTAAAAACATTTGCATGTTCTAACTCTGTCCACGCATACAAAAAAATACATAAAATACTTCAACAAAAAATCCTCCAACACAGACAATATTACTATGATGCTCGTTTAACAACTATAAAGACATTAAATGCTTTCTGTGAATGGTGACGTATTATTCAAAAGAGGAGTCTTATCGTATCTAATGAAGGGGTGAAACCAGTTTCTTTACAGTTTACATTCACCAGGGTTCCAAAAATAAGAACAATATTGTGAGATATTTGTTACTATAATGACAACTACTTGGTACTGGACGGACACAGGACAACTCATCTGAAGGAGAATTGCCATTTTCACATAAGCGGCCTCAGTTATGGGGAGTAAGAGAGAGGCTACCCAACCCTTGTGTTTTTTATGCATTTGGTGTTATCAGTTGATGGTTTCTTCTTCCCAGCAAAACTTCTGGGCCATACTGAGTGCTACCTGAGCTGTGCAGGTCCCAGATGCCATGCAACCTTCCCTATGGAAGTGCAATATGGCACAGTTATCATGGAATACATTGGGAGCACCATACGGCATTTATTGGAATGATTGAGCTCTGAAAAAGCTGACTGCGCTACACCTGGCATATGACAAACAAGAAATTATTCCCTTTAAAGGGATAGGAAAGTAAAAATTAAACCTGCATGATTCAGATAGAGCATATCATCTCAAGACACTTAAATGGACAGTCAAGTCCAAAAAAAACTTTCATGATTTAAATATGGCATGTCATTTTAAACAACATCCCAATTTACCTTTATTATCAATTTTGCTTTGTTCTCTTGGTATTCATAGTTGAAAGCTAAAACTAGGAGGTTCATATGCTAGTTTCTTAGATCTTGAAGACTGCCTCTAATCTGAATGCATTTTGACCACTAGAAGGCCATAGTTCCTGTGTTTCATATAGATAACATTGAGCTCATGCACGTGAAGTGACCTAGGAGTGAGCACTGATTGGCTAAAATGCAAGTCTGTCAAAAGAACTGAAATAAGGGGGCAGTCTGCAGAGGCTTAGATACAAGGTAATTACAGAGGTAAAAAGTGTATTATTAAAATTGTGTTGGTTATGCAAAACTGGGGAATGGGTAATAAAAGGGATTATCTATATTTTTAAACAGCAAAAATTCTGGTGTTGACAGTCCCTTTAAATTCACTTCTATTTTCAAATGTACTTAGTTCTATTGGCATACATCGTTGAAAAAGAATATGTACCTATCCTATATTAGAGGGAGCTAGCTGGTGATTGGTGCCTGCAAACATTTGTCTCCTGTGATTGGCTAATTGGATGTGCTCAGCTAGCTCTCAGTAGTGCACTGCTGCTCCTTCAGCAAAGTATATAAAGGGAATGACGCAAATTTGATAATAGAAGTAAATTGGAGAGTTGTTTAAAATTGTATGTGCTGTCTCAATTCTGAAAGAAAAAAATTGTGTTCATGTCCCTTTAATGCTAAGCCAGCTATTGTGTGGCTTACAATAGGAGACTTGTGCAAAACTGGGAACTCTGCTGTTACAACATGGACATGGCACCTCCTGTAGGACACCGGCTTGCACAAAGCTCGCTGTGGTAGACTGTGATCTCTAAGCTTCCAGGGACATGCAGCATTTGCTTTATGTGTTGCTGGTTTGTGACTTGAACTCAGCATGTGGCAGGTATTAACATACACATAAATGCCTATATATTATATTACTAATGCATAAGTGCACATACATAACAACACATAAACACAAGCACACACTTAGCAACACGTGAACACACACACAACTAAACTGAAAATGTTTGGTTTGGATCCTACATTTGAAATAAACTGTTACAGTTAATTAAATATGTGGTTTCTAATGCATATTGCACTAGCCCATAGTGCAGTCTTTTTACATGCACACCAACTCCTACTGAGCATGTGCAATTGCTTACTGTAAACACGTATATGAGTCACTGATTGGCTGATAGTTGTCACATGATATAGGGGACATAAATAGGAAAAAAATCTACTGCTCATTTGAAAGTCAGAGTAAGTGTTACTGCATTGTCTTTTAATTATGCTTTTGTTGATGATGAGATTCTACTGTATTGAGCTCTCTAGTGCAGTGCAGGTTTGAACTACTTGGCTACTAAAGTGGATTTCAACTTGTTGCCATGAAATGTATATCAGCATTCTAAGGTAGCCAAACTATTTAATCCACTGCCAGTTCCGATTTCATATGCAGTAGTTGTCATATTCCATCTAACACAAGAAACAATAGAGAGTTTGGCTGTGTAACCAATAACAAAGTTTAGTTATTTATACTATAAACATCATTAGCATTTAACTAGAGTATACGCTGCTTTATAACATGTCCAATACTTCTGACAAGCACTTTGTTTCTCTCTGTCAAGGTATCCAGAGTTAGTGCCAATGTTCTCCAGTCTCTACTGGCAACAATACAGGTCAAGCAGTGCTGTAGCCAATGCAGATGATTTGCTGATATTTTAGTACAGATTTTTGTATTTTGTGATAGAAAAAGGTCATCTTACAACTGCTTAATGGTTTGGGATTGGGTCCAAAAGTTAACAAAATATGGAGAAAAAAACTGTAGCTGAATCAGATGAAGTTTGTAGAATATACAAAGCGTGTTTTGCAATGTCTATATAAAGCCAAGCATAAAGAAGGTTACATTGTATCCATTAATAAATGCCATACGCTATTACTCACTGGAAAACACAAGAAACTATTCCTTATCTCTCCTCCATTGTGTATGTCTAAAAACAAGCTATTAATAAACTAGTGAAATAAGAAGCAATATTTTAAAGGGAAAGTCAAAGTTAATTTTTCATAGCTCAGATAGAACATACAATTTTAAACAACGTTCCAATTTACTTTAAATAACAAATTAGCTTTGTTATCTTGGTATCCTTTGTTGAAGAGTAAACCTAGGTAAGCTCAGGAGCAGCAATGCACTACCTGGAGCAAGATGGTATTTAACGACTACTCACATATGCCTTTTATTATTGGCTCAAGAGATGTATTCAGCCAAGTCCCAGAAGTGCATTCATGCTGGATATGACTTTAACCCCTTTGTAGGCATAAAACACATAGTTATAGATACAAACAATTGAATTTAAGCACAGCAGTTACCGATTTATTCCTTTACATACGTACTGAATGGAATGGTTGCTTAATCTATTAAAGGATTACTTTCTGTTATAATTTTTAAGCTAAACAACTAACATATTAAAGTTAATAAACATTAATTAAAACCTACTGACCTATATTTTCTCCAAAACAAAGTTTCATAACGTTCTAAAAGTTATATATTTTATTCGCCGATGATGTCACGTTATCCTGCCCACTATTTTCAGCACTGCATGTTCAAAATACTTAAACCAATAACTTTGTGTTTAAAGCGCCATTTTGAAACCTAGGTATTGTAAACGGATTGGTACAGAGCAAAGGATACCCACAGAGTGGGTTTGGAAAACAATTAAATTTGCAGACAAGATTTCTGATATACGGTAGAGATATGTTAATGAAATGCTATTGATAAAAAGCGTATTTGGGGTAGTTAGTTAGTAACAGGCATAGAAAATATTTACTTACAGTGGCCCTTTAAGCATTTTATGTGTCTAATTAAGGGACATTGAATTGCTGGACACAACTTCAACAGAATGGTTACTACTCACCATGGTATTGTTTTTCCATCTGTGGCCTAGTTTCCATCGAGGTGGTAAAGTTTGGAAACTGGTGGTAAAACCATTTATCTCCATTAACCCTTTCATGACAGGGTCATAATGTCTACATCAGAACAACGTTCCGATGTAAACAAATTGAAATCCAGCGATCGTGCACACTATCGCGAGATTTCAATTATGGGATCGGGTCAGGGGGACGTCGCTATGACGCTAGGCACACCCTCCAGACTGAAATCACATCCAGGAAGTGCCATTGGCTTCAGGACAGCCAGACGGCTATGATGTTGTATTCTGTCCTAACAGAGCTAAAGCCCAGCGCCGTTTGAACAGAATACAACGCCATAACGGCGCTAAAAGGTTAAAGTCTATGGAGAATATTTATGTTACCACCAGTTTCAAAACTTTACCCCCTCAGTGGAAACTAGGCCTGTGTATGCAACTCTCTTATTCTAACCGCTCACATGTGACAATTGGTGAAGGTTTGCATCTTTATACTGGGCGTCGCCATCTTGGAGCTCTTGAACCCTATTACTGAAGCGGTGAGCACTTGCAGATCAGTGAGGTTGTCAGCTTTTTTACAGCTGTATAATGCACTCACTATACAGAGCTGAAGATTTACATTTTTGCAGTCTTTATACACAGTTTAAATGTTACATAAAATATATAGAAAAGACCACGTGAATAAAAAAGCTGGCAACAATAGCGATTTTTTTGTGAATGTGCACCACTTCCGTCACCAAGTGCAAGAAGATAGTGGTACCCAGTAAGAAGATGTGGAGTTTGACAAACTGCCACCCGCAAGAGGTTAATATACGAGAATGGCTTTGAAGCGAGCTGTAGGTACACAAGAAAAAACAGAATGGTGAGTAGCAATCAATTAGTTGTGACCAGCAGTTTAATGTCCCTTTAACAAAAAGTTAGTTGATATTTTAAAGAAACTCTGTGTTTTCCACAGAAAATGTTGCCAGCTGGGTGGCATTATTAATTAGCTGGGTGAGGGCAATGTTAATACTTTGCAATATTATAATATTTTCTGTTATTTATTTATAAATGTTACTTAAAGGGATAGTCTAGTCCAAATTAGACATTCATGATTCAGATAGAGCATGCAATTTTAAGCAACTTTTTTAATGTCTAAATGTAGCCACCAAATAGCAAGCACTACCCAGGTTCTGAACCAAAAATGGCACGGCTCCTAAGCTTACATTCTTGCTTTTTCAAATAAAGATACCAAGAGAACGAAGAAAATTCCCTTTGAGTGCTAATGACGGCTCTGAGCCTTCACAGAGTTTCTCACTCTGGTGCTAATTACGGCTCAGAGCCGTCATGAGCACTCTCCCACCTTGAGGGAGATCTGGGGGCTCCTTACTGCTGCTACCCCGGCGATCGTGCCTGTAAAGTGACAGGTATCGCCGGGGCTTCACGTGATGCGGGGTGACGTCACCGCGCAACTTTATTTACACTTAACAATGTTAAGTATAGGAGGAGGGAGCATGCTGCTTAGAAGCCTGTATCTCAGGCATCTAAGCAGCTACAGACCCCCAAGACCCACTGTTGGAAAGGTAATCGCCTAACCTTTCCAACAGTGTAAGTCTTGGGGGTCTGTAAAAAAAAATAAAAAAATAAAAAGAAAATATTAGCACCCAGGTAGGAAATGGCTTAGCAGCCAAAGGGTTAATTTGGACTAGACTACCCCTTTAAGCTATCCAAAGCACAAATTTATTGCACGATTTAACATAAATTGATTTATGGTTGTGCAACAACATTGAAAATATTTAATATTTCAACTTAATATTGGCTTAAATTTTAGCTAGGTGGTTAATAAAATCAGCCAGGTGGCATGCCTATTAAATAGATCCTGGGGAAAACATCTGGACTGACATTACAATATAAAACATAGGAGTCTGCAAGGATATTGAGGAGCCATACAAGATTTTTAGGAGCTACATCATGGTACTTGCATTATGCAAATAGATATAGAATATTCCAAAAAGTTGGAAGCTGATAGTAAATTTCTAGATTATGCCCCCCCCCCCAAGATTTGTTAAACCTTTTTTAAAGATTCCATTTTCATGCATAAGTCATACAAGATGTGCATGTATAATAAGACCTGAGCAATTAGTACCATCTGTTTTCAATAATTACAAATGTGCTTACCTAGAAGGGATCATGTTTTCATGCAGATCACTGTCTCTTTATTTTATTTTTATGATGTTACGTAAGACTAAGGTTATTTTTTGTGGAATCTAAAAGAGGGCTGTTACTTTGCCTCAGGTAAAATGCCCTAGTATTGTTAGAGGCTGCATGTGGGCAGCTTGCTGTAAACTTTAAGTGGTTAAGGGGCAGATTACAAGTGAAGCATTATTTAGCGTTTCCCGTAGGGTTGCCACCTTGGCCATGTTTTCCTGGACACTTTTGAGTTACACATGCTACAGGGTGTGCAGAGGGGAACATGAATTGCACTACTGGACATTACAAGAATAGTGACACTGGACAGCACCATTCATGTTCCTCCCTGCACACCCTGCAGCATGTGTAACTCATAAGTGTCCAGGAAAACATGGCCGAGGTGGCAACCCTAGTTTCCCCTAGTGCGCTAATTGTGCTAGAAGTAAAGTTTTTGCGTGATTTAGGTTGCACTGGTATTATGAGTTGAATGTAAAAAGTTATTGCGCTTGTGCTAACCCAACGGGCGCAAACAGCTTACTTCTAGCGCAATTAGATAACCTATTCCACCATAGAAGTCAATGGAGAGAAAAAAACTAACACCTTAATCGCACTAACCCGAACTCATATTCTCATATGCGCTAAGTCAACATGAAAATATGAATATTGCACATTCCAATGTTCTGCAATTAGCAGAATATGTTCTATTTATTCATAAATACATGATGGTATTTTGGTACAATATATATCTATACACATATATATATATACATACGTGATTATATATAGGTATAGACATATACAGATATATAGGAATATCTATTTAAATATAAATATAACATATTCAGCTATATATGTGAAATATTTACAGTAAATACACAGTATAGCACTTTATTAAAAATGAATATTGCAGAAATATGCTTTTCATGTTTTCATTTACTCAATTGCAAAGGGCTCCAATGCACATATCTTAATGTTAAAGTCCAAACATCTGGGACCTCCTATCATTGAGGCCTTAAAACTTTTTTGTGCAACATTTTATTTATTATTTTTTATTAGATGGTGTTATTATAAGTGTAACTGTACTGTGTAATGTATTTTCATGTGTTTTGTGACACTTTTTATTTTCACGAAACAGTTAACCACAGCTCTGAGATGGCAGTAATAATTCTAGAGTAAATCTCTTTTGCGCTCAACTTGTAATATGAGCGCCGTATAACCTGCGTGCAAATGATTGCGAAAACCTGTGCAAACGTTTTTGCACCTCACTTATTAATCTAGCACTAAATGTGCTACAGAAGCGCTAGAAAGCTAGCAGCACCTACATTTTGGAGTCCAGGATCTCTGCACATTATACTCCAGTTAAAGGGATCTAAAATCCCAAATTTTTCTTTCAAAATTTACACAGAGCATGCCGTTTTAAATCATTTTCTTCTATAATCTAATTTGTTTTGTTCTCTTGGTATCCTTTGTTGAAAAGTACACATAGGTAGGCTCAGGAGCAGCAATGCACTACTGGGAGCTAGCTGCTGATTGGTGACTGAACATAGCCTCTTGTGATGTGTTCAGCTATCTCCCAGTAGGGCACTACTGCTCCTTCAACAAAGGATACCAAGAGAATTAAGCAAATTTGATAATATAAGTAATTTTGAAAGTTTCTTGAAATTGTATGTTCTATGTAAATCATGAGAGAACATTTTGGGCTTTATGTCCCTTTAAATGCACTAGTGCATCCCTAGCAAGTGTGAGTGTGTGTGCGGGCCTATTTCTGTATGCTTGATGACAACCAAAGAGCTAATAGAGCTGTAAGTAATTGCTCCTTTTCTGAGAACCATATTTGTACAGTTTAGTTCAATCTGCCTGCACCAGACTTGTAACAGCTCAGCTGGGGTTGGATTTAGAGGTATTTGGTGGCTTTTAGATAAGGACTCTGCTTTTACTACATTTTTCAATGGATTTATAAATATAGGAGCTGGCAGATTAGCCATTCTTTGAACTAATTAGGGGATTGCAGGAGGTGAAATGTCAAGAAACAATCTTACCACTAGTAAGTACTTACACTAATATGGATTTTAATTAATGGTCTGTTCTTAAACTGGCATATTTCCTCCTGCTTTATTAGTTTATTTTTAAGATAAGCGATGGCTAACCTAACTGCAAATTGTTCAGCACTCAAGTGCATCTTCTCCCATCTCCTTGTAAAGCTACAAGTATAAGGTCACAACCAAATCAGCTTGAAATTTTCAAAACGCTGTAACAAAGCCGGCAGCATTCCTAAGATCCTGTTTGCCTATTCTTTCTAACAGAAACCCCCAAATTTAAATTAACAAATGCCCTTTATTAGCTGAAATAAAAAAAAGTCGAACCAGATGTGGGATGAATTTCTCTTTAAATATATGTATTAGTGGCCCTTAGATTCTTGCATTTCTTTGCTATAATTGTCCCAGCTAAGGGCTAGTTTCCATTGAGGTGGTAAAATTTGGAAACTAGTAGTAAAAACATTTATCTCCATTAAAGCCTATGTAGAATTTTTTATGTTACTACCAGTTTCCAAACTTTACCAACTTAATGGAAACTAGCCCTCAGTCTGCTCTGGAATTGGAAACAATTCTATCTGTTAACAATTTTCTCTCCAGAAATGAGTGCTGCAATTAATTAATGTTGAAGTGCTAGAATAAAAATGTAAACCATGGTTACTGGTGTTAAGATGCATTGCATTCTGGGTGGGTATCATGTTCAGTGTTGCCTTGATGCCATTACCCCACATGTTCATTAAAATTAAACTTTTATGATTCAGATAGAGCATGCAATTTTAAACAACTTTCCAATTTACTTCCATTAACAAAATGTCACTTTAATTTTACACTTTTTTTGAGTCACCAACTCCTACTGAGCATGTGCAAGAATTCACAGGCTATACGTATATGCATTTGTGATTGGCTGATTGCTGTCACATGATACAGGAGGAGTGAAAATAGACATAACTGAAATATGTCAGAAAAAATCTACTAATCATTTGAAGTTCAGACTAAGGGCAATTGCATTGTCTTTTTATCATACATCTGTTGATTATGCAAATCTACTGTATTTATTGGTCTTTAAGTAAAATATGTAGGGTTTTTACCTCCTGTAGCACCCCCATTGCAAAGGGCTCAATATATTAAATGTGTCTTTATCACATTTGTTAGCCCCCATTTATTAAGTACTAGAATCGCCACAGCTGATTAATGCTCAGGTCACTAGCTCCATCTTATTCCTTAACAACGTTTTGACTTACCTCATATTCTTCAATGTCTCAGACAAGTTTATTCAAACGTTTTTGGCCTTAGGACCTGCTCTACTGGCATTGATACTAATTTGATCCTAACTTGAGCACTAACAGATTCCCAATGCAAATGCAAATCCTTAAGTCACCTTTAAAAAATGTATAAAAAAGGCTATGATTCCTATAAGATTTATGATTTATAGATATAAATAACCTCAATTAAATCTGAAAGATATTGTTTGATTTCACATCCAATGTGCTGGAGTACAAAGCCAAAAATATAAACAAATGTGTGTAAATGCCTAAATTCTTCTGGACTCCACTATGTGGAATTTACCTAAATGGTTACAATAAGCACCCACATTTGAGAACATTGCGGGTATCTGAACTGAACAAAGACTGGAAAGAATGAAATTATATGGGGCCCCTGCATTTTGGACAGAGGGAAATCCAATAAGCATATATTGAGAAAGCCTAGGTCATAGCTATGAACTGCTTATACTAAATCAGTTTAATAAAAAAAATCCATGAAACTGAAAAAATAATTTATTCACAAGTTCACTTACAACATAAAAACTACAGATGTTGATCCTCACTTTTCTTTATACCACACTAAGCATTCCCAATTAACATGCACATGCCACCCAAACAGGCAGAGGGATCATGCTCAGCACACATACATTTTTGTATTATTGAAGAGAATTAAGATAACATTTTATTTTGTGCCTGGTTATTAGGTTTAAACACACATTCTAGTGAAAAGTATGTTGGGACTGTACAACCAAATAACAGCTTTTAAGAAACCTTCAAAAACACTTTCACAAAAAAGTTATTTTCCCTTGTGCCCAGTGCAAATCTCAATGCCTAGGAAGCAGCTGATTGTAGATCTTGTGCCATACATGCAATCAGTGTGGTCACCAAAAACAGTCACAACCTCATCCCTGCTAGATACACCCATAAATCAGCCTCAGTACACACATGTATATTTAGTCAATCAGCCACAAAGCAGCTGCCGCAGCATAACAGATACAAGTAAACTATATTTACTTATGTGATCCACTGTAAGACAAGGATTGTCAAATTCTGACATTTCAGAATGTCCTTTTTAGGTTTCTAATGGTTTATTAGAGTATGTTTGTAAAGGTATTAGGGAATTACCTTTTGATAGCTACATTCACAAGTGCAGGAGGTGGACTGGAAGCCATATAAGCAGTCAGTATCAGAATAGAATGCAGGAGAATTGTCAGATTTAAAGGGACATTACATGCTAGATTTTTCTTTGCATAAATGTTTTGTAGATGATCCATTTATATAGCCCATACAGTTTAAAAAAAAAATATGATAGTTTTGCTTATTTTTAAAAAAACATTGCTCTGACTCCTAACCAAGCCCCAAAGTTTTAGGAGAATACCGACGTATACCTACTCCAGATTGCTCATGTTTGTGTAAATGATCTTTTCATATGCAAAGGAAGGGGGAGGGGGTAGTCTCTGCTATTTCCCACTTGCAGTGGGTGTTCCAGTAACCTTTTAAACAGAGCTAAACTGGAAGCTTCTAAGTAAGTTTTTAAATGGTTTTATACTGAATTTTTTATCAGTATCTGTGCATATTATTCTTTATAGTAGTGTCTATTACATGCAGTTAAATGAAAATTGGTGTATACTGTCCCTTTAAGCCCTAAGTTAGCAGCCAGGAAGGGAAACTGTAGCCAGATCATGAAGCACAGAGAAAAGCAAGAATACTTTAAAGTGCAATTCCAAAGGCCAGAACTAAAAATTCAGCAAGGAGTCAGTCAAGAGTCCAGGAAACAGGCCATTTACAACAAGGTAGGGAGATCAGATTCAACAACATCAGGAACACTCAAGCACCAAAATACTTTCTGGGGCTCTTTATAACTTCCCGGCACAACTTTTGGCTCACTTCCAAAGTCCAGGTCACAAATAGAACTATCTTCCACACAGGTCCCCTATCCTATGTTTAGTACTACTGCAGATGAGCCCTACACCCCCTTTAGAGAACCCTGAACTTGGAACAGCACTACACCTTTTGCTATGTCTTTTCCAGGCACAGTACACACCTTAGCGCACCTTAAAGGGACACTAAACCCAAATTTTGTCTTTCGTGATTCAGATAGAGCATGCAATTTTAAGCATCTTTCTAATTTACTCCTATTATCAATTTTTCTTCGTTCTCTTGCTATCTTTATTTGAAAAAGAAGGCATCTAAGCTAAGGAGCAAGACACATTTTGGTTCAGGACTCTGGACAGCACTTGTTTATTGGTGGGTGAATTTATCCACCAATCAGCAAGAACAACCCAGGTTGTATACCAAAAATAGGCCTGCATCTAAACTTACATTCTTGCTTTTCAAATAAAGATACCAAGAGAATGAAGAACATGTGATAATAGGAGTAAATTAGAAAGTTGCTTAAAATTGCATGCTCTATCTGAATCACTAAAGAAAAAATGTGGGTTCAGTGTCCCTTTAAGGTCCTAGCAGTGCTACCGCCCACACCCTTAGTGCAGCCTAAGGCACAGGCCTAAGAATGCCTTAGGGGCTTAACACAGCCCCTCCTTAGGGGAAACCTGAGGGCACAAACAGGATAGGGCAAGAAGGATAGTTACAATAAAATGAATGTAGCAGAGAAGGAGCATGCACAGGCAGTTTCTCAGGAGCTATTTGAGACCATAACCCTTCATTTAAATAAGATATTGCAACCCTCCTCTGTGAATTGGCAGTGTGGTGAAATGTAACTGTCTTTAACTATATGTTTTTACTGGTCGCTGTAATTTGTTAATGCATATATAGTGATATACCATAGCTGAAACACTTTAATTCATAACTTGTATTTTTTGTGACACCAATTTATATAATTATAGAAATATAAATCATTTTTTTAAAAATTACTGTAGTGTTGCCACCTATTTATGTAGATAACAAAATTTATGCTTAATTGATAAATTATTTTCTTTCCTGGCATGGAAAGTCCACAAATCCATTCTAATTACTAGTGAGAATTTAACTCTTGGCCTCCAGGAGGAGGCAAAGAACACCCCAGCAGAGCTGTTAAGTATCACTCCTACTTCCCATAAGCCCCCAGTCATTCAGCCGAAGGAATATGGAAAGAGAAGATGACACAAGGGTATAGAGGTGCCTGAGGTTAATACAAAAAAGCTGTCTTAAAATCAAATTAAGGGCGGGTTCGTGGACTCTTCATGCCAGGAAAGAAAATAATTTATCAGGTAAGCATAAATTATGTTTTCTTTCCAATGGCATGGAGAGTCCACAAATCCATTATAATTTCTAGTGGGAACCAATACCCAAGCTAGAGGACACAGAATAGAAGGGCGGGAGAACAAGACAGGTGGACCTAAACAGAATGCACCACCGTTTGAAGAACTTTCCTCCCAAAAGAATAAAATTTCTAGAATTTTGAAAAGGTATCCAACGAGGACCAAGTGGCCGCCTTGCAGATTTGTTCCACAGAAGTTTCATTCTTGAAGGCCCAGGAAGAAGAGACAGCCCTAGTGGAATGAGCCGTAATTCTCTCAGGAGGCTGTTGTCCAGCTGTCTCATAAGCTAACCGGATAACACTTCTCAAACAGAGAGAAAGAGTAGAAGAATTGGCCTTCTGACCCCCTACGCTTACCATAGAAAACAACGAACAGGGCAGAAGATTGCCGAAAATCTTTAGTTGCTTGTAGATAAAATTTTAGAGCACGCACAACATCCAGGTTATGCAATAGGCCTTCCTTCTGAGAAGAAGGATTAGGACAAAATGAGGGAACAACAATTTCCTGATTGATGTTGCGATCCGACACTACCTTGGGTAGAAATCCCAAATTAGTACGAAGGACCGCCTTATCCTCATGAAAAATAAGGTAAGGGGAATCACACGGCAGAGCCGAAAGCACGGAAACTATAGCAAGGATAAACAAAACTTTCCAAGATAACAACTTAATATAAACTGAATGCATAGGCTCAAACTGAGCCTGCTGCAAAACCTTAAGAACAAAGTTAAGGCTCCAAGGAGGAGCAACAGGTTTAAACACAGGCCTGATTCTGACCAAGGCCTGAATAAGAGATTGAACATCTGGAAGCTCTGCCAGGCGTTTATGCAAAAGAATAGATAGTGCAGGGATCTGACCCTTCAGAGTACTGACTGACAAACCTTTCTCCAGGCCATCCTGAAGAAAAGACAAAATGTGGGGAACCCTCACCCAACTCCAAGAGAAACCCTTCGATTTGCACCAATAAAAGGTATTTATGCCATACCTTATGGTAAATCTGAAGCATGGTATCAATGACCTTTTAAAAAAACCACGCCTAGACAAAACTAAGCGTTTAATCTCCAAGCAGTCAGCTTCAGGTAATCTAGATTTGGGTGGAGGAATGGATCCTGAAGTAGAAGGTCCTTCCTCAAAGGCAACCTCCAAGGGGGAAGAGATGACATCTTCACCAGATCTGCAAACCAGATCCTACAAGGCCAGGCAGGGGCTATTAGAATCACTGACACCCTCTCCTGTTTGATACAAGCAATTACTCGAGGAAGGAGGACAAACTGAGGAAACAGGTACATGAGACCGAAGTCCCAAGGTACCGTCAGAGCATCGATCAGAGCTGCTTGGGGATCTCTTGATCTTGACCCATACCTTGGAAGCTTAACACCATCAGATCCAACTCTGGAGCCCCCCACCTACGGGCTATCAATGAGAACACATCCGGATGAAGGGCCCACTCCCCTGGATGAAAGGTCTACCTGCTCAGATAATCTGCTTCCAGTTGACCACCCCTGGGATGTGGATGGCAGAGAGGTGACAATCGCGAGACTTTGTCCAATGGAGAATGCGAGTCACCTCCTTCATAGCTAAGGAACTACGAGTTCCTCCCTGGTGGTTGATATATGCCACCAAGGTTATGTTGTCCGACTGGAACCTGATAAACCAGACTAAACACAGTTGAGGCTAAGATGTTAGAGCATTGAATATTGCTCTCAACTCTAGGATATTTATTGGGAGAGAAGACTCCTCGAGTCCAAAGACCCTGAGCCTTTGAAGAACCCCAAACTGCTCCCCAGCCTGACAGGCTGGCATCTATGGTAACAAATTCAATCTCCCATGATGGTCTCAGGAAGCATGTGCCCTGAGACAGATGGTCCTGGGAGATCTACCAGGATAGAGTTTCTCGTCAGGGAGTCCAGAACTATCCTCTGAGAAAGGTCCGAGTGGTCTCCGTTCCATTGTCTGAGCATGCATCTCAGATGGAAACGAGCAAAAGGAATAATGTCCATGGAAGCAACCATTAGACCAATTACCTCCATACACTGAGCCACTGATAGATGGATAGAGGACTCAAGTGAAAGACAAGAAGCAAGAATTTTGGATTTTCTGACGTCCGTCAGAAAAATCTTAATGGACAGAGAGTCTATGATCGTTCCCAAAAAGCATACCCTGGTGTCTGGCACCAGGGAACACTTCTCCAGATTTACTTTCCACCCGTGGGAACTTAGAATAGACAACAGCGAGTCTGTATGGGATTTTGCTAAATGAAAAAATGGCGCCTGAACCAAGATATTGTCCAGGTTTGGCGCCACCGCAATCTCCTGAGATCTGACCACCGCCAAAAGGGCCACTAGAACCTTTGTAAAGAACTGAGGAGCTGTGGCAAGGCCGAAGGGAAGGGCAACAAATTGGAAGTGTTTGTCTAGAAGGAACTAGTGATGTTCCCTGTGAATAGGAACATGAAGATACACGTCCTTCAGGTCTATGGTAGTCATAAAATGACCCTACTGAACCAGGGGTAGAATGGAACATATAGTTTCCATTTTAAAGGACGGAACCTTGAGAAATTTGTTGAGACACATGAGGTCAAATATGGGTCGAAAAGTTTCCTCTTTCTTGGGAACCATGAAAAGGTTTGAACAGAATCCTTAACCCTGTTCCACCAAAGGAACAATCACTCCCAGAGAAGCTAGATCCTTTATGCAGTTTAAGAAGGCCTCTCTCTTCGCCTGGTTTACAGATAACCTTGACCGGAGAAATCTGCCCCTGGGGGGACAAGACTTGAACCCTATCCTGTATCCCTGGGAGACTACTTCCAGAGCCCAAGGATCTGGGACATTGCGGACCCAAGTCTATTGAAAGAAGGACAGCCTGCCCCCTACTTGATCCAAGACTAGATCGGGGTGGCCCCTTCATGATGACCTAGATTTAGAGGAAGGTTTCTTGGATTGTTTTCCTTTATTCCAAGGTTCACTAGACCTCCATGAAGTCCTGGATTGCTCCATCTTGGAAGAGGAGGAGGAAGGCTTTTGTCCCTTGAAGTTGTGAAAGGAAAGAAAATTAGAATTCTGGCGACCCTTAGGTCTACGTTTCTTGTCCTGATGTAGGAAAGCTCCCTTTTCACCAGTAACTTCAATAATTATCTTGGCCAGACCAGGACCAAAAAAAGTCTTGCCCTTAAAAGGTAAAGACAGAAGTTTGGACTTGGATGTTACATCCGCAGACCAAGAATTTAGCCAGAGCCCTGCGAGCTAGAACCGCAAAGCTAGCAATGTTGGCTCCCAGCCTAACGACCTGCATGCTGACATCACAGATAAAAATATTAGCCAGCTTTAGAGCCTTGATCCTATCCTGGATCTCCTCTATGCTAGTCTCCTACAAAATTAGGTCGGACAAGGAGTCGCACCAATAAGAGGTAACCAGTAAGACCAGTAACCGTCGCAATACTGGCAACTGGTTGCCATTACAAACCCTGATGAAGAAACATCTTTCTTAAATAAGCTTCCAGATTGAGGAACTATCCACAATTGGAATAGTGGTTCTCTTGGCTAGAGTGGATATAGCCCCCTCTACCTTAGGCACGGGTCACACACAGAGTCAGCAACAGGAAATATCTTTTTAAAAACAGCGGACGGGGAAAAAGGAATGCCTGGCTTTTCCTATTCCTGAGCTATAATGTCAGACATGCGATCTGGAAGTCAAAAACTCTGTTAAGCTTATTAGACCTCTTAGGAGTCTCAGTGACAGCAGAGTCGGAGTCCTCCAATGTAGCTAGGACCTCTTTCAAGAGTAAACGGAGGTGCTCAAGCTTAAATCTAAAATTAACCTCCTCTGAATCAGCTGTACTAGCAACAGCCATTTCAGAATCAGAGATCTCGCCCTCAGAAACCACTGAGGAATGATCCTCCTCAGATAACTGAGACAGGCTGACTAACGCAGCCTTGGCGGAGTCAGAACCTTTTATCATTAGATACGTTTTTAGATTTCGTCTACCAGCAATAGGTAAGGCTGCAGAAACCGCAGAAGTTAGTTGCGCAGCAAAATCTCCTGGTAAATATACTCCCCCAGGAACTGGTTGAGAGGAATCACAGGGCACTGCTTGTGAAACTGCTAAAGCTTATTTACACATGTGAAACAAAACTGCACAGCAACACAGGTATGACAGACTCAGCCGACCTCTGACAGGGACCTGTAGAAAAAGAAAAAAAGTGTGACCAACCCTGGTTTTCTATAGAGGGGTAGCATAAATGTTAGATGGTAAGCAGGGACTACCTCGCCGTCTTCTAACTGCTAAAAGCCACCATTACTCTTACTAAAGAGGATTACATGGGCTCAGCATAGCCCCAATCCTTGTAGGGAAAAGTACCCATTAAAGGATTAACATCTTCAGACACCATCTTCGCACATCCTCCTGATGTACAAGGCAAAGAATGACTAGGGGCTTATGGGAAGTAGGAGTGATACTTAACAGCTCTGCTGGGGTGTTCTTTGCCTCTTCCTGGAGGCCAGGAGTTGAATTCCCACTGGTAATTAGAATGGATTCATGGACTCTCCATGCCATTGGAAAGAAAAGTGAATTAAAATAAAAACAAATACTTTGATGGTAGGCTATATCTTGCTTTACACATTTTCACTTCTGTTTTTTATTACAGTTCACAGTTTAAGAACACACTACAAGAATGAACACAAAATGCAAATCTATAAAATAGCAGTGTTCTCCTAAGAAAATGTTGCCAGCCGGTTGGCATTATGAAGTAGTCAGATGGGGCAGTGTAATATTTTCTAATATTATATAATTTTCTGCTATTCAAAGCACAAATTAAATACTTATCTTTCTCTTTAGCAAAGCCGGATCGGCGATCCCCCGCCCGCTGCTCCTCTGTACTTACGTCACCAATGACTAAACTGGCTTCCTCCAATCATGGCTTCCCTCTAAAGCGTCCATCTCGTGAGGCCAAGCCGTGATTGGAGGAAGCCGGTTTTGTCATTGCTGTGTAAGTACAGCATGAGAAGAGGACGGGGGATTGGCGATCCGGCTTTGCTGAAGAGAAAGTTATTTGTAAAAATACGCTGCAATGTAAACTTTAATGAATTAAAGTGTCGCTGTTTTGAATAGTATTTTTAAAAGCTGTGCACTAATTCATGAAAATTTACATTCACTTTAATATTGCTTTAATTTTAGCCGGGTGGTTATTAAATTCAGCTGGGTGGTGCACCCACTAAAAAGGTCCTGTGGAGAACACTGAAATAGCATGTAATAATACAATAATAAATATACTGTACAACTTTCATAAACCAAAATATTCTGCGCATATAAACATATGAACTTGTTTTTGTTGTCAAGAAACATTTTTTAAGAATTCAGAGAGTTAGGTGCAGTGAAAGACAAAGATAGAAACAAATTTGTATAGAGGTGAGGTGCGTGACAAAACAAACCCACTTGCTACTTTTTCTCATCTGATAATAGCTGCTAACTCATGCTGAATATATATAGCGATAAATCATTTAATACTAAGTGCAAGATGTATATTTTATGTTCGGCTAAAGTAGTTGGTATACGGCATGTTTGGAAACTGCACTATGAGAAAAATCTTTGAATGGTGATGGTGCATGTTTGGCAAAATGTGCACTTTGTAACCTTGGCATGGCACACAAAAAAAGCCCCCACCTATTATTTGGTCCACTCTCCTTTGTGAACTTGGCAGGGTGCTAAAAACATAATTTATGCTTACCTGATAAATTCCTTTCTTCTGTTGTGTGATCAGTCCACGGGTCATCATTACTTCTGGGATATAACTCCTCCCCAACAGGAAATGCAAGAGGATTCACCCAGCAGAGCTGCATATAGCTCCTCCCCTCTACGTCACTCCCAGTCATTCGACCAAGAATCAACGAGAAAGGAGAAACCAAGGGTGAAGTGGTGACTGGAGTATAATTTAAAAGATATTTACCTGCCTTAAAAAACAGGGCGGGCCGTGGACTGATCACACAACAGAAGAAAGGAATTTATCAGGTAAGCATAAATTATGTTTTCTTCTGTTATGTGTGATCAGTCCACGGGTCATCATTACTTCTGGGATACCAATACCAAAGCAAAAGTACACGGATGACGGGAGGGATAGGCAGGCTCATTATACAGAAGGAACCACTGCCTGAAGAACCTTTCTCCCAAAAATAGCCTCCGAAGAAGCAAAAGTGTCAAATTTGTAAAATTTGGAAAAAGTATGAAGCGAAGACCAAGTTGCAGCCTTGCAAATCTGTTCAACAGAGGCCTCATTCTTAAAGGCCCAAGTGGAAGCCACAGCTCTAGTAGAATGAGCTGTAATTCTTTCAGGAGGCTGCTGTCCAGCAGTCTCATAGGCTAAACGAATTATGCTACGAAGCCAGAAGGAGAGAGAGGTAGCCGAAGCCTTATGACCTCTCCTCTGACCAGAGTACACGACAAACAGGGAAGACGTTTGTCGAAAATCCTTAGTTGCCTGCAAGTAGAACTTGAGGGCACGAACTACATCCAGATTGTGTAGAAGACGTTCCTTCTTTGAAGAAGGATTCGGGCACAGAGAAGGCACCACGATCTCTTGATTGATGTTCCTGTTAGTGACTACCTTAGGTAAGAACCCAGGTTTTGTACGCAGAACTACCTTATCTGAATGAAAAATCAAATAAGGAGAATCACAATGTAAAGCTGATAACTCAGAGACTCTCCGAGCCGAAGAAATAGCCATTAAAAATAACACTTTCCAAGATAACAACTTTATATCAATGGAATGAAGGGGTTCAAACGGAACTCCTTGTAGAACGTTAAGAACAAGGTTTAAACTCCATGGCGGAGCAACAGTTTTAAACACAGGCTTGATCCTAGCTAAAGCCTGACAAAAGGCCTGGACGTCTGGATTTTCTGACAGACGCCTGTGTAACAAGATGGACAGAGCTGAGATCTGTCCCTTTAATGAGCTAGCCGATAAACCCTTTTCTAAACCTTCTTGTAGAAAGGACAATATCCTAGGAATCCTAACCTTACTCCAGGAGTAACCTTTGGATTCGCACCAGTATAGGTATTTACGCCATATCTTATGGTAAATCCTTCTGGTAACAGGCTTCCTAGCCTGTATCAGGGTATCAATAACCGACTCAGAAAACCCACGTTTTGATAAAATCAAGCGTTCAATTTCCAAGCAGTCAGCTTCAGAGAAGTTAGATTTTGATGTTTGAATGGACCCTGTATCAGAAGGTCCTGTCTTAGAGGTAGAGACCAAGGCGGACAGGATGACATGTCCACTAGATCTGCATACCAAGTCCTGCGTGGCCATGCAGGCGCTATTAGAATCACTGATGCTCTCTCCTGTTTGATTTTGGCAATCAATCGAGGAAGCAGCGGGAAGGGTGGAAACACATAAGCCATCCCGAAGTTCCAAGGTGCTGTCAAAGCATCTATCAGAACCGCTCCCGGATCCCTGGATCTGGACCCGTAGCGAGGAAGTTTGGCGTTCTGGCGAGACGCCATGAGATCTATCTCTGGTTTGCCCCAACGTCGAAGTATTTGGGCAAAGACCTCCGGATGAAGTTCCCACTCCCCCGGATGAAAAGTCTGGCGACTCAAGAAATCCGCCTCCCAGTTCTCCACTCCCGGGATGTGGATTGCTGACAGGTGGCAAGAGTGAGACTCTGCCCAGCGAATTATCTTTGATACTTCCATCATAGCTAGGGAGCTTCTTGTCCCTCCCTGATGGTTGATGTAAGCTACAGTCGTGATGTTGTCCGACTGAAACCTGATGAACCCCCGAGTTTTTAACTGGGGCCAAGCCAGAAGGGCATTGAGAACTGCTCTCAATTCCAGAATGTTTATTGGCAGGAGACTTTCCTCCTGACTCCATTGTCCCTGAGCCTTCAGAGAATTCCAGACAGCGCCCCAACCTAGTAGGCTGGCGTCTGTTGTTACAATTGTCCAGTCCGGCCTGCTGAATGGCATCCCCCTGGACAGATGTGGCCGAGAAAGCCACCATAGAAGAGAGTTTCTGGTCTCTTGATCCAGATTCAGAGTAGGGGACAAGTCTGAGTAATCCCCATTCCACTGACTCAGCATGCACAATTGCAGCGGTCTGAGATGTAGACGTGCAAAGGGTACTATGTCCATTGCTGCTACCATTAAGCCGATCACCTCCATGCATTGAGCTACTGACGGGAGTTGAATGGAATGAAGGACACGGCATGCATTTAGAAGCTTTGTTAATCTGTCTTCTGTCAGATAAATCTTCATTTCTACAGAATCTATAAGAGTCCCCAAGAATGGAACTCTTGTGAGAGGAAAGAGAGAACTCTTCTTTTCGTTCACTTTCCATCCATGCGACCTTAGAAATGCCAGAACTAACTCTGTATGAGACTTGGCAGTTTGAAAGCTTGAGGCTTGTATCAGAATGTCGTCTAGGTACGGAGCTACCGAAATTCCTCGCGGTCTTAGTACCGCCAGAAGGGCACCCAGAACCTTTGTGAAGATTCTTGGAGCCGTAGCCAATCCGAATGGAAGAGCTACAAACTGGTAATGCCTGTCTAAGAAGGCAAACCTTAGATACCGGTAATGATCTTTGTGAATCGGTATGTGAAGGTAAGCATCCTTTAAATCCACTGTGGTCATGTACTGACCCTTTTGGATCATGGGTAAGATTGTCCGAATAGTTTCCATTTTGAACGATGGAACTCTTAGGAATTTGTTTAGGATCTTTAAATCCAAGATTGGCCTGAAAGTTCCCTCTTTTTTGGGAACCACAAACAGGTTTGAGTAAAACCCTTGTCCTTGTTCCGACCGCGGAACCGGATGGATCACTCCCATTAATAACAGATCTTGTACACAGCGTAGAAACGCTTCTTTCTTTATCTGGTTTGTTGACAACCTTGACAGATGAAATCTCCCTCTTGGGGGAGAGAATTTGAAGTCTAGAAGGTATCCCTGAGATATGATCTCTAGCGCCCAGGGATCCTGAACATCTCTTGCCCAAGCCTGGGCGAAGAGAGAGAGTCTGCCCCCCACTAGATCCGGTCCCGGATCGGGGGCCCTCGGTTCATGCTGTCTTTGGGGCAGCAGCAGGTTTCCTGGCCTGCTTGCCCTTGTTCCAGGACTGGTTAGGTTTCCAGCCTTGTCTGTAACGAGCAACAGCTCCTTCCTGTTTTGGTGCAGTGGAAGTTGGTGCTGCTCCTGCTTTGAAATTCCGAAAGGGACGAAAATTAGACTGTCTAGCCTTAGCTTTGGCTTTGTCTTGAGGCAGGGCGTGGCCCTTACCTCCTGTAATGTCAGCGATAATTTCTTTCAAACCGGGCCCAAATAAAGTTTGCCCCTTGAAAGGTATATTAAGTAATTTGGACTTAGAAGTTACATCAGCTGACCAGGATTTTAGCCACCGCGCCCTACGTGCCTGAATGGCGAATCCTGAGTTCTTAGCCGTAAGTTTGGTTAAATGTACTACGGCCTCCGAAATGAATGAATTAGCTAGTTTAAGGACTCTAAGCCTGTCCGTAATGTCGTCCAGCGTAGCTGAACTAAGGTTCTCTTCCAGAGACTCAATCCAAAATGCTGCCGCAGCCGTAATCGGCGCGATGCATGCAAGGGGTTGAAATATAAAACCTTGTTGAACAAACATTTTCTTAAGGTAACCCTCTAATTTTTTATCCATTGGATCTGAAAAAGCACAGCTATCCTCCACCGGGATAGTGGTACGCTTAGCTAAAGTAGAAACTGCTCCCTCCACCTTAGGGACCGTTTGCCATAAGTCCCGTGTGGTGGCGTCTATTGGAAACATCTTTCTAAATATTGGAGGGGGTGAGAACGGCACACCGGGTCTATCCCACTCCTTAGTAACAATTTCAGTTAGTCTCTTAGGTATAGGAAAAACGTCAGTACTCGCCGGTACCGCAAAGTATTTATCCAACCTACACAATTTCTCTGGTATTGCAACAGTGTTACAATCATTAAGAGCCGCTAAAACCTCCCCTAGTAATACACGGAGGTTCTCCAATTTAAATTTAAAATTTGAAATATCTTAATCCAATCTGTTTGGATCAGAACCGTCACCCACAGAATGAAGCTCTCCGTCCTCATGCTCTGCAAGCTGTGACGCAGTATCAGACATGGCCCTAGTATTATCAGCGCACTCTGTTCTCACCCCAGAGTGATCACGCTTGCCTCTTAGTTCTGGTAATTTAGCCAAAACTTCGGTCATAACAGTAGCCATATCTTGTAATGTTATCTGTAATGGCCGCCCAGATGTACTAGGCGCCACAATATCACGCACCTCCCGGGCGGGAGATGCAGGTACTGACACGTGAGGCGAGTTAGTCGGCATAACTCTCCCCTCGCTGTTTGGTGAAATTTGTTCAATTTGTACAGATTGGCTTTTATTTAAAGTAGCATCAATACAGTTAGTACATAAATTTCTATTGGGCTCCACCTTGGCATTGGAACAAATGACACAGGTATCTTCCTCTGAATCAGACATGTTTAACACACTAGCAATAAACTTGCAACTTGGTTACAATCTTATTTAACAAAAACGTACTGTGCCTCAAAGAAGCACTAAACGATTAAATGACAGTTGAAATAATGAACTGAAAAAAACAGTTATAGCATCAATCCTTAAAAACAACACAACTTTTAGCAAAGGTTTGTTCCCATTAGTAAAGTAACAATAATTAAATTTGAAGCATAAAAATTACAGAGCAACGTTTTTAATCACAGTCAATATATAAGTCTCACAGCTCTGCTGAGAGAATCTACCTCCCTCCAAAGAAGTTTGAAGACCCCTGAGTTCTGTTAGAGATGAACCGGATCATGCAGGAAATACAAGAGTAACTGACTGGAAATTTTTGATGCGTAGCAAAGAGCGCCAAAAACGGCCCCTCCCCCTCACACACAGCAGTGAGAGAGAAACGAAACTGTCACAATTAAAACAAGCAACTGCCAAGTGGAAAAATAATGCCCAAACATTTATTCACTCAGTACCTCAGAAAATGCAAACGATTCTACATTCCAGCAAAAACGTTTAACATAATAAATACCTATTAAAAGGTTTAATGTACTTTTAACAGAGTAATTCCAGTGAAATACCATCCCCAGAATACTGAAGTGTAGAGTATACATACATGTCATTATAACGGTATGGCAGGATTTTCTCATCAATTCCATTCAGAAAATAAAAACTGCTACATACCTCAATGCAGATTCATCTGCCCGCTGTCCCCTGATCTGAAGCTTATACCTCCCTCAGATGGCCGAGAAACAGCAATATGATCTTAACTACTCCAGTTAAAATCATAGTAAAAACTCTGGTAGATTCTTCTTCAAACTCTGCCAGAGAGGCAATAACACGCTCCGGTGCTATTGTAAAATAACAAACTTTTGATTGAAGTTATAAAAACTAAGTATAATCACCATAGTCCTCTCACACATCCTATCTAGTCGTTGGGTGCAAGAGAATGACTGGGAGTGACGTAGAGGGGAGGAGCTATATGCAGCTCTGCTGGGTGAATCCTCTTGCATTTCCTGTTGGGGAGGAGTTATATCCCAGAAGTAATGATGACCCGTGGACTGATCACACATAACAGAAGAAATATCTACTTATCCCACTACCTGCAGTTTGGCATGGTGCATGCTTTGCACAGAACACTTTCTGAACCTGGCACAGTGCACTCTCTTAGCTCGGCATGGTACCAAAAACAACTGTTCATCCTCCACCTACAGTTTGGGGAATAGAATGTATGTCCTGACCAGGTAGAGAGGCAGTTGGCCATTTCTCCCATACAGCCAGTGGTTGCAGGGTGTGATATGAAAAGCATCTATATCATTCTGTATTACTTAGTTGGTCAAGAATTCATGTGCAACTATTGTAACGTTTTTGTAAGGCAATATATGTTTAAAGAGGCATGGAAGTTAAAGGGGCAGTAAACTTACAAACTAATGTTATATAATTCTGTACATTAGCTTAGTGACAGATTTATACATTAACCCCTTAATGACAGAGGACGTACCAGGTACGTCATAGAAAAAACTTCCCTTAATGACAGTTGACGTACCTGGTACGTCCTCTGTTGTCTGAAGTGCTGGAAGCGATCATGATCGCTTCCAGCTGCTTACAAGGGATTGTAGTGATGCCTCAATATTGAGGCATCACTACAATCCCCCATTTTACATACCGATGCAGAAAGGGCCACTCTGTGGCCCCATCTGCATTGTCTATGTATGTGTATAAATTAGTTGGTGGGTGGGAGCTGCTTTTACCTAGTATGACCTCATTGTTTGCTTTAGTAACCGATCGTGCTTTATATGCATCTCCTGCCGGTGCGGCGTTTGCGGCCGGGGGGGGTGGGGGGCGGGTGCGCGCAAAATATACAGCCCAGTTAAAAAAAAAGATCGATCTAGATGCAGTGGCATCTCTGTTCTTTAATAAGGGATCTGGGAGGGGGAGGGTTGAAGATTATTTAGGGGGGCCAGCTACACTACAGAAAACAAATATTTTATATTAAAAAAGTAAAAAAAAAACTATTTTGGGGGGCAAATTGGGTACTGGCAGACAGCAAATAGACAGAGGGGGAGGGTTAGAAAGATGTATGGGGGGATCAGGGAGGTTGTGGGGTAAGGGGGGATCTATCACTGCAGACTTTATGCCAAAAAATAAAAAAAAATAAAAAAAATATTTTTATTTCAGTATTGGCAGACTTTCTGCCAGTACTTAAGATGGCGGTGACAATTGTGAGGTGGGGAGGGAAGAGAGCTGTTTGAGGGGGGTCAGGGGGGGACCAGGGGGTGGGATGTGTCAGGTGGGAGGCTGATCTCTACACTAAAGCTAAAAATTAACCCCACAAGCTACCTAATTAACCCCTTAACTGCTGGGCATATTACAAGTGTGGTGCGCAGCAGTATTTAATGGCCTTATTATTACCAAAAAGCAACACCAAAGCCATATATGTCTGCTATTTCTGAACAAAGGGGATCCCAGAGAAGCATTTACAACCATTTGTGCCATAATTGCACAAGCTGTTTGTAAATAATTTCAGTGAGAAACCTAAAATTGTGAAAAATTTAAGTTTTTTTTTTTATTTGATCGTATTTGGCGGTGAAATGGTGGCATGAAATATACCAAAATGGGCCTATATCAATAATTTGGGATGTCTACTACACTACACTAAAGCTAAAATTAAACCTAAAAGCTCCCTACAAGCTCCCTAATTAACCCCTTCACAGCTGGGCATAATACACGTGTGGTGTGCAGCGGCATTTAGCGGCCTTCTAATTACCAAAAAGCAACGCCAAATCCATATAGGTCTGCTATTTCTGAACAAAGGGGATCCCAGAGAAGTATTTACAACCATTTATGCCATAATTGCACAAGTTGTTTGTAAATAAATTCAGCGAGAAACCTAAAGTTAGTGAAAAAAATGGTGAAAAAGTCAACAATTTTTTTTATTTGATCGCATTTGGCGGTGAAATGGTGGCATGAAATATACCAAAATGGGTCTAGATCAATGCTTTGGGATGTCTTCTAAATATAAATATATACATGTCAAGGGATATTCAGGGATTCCTGAAAGATATCAGTGTTCCAATGTAACTAGCGCTAATTTTGAAAAAAAGTGGTTTGGAAATAGCAAAGTGCTACTTGTATTTATGGCCCTATAACTTGCAAAAAAAGCAAAGAACATGTAAACATTGGGTATTTCTAAACTTGGGACAAAATTTAGAAACTATTTAGAATGGGTGTATTTTGGTGGTTGTAGATGTGTAACAGATTTTGGGGGTAAAAATTAGAAAAAGTGTGTTTTTTTCAATTTTTTCCTCATATTTTATATTTTTTTTATAGTAAATTATAAGATATGATGAAAATAATGGTATCTTTAGAAAGTCCATTTAATGGCGAGAAAAACGGTATATAATATGTGTGGGTAAAGTAAATGAGTAAGAGGAAAATTACAGCTAAACACAAACACTGCAGAAATGTAAAAATAGCCATTGTCATTAAGGGTAAGAAAATTGAAAAATGGTCCGGTCATTAAGGGGTTAAAGTATTGCAGAGGATTTTTATTTAAAAGTTTATTTTTCCAGAACGCTGCAAGGAGCGGCGTTCTGGAAAAATAAACTTTTAAATAAAAATCCTCTGCAATACTTTAGTGTATAAATCTGCCACTAAGCTAATGATATATAATTCTGCACTTTATGTGCAGAATTATATAACATTAGTTTGTAAGTTTACTGCCCCTTTAAAGTGACTGTAAATCACTAGTATTTAGCATCACTTTAACCTTTCATGATTCAGATAGAGTGACTAAAATAACTTTTCAATTTGCTTTTGTTATCAACAGTGGCATCTACAGAACATAATTATTGGGGGGATCACTGTTATTTTAAGGGTGGGGTCGTGATGGGGCATTCTATAGTCAGTTGTTCAGTGGGAAGGGCCAGGAAGAGCTGTGGGAAAAACTAGCAGCAATCACAGTATGAAGACTAGGGATGCACTGAAATGGAAATTCTGGACCGAAACCGATACCGAAAATTCTTGATGCCCCTGGCCCGAAAACCAAAACTAAACCGAAATGTTTTTTTTTTCTTTTTTAACTACAGTGTGTGTGTGTGTGTAGCTGAGAGAGCTTGTAGGCGGGAAAGCTCCAACAAATGGGCATGGTCACTTGTACCGTAGGGCGTGATTTGCAGTGAAACTGGTGGAGCTCTACAAGGGAGAGCGTGGTTATAGCCAGACAACAATACGAGGTGGACATGTGTTTTGTTTTTGGGTGTGGCTGCACCTGATCGTCTCTCATTGTATCTCGGCCTAGTTCCTGGTTCGGGTCTCACACTGACCCGTTAAATTATATGTCTGGAGCCCCAAATGGTGTCTGCCTGTCACCTATCACCGGGACCACCAGACTTAGCTACGACCTTACGTGCAAGGTGGCTATAGAAAGTTACCGTGCTTTTTTGTATACACTGTCTGGTGGGTGCTAATTTGTACCAACTGTGTGCGAGCTTGGGGCTTATGCATATATAGTGTGCACACATATTTGCTTACGGCGAATAGAATGTCTACGCACAAGAGGCTGATGTATGAGCACTGTATATAAGGCTTATACATATTCACTGTGTGTGCTTAGGGCTGTGTCTGATAATATCAAGTGTTTATAAACATGTTACTTATCCTCCTTTGAATACTGTATTCAGAACTTTGGTTTCCTTCTAAAAAAAAAAAGGGCACTGCTGGTTTTTAAATATCATCATGTCATGGTACTTATGTGTGTGCTCTGTGTACCATGCCAGTGCTGTGCTGCTCACCTTATGCTAAGGATAGACATGTAACTCAATAGAACAGGGGAGGGCTGTGCATTTTTAGCCATTTTGGTCCTCTTTGGGCAGAAATTGGAATTGCACATTTTCGGCGGTCCAAATTATTCTTTATTTAGTTCTGTGTAACAGAATCAGATTCAACCGTTTTTTGTTTTTTTTACCAATTATCAAAATAAAGTATAGCCCTAGAAAAGTATTATTATATCCAAAACAGTAAGTCAAATAATGATCTCAAACAGCAGCTCTAGGCTGGCATCAAATTTGAAATATGCTACACAATAATTTTACCAAAAATAAAAGGCAAAAAAAACGAAAAACGAAATAACCAAAAATGCTATTTTCGGCCGAAACTTTCTGCGGCCGAAATTTTGGTACGTCCCTAATGGAGACACATGGGGGGTAAGCCAATATGTCCCACCGGCAACACCACTGGTTATCAAATTTACCTTGTTTTCTTGGTATGAAATTATGTCCCATGAAAGCATGTTGAAATACTGAGGAGCATACATGCGTCCTGAACACTTTGGGCTAGATTACAAGTGGAGCGCTAATTTATTGCACGCCCGATAAATAACTAGCCATTACAAGTGACTGGTTATTGCAATTATTAAAAAAAAAATTTTAAAAAATGCACTATGCATGGTATGGGGTGTTAGAAAAAAAAACAACACTGAAAACTGCCTTTACATAGCGTTATATATATATATATATATATATATATATATATATTTATGTGTTTAAATGTGTATATACATATATTAACACATAAATAAATATGTATATATTCATATACATATATATTTATATTTGCTGCCTATCGCTGCACAACGTACCCACTTTGCTGCGCTAGTTCTCATGCCGTGTCTGACGGCATGAGAATGAGGTTTCCATTGGAGAATATGGAAACTTGCTCTCATGAGTGCAAAGGTTCCGTGCAATGTGAGTGCGACGTTTGCGTGCGCTGGTATTACAAAGTGGAACACAAATATCGCTTTCACGAAAGCAATATTTTGCGCTCCATTTGTAATCTAGCACTATATGTATAATATTGTTACAAACACTGCTGGCATGTAGTGCTCACATCTGCACGCTCCTGAACCTACCTCAGTAAGCTCAAAACTAAAAACCTAACCTAACAAAGAATAAGAGGCAAATTTGATATTAAAAAGTAAGTTGTACGCTCTTTTTGAATCATAAAAGCTTAAATTACCATGTCTTATTAACTGTGTGTATAGAAAATACTACGTGTATGCGTATGGGAAATACTATAGCTATAAAAAGTGTTCCATCAAATGAGACCATGATTGCAAAGGATCTTACTATAATTCAAGGTTAAAATGAAATCACTACTAATAATAGTGTCCATAATAAAGCAATAAACCATATGCTACATGAGTATGCTGCACAGTGCATTTGACATACAAAGAAAGAATCAACAGGAAGGACATCTTAACAGTACAGTAAATACAGGTAGCCCTCAGTTTACGCCGGGGTTAGGTTCCAGAAGGAATGGTTGTAAATCGAAACCGTTGTAAATTGAAACCCAGTTTATAATGTAAGTCAATGGGAAGTGAGGGAGATAGGTTCCAGGCCCCTCTCAAAATTGTCATAAGTAACATCTAATACATTATTTTTAAAGCTTTGAAATGAAGACTTTAAATGCTAAACAGCATTATAAACCTAATAAAATAATCACACAACACAGAATATATCATTAAACTAAGTTAAATGAACAAAAACATTTGCTAAACAGCATTATAAACCTAATAAAATAATCACACAACACAGATTTAACTTGCATTTTTCTGCAAACAGTTCTTTCTATGCATTCCAATCTGGACTGATTTATAGACAGGAAGTTCTTGTTCCTTTGAAATCTGCTCGATAGCTCATGTATGGTTAAACTGATTAATTTCAGCTTGCTTGGCTTTGCTGAAAAACAAGCGGACAGCTCCACCTACTGACTATTTTAATAAATGCACTGCTTCACAATGCTTTTCAATAGCAGTCACATGACTGGAAAAAAAGGTTGTTATTCTGAAACGGTGTAAATTGAACCGTTGTAAAACGAGGGCCACCTGTATTAACGCAACCCAAATAAAAAATATTAATAGATAGATATATATATTATTAATGCAAACATTTTTAATAACTAACCCCTTTACTTTAAAACAATGTTAAAAAGAGGAAATATGAAATCAGCAGGAAGTGGACTGAGCAACATTCTGTTTTGCTTAATGCATGAACTAAAATCAGTATTGCAAATGAGAAGTCAGAGGAAGTAAAAATAGAACAGAAAGCGAATTTATTCAGTGACAAAAATGAAGAGCTAAAAAGGTGATTTGTATATAACCTTGAAGAAATATTAGTTTACATTTGCTGCAGTTATGTTATTTTTTACGAATGCAAAATGACAAAGCAGTTCATGCAGCTATTTAAAGAAACAGGTAATGCAAAAAAATGCATGGCGTTTTGTTAGAGAATGCAACAATTGTATTACTGACACTAGAAAGCTGTTTAACCACCCAAGCCCTGCAGCTTCTGAGCAAGACCTACCTGTCAGTCAATCAGAAGCAGTAGTTGCACAATACAGAGCGGGATTAACTTAAATTGTGTAAAATAAAAAACAATTAAAAACATGCAAAAATGTAACTTCTGCTTTCTATTGTGCAAATGAATCGAAAGTGCTAGGTGCAGATGTCAAAAAGCCAGTAACAACACTGATCTGGAAAGTGCACTGCTTCTGTCACAGGATGTAACAATACAAGATGGCAGCGCCCAGTATAGAATGCAGAGCTTTATCAGATGGGTTTAAGAATAGCTTTAGAGCAGTGGTTCTCAAACTAAGTGACCTCAAGGCCCGGACCGGTCCAGGGCACGGTAATCATCAGGAGTGGGTTGCAGTAGGTTTGGAAGAAATATCTATCTTTCTATCTATCTATATATATATTGTGTGTATATATATATATATATATCTATGTATCTATCTATCTATCTATCTATCTATCTATCTATATATATATATATATGTATCCTCTATATGTAGTCCTCTTTCTGGAGTAGCGGGATTACAGAGTGTGTTTACTATATATATATATATATATATATATATATATATATATATATATATATATATATATATATATAAAGTCTCTTTCTCTCCTCCCCTCTCTCTCTCCTCCTCTCTCTTTCTCTCTACTCCCCCATCTCCTCCTCTCTCTCGCCTCCCCTCTCTCTTTCTCTCTCTCTCTCTCTCTCTCTCCTCCCCTCTCTCTCTCTATCTCCTCCCTCTCTTGCTCTCTCTCTCCTTCCTCTCTTTCTCTCTCTCCTTCCTCTCTTTCTCACACTCTCTCCTCCCTCTCTTTCTCTCTCTGTCTCTCCTCCCTCTTTCTATCCCTCTCTCTCCTCCCTCTTTCTCTCTCTATCTCCTCCCTCTCTTTCCCTCTCTCTCTCTCTCTCTCCTCCCTCTTTCTATCTCTCTCTTTCCTCCCTCTTTCTATCTCTCTCTTTCCTCCCTCTTTCTCTCTCTATCTCCTCCCTCTCTTTCTCTCTCTCTCCTCCCTCTCTTTCTATCTCTCTCTCTCTCTCCTCCCTCTCTTTCTATCTCTCTCTCTCTCTCTCCTCCATCTTTCTCTCTCTCTCTTCTCCCTCTCTTTCTATCTCTCTCTCCTCCCTCTTTCTCTCTCTCTCTCCTCCCTCTCTTTCTCTCTCTCCTCCCTCTCTTTCTCTCTCTCCTCCCTCTCTTTCTCTCTCTCCTCCCTCTCTTTCTATCTCTCCTCCCTCTCTTTCTCTCTCTCCTCCCTCTCTTTCTCTCTCTCCTCCCTCTCTTTCTCACTCTCCTCCCTCTCTCTTCCCTCTTTTACAGTGGTTTAATTATGTAATAATTAATTGGTGTCAGTGGGATTCATATTAATATCCCACTGACACCAATGAAATATAAACTTAACCCACTATAAACCATTTATATATATTATATATGGATCCTACTGACACCACTGAATTATCATATAATTATAATAAAAAATAAATAAATAAATAAATAAATATATATATATATATATATATATATATATACAAACACTCTGCTAATCCGCATCTCCATACCATATGAAAAAGAAAAGAGTATATGTCAAATTGTTAAAAGTTGAAAAATACAGCTTTATTTGGTACAAAAAATGTTAAAAATCAGTTGCATGTAAAAACATGAAAGAAAAAACAAAAGGGAAAATCAGCTACAGTCCTGTAACTGACATAGAGCAACAGCAGCCAAACATGTTTCGGGCCTAATGTCAGCCCTTGTTCACTGGCATAACTAGTGCTGGGGAAAGCCTTAATTTAAAGGTAAAGTTAATTATCAATTACATGCATCTGTTGAATTAACCCATGACTGCCTAGATAGTCATGGTTAAAGGTAAATTATCATTAATTGTTTTTTTGTTTCTTATATTAAACATTTTCATTTTAAAGCAAACATAAATGTTAAGTGTGTTTAGTTAAAACTGTCAGATGGCTAGATATATATGAAAAAACTTTTTTATTACTCTGATTTGATCCTAAATGGATGTAGAACTAAATCTCCACTTAAAGATATTTTTTACTTAAAGATATTCTTTACTTTAATTCATTTTCTTTTTTATTAAAAAGGAGAGAAAATGAAAAAAACAATCATTAATCTATCAGTAAAATAAATCAACATCCATTATGGAATTTAGACCAAAGGGGTGCTTTGTTTTGAGATGGAAAATCCAAAACACTTCCCTTTGGTCCAAAAGTCTCTCTCTGTCGCCCCCTCTCCTGTGTCTAGGGACATGGTCAATGCCTTGTACTGTCAAGAGGGTATCATTGGAATTATGTTCCTCTCTAAAGTGCTTAGCTATTGGTGTATTACAATCCGGGTTGCCAATATCTCTGAGATGTTGTAAGAACCTGTCACGCAGAGCACGTTTATTGCGCCCCACGTACTGTTTTTTACATCCTTGGCATGTAAGTAAATAAATGACAAATTTGGTGTTACATGAAATGCTGAAGCGTATGTCAAACTCCCTATTTGTTGTACTTGATACAAATTTGGGACCCTGTTGGATGTGTTTGCAGGTTTTCCAAATATTTCCTTGACATTTCATGGAACCTATTCTTCTCTTTAACCAAGATTGGTTAGTTTGTGACGGTAGCATTGAGGGAGCTAATAAGCTTCCTAAGGTCTTTGCTTTACGTGCTGAAAAATTACAGCCGTGTTGAACTATTTTGCTTAACTTGGCATCACTTTTTAAAATTGGCAAACAGTTACGAATAATGTCACAAATTTTGTTATAGTCTTTACTGTAATTTGTTGTAAAATATGGTTTATTAGGGTATAGAATTAATGGTGTGTTTTGGGTGACAGGAGGAAGAGTGAAGAATGGTATTACCCGCTGAACTCTTTCTGTATAACTCTACCTCCAAAGAATGTGTGTCAGTATGTGAAGTGAGTGTGATATCCAAAAAGTTTAGGCAATCACTACTTTCAAACATGGTGAATTTAAGGTTTAGATTATTGCTGTTGGCGTGTTCAAGGAACAGTTGAACCGAATGACTGTCCCCATCCCACACCAAAAGCAAATCATCTATATACCTACCAAAATAAACAATGTTCTCACGAAAGGGATTAGTATCCCCAAAGACGTGGCACAGCTCCCAAAACCCCATATACAAATTTGCATATGAGGGTGCGAATTTCGCACCCATGGCCGTGCCACGTCTCTGGAGATAGTACTTGCCCTCAAACATAAAAAAATTGTGTGTAAGTAAATATTCAACAGCAGTGTACAAAAATTGAATTGTCAAAAAATCATAAGTAGTGAAATTCGTAAGGAAAAACATTAATGCTTGTAATCCCATATCGTGAGGGATGGATGTGTATAATGATGTCACATCCATTGTGACTAATCTGTAATTCTCACACCAAGTTATGTGTTCGACCTGTGCAATAAGTGCTGTAGTGTCTTGTAAATAACCATATAGATTAGTAACTATAGGCTGTAAAAACGTATCAACTAGATCCGAAAGTCTTTCATTAAGTGAACCAATACCGGCCACGATCGGACGGCCCGGAGGGTTTTTGGGGTCTTTGTGAAGTTTAGGCAAGTGGTGGAATATCGGCATAGTTGGATGTTTAGGTAATAGATATTCCACCACCTTCTCAGAAATCACTCCATCCAGTTTAGCTTTGTGAACTATCTCAGCTAAAGATCTACGAAAATTGTCAGTAGGGTCACAGATCAAGGGCTGGTATACAGCCTCATTGGCAAGTTGCCTATTGGCTTCTGCCACATAATCACATTTGTTTAAGATAACAGTATTACCACCCTTATCTGATTCCCTAATGACTATATTCGGATCATTTTTAAGATCAGTGATGGCTTTTCTTTCAAGTGCAGTCAAATTGTTATTTTTATAACCTTTACTAGTAGTGCTTTTATTTTTGCTGTCCAATTCAATGAGCTGAGTCTCAAGTGTCTGTTGAAAGACCTGTAAGTTTAAGCCCCTACTATGTATAGGATAAAAATAGGTTTTATCTTTAAATCTACCAAGATCAATATCTTTTTCTGAGGGGCCAAATCTTTGATCAACATTGCTATCCCTCATTAGCTCCAGCATGTCTGTCATGGCTGCTTGGTCGTTAAAGTTAAAATTGAAATGATGTGTTGACTCAATAGTAGTACTATTATCACCATCTTTTTGTGTTACACTATGTTCCTCTGACTCATCATTAAAATAATGTTTCTTCAAAGTAAGGTCTCTTACAAATCTATTTACATCTAGAATGGTGGAAAATAAATCAAAACTACAACTAGGGGCAAAGCTCAAACCTTTTTGTAAAAGTGAAATTTCCTGTTTGTTCAAATTTCTAGATGATAGATTAATAACATTATTTAAGGAGGTGTTGTCCTGTAAGGCACTCTTTTCCTTTGAGGATACCTGTTGTAATTTGCACTTTTCCCCGACTCCCTCTACGTATTTTCTTTTGGTTTTTGTTTTTATCTTTATATTTGGTTTGCTGGGGCCCACCCCGTTTTTTGACTGGGAGGATGTACTGGGGGTTGGGGGATCTAATACAGAAATAGTGTCTCCTGCTGAATTACCACTAGATGTGTTTTGTTGTGATGTTTCCTGGTCAGAAGTATCATAGTCGTATTCAGATATATATATTACAGTGGGTTAATTATATGATAATTCATTGGTGTCAGTGGGATCCATATATATATATATATATATATATATATATACAGTATTTTATATGGAGATGTGTAAAGGCGGGCCTGTCAGAGCGAGTGTCTGGAGGCTATGTCGGGTCGCTGCCCGGCTGTTGAGAAATACTGCTTTAGAGAGAGCTGCAGGGACAGGAGTGAAAACAATAGCATGGTGACTAGTAACCCGTTACTGTAGTTCTACCCAGCAATGCTAAAAACCTCACCACCCCTTTCCTTTTTTGGAGGAGCCAACTTGTACTTGAGTCACGAGATGACAAAACTTGCCACAGATATTGTGTTGATATTGTATTGTATTTTTTTGATTGGCTTCGGCAAAAAAAAGTTAATAACAAACCGAAAATTAGGGAGATATATGTATCAAGGTTAGCCATGTACAGCCTGCCATGTGCTCTATTATTTCCCAGGACTGACAGTTCCACAGTTTTCAGAATTAAATTACAGAAAAAGCAAGCATAATAAATAATGAAAGCATACTGCAATGTTACTATGTATTCATAGGCATTTTATATTGCAATCTCAAAATGTTAATGTCCCTTTAACCTGCATCTGCTTAAAGGGACACTGAACCCAATTTTTTTCTTACGTGATTCAGATAGAGCATGACATTTTAAGCAACTTTCTAATTTACTCCTATTATCAAATTTTCTTCATTCTCTTGGTATCTTTATTTGAAATGCAAGAATGTAAGTTTAGATGCCGGCCCATTTTTGGTGAACAACCTGGGTTGTTCTTGCTGATTGGTGGATAAATTCATCCACCAATAAAAAAAGTGCTGTCCAGAAGTATGAACCCCCCAAAAAAAGCTTAGATGCATTCTTTTTCAAATAAAGAAAGAGAGAACTAAGACAAATTGATAATAGGAGTAAATTAGAAAGTTGTTTAAAATTGCATGCTCTATCTGAATCACAAAAGAAAAAAATTGGGTTCAGTGTCCCTTTAACTTATCTAAATCATTCATCTATTACAAAGAAAAATATGATGACCCTCTTTCTAAAAGCTATAGAAATACAGTTATATTGAAGAGAATCAATACATTACCTTTAAAAACTGTATGTAAAGTTAACATTTAATATAACAAACATCATAACAATTTAATGTAAATCTGAATAATGTGACAAGGTCAACAAATATATAATGCTGATTGAATGTGTTTAATTACGTTGCATATGTAACAAAGATTTTTATCCACCACATCCATAATCACAGTTTAACCTGGATTATGTTACTTAGAATGAAGTGTTACAATAAGATGACCACGGTAATAATATAAATGATGTTATCTTTCACTATGTGTTAAAGTGAGCTATAGAGGATTAAAGGGACAGTGTATTGTAAAATTGGTTTCTCCTTAACATGTTGCCAATAACTTGTTATATCAGCTGCAGAGTTTAAACTATATGGGAAGTTGTTCCTTTAGAAGAGTGTTATATAGTATTGCGCTAGGACAAATGGATATCAGACTCCTCACAATAAACAACTCCTTCCAATTGTTTTAAAATACAAATTATTACACAGATAAAAGAAGTGAGGGCGCTAGATGTAGCTGAAGATATCAGATTACTCGTTAGGTGTAAATCAAAAAATCTAATTTATTAAAAGTTCTTAAGTAGCTCTAATAATCTATAAAAAGAGGGAAGTCTCCCTTAAGCGTTAGTAAATGGTTAAAAAGATTTTTCACAATGACAGTTTATCAATGTATATGTTAGAAGCTCCAAGGCAGAACATACAGTGATCTGATATGTCATTGCAGCATGTCTGCAGAAAGAACAGGACACATGCAGGAACTGTTAGTGCTTTACATTGGTTGTGCTGCTCCACATTAGGCTGTTCTCTTCAAACAGAGCAGTGCTCTGGCTGCACTGTGCAAGTTTTCCTTCACACAGTGCATCCAGAGCAGCGCACTGATTATTGACTGGCTCTCAGAATTTTTTTTTAAACGCGCCCCCTAGCCTTTATCAGCCTGCAATGCTATTTATTCTGAATGTAAGACGTTCGTATGACCATTGCATCTTTTTTATTGCTGCATTTCTATGTTAGACTAAGAGAAAAGGAAACAAATTTATTCAAGAGAATTAAAAAAAAAAAAAAATTGTATGCAGCTAATTTGCAATGCAATTTTCAACTACTACACTAAATTCTAATCAACACATTGCAATGTAACTGGTGCTTTAGTGTAACTGCCTAATTTAAAATTAAATTTTATTTAACAATGACCTGCAGAAAAAAATAGCACTAAAAAAATCTCATCGCAGAAAGTGAAGAAAAGTTCTGCCTCTGGGGTTAGAAGTATCAATTGTACAAAAAACAGTTATGCATGTTACATTAGCGCCCCATGGCAGGGAAACAAAGTGCCAGAAAGAGAGTATATATCGTATAATCGAATACTGGTTAAGCAGAGTCTTTGTTCTGCTGTATGCTCAGATCTGCTGTTATACCATACTCTTATGTTATTCTTGTGTATACCATCAATATTTCGTATATTTGCACTGGATTAATGCCAATTTCAGCACTATTCAGTTCTGGGAGAAAGGAAACCAAGAAAACGGATATCTATAGAGCAGCTTAACACCTTTTAGAAGGGGATTATTTTTTTCAATACAGCCTCTGTATGGAGAAAAGGTACCTGTATTCCTGTTGTTTTTGTGTAGAACCAGGAGCATATGTGGTTGATTACTCACACAGAGGTCCGTTCAGTTACTCTCTCGAAGAAACTTTTCCACATGTGAGTTCACCCCATGTGACCGATGGCGTCTGACGTCACGGGTGACACTCACAGGGTGGTATGGTTGATGTTCACTGAATTCAGGCTTACACAGTGTATCAATGTGTAACAATGTATCCAAACTGTCAGCAATGGCCAATATCCATTCACTGTTGCACTTAGTGTTGTGCATGCAGGAAAAAGAGCCTTAGCAATGGTACTTGAGATATAGCGAATGGCTGAGTCTTTAGAAGCTTAACCCGGGTTAAAAATTGTTAAAAGAAAAAAAAAAAAATCAAAGAGTTGTGCTATCACACAACGCTGTATACCACAGATGTGACGCGTTTCGCCCTTCTCAGGACTTTATCAAGATACCTGTGGTATGTCAGAAGCCTCCTTTTAAATGATCCTCTTTTTAAGGCCATAACAAAAGCCAAAAATGTACAAAGAGAAAAAAAGAAACACTTCTCAAATATAAAACAAAAGTTAAGGAGGAAACAGACATAATTAAGGTCCCATTTATAACCGATTATAGTGCAGACTATGGCACTATAAAAAGGATCATAAACAAATATTGGCACCTTTTAAATGAAGATACAATTATAGGAGAGAAACTATCACCAAACCCTAACTTTATGTTTAAAAAGGCAAGAAATTTTAAAACAATACTGGCCCCTAGCAAGTTAAGAAGAAAAGTAAAAACAAAAGCACAAATAGATTTGGATGGGAACAAAATAGCTGGTATTTATCCATGCTATACCTGCTATACCTGCACAGCTTGCAAACACAGTTAGAAAATCAAGAATGTAAAAATAAATTCTGAAGAAGAATATGTCATTAAAGAAATAGTCAGATGCACACAGAAAAATATCATTTATATTTTAAAATGCACTTGTGACTTATTTTATATTGGACAGACCAAAATATGTCTCAGAGAACGTGTTAGAGAACACTTGTGGCACATAGAAAACAATAAAGAGGACACACACTTATATAAACATTTTAAAGAAGTACACCAAGGAAGGACCAAAGATACCCAGAGGCAGAATTTTTTTCCACTTTCTGCAATGAGATTTTTTTAGTGATAAGTTTTCTGCAGACAATTTTTAAATAAAATTCTAAATTAGGCAGTTACACTAAAGCACCAGTTCAATTGCAATGTGTTGGTAAACTAAAGACTTGAAAATTGCATTGTAAATTAGCTGCAGACAAACTAAATTATAAAATGTCTCTTGAATAAATTTGTTTCCTTTTCTCTTGGTCTAACAAAGAAATGTAGTGATAAAAAGGTGCAATGCTCATAAGAACGTCTTACATTCAGAACAAACATCTTTGCAGATTGGGAAAGCCTAGGGGAGTGTTTGAAAAAAGCCAGTTCATAATCAATGCACTGCTGCTTTACAGTGCTACTGCATATTTGACAGTTAACTTCAAACAGCACTTTCTCTTGATGCATTGGAACACTTAAACAGTGCGGCCAGAACACAGCTGTTTGTAGAGTAGAGCTGCAACGTTAAAGAACTAAGTCTACCAGTTCCTGCATGAGTTCTGTTCTTTCTGCAGGCATGCTGCATTTTCTGCGATGACATCTCAGATCACTGTATGTTGAAAGATATTCTATATTGGGGTATCCATAGGGTCAAAGGTAACTGGAGAGGAGAGAATATAGAAAAAAACACTACTTATTTAAGAGGCAGAGCTGATCTACAAATTTGACACTCTATTTCCCAAGGGTCTAAACTCGGAGTTAGCCCTTTCACCTTTTTGTTTGAATAATAAAAAAAAGTTGTTTTCCACTGTTTTAATAGGGTTAATTCCAAAAAAAATGTTGGTACTATATATATATCTGTTTTTTGCACCCTTTGTTCTCTACTTGTATTTGAATATCTCTGTTATGACATGAGTGTTATTCTAAAATGCTAACTTATGTATGTTATCTGAGATAGGCAGAAACTTATAATGTGCCATTCAAAAATGTGTGTATACCACCTTAATTTAGAAAGCTCAAATACCACCTTAATTCGAAACAACTAGGATTACATCAATGAACTTTCTAGTATTAACACGCAAGCAGATCATTTAACAATATGTGTATACCACCTTAACTTAGAAAGTGCTAATACCACCTTTAATCTAGATAATCAGGAATCCACCAATTAACTTTCCACCAATAAACACACAAGAGGATCATTTAAAAGGAGGCTTCTGATATACCACAGGTATCTTGATAAAACCCTGAGAAGGGTGAAACGCGTCACATATTTTAACAATTTTTAACCCGGGTTAAGCTTATAAAGACTCAGCCATTTTCTATATCTCAAGTACCATTGCTAAGGCTCTTTTCCTGCGTGCACAGCACTAAGTGCAGGAGCGAATGGATATTGGCCATTGCTGACAGTTTGGATACATTGTCACACATTGATACACTGTGTAAGCCTGAGTTCAGTGAATATCAACCATACCGCCCTGTGAGTGTCACCTGTGACGTCAGACTCCATCGGTCACATGGGGGGAACTCACATGTGGAAAAGTTTCTTCGAGAGAGTAACGGAACGGACCTCTGTGTGAGTAATCAACCACATATGCTCCTGGTTCTACACGAAAACAACAGGAATACAGGTACCTTTTCTCCATACAGAGACTGTATTGAAGGAACTCCCCTTCTAAAAGGGGTTAAGCTGCTCTATAGATTGCAATTTTCTTGGTTTCCTTTCTCCCAGAACTGAATACTGCTGAAATTGGCATTAATCCAGTGCATATATACAAAATATTGATGGTATACACAAGAATAACATAAGAGTATGGTATAACAGCAGATCTGAGCATACAGCAACCCAAAGACTCTGCTTAACCAGTATTCGATTATACGATATATACTCTCTTTCTGGCACTTTGTTTCCCTGCCATGGGGCACTAATGTAACATGCATAACTGTTTTTTGTACAATTGATACTTCTAACATATACATTGATACCCTGTCATTGTGAAAAATCTTTTTAACCATTTACTAACGCTTAAGGGAGACGTCCCTCTTTTTATAGATTATTAGAGTTACTTAAGAACTTTTAATAAATTAGATTTTTTTGATTTACACCTAACAAGTAATCGGATATCTTCGGCTACATCTAGCGCCCTCACTTCTTTTATCTGTGTAATAAGTTGTTCCTTTAGGTATATTTATGGATATGAAAAAATGGTTTTTGCTAAGTGAAACCACAACCCAAACCAGGGCTGGATTATGAGTGGAACGCTAACTGTAGCGTGTCAGCGATATCAGGCTTTATCAGCTTTTTGCGCACAACGGAAAGAGCGCACATATTACAAGCTGATAAGTAAATGCGAACTTGAGAGTGCAATCCCGATTCACGCTCATCAGGTTAGCATGACTTCAGAGCTTGCGTAAAGGGTGGATAGAGGAAAAAAAAGTTGCATTAAACACAACATAAATACATGTAAAAGTACAGTTACAGTCATATAAATGCTGTCTGATAAAAATTCTTTTAAAAAAAATTAAAAAGTTATAAGGGCTCAAAGATATATGGTTTGGTATGTTTGAAAAAAAGGGCGGCACCATATATATGCATACATTCCCATGTCTAAATATGTGTATGTACGTATGTATGTGTATATATATATATATATATATATATATATATATATATATATATATATATATATGTGTGTGTGTGTACAGATGTATATATATATATGTGTATATCTATGTGTGTGTGTGTGTGTGCATATATATATATATATATATATTTACACACACACATACACATATATATATATATATATATATATATATATATATATATATATATATATATATATATATATATATATATATATATATATATATATATATATATATATAAATACATATGTAATTAAGGTTTAGTATGGGTGGGGATACAATACTAGGCTAAATCAGCTATTTCAAATGAGAAAATTAAAGTGAAGGAGCTATTTGTAAAAATATTAATACACTCCAGTAGGTAAAATGGATCATTTAGAACACATTAAAAGGGAATAAAATATTAGAGTACATTGTCCCTTTGAATGTTAGAAATCAGCTTAGTTTTTCCATTCCATGAATTATTAATTTCTGCATTTAACTGAAAAAAATGTGACTAACAGAAATAAAAAAAATGCCAAAGCAATGAAAACTAATATAGCAGAGTCACAATAAGAGCTGTGCTACCGGCCCCTTCTATATTAGGGTCTTAGGAGTGGTCAGAGGAGGCATTGCGTGGCTATGCCAGCAGTCACTAGTAGCAGCTGAAACCGGAAGCACAACATTCATCAGATACTGCTGAGGATACTGGTCTGGTGAGGCTGCAGCTAATGCCACTTGTTTCAAGTGTGTAACAGATAATGTAAAATAAAGGGAAATGGAAATAATTATATTTAACATATCCCTTCCAGTACATGTAATATGACCCAGTGCAATCATAATAACCCTTTGGTTACCAGTAGCAAGAAGTATTGATTTTTTACTAACACAAACAAAAGCAGTAATTTACCCCCAATGATTGTCAAACACCAAAAAATGCATTTCATGCATTGATTCCCAGTAAAACAAATCCATCAAAATGTAACCCCATGATTACCGGAAACATAAGCAAGCAATCTTTAGGTTAAATCACTGCTGTGTGTAACACACAAGCAACACTGCTTTAACCCCTTGATTTCTATAAACATATGGAGAATTTAAAGGGACATGAAACCCAAACATTTTCTTTCACAATTCAGATAGAGCATACAAGGTAGTTTCAGGAGCTGGGAGCTAGTTCCTGATTGGTGACTGCACATATATACCTCTTATCATTGGCTTACTGATGTGCTCAGCTTGCTCCCAGTAGTGCTTTGCTGCTCCTTCAAGAAAGTATACCAAGAGAATAAAGCAAAATTGATAACAGAAGTAAATTGTTTAAAATGACATACTCTGATTCATTAATTTATTTATTTTTTCATGTCTATTTTAACTCCTCAATTACCTGGAACATATATCTTCACAGCACTTATTAACCCCTTAACTGCCAGAATACACACTGGCAATCAAGTGGTTAAATTACTATGTAACACACAATAGTGATGTAACCCCTTTATATTCAATAATACACATCACTAATTAAAATCCTTTATTGTCCCCTTACCATTGCAGGTTTTGGGACTAGTCACCTAAGTGTCAGCGCAGTATGAAGTTGAAGGAGGAGGGAAGGCAGGAGAAGAAGGTAATTGAGCGTCACATCACTTTGCCTGGCTGCCTCTTGTACATGCAGCAGCCAGGCAAAAGGGCCTTAAAGTCTTAAGGAAAGACCAGTTTATGTGGCCCTCACAAATGCTATGTATTTGCATGATTTAAATCAAATATTGCCTGTTTTTGACAGATACTATATTGCAGTAGCCATTAGTGTGAACAGGAGCACACTCAGAGAAGCCAGTTCTACAGTGTCGCGCATGTGAGCACATGTGCGCTATGGTTCAATGTTAGTCTGTCCTGCATAGCGATACGGCCTAGGACTCTGTGACTGGCAGTACTGCCTTCAGTCTTCTTTAGGAAAAAGTAATATAAAAGTAGGGTACCCAAAAAATTATGAAACTTCCTATGACAAATACCGATTTAATCCATTAGGAGCCGAAGAAGCCTAACACAGGTTAATATTTTATTACAGCTTTCCCTATACGTAGAAGTTGCTGACTACACCTGCAACAGATTTGTTAAAGGGACAGTGTACCCAAATTTTTTATTTTGTAATTCAGAAAGAGCATGCAATTTTAAGCAACTTTCTAATTTACTCCTATTATCAATTTTTCTTCGCTCACTTGCTATTATTATTTGAAAAAGAAGGCATCTAAGCTTTTTATTGGTTTCAGTACTCTGTACAGCACTTTTTTATTGGTGGATGAATTTATCCACCAATCAGCAAGGACAACCCAGGTTGTTCACCAAAAAGGGCCGGCATCTAAACTTACATTCTTGCATTTCAAATAAAGATACCAAGGGAATGAAGAAAATTTGATAAAAGGAGTAAATTAGAAAGTTGCTTAAAATGTCATGCTCAATCTGAATCACGAAAGAAAATTTTTGGGTACAGTGTCCCTTTAAGTACTGGACTAAACACAGCAGATATTTTCCGAGGTCTCCTCTTTTTGCATCAGTAATCAATACTCAGTGTGCTCATTGTGAGGTGCCTGAGGACCACAGACAAGGGAGGAGCAGAAATGCTGACATTTCACACCTCATCTACTGCCAGTGCTAAGAATGCCCTATACCAGGTGCCAGAGACTGTGTTTTTTTATTGGTGAAGTAGTACTCTAGATTTGTGCTGCTTTGTAGAATTTCCTCATTTTAGACTAGAAATAAATAGCACCATCACTTACTATTTCATTGTTTGATTTCTAGTTAACAGAAGATGTAAAGAAATGCAAGAAGATTCAATAATATAGTATGTTAGAAACTGAAACATGTATAGACAAATAAATGGCTTTACATATTTAATTACATTTATAAAAACTGCCGTTTTCCTTGTACAAACACTTCAAGTCATTATGATAGGAAAACACAAATCCGATGTCTTGATAAACACATGTGACATGTTTTAGAGTAGTGCTTCCCGAACGTTGTGCTGCGAGAGAGCCAGGGCTGTGCCCTCAAAGTTTGATATTAAACAATATTTTCATCCAAATTACAGCACACTTTTGCCTATTTATACAAATGTATTTGTACAAATACTTTCACCAGCTTCATATGAGGTCAGTTTATATTCCCAGGCTCGTTTCCCGTCTTCCAACTGTATTTTAACAGGCTGTTGTCAGGATCCTGACATCATTTGCTCCGCTCCAGCAGATCAACTTTAGAAGATGGGATACAAATTAGAGCTTCTATAGCAGGTAACTCACGCTTTGCACCTCAAAGCTAAGCTGGCAGCCTGAAAGATCCATGACTTTCTATTACAATTTTATGGGTACATGCAGTTGTTAATGAGCAGCTAACCACTAGTATAACGATCACTGTAAACTAAGCAGCTTGCACAGCCAGACAACACTAAGGGCAAAATTAATTGAAGTGAGAATAAGAAATTCATGTATATCATCAAAACAAAACTTATGAATGATATTATAATATTTGTAAAGGGTTATGCGCCAACAAAATCGCAACTTTTCATTAGTACGAACAAAATGACTTATGATCATTTGCAAGTCTTGTATTTGTGTGAATAAGTTGTCTGGAAATGCCTGATTCTAATATTAATCTCTTATTTAAAATGCCCATACATATTCACAGTTTTCATAAATTTATGAAAAGTGGTGAGTGTAATATTCGCTGTTTTTTTTCCCCCCATAATGGCTATAGCTAGGGTTTGCAATCACCCACAACAAGGCACATAACCTAAAGTATAAGAAATAATTAAATAACAAAAAAAGTATATAAAGATTTATAAATAAAAGTAAAATAATTAAAAGTGCAATTGAAAAAAAGTGTAAACAAAAAAAACAAAGATAAGCAACAATAAACGGGCAACCTAGCTCCAAAAAGAGTGCCAAAGAAGGGGCAAAATAAAAATAACTTTAATAATATATAAGAAATAACATTCTTACATTCTTACAAACAATCATGTGATTCATTTATTCTATTATAATAAGATAAAAACAATGAAACAATTTCCGGTGCCTAAAGTTATGCTAATGGCCTAAGATTAATAAATAAAGTGAAGACGGTAATGTTCATAAAAAAAAACTAGATCAGCCATTCGCTTGGCATCCCAGGGTCCTAATTCACTGACCCAGGGTTTGGGCCCTGGTACTCAAAGCAACACTATAGAATTTTCAACAGAAGAGCACACAAACAGCTGTGCCGCCAGAAATTTGCATTGTCAAGTGGCACACAGTTGGCAGACATTTAAGAACCATTGTTTTAGAGGTCTATATGAAATGTGTCCTCTAGTTTGGACATGTTTGATGTTTCAAAGAACAAAGATTATCATATCTATTGCTCATTAATAAATATTTATTCAGCATCCTTCTGTTTTATCTGAACGTCTATCCAATTTGTTTTATTTTCCATAGAGTAATCACAATGTAATAAAAAAAAAATCAATACCATCAGATTAAGAGAGCAAATGTTTCATTTTGATTATTTATATCTTAATAATATAGACTAAAAAATAACAGATAATGTATATAAGTATTTGTCCTGGCAATTCAGGTTGCGTTGAAGTCCTTTAAAGGGACACTGTACCCAAATTTTTTCTTTCGTGATTCAGATAGAGCATGACATTTTAAGCAACTTTCTAATTTACTCCTATTATCAAATTTTCTTCATTCTCTTGGTATCTTTATTTGAAATGCAAGAAAGTAAGTTTAGATGCCGGACCATTTTTGGTGATCAACCTGGGTTGTTCTTGCTGATTGGTGGATAAACTCATCCACCAATAAAAAAAGTGCTGTCCAGAGTTCTGAATAAAAAAAAAGCTTAGATGTCTTCTTTTTAAAATAAAGATAGCAAGAGAACGAAGAAAAATTGATAATATGAATAAATTAGAAAGTGGCTTAAAATTGCATGCTCTATCTGAATCATGAAAGAAAAATTTTGGGTTCAGTGTCCCTTAATCTTTCACTTTTAAGTATACAATACAAAATGTATACTATGTTATCAAAACAACCAATGTTTTATGAATACATTAATTTTACCAACAATTATTAGGGGAAAAAAAAAAGTTTGCAAACTATAACATTATTGTGTTATATTATAAATCATAACACAAAATCATATAAACCCACATAAAAGGCCTGCTTCTGAACTTGATCTGGCGTTTGATATGAAAAAGGATATATGCATATTCTGGTTACATGACCTTTACTGAAGCAAGAACTATTTTGCACAAAAAGACTACAGAAATACACATAAATAAACCTATTCCGCTCAGGCATTTGACAACATGCTTAGAGACACAACTGTATCTCATACTCACAACTGGCACAAAACCTGCATCAGATTTTTTTTTTTTTTAAGCTTCTACACTATTGCACTAAGCTGATTAAATTATTCTGACAAACAACGTCTTCTAAATTTGCATTTGTTTCTGAAGCAAAAACCATGTTAAAAGTTGTACATTTTTATTTAATAATTCATCTGTTCTTAACACAAGATGACAAAGAAAACAGTTCTCTGTAAAAATAAAAGCAGTTATTTTCTACAGTATTTGATGCTACATATAATGGTGACTAGCAGCTTCACTACATATATCTGCACAGGGATAGTAATCATTTTAACCCCACAATGTCTTACACTTTTTATCCTACCTGGTCTGTGAGCTTCATGACAGCCATGACAGGAGCAGAAGGGGTTTTGCTCACATGCGGTGACGACAGGCAGATTTAGGAGAGGATAATAACAAGGCAGCCGTAGCACAGCAGCTTGTTGTAGGGAGAAGCTTCTCACTGCTCCTCCAGCAGCGCTGCCTCTCTGCCTACACTGCTGGATACAGGAAGTAGCGAGTAACAAGCTGCTGCTGACATCATCACAAGGGCCAAACATCTTATACTGCATCCCTCACATCTCACAGCATCTTACACATTCACAAGCGTGATGGCCATCTAGTGACTTGCTGATATATTACATGATGCTAGATTACACGGGTGGATCAGACGAATGGCGACCTGTCATTTGTTATCGTCGCAATGTTTCTTTCTAGTTAAACCATGATGTTCTTGTCACGCAGTTTGCCCCAGTTTATCAATCAAAGACAAGCTGGCTTTGCTTCAATGATTTATAAAAACATCCATAGCTATATAACAAATTGCCCTCTTTCATAGGCAATCAACCTTTCGTTTTCCATATTTATGTCCGTTCAGGAGATAAGATGGGGTGTCTAGAATGACTTTGCTCTGCTCTTTAAACGTCTGCTTTACAGCAATATGTATTGCAATAGCCAAGTGAATATGTAAATATCTTGGTACACAAACATACCGTCAGCCAAATGTTTAGCAACATCAAGGCAGCATGTCTACATGGCTATATTCGTATTTAATTGTGTGTTTTATTTGTTTGCTTTATTTGTACTTATACATTTAATTATGTTAGAAAATTAAAATATTAAAGATGAATGGCAAATGTTTTATACTCTCCCTGATTATAAGGTTAGTGGGCGCTATATTAATATATTTGGGGTTAAATATTCCCAACTTCTGCCCCGTGTTTCTTCGAACCAGTAAATGTATTGTATTTATTTTTTGTGCTGAGGGGGTATTTTGGCGCACCCTAGAGTATAGGGAAGGCATCATGCCATACAACTACCCCATGAAATCTCCCTTCCTCCCCCTAAATACTGCTGTCCTAGGCACAGAGCATTTTGCCTAGGTCAAAATTAGCTCTTGTTGCATCAGTTCTCAGATCTTCTGCCATCTGTGCTGGGTGGAGGTAAATGGTAGAAGGAGAAAATGCTGCCATCTTTGAAGCTGCTTGGTGGAGGTTACAAGTACTCTATAGAACAGCGGTTGCCAACCAGTGGTCCACAAGAAGATGTTGGTGGTCCTTGACACCATCAAGCAGGAATTAATCTCCTCTGATGGTCTCACCCCCTGGCTGGCTATCAGTGAAAGCCAACGGAGGAGGAGTTAAATTACAATCTCCCTATGCATGTTGTGTAGTACTGCACAACTTGCATAGCTAGATTGTATTTTTAACTCCTCCCATCTGGCAGGCTGTTCAGAGAAAGATGCTTCCATTATAAAGCCAGCAGAGGTTGATATAATCTAGGCTTGAAATAATGGAATTAAAGTATATAAAAAAAGAAAATCTTAAAAAAAAATATCATATTTCATTTATTTTCTTCCATTTACCTGTCTCTTTGTAGTAGTTTTCCTAATTCCTTGTGTGTCTTCCTCTCCTCCATCTTCTTTTTCTTTAATTAAATATTAATTATTTTTCATTTTAATAATTTTTCCGTGCTATATATATATATATATATAATGTTAGTGGTCCACGGGATTCAAAATTCTGAGTTTAGTGGTCCCTGAGGTCCGAAGGGTTGGCGACCCCTGCTATAGAAGGCTGCTTGGATGCATTATCAGTGGTTTATATTTGTCTGCTTACAATCAGATATCACTGGTCCTTAATCTTTTATTTTGTGTTTGGATATAACAGATTATTCCCTGACTAGTCCTAAACCCCTTGTACACTGGCCAATTTTTGCAGTACAGCGGTTCCACCCCTTGCTCTCTCTCTATCCCCCTCTCTTTTGTTCTCTCTCTCCCCCTCTCTTTCCCTCCCTCTCTTTTGCACTCTCTCTCCCCCTCTCTTTGCGCTCTCCCCTCTCTTTTGCTCTCTCTCACCTCTCTTTCACCCCCTCTCTTTTGCTCTCATCCATTCTCTTTTGCACTCTCTCTCCCCCCTTCTCTTTTGTTGTCTCTCTCCCATCTATTTTGCTATCTCTCTCCCCTCTCTTTTGCTGTCTCTCTCCCTCTCTTTTACTCTCTCTATCCCCCTCTTTTGCTTTCTCTATCCCCCCTCTTTTTAGCTCTCTCTCTCCCCCCTCTTTTTTGCTTGCTCTCTCTTCCCCCTCTTTTTTGCTCTATCTCTCCCCACTCTCTTTTGCTCTCTATATCCCCCCTCTCTTGCTCTCTCTCCCCCCTCTCTCTATCCCCCCTCTTTTGCTCTCTCTCACCTTTATTTTGCTCTCTTTCCCTCCTCATTGGCGATCTCTCTCTCCCCTTTCTTTTGCTCTCTTTCCCCCCTCCCTTTTGCTGTCTCTCCCCCCTCTCTTTTGCGCTCTCTCTCCCCCTCTCTTATGCTCTCTCTCTCCTCTCTTTTGCGCTCTATCTCTGCCCTCTTATGCGCTCTCCCCCTCTCTTTTGCTGTCTCTCTCCACTTTCTCCCCCCTCTCTTTTGCTGTCTCTCTCCCTCTCTTTTGCTCTCTCTATCTCCCCTCTTTTGATCTCTATCCCCTCCCCTTTCTTTTGCTCTCCCTCCCCCCTCTCTTTTGCTGTCTCTCTTCCTCTCTCTATCTCCCCTCTTTTGAGCTCTCCCTCCCCCTCTCTTTTGCTGTCTCTCTCCCTCTCTTTTGAGCTCTCTCTCCCCCTGTCTCTCTAAGTGTCTACTGTGCATGACAGCTTCGGACAAACACACTTGGCCTTTTATTATATAGGATTAAAAGGTATGTCTGAAATAAATAAATCACTGCTCTATTAGTGGCTTTTTGGAAGCATTTAATTATTGATCTACAGTATTTATGTGTGACCTGAAAAGGTTAATAACTAATTGCTCAATTATAAATGAGGATTGATCCGAATCTCAGAATCAGCCAAAATTTGGCTGCAATTAATTAAACATGCCTACCAGCCATTTTATTAGGTACACCTGTTAAATTGCTTGGTAACACAATTTGCTAATTAGCCAATCACATGGCAGCAACTCAATGCATATAGGCATCTAGATGTGGTGAAGACGACTTGCTAAAGTTCAAACCGAGCATCAGAATGGGGAAGAAAGGGGATTTAAGTGACTTTGAACGTGGCATGGTTGTTGGTGCCAGATGGGCTGGTGTGAGTATTTCAAAAACTGCTGACCTACTGGGACTTTCTCTAAGGTTTACAGAGAATTGTCAGATAAAAAGAAAATATCCAGTGAGCGGCAGTTGTGTGGATGACAATACCTTGTTGATGTCAGAGGAGAATGGGCAGATTGGTTTGAGATAATAGAAAGGCAACAGTAACTCAAATAACCACTCATTACAACCAAGGTATGCAGAATACCATCTCTGAACGCACAACACATCGAACCTTGAAGCAGATGGGCTACAGCAGCAGAAGACCACATCGGGTGCCACTCCTGTCAGCTAAGAATAGGAAACTGAAGCTACAATTCACACAGGGTTACCAAAACTGGACAATAGAAGATTGGAAAAACATTGCCTGATTTAATTAGTCTCAATTTCAGCTGCACCATTCAGATGGTAGGGTCAGAAGTTGGCATAAACAACATGAAAGCATGGATCCATCCTGCCTTGTATCAACAGTTTAGGCTGGTGGTGGTGGTGGTGTAATGGTGTGGGGGATATTTTCTTGGCACACTTTGGGCCCCTTAGTACCAATTAAGCATTGTTTAAATGTCACAGCCTACCTGAGTATTGTTGCTAACCATGTCCATCCCTTTATGACTACAATGTACCCATCTTCTGATGGCTACTTCCAGCAGGATAATGCACCATGTCACAAAGCTCATATCATCTCAAACTGGTTTCTTGAACATGACAATGAGTTCACTTTACTCCAATGGCCTCCACAGTCACCAGATCTCAATCCAATAGCGCACCTTTGGAATGTGGTGGAACGGGAGATTTGCATCATGGATGTGCAGCTGACAAATCTGCAGCAACTTTGTGATGCTATTATGTCAATATGGACCAAAATCTCTGAGGAATGTTTCAAAACCTTGTTGAATCTATACCATGAAGAATTAAGGCAGTTCTGAAGGCAAAAGGGAGTCCAGCCCGGTACTAGCAAGGTGTACCTAATAAAGTGGCTGGTGATTGTATATTTATTATTATATATAAGTAAAGATATATACAGATATAAATATATAGGACTATCTATTTATAAATACGTATAACATTATGCTATGTGCAGAACATTGGAATGTGAAATACTTACAGTAAATACACAGTATAACACTTTATTAAATATGAATATTGCATAAATATGTTTTTTTCATCTACTTAACTGCAAAGGGCCCTAATACACTTCTATATATGTGTACATATGTATTTATGTGGTACAATAAAAAGTGGCAAAAAATATATATAAATAACAGGATATATGCGATTCACAGGATATTTTCCAATTCAGTGGTTCGAGTGGTTTCTTGCCTCAATTCAAACAAAAACAAGAAAACATAGTGAAGTAAGTTTCAACAGTGATAATTTCACACTGTGGTCCCGCCAAAAGGTCACTCACACTTTTCAGAGCCACCCAGGCTCTGGAGTAGACGCACACCTGGTTTTATACTGCCAGGTACCCAGTATAACACCAATCGCAGGCTGCTGCTTGGGTAAATAACATTTATTTAAAAAGCATATAAAATGTATAAAAAGCCACAAATAGACCCACTTACATAAATCACTCGGGTATCTGTCCACATAAACTTCAAAGAGGGTGCGAAATCACAACACCCTTCTCGGATGGAAGCGGATAATGTGCCGAATTGCTATGCCCGAAACCGCTGGGTTAGTGATACACATGATACCTGTCCTGGTGACTGATCATAGGGGTGTGGCTGTGACGTTTCCGACATACGTTTCGCCGTAAGCGTACAGCTTTTTCAAGGAAGTGAGATGGTGTGCGTCCTCTCCTCTCACTTCCTTGAAAAAGCCGTACAAAGTGAATTTTGTACTTATTTGATTTTTTTATATGTATTTATGTGTTTATATATATATATATATATATATATATATATATATATGTAAATTCATATATACACATATAAATACATATGTACACATATATATACACACACAAAACTCTCTGTGTGCTGTATTCATTTGTCTTGTAATTTTCCCTATGGGCCTTGCACCCAGTCCTGTCTGGGGTTAACTGCCTGTGACTCTGGGAACAGTGCAGCTTCCTGAGAGTGCTATTGTGCACCCAGGGTTGTGCATGTTTCAGGGTCATGGGATGTGTACCCAGTCCGGTCTGAGAGTGCAGTCCCCTTCTGTGTTTTGTATATGTCTAGGGTGATTACATAAGCCTGTGCACCCTTCACTTGTTCCCAGTTTGTTGGATTAAGAGCTTGCATTGTGTGGCTGTTTAGGGACTCAGGTTTTGGAAGAGACCTTGACGTGGTACCTGGGCTTATTCCATCTGGCCAGATGCGGTAACTAACTCTTCCATTTTTGCTTTTAATCTAAGCTGAGAGCTTGTAAATGAGTGCTGGACTTTCTCTGTGTGCTGTATTAATTTGTTTTGTAATTTTTCCTATGGGCCTTGCACCCAGACCTGTCTGGGGTTAACTGCCTGTGACTTTGGGGACAGTGCAGCTTCCTGAGAGTGCTATTGTGCACCCAGGGCTGTGCATGTTGCAGGGTCATGGGATGTGTACCCAGTCCGTTCTGACAGTGCAGTCCCCTTCCGTGTTTTTTTATATGTCTAGGGTGATTACATAAGCCTGTGCACCCTTCACTTGTTCCCAGTTTGTTGGATTGAGAGCTTGCATTGTGTGGCTGTTTAGGGACTCAGGTTTTGGAAGGGACCTTGACGTGGTACCTGGGCTTGTCCCATTTGGCCAGATGCGGTAACTAACTCTTCCATTTTTGCTTTTAATCTTAGCTGAGAGCTTGTGAGTGCTGGACTTTCGCTGTGTGCTATATATATATATGTATATATATATATATATATATATATATATATATACACACACACACACGTACGTACATCTTTAGACATGTATATCTATGTATGTCTATGTTAAAGCTATTTGCCTGCATTTGTTTTCTTACACCTGAAATCTCATATCTTTGAGCCCTTATAACTTTTTTGTGCAATATTTTTTTAAATAATTTTTATTAGCTGGTGTTATGAGTGTACAAGCTCACAGGGAATACATATACTAGTCTGTGGTTGGCTAAAGTCTGTCACATGATAAAAGGTGGTAAATGGAGAAAAATTAATTTGTCAGAAAAAAAATCTACTGCTTATTTGAAATAAGTAAGTGTTATTACCTTCTCTTTTTATTATGCACTTCTACTGCATTGAGTGGTCCTTTAATAATCTTGGTGTATAATTTACACATCTGGAAAAATTATAGCAACAGCTAGGTATTACTGTATGTCTTCCAGCTCTACTCAGTTGTATTTTACTGTGTTTAATTTATTTATTTATTTATGTTATATAATTAAAATATTATAGTCTCCCTGATAAGAAGTTTAGTGGTCTCTAAATTTGTATATTCCGGGATTAAACTGTTCCAACTTCTTCCCCCTGTGTATTCAACACAGTAATGTATTTAGTTTTTGTGCTGCACTAGAATATAGGCAATTGCCTTTCAAACGGCTGAGGGAGCTGAGATCCAGTGGTTTTAATAATTACCCCTCCATCCAGGTCCCTTAAACTCCTTGCTGCAGTCTGCACTTCCAGGTCTCCACGTACATGTGTAGTGACTTCACCAGCCTCCCCAGCTTTCTCCAACGATGCTGGGTCACTTGACCATCTACCATGTGAGGGAGAGTGGGGGATGCACTATTAGGGTTGTATGTGCCCCTGCACCCCCGATGACAACACATGGTTGCCATCTGCACTAAAGACATAATGTGGATGATGACCATGTGCCCTCATCTGCACAATAAAAAGAGTACTGCAGAGACAATCCCATGGCTACGCTACGTAAGGAGGGAGGATGGAGAGGGGGATCATGCTGGGGAGGTGGGGAATCAATCTGGGAGGGGGTAAATGAGGTGGGGGGCAGCTACACTACAGAAAAAAAAATTGTGTTTTTTTACTGTTATCAAATTTAGTTGGCAAATTTGGGATAACTGGGTACTGGCAGACAGATTGCTAGTACCTAAGATGGTGGTGATAATTTAGAGGGGGAAGAGAGGGTTAGAGAGCTTTTTGGGGGAATTAGGGAGGTACACCAGTTGTGCTCATAAGGCTACATACCCTGGCAGAATTTATGATTTCTTGGCCATTTTTCAGAGAATATGAATGATAACAAAAAAACTTTTCTTTCACTCATGGTTAGTGTTTGGCTGAAGCTATTTATTATCAATCAACTGCGTTTACTGTTTTTAAATCATAATGACAACAGAAACTAGACATGTGCGGTTCGTTTCGGATTTATTCGGAAATTCGAAAATTCGGTAAATTCGGAGATTGGGATCGATTCGGATTTCCGAATTAAAATACTTCCGAATCTACCGAATGAATCCGAAATAGCTGCCGTATCTCCGAATAAATCCGAATTAGCTTGGTAAAATTCGGCATTTCCCCATAGGAAACAATGGGAGTTTCGGCTGAATAAAAACTAACACCGCAGCTCGATTGTTTCCTATGGGGAAACACTAAGTCTGCACCTAACACCCTAACATGTACCCCGAGTCTCTAAACACCCCTAATCTGACACTTATTAACCCCTAATCTGCCGCCCCCGCTATCGCTGACACCTGCATTATTTTATTAACCCCTAATCTGCCGACCGAATATCGCCGCCACCTACATTATAGCTATTAACCCCTAATCTGCTGTCCCTAACATCGCCGACCCCTACATTATAGTTATTAACCCCTAATATGCCCCCCCCAACGTTGCCGCAATCTAACTACAAGTATTAACCCCTAATCTGCCGACCCGATATCGCCGCTGCCTACATTATAGCTATTAACCCCTAATCTGCTGTCCCTAACACCGCCGACCCCTACATTATAGTTATTAACCCCTAATCTGCCCCCCCAACGTCGCCGCAATCTAACTACAAGTATTAACCCCTAATCTGCCGACCCGATATCGCCGCCGCCTACATTATAGCTATTAACCCCTAATCTGCTGTCCCTAACATAGCCGACCCCTACATTATAGTTATTAACCCCTAATCTGCCCCCCCAACGTCGCCGCAATCTAACTACAAGTATTAACCCCTAATCTGCCGACCCGATATCGCCGCCACCTACATTATAGCTATTAACCCCTAATCTGCTGTCCCTAACACCGCCGACCCCTACATTATAGTTATTAACCCCTAATCTGCCCCCCCCAACGTCGCCGCAATCTAACTACAAGTATTAACCCCTAATCTGCCGACCCGATATTGCCGCCGCCTACATTATAGCTATTAACCCCTAATCTGCTGTACCTAACATCGCCGACCCCTACATTATAATTATTAACCCCTAATCTGCCCCCCCCAACGTTGCCGCAATCTAACTACAAGTATTAACCCCTAATCTGCCGACCGCAAATCGCCGCCACTATAATAAATGTATTAACCCCTAAACCGCCGCACTCCCGCCTCGCAAACACTATAATACATTTTATTAACCCCTAATCTGCCCTCCCTAACATCGCCGCCACCTACCTACAATTATTAACCCCTAATCTCCTGCCCAGAACGTCGCCGCTACTATAATAAGGTTATTAACCCCTAAACCTAAGTCTAACCCTAACACTAACACCCCCTAACTTAAATATAATTTAAATAAAACGAAATAAATTTACTATAGTTAAATAAATGAATCCTATTTAAAACTAAATACTTACCTGTAAAATAAACCCTAATAAAGCTGCAATATAACTAATAGTTACATTGTAGCTATTTTAGCATTTATATTTATTTTACAGGCAACTTTGTATTTATTTTAACTAGGTACAATAGCTATTAAATAGTTATTGACTAATTAATAGCTACCTAGTTAAAATAATTACAAAATTACCTGCAAAATAAATCCTAACCTAAGTTACAATTAAACCTAACACTACACTATCATGAAATAAATTAAATAAATTAACTACAAGTACCTACAATTAAATACAATGAAATAAACTAAACTAAAGTACAAAAAACCCCCACTAAATTACAAAAAATAAAAAATATTACAAGAATTTTAAACTAATTACACCTAATCTAAGCCCCCTAATAAAATAACAAAGCCCCCCAAAATAAAAAAAAGTTTCCTACCCTATACTAAATTACAAAAGTTAACAGCTCTATTACCTTACCAACCCTTAAAAGGGCCTTTTGCGGGGCATTCCCCAAAGAAAACAGCTCTTTTGCCTGTAAAAAAAAAACACAATACCCCCCCCCCCCACATTACAACCCACCACCCACATACCCCTACTCTAACCCAAACCCCCCTTAAATAAACCTAACACTACCCCCCTGAAGATCTCCCTACCTTGAGTCGTGTTCACCCAGCCGGGCCGAAGTCTTCATCCGATGGGGCAGAAGAGTACATCCAGACCGGCAGAAGTCTTCATCCAAGCGGGCAAGAAGAGGTCTTCCATCCATCATACAAGTACAGGTATACCTCACTTTGCAGCGCTTCACTTTACAGCGCTTCACTAATACAGCGCCTTATGGATCTGAAGGAATTTGAAATAGTGCTGTAATCAACGTGAGATTGCATTAAAAGTAACTGGCACCATTTTGTTAGGCACAGTTCACTCTGTTTACAGCATTACAGTGCAATCTGTGTCTCAGTGCTATAGTCTGGCAAATTTTACAACAGTAATTGTCACTATTTTACAGGTACAGTATTTATTGAATACTAATTGAATACTGTGCTGTGCTAGTGTTAAACTAAACGTAGCGCTATTGCACCGTTAATATTAGTTAGTTCAAACATGTTATCAAGTTTTTAAACACATTGGCAAGTGAAAAGAAAGCTAAAACTGCCTTGTTTCACTTTAAGGCGGTTTTCACTTTACAGCGGGGCTCCGGTCCCTAACCCGCTGTATGAGCGGGGTATACCTGTACCAAAATACAAACAAACACTAAATTACCAAAAATAATAAAATATTACAATAATTTTAAACTAATTACACCTAATCTAAGCCCCCTACTAGCTATTAATATAGCTACAACTAATAGTTACATTGTAGCTATTTTAGGATTTATATTTATTTTACAGGCAACTTTGTATTTATTTTAACTAGGTACAATAGTTATTAAATAGTTAATAACTATTTAATAACTACCTAGCTAAAATAAATACAAATTTACCTCTAAAATAAATCCTAACCTAAGTTACAATTACACCTAACACTACACTATCATTAAATTAATTAAATAAATGAATCCTATTTAAAACTTAATACTTACCTGTAAAATAAACCCTAATATAGCTACAATATAACTAATAGTTACATTGTAGCTATTTTAGGATTTATATTTATGTTACAGGCAACTTTGTATTTATAACCCAAACCCCCTTAAATAAACCTAACACTACCCCCCTGAAGATCTCCCTACCGTGTCTTCACCCAGCGGGCCGAAGTCTTCATCCGATGGGGCAGAAGAGGACATCCAGACCGGCAGAAGTCTTCATCCAAGCGGGGCAAGAAGAGGTCTTCCATCCATCAGAAGTCTTGATCCAGGCGGCATCTTCTCTGTTCATCCATCCGGAGCGGAGCGGCAGCATCCTGAAGACATCCGACGCAGAGCATCCTCTTTTTTCTTGATCCGACGACTAAATGACTGTACCTTTAAGTGACGTCATCCAAGATGGCGTCCCTTGAATTCCGATTGGCTGATAGAATTCTATCAGCCAATCGGAATTAAGGTAGGAATATTCTGATTGGCTGATGGAATCAGCCAATCAGATTCAAGTTCAATCCGATTGGCTGATCCAATCAGCCAATCAGATTGACCTCACATTCTATTGGCTGTTCCGATCAGCCAATGAACTTAGGATGAACTTAGGTTAGGATTTATTTTACAGGTAAATTTGTATTTATTTTAGCTAGGTAGTTATTAAATAGTTATTAACTATTTAATAACTATTGTACCTAGTTAAAATAAATACAAAGTTGCCTGTAAAATAAATATAAATCCTAAAATAGCTACAATGTAACTATTAGTTATATTGTAGCTATATTAATAGCTAGTAGGGGGCTTAAATTAGGTGTAATTATTTTAAAATTATTGTAATATTTTATTATTTTTGGTAATTTAGTGTTTGTTTGTTTTTTGGTACTTTTCTGATGGATGGAAGACCTCTTCTTGCCCCGCTTGGATGAAGACTTCTGCCGGTCTGGATGTACTCTTCTGCCCCATCGGATGAAGACTTCGGCCCGGCTGGGTGAACACGACTCAAGGTAGGGAGATCTTCAGGGGGGTAGTGTTAGGTTTATTTAAGGGGGGTTTCGGTTAGAGTAGGGGTATGTGGGTGGTGGGTTGTAATGTGGGGGGGGGGGTATTGTGTTTTTTTTTACAGGCAAAAGAGCTGTTTTCTTTGGGGCATGCCCCGCAAAAGGCCCTTTTAAGGGTTGGTAAGGTAATAGAGCTGTTAACTTTTGTAATTTAGTATAGGGTAGGGCTTTTTTTTTTATTTTGAGGGGCTTTGTTATTTTTTTTAGGGGGCTTAGATTAGGTGTAATTAGTTTAAAATTCTTGTAATATTTTGTTATTTTTTGTAATTTAGTGTTTTTTTTTAACTAGGTAGCTATTAATTAGTCAATAACTATTTAATAGCTATTGTACCTAGTTAGTTTAGGGTTTAGGGGTTAATACATTTATTATAGTGGCGGCGATTAGGGGTTAATACTTGTAGTTAGATTGCGGCGACGTTGGGGGGGGGGCAGATTAGGGGTTAATAACTATAATGTAGGGGTCGGCGGTGTTAGGGACAGCAGATTAGGGGTTAATAGCTATAATGTAGGCGGCGGCGATATCGGGTCGGCAGATTAGGGGTTAATACTTGTAGTTAGATTGCGGCGACGTTGGGGGGGGCAGATTAGGGGTTAATAACTATAATGTAGGGGTCGGCGGTGTTAGGGACAGCAGATTAGGGGTTAATAGCTATAATGTAGTAGGCGGCGGCGATATCGGGTCGGCAGATTAGGGGTTAATACTTGTAGTTAGATTGCGGCGACGTTGGGGGGGGCAGATTAGGGGTTAATAACTATAATGTAGGGGTCGGCTATGTTAGGGACAGCAGATTAGGGGTTAATAGTTATAATGTAGGTTGCGGCGATATCCGATCGGCAGATTAGGGGTTAGATAATGTTATTATAGGGTTTGCAATGTGGGGGGGGGCCTCGGTTTAGTGGTTCATAGGTAGTTTATGGGTGTTAGTGACTTAGTGTACTAAATGGGTGTTAGTGTACTAAAACATACCGAATTTCGGAACCGAATAGAACCGAATTCAGCCGAATCCGAATAAATCCGAAACAAATTTATTCAGATCCGAATAAATCTGAAACAAATTTATTCAAATTTTGCCGAATCCGATTCGATCCGAAATTCGAAAAGTCCGAATCGATCCGAACCGAAAACGAACCGAATTTTTTAGCCGTGCACATGTCTAACAGAAACTACCCAAATGACCCTGATGAAAAGTTTACATACCCCAGTTCTTAATACCGTGTATTGCCCCCTTTAACATCAAATTGAAATTAAAACTTTTGCGAGTGTGCGAAAACCCGATGTGCGCTAATTCAATACTTCGAATATTGCAACTGCACTAACTTTTTATTCCTAAAGACTTCAATGGAGCACAGAAGGAAAAAAAACAAGCCCATTGCTTGCACACTAAGTTTTTTAAATATATATTTCTATATATACCTATACCTGTATATACTGTATATATATTAATATACAGTAGATATATAGGTATAAATATTAGGGATGTGCAATTAGATCCTTTGGCTATTTGTGTAGCCAGATGGATTCTTGTAAAAGATCCCAACTTTAAATTTCTGGATTTTCACAGATCTTTGTGTGGGGATCTTTTACAGGAATCAATTCGGCTACGAAAATATCTAAAGGACACAAGAAGCTGCTTACTTCCACATCCAAATCTTCACGAAAAAGATCCGAATGTACATCCCCAATAGATATATATATATATTTTACATTAGTATTATCATACATATGTATATACAGTATAAAGAAATATATATTTAAAAATAAAATATAACATAATTTATGTAAGAACTTACCTGATAAATTCATTTCTTTCATATTAGCAAGAGTCCATGAGCTAGTGACGTATGGGATATACATTCCTACCAGGAGGGGCAAAGTTTCCCAAACCTTAAAATGCCTATAAATACACCCCTCACCACACCCACAATTCAGTTTAACGAATAGCCAAGAAGTGGGGTGATAAGAAAAAAGTGCGAAAGCATATAAAATAAGGAATTGGAATAATTGTGCTTTATACAAAAAAATCATAACCACCACAAAAAAGGGCGGGCCTCATGGACTCTTGCTAATATGAAAGAAATGAATTTATCAGGTAAGTTCTTACATAAATTATGTTTTCTTTCATGTAATTAGCAAGAGTCCATGAGCTAGTGACGTATGGGATAATGACTACCCAAGATGTGGATCTTTCCACACAAGAGTCACTAGAGAGGGAGGGATAAAATAAAGACAGCCAATTCCTGCTGAAAATAATCCACACCCAAAATAAAGTTTAATGAAAAACATAAGCAGAAGATTCAAACTGAAACCGCTGCCTGAAGTACTTTTCTACCAAAAACTGCTTCAGAAGAAGAAAATACAACAAAATGGTAGAATTTGGTAAAAGTATGCAAAGAGGACCAAGTTGCCGCTTTGCAAATCTGATCAACCGAAGCTTCATTCCTAAACGCCCAGGAAGTAGAAACTGACCTAGTAGAATGAGCTGTAATCCTATGAGGCGGAGTCTTACCCGACTCAACATAGGCAAGATGAATTAAAGATTTCAACCAAGATGCCAAAGAAATGGCAGATGTTTTCTGGCCTTTCTAAAACCGGAAAAGATAACAAATAAACTAGAAGTCTTTCGGAAAGACTTAGTAGCTTCAACATAATATTTCAAAGCTCTAATAACATCCAAAGAATGCAACGATTTCTCCTTAGAATTCTTAGGATTAGGACATAATGAAGGAACCACAATGTCTCTACTAATGTTGTTGGAATTCACAACTTAGGTAAAAATTCAAAAGAAGTTCGCAACACCGCCTTATCCTGATGAAAAATCAGAAAAGGAGACTCACAAGAAAGAGCAGATAATTCAGAAACTCTTCTGGCAGAAGAGATGGCCAAAAGGAACAAAACTTTCCAAGAAAGTAATTTAATATCCAATGAATGCATAGGTTCAAATGGAGGAGCTTGAAGAGCCCCCAGAACCAAATTCAAACTCCAAGGAGGAGAAATTGACTTAATGACAGGCTTTATACGAACCAAAGCCTGTACAAAACAATGAATATCAGGAAGAATAGCAATCTTTCTGTGAAAAAGAACAGAAAGAGCAGAGATTTGACCTTTCAAGGAACTTGCGGACAAACCCTTATCTAAACCATCCTGAAGAAACTGTAATATTCTCGGTATTCTAAAAGAATGCCAAGAAAAATGATGAGAAAGACACCAAGAAATATAAGTCTTCCAGACTCTATAATATATCTCTCTGGATACAGATTTACGAGCCTGTAACATAGTATTAATCACAGAGTCAGAGAAACCTCTTTGACCAAGAATCAAGCGTTCAATCTCCATACCTTTAAATATAAGGATTTCAGATCCTGATGGAAAAAAGGACCTTGAGACAAAAGGTCTGGTCTTAACGGAAGAGTCCACGGTTGGCAAGAGGCCATCCGGACAAGATCCGCATACCAAAACCTGTGAGGCCATGCCGGAGCTACCAGCAGAACAAACGAGCATTCCTTCAGAATCTTGGAGATTACTCTTGGAAGAAGAACTAGAGGCGGAAAGATATAGGCAGGATGATACTTCCAAGGAAGTGATAATGCATCCACTGCCTCCGCCTGAGGATCCCGGGATCTGGACAGATACCTGGGAAGTTTCTTGTTTAGATGAGAAGCCATCAGATCTATTTTTGGAAGTTCCCACATTTGAACAATATGAAGAAATACCTCTGGGTGAAGAGACCATTCGCCCGGATGCAACGTTTGGTGACTGAGATAATCCGCTTTCCAATTGTCCATACCTGGGATATGAACCGCAGAGATTAGACAGGAGCTGGATTCCGCCCAAACCAAAATTCGAGATACTTCTTTCATAGCCAGAGGACTGTGAGTCCCTCCTTGATGATTGATGTATGCCACAGTTGTGACATTGTCTATCTGAAAACAAATGAACAACTCTCTCTTCAGAAGAGGCCAAGACTGAAGAGCTCTGAAAATTGCACGGAGTTCCAAAATATTGATCGGAAATCTCACCTCCTGAGATTCCCAAACCCCTTGTGCCGTCAGATACCCCCACACAGCTCCCCAACCTGTAAGACTTGCATCTGTTGAGATTATAGTCCAGGTCGGAAGAACAAAGAAGCCCCCTGAACTAAACGATGGTGATCTGTCCACCATGTCAGAGAGTGTCGTAAAATCGGTTTAAAGATATTAATTGAGATATCTTTGAGTAATCCCTGCACCATTGGTTCAGCATACAGAGCTGAAGAGGTCACATGTGAAAACGAGCAAAGGAGATCGCATCTGATGCGGCAGTCCTAAGACCCAACATTTCCATGCATAAGGCTACCAAAGGGAATGATTATGACTGAAGGTTTTGACAAGCTGATATCAATGTTAAACTTCTCTTGTCTGACAAGGACAGAGTCATAGACACTGAATTTATCTAGAAACCTAAAAAGGTTACCCTTGTCTGAGGAATCAATGAACTGATTGGTAAATTGATCCTCCAACCATGAACTTGAAGAAACAACACAAGTCGATTCGTATGAGATTCTTCGAAAATGAGAAGACTGAGCAAGTACCAAGATATCGTCCAAATAAGGAAATACCAAAACCCTATTCTCCGATTACAGAAAGAAGGGCACCGAGAACCTTTGAAAAAAATTCTTGGAACTGAGGCTAGGCCAAACGGTAGAGCCACAAAACTGGTAATTCTTGTCTAAAAAGAGAATCTCAGACACTAAAAGTGATCTGGATGAATCGGAATATGCAGATACACATCCTGTAAATCTATTGTAGACATATAATGCCCTTGCTAAACAAAAGGCAGGATAGTCCTACAGTAAACATCTTGAATGTTGGTATCCTAACATAACGATTCAATATTGATAGATCCGAAACTGGTCTGAAGGAATTGACCTTCTTCGGTACAATGAAGAGATAAAATAAAACCCCAGCCCCTGTTCCAGAACTGGAACTGGCATAAATACTCCAGCCAACTCTAGATCTGAGACACATTTCAGAAATGCTGAGCCTTTGCTGTGTTAACTGGGACATGGGAAAGAAAAGAATCTCTTAGCAGGAGGCCTTAACTTGAAGCCAATTGTGTACCTTTCTGAAACAATGTTTCTGAAACCAGAGAATAAGAACGGAATTGATCCAAATTTCTTTGAAGAAAACGTAATCTGCCCCATACCAGCTGAGCTGGAATAAGGGCCGCACCTTCATAGGTACTTAGGAGCTGGCTATAGGTTTCTATAAGGCTTGGATATATTCCAAACTGGAAATAGTTTCCAAACTGATACCGCTCCTGAGGATGAAGGATCAGGCTTTTGTTCCTTGTTGTGAGGAAAGGAACGAAAATGATTATTTACCCTGGAAAGAAAGGGAAAGCAAAGTTGACTTAGAAGACATGTCAGCATTCCAAGTTTAATCCATAAAGCTTTTCTAGCTAAAATAGCTAGAGACATATACCTGACATCAACTCTAATGATATCAAAAGATGGTATCACCAATAAAATTATTAGCATGTTATAGAATAATAATAATGCTATAAAATTATGATCTGTTACTTGTTGCGCTAAAGCTTCTAACCGAAAAGTTGAAGCTGCAGCAACATCCGCTAAAAATATAGCAGGTCTAAGAAGATTACCTGAAGTAAGCTTTTCTTAGAAAGGATTAAATTTTCCTATCTAAAGGATCCTTAAATGAAGTACTATCTGCCGTAGGAATAGTAGTACATTAGCAGGAGTAGAGACAGCCCCATAACCTTAGGGATTTTTGTCCCAAAAAACTCTAATCTGTCAGATGGCACAGGATATAATTTGCTTAAACGTCTAGAAGGAGTAAATAAATTACCCAAAACACTTCTGGAATAACTACAGGAGAATTAAAAACCTTATTTAAACGTTTACATTTAGTATCAAGAGGACCAGAATCCTCTATTTCTAATGCAAATAACACTTCTTTAAGTAAAGAACGAATAAATTCCATCTTGAACAAATACAAAGATTTATCAGCATCAACCTCTGAGACAGAAACCTCTGAACCAGAAGAACCATTATCAGTATCAGAATGATGATGTTCGTTTAAAAATTCATCTGAAAAAAGAGAAGTTTTAAAAGACTTTTATGTATACTAGAAGGAGAAATAACAGACATAGCCTTCTTAATGGATTTAAAAAATAAAATCTCTTATGTTATCAGGAACACTCTGAAAATTAGATGTTGACGGAACAGCAACAGGTAATGTAACAGTACTAAAGGAAATTTTATCTGCATTAATAAGTTTGACATGACATGCAATACAAATAACAGCTGGAGAAACAGATACCAAAAGTTTATAGCAGATACACTTAGCTTGGTAGCTCCAGCACTGTGCAGTGATTTTCCTGAAGTATCTTCTGACTCAGTTGCAACGTGGAACATCTTGCAATATGTAAAAGAAAAAAACAACATAAGCAAAATTGATCAAATTCCTTAAATGACAGTTTCAGGAATGGGAAAAAAATGCCAGTGAACAAGCTTCTAGCAACCAGAAGCAATAAATAATGAGACTTAAATAATGTGGAGACAAAAATGACGCCCATATTTTTTAGCGCCAAAAAAGACGCCCACATTATTTGGCGCCTAAATACTTTTGGCGCCAAAAATGACGCCACATCCGGAACGCCGACATTTTTGACGCAAAAAAAGTCAAAAAATGACGCAACTTCCGGCGACACGTATGACGCCGGAAACAGAAAAAAAATTTTGCGCCAAAAAAGTCTGCGCCAAGAATGACGCAATAAAATGAAGCATTTTCTGCCCCCGCGAGCCTAACAGCCCACAGGGAAAAAGTCAAATTTTTTAAGGTAAGAAAAAATGATTGAAACAAATGCATTTATCCCAAATATGAAACTGACTGTCTGAAAAATAAGGAATGTTGAACATTCTGAGTCAAGGCAAATAAATGTTTGAATACATATATTTAGAACTTTATAAATAAAGTGCCCAACCATAGCTTAGAGTGTCACAGAAAATAAGATTTACTTACCCCAGGACACTCATCTACATGTTTGTAGAAAGCCAAACCAGTACTGAAACGAGAATCAACAGAGGTAATGGTATATATAAGAGTATATCGTCGATCTGAAAAGGGAGGTAAGAGATGAATCTCTACGACCGATAACAGAGAACCTATGAAATAGACCCCGTAGAAGGAGATCACTGCATTCAAATAGGCAATACTCTCCTCACATCCCTCTGACATTCACTGCACGCTGAGAGGAAAACCGGGCTCCAACTTGCTGCGGAGCGCATATCAACGTAGAATCTAGCACAAACTTACTTCACCACCTCCATCGGAGGCAAAGTTTGTAAAACTGAATTGTGGGTGTGGTGAGGGGTGTATTTATAGGCATTTTAAGGTTTGGGAAACTTTGCCCCTCCTGGTAGGAATGTATATCCCATACGTCACTAGCTCATGGACTCTTGCTAATTACATGAAAGAAATATATTTTTGTATGTGAAGAACATTGGAATATAAAATATGTGTAACACGCTTTGGGTTTCGCACTGTAGGTCGGAGTGAGGTTAGTGAGGTTAGCACAGGTTATCTTAAGGTGTATCATGTAATTATTAAATATGAAAATATACATTTTTAAGTCATTATCAATAATTATAGTTACTGTAATATATATTCTTAGATTTTTTAGAATCTTTTAGCACATCTATAATAATTAACTACATTTATTATTAATATTTTCAATATTTTATAATATATATTGAATCTATAATTAAATATATAATCTATAATTAATAAATGCATAATGTTGAATTTTCACACAAAAGCCTGAAAAGAGTACACTTATTCTTCATGTGTGCTAACCTGACATGAGTTAAATTAAGGTACGTTATGTATTAATTATAAAAAATTTAAAATAATAATATAATTATATATCATAGATCTAAAATATTCTAAAAAAAATCAATATATATATATGTTTTATCTAAAAAAACAAGCGCACAAAAGCACTTTACTGTAATATGTTTAATGTAATTAAGATAAAAGGTCACAATGAAAACATCTCATTCATATGGGTACTCACAAATATGCCCTCAATCAATTGAGGTAAGGTGCAGGCATTGGTTAATTAGTTACAGATGTGTCTCGTGAGTTGATCTGCAGACAGTGCTGTTTTCAACAGAAGAACACCGTTCCTTAAAAGCTGTAAAGCTAGTCTATTGCAGCTCCAATTGACAGCTGTATTTAGGGCTTTGAAATAATTACACAATGGTCTGAATACCTGGGCTTTTTAATGAAGGCACCCTAAATCCACCAGGGATGAGAATGTGCCTAAACTATGCCCAATAGTATATTTGCCAAGTGATCCATAGAAGCACAAACACTTGCTTCAGAGTTGCGCCGGAAACACACTTTGGTAGATGGAACAAGAGAACTCTTGAACGCCTGAACCAAGATATCGTCCAGATAAGGCGCCAACAGCAATTCCCTGGGATCTGATCACAGCCAATAGCGCCCAAGAATCTTTGTGAATATTCTGTGAGCCATGGCCAGATTAAATGGAAGTGCAACAAATTAGAAGTGCTTGTCCAGAAAGGCAAACCTCAGATACTGATGATGGAAACGTGAAGTATGCGTCCTTCAGGTCTATGGTAGTCATAAACTGACCTTCCTGTACAAAAGGGAGAATGGAACGAATAGTTTCCATCTTGAAAGATAGAACCCTGAGGAATTTGTTTAGACACGAGGTCTAAAATGGGCCGAAATGTTCCCTCCTTTTTGGGAACCACAAATAGATTTGAGTAGAATCCTAGACCCTGCTCTGCTAGAGGGACAGGAACAATAAGTCCCAGAGAGTATAGGTCTTTTACACAGTTTAAGAAGGCTTCCTTTTTTATTTGGTTTGAGGATAGTCTTGACAGGAGAAATCTGCCCCTTGGAGGGTAAGACTTGAATCCCATTCTGTAACCCTGAGATACTATGTCCAACCGCTCAAGGGTCTGGGACATGGCGTATCCAGGCTTGATGAAAAAGAGAAAGCCTGCCCCCCCCACCTGATCCACACAGGAATCAGGGGCGGAACCTTCATGCTGATTTAGTCAGCAGAAGGCTTTTTGTTTTGTTTTCCCTTATTCCAGGGCTGGTTGGATTTCCAATAAGATCTGGGTTGATCAGGTTTAGATAAAGAAGAGGAGGACTTTTGTCCATTAAAGTTACGAAAGGAACGAAATTTAGAAGTCTGCCGACCTTTAGGTCTGTTCTTCTTGTCCTGAGGTAGGAAAGATCCCTTTCCACCAGTAATCTCTGAAATTATCTAGGCCAGACAGGGTCCAAAAAGAGTAATTCCCTTGTAAGGTAAAGCCAACAGCTTGCCCTTAGAAAAGACATCGGCCGACCAAGATTTTACCAATAGAGCCCTGCGTGCTAGAACCGTGAAGATAGACATCTTAGCTCCCAGACAAATTATCTGCATATTGGCATCACAGATAAAAGTATTGGCTAATTTAAGAGCTTTGATTCTATCTTGGATCTCCTCTACTGTAGTTTCCTCTGTAATAAAATCCGATAACGCATCGCGCCAATAAGATGCAGCTCCTGCAACCGTAGCTGCTGGTTGCCACTGCAATCCTTGATGGACATACATTTTAAAGTAAGCCTCTAGCTTCTTGTCTATTGGGTCCTTAAAAGAGCAACTATCCTCTATAGGACTGTTAGTTCTCTTAGCAACAGTAGACATAGCTGCTCCTACTTTTGGAACAGTGTGCCATGAGTCACGAATAGTCACCCACAGGAAACATATTCTTAAAAACAGGGGAAGGGGAAAAGGAACCCCTGGTTTGTCCCATTCCTGAGCAATAATTTCAGACATCTTCCTTGGTGCAGAAAAAAACTCCTCAGAAGATGGGGAATCATAGACTCTATCCAATTTTGAAGACTTTGTGGGGTTGACAGCAACCGCCGGTTCAGAGTTGTCCAAAGTAGCTAGAACCTCCTTCAAAAGTAATCGGAGTTGCTCAAGCTTAAAGTGAATGTACATTTTGATGCTACAGTGCCCGGTTTTTAAAATTCGATTAAAAACAGGGGCACTTTAATTAATCAAAATTTACATTTCACTCCTGTTGTGAAAAATAAATGACCTTTTAAACTTAACAGCAGCTCCAGTTTTCTCCAGTCATCGCAAGCCATTTCTGATGTCAGAAATTGATAGGTCATCCTCCAATCACGGCTTCCCCCCGGGGGAATCAGTGTCTGATTCAACGCCGTGATTGGAGGAAGCCGGATTCCTCATTTTAGACCCAGGAAGAGGCTTTGCAATGGGTGGAGGAAGCTGGAGCTGCGGTCAAGTTTAAAAGGTACGTTTTTTTTCACAACAGGAGTGAAATGTAAATTTTGATGAATTAAAGTGCCCCTGTTTTTAATCAAATTTTTAAAAACCGGGCACTTTAGCATCAAAATTTACATTCACTTTAAATCTAAAATTAACTTCTTCAGATTCTGAAGATTTTTCTGCTAAAGAGTCTGAGATCTCACCTTCAGAAGCTACTGAAGTATCCTAATTAGACATCTGAGTAAGAGTGGCTAATGCAGTCCTAGAATCAGAAACCTTAGCATTAGGCAAGAGTTTAGATTTTCTCTTACGCTTACCCAATGAAGAAACCTGAGCCGCAAAATCCCCAGGAGGATGAGAGGACACAGAAGGCACAGTATGAGAAACAACTAAGGCTTGGGACATTTGAGGAGAAAGCTGAGGCATGTCACGCACAGCATTATCCTGAGAGACATTGGGCTCAGAAAGGAGTAATCTACATTTAAATTTTCTAAAGTCTTAGATAAACAAGAAGAACAAAATTGCATAAGCAAAACAATTTGGGCTTCTAAACAAAGTAAACATTTATCCATGGAGCTGCACTGATCCTGTTTTAAGTCCATAGCTAATAATTCCCACAAGTAAATAAGGAAAATTGAAAAATAAAAATGCTTTTAAAATTGTATTAAAGATTAAAACTCAAATAAGGAAGGGAAACTTCTTGAGGAAAGAAACAAAACTTTAAGATAAAAAATACCTCAGGTTGGGGGCGGAGCCAGCTACCAAAGGAGTCAGACGTGCATGTCAAGAGCTCCTTGCTCCAATATGTTATAAATGGTGTTTATTTGTATTTAAAACAACCCTTTTTATACTGCTGGGGGTCCCTTCTCTACCGGGGATGATAGAGTTTCCCGGATAGCCTTTTCTAACTCTGCGACAAGATCAGAAGATTTGCCATGTCGGAGGCCCTGGATGGAGGTTAGCTGTGACGCAGCTCCTGCATAACCATTTTGCCAGCTTAGCACTACTACTGAATGAATGCTGCTCGGGTGTAGTGGCAACAGATGTCAAGCATATACGACCAGCTGATCAATATGTCGCTCATAGTGTGCAACTTTCTGACGCACCCATTCACCAGGGTAACTATACTGTTGCCCCAGCTCCTGCGTACTGCCATTCTGACCTCATGCGGCAGGGAGATGCTTATACCTACCGGTTTGGTGAGTTGCCAGGCCGTGCTGTTGGAGTTGGGAGTTGTACTGCTGCGGATCCTGGTGTGGGGCTGTATGCGAGGTCGATGTGTTATGCAGATCAGATCCTGTCGCAGGCACTTTCTTTGAGCACTGGGCGTGCAGCCTCTGTTGGTGTCTGCAAAGTTATGGCCGTTCTCCCTTTGCTGTGCGATACCGGTGCTGGGCCGGGTGTGACAAGGGCACCGATATTGGCTGATGTCATGCTGTTGTGTGGACACGGCGCCCTCTATCCTTGTTGGGGCATTCTTGTTCAGGCTCCCGGTTCTCTGTGCAGCGCAGTCTTATTGTTTCTTACTTGGGACCCAGGAGGTGCACTTTTATTAGTAGACTTCAGGATAAAAGCGGCATTGGATTGAAGATCAGATCATTGATAACCCTTCTCACAGTGACAATCTGCACGGGTATGATAGATTATACTGAGTGTCTGTTATTAACGGTCGAAATCTTTTCAGTCTGGCTATCTCAACATGAAGATTTACGGATCTGAGACTTTCCTGAACAGTTATGCCACAATATAATAGTGATCTCAAGCGGAACAGTTATATATTTGTTTTCACTACCACTTGCACTTATGTTGGACATTTTTCCTGCTTTCAGTAGCTGATCAATGGAGAGATATTTTCTCTAGTTAAACATTGGGTTATTGTTTTTCTGTTTGGTGTGAATGTATATACTTGCTGTTCATTGCATCTCTGCGTTATATTTAGGTTTTGTGGCTTGTACATTTGACTTTCATAATATGGCTAAGCTATCTGTTATATCAAGCAATGATGAATCCAGAGAGATACAGGATCTAGAGGTAAAACATAATTTGTTTAAAGTGTTTTTAAACCACATGTTATCTGAGACACTTATATACATATATTTAATAATAGTATAAGGATTCAAACCAAACTACCATGATGGTAGGTGCTATAACCATTTGTCACCACTGGAGGGGAGTCAAAACTTAGCCTAAATGTTTAATGGGATCTTATTCAACGTGGTAAAGGCATATTATAATTGAGATATTTCACAATAAAGTAGTGTATGCATTATACTATGAGGCTTCTCCCATTGATGTGGGATCCTTGTTATAGTATAATTTATTTACCTGTATCATTGTATTCTTATGGGCAGTGTGCTGTCTGCGGCCGAGACAGCATGGCGTGTCTGTATTGTTATACATGCATAAAGCTTTATCGCTGAAAGCCCACTGTTAAATATAATGGAGATAGTTGACTAAATATGCCTTTCCTCCTGGAAATGATATACTATTTGCGTAGAGATATTGGTTATTTCCTGATAGCTATCACCCCTCAGCTCACACTCTGTATTGTTGATTATATGCACCTTCTTATGTGGTGATAGCAACCTATATGTGTAAGGATCTTAGTCCTATGCTTATCTGAAAACACAGGAGAGCTAGGGCCCTGCTGATAGGTTAGGTTGAATACCTATACTGCTATTAGCTTTCCTCTAGAAGTTGTTTCTTATAGTAGGGCCAATTGTCTTGTCTCCTCACTTGATAATTCTCATACGCCCGCCCAGCTGTATTGTAGTTTGCATTTTTAATGAACCCTATGTTATTAGAATTCATAAGAGAGCCATTGTCCTGCTGTTAGGTTAGTCTCCGCCCCCCCATTAAGATTCCAAAGTGCTCTGGGATTCCCAGTTGCCACTCTTGCGGTTTCCCTCGCAACATACCGCTCCTTTTCCCACTATATACACTCAATTACTGTATATGCTTTAAAAAATAAAATTTATGCTTACCTGATAGATTTATTTCTCTTGTGGTGTATCCAGTCCACGGATTCATCCATTACTTGTAGGATATTCTCCTTCCCAACAGGAAGCTGCAAGAGGATCACCCACAGCAGAGCTGTCTATATAGCTCCTCCCCTAACTGCCACCTCCAGTCATTCGACCGAAGACAAGCAAGAGAAAGGAGAAACTATAGGGTGCAGTGGTGACTGTAGTTTAAAAATAAAAAACACCTGCCTTAAAATGACAGGGCGGGCCGTGGACTGGATACACCACAAGAGAAATAAATTTATCAGGTAAGCATAAATTTTGTTTTCTCTTGTAAGGTGTATCCAGTCCACGGATTCATCCATTACTTGTGGGATACCAATACCAAAGCTATAGGACACGGATGAAGGGAGAGACACGGAAGGCACCACTGCCTGTAAGACCTTTCTCCCAAAAATAGCCTCCGAAGAAGCAAAAGTATCAAATTTGTAGAATTTGGAAAAAGTATGAAGCAAAGACCAAGTCGCCGCCTTACAAATCTGTTCAACAGAAGCCTCAGTTTTAAAAGCCCATGTGGAAGCCACCGCCTCTAGTGGAATGAGCTGTAATTCTTTCAGGAGGCTGCTGGCCAGCAGTCTCATAAGCTAAGCGGATTATACTTCTTAACCAAAAAGAAAGAGGAGTTGCTGAAGCCTTTTCTCTGTCCAGAGTAGACAACAAACAATGCAGACGTTTGACTAAAATCTTTAGTAGCTTGTAAATAAAACTTTAAAGCACGAACCACGTCAAGATTATGTAAAAGACGTTCTTTCTTTGAAGGAGGATTAGGACACAGTGACGGAACAACAATCTCCTGATTGATATTCTTATTAGATAAGACCTTAGGAAGAAAACCAGGTTTAGTACGCAAAACTACATTATCTGCATGGAAGATCAGATAAGGGGAATCACACTGCAAGGCAGATAACTCTGAAACTCTTCCAGCCGAAGAGATAGCTACCAGAAACAGAACTTTCCAAGATAAAAGCTTGATATCTATGGAATGCAGAGGTTCAAACGGAACCCCTTGAAGAACTTTAAGAACTAAATTTAAACTCCAAGGCGGAGCAACAGGTTTAAACACAGGCTTGATTCTAACTAAAGCCTGACAAAACGCCTGAACGTCTGGAACATCCGCCAGACGCTTGTGCAAAAGAATAGACAGAGCAGAAATCTCTCCCTTTAAGGAACTAGCTGACAATCTGGAGAAAAGATAATATCCTGGGAATCCTGACTATACTCCATGAGTAACCCTTGGATTCACACCAATGAAGATATTTACACCATATCTTATGATAGATTTTCCTGGTGACAGGCTTTCCAGCCTGAATTAAGGTATCAATGACCGACTCAGAGAAACCACATTTTGATAAAATCAAGCGTTCAATCTCCAAGCAGTCAGACGCAGAGAAATTAGATTTGGATGGTTGAAAGGACCCTGAAGTAGAAGGTCCTGCCTCAGCGGTAGAGTCCATGGTGGAAGGGATGACATGTCCACCAGATCTGCATACCAAGTCCTGCGTGGCCACGCAGGAGCTATCAAAATCACCGAAGCTCTCTCCTGCTTGATCTTGGCAATCAGACGAAGGAGCAGAGGAAACGGTGGAAACACATAAGCCAGGTTGAAAGACCAAGGCGCTGCTAGAGCATCTATCAGTGCTGCATTGGGATCCCTGGATCCGTAACAAGGAAGCTTGGCGTTCTGACGAGACGCCATGAGATCCAGTTCTGGTTTGCCCCAAAGTTGAATCAACTGTGCAAACACCTCCGGATGGAGTTCCCACTCCCCCGGATGAAAAGTCTGTCGACTTAGAAAAACATAATTTATGTAAGAACTTACCTGATAAATTCATTTCTTTCATATTAGCAAGAGTCCATGAGCTAGTGACGTATGGGATATACATTCCTACCAGGAGGGGCAAAGTTTCCCAAACCTTAAAATGCCTATAAATACACCCCTCACCACACCCACAATTCAGTTTAACGAATAGCCAAGAAGTGGGGTGATAAGAAAAAAGTGCGAAAGCATCAAAAATAAGGAATTGGAATAATTGTGCTTTATACAAAAAAATCAAAACCACCACAAAAAAGGGCGGGCCTCATGGACTCTTGCTAATATGAAAGAAATGAATTTATCAGGTAAGTTCTTACATAAATTATGTTTTCTTTCATGTAATTAGCAAGAGTCCATGAGCTAGTGACGTATGGGATAATGATTACCCAAGATGTGGATCTTTCCACACAAGAGTCACTAGAGAGGGAGGGATAAAATAAAGACAGCCAATTCCTGCTGAAAATAATCCACACCCAGAATAAAATTTTTAATGAAAAAACATAAGCAGAAGATTCAAACTGAAACCACTGCCTGAAGTACGTTTCTACCAAAAACTGCTTCAGAAGAAGAAAACACATCAAAATGGTAGAATTTAGTAAAAGTATGCAAAGAGGACCAAGTTGCTGTTTTGCAAATCTGATCAACCGAAGCTTCATTCTTAAACGCCCAGGAAGTCGAAACTAACCTAGTAGAATGAGCTGTAATCCTTTGAGGCGGAGTGTTACCCGACTCAACATAGGCATGATTAAATAAAGATTTCAACCAAGATGCCAAAGAAATGGCAGAAGCTTTCTGATCTTTTCTAGAACCGGAAAAGATGACAAATAGACTAGAAGTCTTTCGGAAAGACTTAATAGCTTTAACATAATATTACAAAGCTCTAACAGCATCCAAAGAATGCAATGATTTCTCCTTAGAATTCATAGGATTAGGACATAATGAAGGATCCACAATTTCTCTACTAATGTTGTTAGAATTCACAACCTTAGGTAAAAAATTCAAAAGAAGTTCGCAGCACCGCCTTATCCTGATGCAAAATCAGAAAAGGAGACTCACAAAAAAGAGTAGATAATTCAGAGACTATTCTGGCAGAAGAGATGGCCAAAAGAAACAAAACTTTCCAAGAAAGTAATATAATGACCAAAGAATGCATGGGTTCAAAAGGAGGAGCTTGAAGAGCCCCCAGAACCAAATTCAAACTCCAAGGAGGAGAAATTGACTTAATGACAGGTTTTATACGAACCAAAGCTTGTACAAAACAATGAATATCAGGAAGATTAGCAATCCTTCTGTGAAAAAGAACAGAAAGAGCAGAGATTTGTCTTTCAAGAAACTTGCGGACAAACCTTTATCTAAACCATCCTGAAGAAATATAAGTCTTCCAGACTCTATAATATATCTCTCTAGATACAGATTTACGAGCCTGTCACATAGTATCAATCACAGAGTCAGAAAAACCTCTTTGACCAAGAATCAAGCGTTCAAACTCCACACCTTAAAATTAAGGTTTTGAGATCCTGATGGAAAAAAGAACCTTGAGACAGAAGACTGGTCTTAACGGAAGAGTCCACAGCTGGCAAGAGGTCATCCGGACAAGATCCGCATACCAAAACCTGTGAGGCCATGCTGGAGCTACCAGCAGGACAAACGAGCATTCCTTAGAATATTGGAGAATACCCTTGGAAGAAGAACTAGAGACGGATATAGGCAGGATGACACTTTTAAGGAAGAGATAATGCATCCACTGCCGCCGCCCGAGGATCCCTGGATCCGGACAGATACCAGGGAAGTTTCTTGTTTAGATGAGAAGCCATCAGATCTATTTCTGGGAGTTCCCACATTTGAACAATCTGAGGAAATACCTCTGGGTGAAGACCATTCGCCCAGGTGCAACGTTTGGCGACTGAGATAATCCGCTTTCCAATTGTCCATACCTGGGATATGAACCGCAGAGATTAGACAGGAGCTGGATTCCGCCCAAACCAAAATTCGAGATACTTCTTTCATAGCCAGAGGACTGTGAGTCCCTCCTTGATGATTGATGTATGCCACAGTTGTGAGATTGTCTATCTGAAAACAAATGAACAACTCTCTCTTCAGAAGAGGCCAAGACTGAAGAGCTCTGAGTTCCAAAATATTGATCGGAAATCTCACCTCCTGAGATTCCCAAACCCCTTGTGCCGTCAGATACCCCCACACAGCTCCCCAACCTGTAAGACTTGCATCTGTTGAGATTATAGTCCAGGTCGGAAGAACAAAGAAGCCCCCTGAACTAAACGATGGTGATCTGTCCACCATGTCAGAGAGTGTCGTATAATCGGTTTAAAGATATTAAGTGAGATATCTTTGAGTAATCCCTGCACCATTGGTTCAGCATACAGAGCTGAAGAGGTCGCATGTGAAAACGAGCAAAGGAGATCGCATCTGATGCGGCAGTCCTAAGACCTAAAATTTCCATGCATAAGGCTACCAAAGGGAATGATTGTGACTGAAGGTTTTGACAAGCTGAAATCAATGTTAAACTTCTCTTGTCTGACAAGGACAGAGTCATAGACACTGAATCTATTCTAGAAACCTAAAAAGGTTACCCTTGTCTGAGGAATCAATGAACTGATTGGTAAATTGATCCTCCAACCATGAACTTGAAGAAACAACACAAGTCGATTCATATGAGATTCTTCGAAAATGAGAAGACTGAGCAAGTACCCAGATATCGTCCAATAAGGAAATACCAAAACCCTGTTCTCTGATTACAGAAAGAAGGGCACCGAGAATCTTTGAAAAAAATTCTTGGAACTGAGGCTAGGCCAAACGGTAGAGCCACAAAACTGGTAATGCTTGTCTAAAAAGAGAATCTCAGACACTAAAAGTGATCTGGATGAATCGGAATATGCAGATACACATCCTGTAAATCTATTTCATATAATGCCCTTGCTAAACAAAAGGCAGGACAGTCCTACAGAAACTGAATGTTGGTATCCTTACATAATGATTCAATATTGATAGATCCGGAACTGGTCTGAAGGAATTTACCTTCTTTGGTACAATGAAGAGATAAAATAAAACCCCAGCCCCTGTTCCAGAACTGGAACTGGCATAATTACTCCAGCCAACTCTAGATCTGAAACACATTTCAGAAATGCTGAGCCTTTGCTGTGTTAACTGGGACACGGGAAAGAAAAAAATCTCTTAGCAGGAGGCCTTAACTTGAAGCCAATTCTGTACCTTTCTGAAACAATGTTCTGAAACCAGAGATTGAGAACGGAATTGATCCAAATTTCTTTGAAGAAAACGTAATCTGCCCCATACCAGCTGAGCTGGAATAAGGTCCGCACCTTCATGGGTACTTAGGAGCTGGCTATAGGTTTTCTATAAGGCTTGGATATATTCCAAACTGGAAATAGTTTCCAAACTGATACCGCTCCTGAGGATGAAGGATCAGGCTTTTGTTCCTTATTGTGAGGAAAGGAACGAAAAATGATTATTAGACCTAAATTTACCTTAGATTTTTTATCCTTTGGTAAAAAAGTTCCCTTCCTTCCAGAAACAGTTGAAATAATAATTTATTACCCTGGAAAGAAAAGGAAAGCAAAGTAGACTTAGAAGACATATCAGCATTCCAAGTTTAATCCATAAAGCTTTTCTAGCTAAAATAGCTAGAGACATATACCTGACATCAACTCTAATGATATCAAAAGATGGTATCACCAATAAAATTATTAGCATGTTATAGAATAATAATAATGCTATAAAATTATGATCTGTTACTTGTTGCGCTAAAGCTTCTAACCAAAAAGTTGAAGCTGCAGCAACATCCGCTAAAAATATAGCAGGTCTAAGAAGATTACCTGAACATAAGTAAGCTTTTCTTAGAAAGGATTCAATTTTCCTATCTAAAGGATCCTTAAAATGAATTACTATCTACCGTAGGAATAGTAGCACATTTAGCAGGAGTAGAGACAGCCCCATAACCTTAGGGATTTTGTCCCAAAAAAACTCTAATCTGTCAGATGGCACAGGATATAATTGCTTAAACGTTTAGAAGGAGTAAAAGAATTACCCAAATTATTCCATTCCCTGGAAATTACTTCAGAAATAGCATCAGGGAGATTAAACACTTCTGGAATAACTACAGGAGATTTAAAAACCTTAATTAAACGTTTAGATTTAGTATCAAGAGGACCAGAATCCTCTATTTCTAATGCAATAAATACTTCTTTAAATAAAGAACGAATAAATTCCATCTTGAACAAATACAAAGATTTATCAGCATCAACCTCTGAGACAGAAACCTCTGAACCAGAAGAACCATTATCAGTATCAGAATGATGATGTTCATTTAAAAATTCATCTGAAAAAAGCGAAGTTTTAAAAGACTTTTATGTAAACTAGAAGGAGAAATAACAGACATAGCCTTCTTAATGGATTTAAAAAATAAAATCTCTTATGTTTATCAGGAACACTCTGAAAATTAGATGTTGACGGGACAGCAACAGGTAATGTAACAGTACTAAAGGAAATTTTATCTGCATTAATAAGTTTGTCATGACATGCAATACAAACAACAGCTGGAGAAACAGATACCAAAAATTGTAGCAGATACACTTAGCTTGATAGCTCCAGCACTAGACAGCGATTTTCCTGTAGTATCTTCTGACTCAGATGCAACGTGAGACATCTTGCAATATGTAAGAGAAAAAACAACATATAAAGCAAAATTGATCAAATTCCTTAAATGACAGTTTCAGGAATGGGAAAAAAATGCCAAAGAACAAGCTTCTAGCAACCAGAAGCAATGAAAAAATAAGACTTAAATAATGTGGAGACAAAAGTGACGCCCTTATTTTTTAGCGCCAAATAAGACGCCCACATTATTTGGCGTCTAAATGCTTTTGGCGCCAAAAATGACGCCACATCCGGAACGCCGACATTTTTGGCGCAAAATAACGTCAAAAAATGACGCAACTTCCGGCGACACGTATGACGCCGGAAACGGAAAATAATTTTTGTGCCAAAAAAGTCCGCGCCAAGAATGACGCAATAAAATGAAGCATTTTCAGCCCCCGCGAGCCTAACAGCCCACAGGAAAAAAAGAGTCAAATTTTTGAAGGTAAGAAAAAATGAATAATTCAAATGCATTATCCCAAATATGAAACTGACTGTCTGAAAAATAAGGAAAGTTGAACATTCTGAGTCAAGGCAAATAAATGTTTGAATACATATATTTAGAACTTTATAAACAAAGTGCCCAACCATAGCTTAGAGTGTCACAGAAAATAAGATTTACTTACCCCAGGACACTCATCTACATGTTTGTAGAAAGCCAAACCAGTACTGAAACGAGAATCAGCAGAGGTAATGGTATATATAAGAGTATATCGTCGATCTGAAAAGGGAGGTAAGAGATGAATCTCTACGACCGATAACAGAGAACCTATGAAATAGACCCCGTAGAAGGAGATCACTGCATTCAAATAGGCAATACTCTCCTCACATCCCTCTGACATTCACTGCACGCTGAGAGGAAAACCGGGCTCCAACTTGCTGCGGAGCGCATATCAACGTAGAATCTAGCACAAACTTACTTCACCACCTCCATCGGAGGCAAAGTTTGTAAAAACTGAATTGTGGGTGTGGTGAGGGGTGTATTTATAGGCATTTTAAGGTTTGGGAAACTTTGCCCCTCCTGGTAGGAATGTATATCCCATACGTCATTAGCTCATGGACTCTTGCTAATTACATGAAAGAAATCCGCCTCCCAGTTCTCTACTCCTGGGATATGGATAGCTGATAGATGGCAAGAGTGAACCTCTGCCCCTAGAATTATTTTTGAAACCTCCAACATTGCTAGGGAACTCCTTGTTCCCTCTTGATGGTTGATGTAGGCTACAGTCGCAATATTGTCCGACTGAAATCTGATGAACCTGACCGCAGCTAGCTGAGGCCAAGCCTGAAGAGCACTGAATATCGCTCTTAGTTCCAGAATGTTTATAGGAAGGAGTGTCTCCTCCCGAGTCCACAAGCCCTGAGCTTTCAGGGAGTTCCAGACTGCACCCCAGCCCAGAAGGCTGGCATCTGTCGTTACTATTGTCCAATCTGGCCTGCGGAAGGTCATACCCTTGGACAGATGGACCCGAGATAGCCACCAGAGAAGAGAATCCCTGGTCTCTTGATCCAGATTTAGTAGAGGGGACAAATCTGTGTAATCCCCATTCCACTGACTGAGCATGCAAAGTTGCAGCGGTCTGAGATGTAGGCGGGCAAACGGCACTATGTCCATTGCCGCTACCATTAAGCCGATAACTTCCATACACTGAGCCACTGAAGGGTGAGATGTAGAATAAAGAACACGGCAGGAATTTAGAAGTTTTGACAACCTGGCCTCTGTCAGGTAAATCTTCATTTCTACAGAATCTATCAGAGTTCCTAGGAAGGAAACTCTTGTGAGAGGGGATAGAGAACTCTTTTCTTCGTTCACTTTCCACCCATGCGACCTCAGGAATGCCAGAACAATGTCTGTATGGGACCTGGCGATTTGAAAATTCGACGCGTGTATTAGAATGTCATCTAGGTAAGGGGCTACTGCTATACCTCACTAGGAGTGACTCCAGAACCTTCGTAAAGATTCTTGGTGCTGTAGCTAACCCAAAGGGAAGAGCCACAAACTGGTAATGCCTGTCTAGGAAGGCGAACCTGAGAAACCGATGATGATCTCTGTGTATCGGAATGTGCAGATAAGCATCCTTTAAGTCCACGGTAGTCATATATTGACCCTCCTGGATCATAGGTAGGATGGTTCGAATAGTCTCTATCTTGAAGGATGGGACCCTGAGAAATTTGTTTAGGATCTTGAGATCTAAGATTGGTCTGAAGGTTCCCTCTTTCTTGGGAACCACAAACAGATTTGAATAGAAGCCTTGCCCCTGTTCCTCCTCTGGAACTGGGTGGATCACACCCATAACTAGGAGGTCTTGAACACAATGTAAGAATGCCTCTCTCTTTATCTGGTTTGCAGATAATTGTGAGAGATGAAATCTTCCTTTTGGGGAAGAATCTTTGAAGTCCAGAAGATATCCCTGGGACACGATTTCCAACGCCCAGGTATCCTGGACATCTCTTGCCCAAGCCTGGGCAAAGAGAGAAAGTCTGCCCCCTACTAGATCCGTTACCGGATCAGGGGCTGATCTTTCATGCTGTCTTAGAGGCAGCAGCAGGTTTTTTGGCCTGCTTTCCTTTGTTCCAAGCCTGGTTAGGTCTCCAGACCGGCTTGGACTGGGCAAAATTTCCCTCTTGTTTTGTATTAGAGGAAGTTGAAGCTGTGCCACTCTTGAAGTTTCGAAAGGCACGAAAATTAGACTGTTTGGTCCTTAATTTGTTGGACCTATCCTGAGGAAGGGCGTGACCTTTTCCTCCAGTAATATCAGAAATGATCTCCTTCAGTCCAGGCCCGAATAGGGTCTGCCCCTTGAAGGGAATGTTGAGAAGCTTAGACTTTGAAGTAACGTCAGCTGACCAGGATTTAAACCATAGCGCCCTACGCGCCTGAATAGCAAAACCTGAGTTCTTAGCCGTTAGTTTGGTTAAATGAACAACGGCGTCAGAAACAAATGAATTGGCTAGCTTAAGAGCTTTAAGCTTGTCAAGTATATCATCCAATGGGGTTTCTACCTGTAGAGCCTCTTCTAGAGACTCAAACCAGAAGGCCGCAGCAGCAGTGACAGGGGCAATGCATGCAAGGGGCTGGAGAATAAAACCTTGTTGAATAAAAATTTTCTTAAGGTAACCCTCTAATTTTTTGTCCATTGGATCTAGAAAAGCACAACTGTCCTCGAGAGGGATAGTTGTACGCTTCGCTAGAGTAGAGACTGCTCCCTCCACCTTAGGGACCGTTTGCCACAAGTCCCGTGTAGCGGCATCTATGGGAAACATCTTTTTGAAAACAGGAGGGGGAGAGAACGGTACACCTGGTCTATCCCATTCCTTAGTAATAATTTCTGAAAACCTCTTAGGTATTAGAAAAACATCAGTGTAAACAGGCACTGCGTAGTATTTATCCAATTTACACAATTTCTCTGGGACTACAATGGCGTCACAGTCATCCAGAGTTGCTAAATCCTCCCTGAGCAACATGCGGAGGTGTTCAAGCTTAAATTTAAATATAGACATATCAGAATCAGGTTGAAGTGTCTTCCCTGAGTCAGAAAAATCACCCACAGATAGAAGCTCTCCTTCTTCGGCTTCTGCAGATTGTGAGGGTATATCAGACATAGCTACTAAAGCGTCAGAGAGCTCTGTATTTGTTCTAGCCCCAGAGCTGTCTCGCTTTCCTTGTAACCCTGGCAGTTTGGACAATACTTCTGTAAGAGGCGCCCCTTGAGCGGGAGTTAAAGGCTCTGACACGTGGGGAGAGTTAGTCTGCATAACTTCCCCCTTGTCAATCTCCTCTGGTGATAAATCTTTTAAAGCCAGAATATGATCTTTATAACTTATAGTAAGATCAGTGCATTTGGTACACATTCTAAGAGGGGGTTCCACAATGGCTTCTAAACATAATGAACAAGGACTTTCCTCTATGTCAGACATGTTTAACAGACTAGTAATGAGACCAGCAAGCTTTGAAATCACTTTAATTTGAAAAAGCAGAATATAAAAAACGGTACTGTGCCTTTAAGGGAAAAAAACAAACACAAAAACTGCAAAACAGTGAAAAAAGCAGTTAACTATGAAATTTTTACAGTGTATATAATAGAATAAAATAGCATTGCACCCACTTGCAAATAGATGAATAACCCCTCAGGTTCAAAAACGAAGCAAAAAAACGGTAAAAACCATTATAACAGTCACAAGCAAACTGCCACAGCTCTACTGTGGCTCCTACCTTCCTATAAAACGACTTTAGTAGGCACAAAAATCCTTTACAGAGATCCAATGTGTCAGGGGACTACTTCAGGGAAGCTGGATGTCTCAGAATGTAAAAACAACTGCGCAATTAGAGCACGAAAATAGGCCCCTCCAACCATGCACTCAAAGTCAGAGGGCCTTAAAAAACTATTCCTAGGAGTAAATAACAGCCATGTGGAAAACTAGGACCCAAATAAAGATTTATCACCTCAGTAAAAAACTTTCCTTTATATATATAACGTTTTACATATTAAGCCATAATAGAAAGTAATATGAAAATTACCCTTTACTGCAAGCATGATGCCAGTCGTTTATTAAATCACTGCAATCAAGCTTACCTTAACTATATCAGGCACTGTCAGCATTTTCTAGTTCTTATCCTCTAGAAATAATATACCGAACATACCTCAGGGCAGTTAATTCTGCAGGCCGTTCTCCAGCTGAAGTTTCCCCATACTCTTCAGTTATGTGTGAGAACAGCAGTGGACCTTAGTTACAACCTGCTAAGATCATCAAAAACCTCAGGCAAATTCTTCTAATTTCTGCCTGAGGTAAAAAAAAACAGTACAACGCTGGCACTGTTTAAAAATAAACTTTTGATTGAAGATAAACTACACTAATTCACCATATCTCTCTAGCTACTTCCCTTGTCGAGAGCTGCAAGAGAATGACTGGAGGTGGCAGTTAGGGGAGGAGCTATATAGACAGCTCTGCTGTGGGTGATCCTCTTGCAGCTTCCTGTTGGGAAGGAGAATATCCCACAAGTAATGGATGAATCCGTGGACTAGATACACCTTACAAGAGAAATACTTGTTTAAGCTGTTATGTATATTGATATATGTTTGGCCTGATGGTAGCTGATACTATTTGCATATTTCTCCACACTTGGCTATACATTGCCGCACATTAAAGTTTTTTTATATGCTGCTACATATGCTATACTATTTGAACTATACATTGTTCTGTCTGAAACAATCAGGTATACCTTCTATATCTGATTTAAAAATATTTGCTCAAATGCCGCCATATATGCTAAACAATTTGATACATGTATTGTTCAGTCTGAAGCAATCAGGTATACTTCACTATTGCATATGCTTTCAAAATATTTGCTTAAGATACTGTGCAAATTGATATACAAAATCTTCGGTATAATAGTTCACCTTTCTTGATATCCTGTTATATCTTGTTGCACATTAGAGCTGTCTTATATGTGTATAAGTGTGTTATACAAATTGAAATATCTTCTGGTCAGATTGAAATTACCCTACCCTCTAGCTATATATTTGTTGATATGTATTTCCCCTTATTTCATGTTAATCAATGACCTCAAGCAGTACGTCTGTCTTATATTTTCTGTGTTCTTTGAGGCCACCATTTTCATGTCGAATGATTACTAGTATTATTTGAAAAACTCAAAAATTTAAAAAAAAAAAAAATACCTCAGATTGCCTGAGGTTCCTACCGCCAAGGTAATACCCTACTAGCAACAGGAATGGAGTCTGACTTGCTCAGTGATACCATCCGATCGAAGACACCAAAAAAACACAATTTATGCTAACCTGATACATTTATTTCTCTTGTGGTGTATCCAGTCCACGGATCATCCATTATTTGTGGGATACCAATACCAAAGCTAAAGTACACGGATGAAGGGAGGGACAAGGCAGGTACTTAAATGGAAGGTACCACTGCCTGTAAAACCTCTCTCCCAAAAATAGCCTCTGAAGAAGCAAAAGTATCAAATTTGTAGAATTTGGAAAAAGTATGAAGCGAAGACCAAGTCGCCGCCTTGCAAATCTGTTCAACAGAAGCTTATTTTTAAAGGCCCAAGTAGAAGCCATAGCTCTAGTAGAATGAGCTGTAATCCTTTCAGGAGGCTGCTGTCCAGCAGTCTCATAGGCTAAGCGGATTATGCTTCTTAGCCAAAAAGAAAGAGGTTGCCGAAGCCTTCTGACCTCTTCTCTGTCCAGAGTAAACAACAAAGCAGATGTTTGACGAAAATCTTTAGTAGCTTGTAAGTAAAACGTTAAAGCACGAACCACGTCCAGATTATGTAAAAGACGTTCCTTCTTTGAAGAAGGATTAGGACACAATGAAGGAACAACAATCTCTTGATTGATATTCTTAGTAGATACCACCTTAGGCAAAAACCCAGGTTTTGTACGCAGAACTACCTTATCTGCATGGAAGATCAGATAAGGAGAATCACATTGTAAAGAAGATAACTCGGAGACTCTACGAGCCGAGGAAATAGCCATCAAAAAAATAACTTTCCAAAATAAAAACAGAATTTATGTTTACCTGATAAATTACTTTCTCCAACGGTGTGTCCGGTCCACGGCGTCATCCTTACTTGTGGGATATTCTCTTCCCCAACAGGAAATGGCAAAGAGCCCAGCAAAGCTGGTCACATGATCCCTCCTAGGCTCCGCCTTCCCCAGTCATTCGACCGACGTAAAGGAGGAATATTTGCATAGGAGAAACCATATGATACCGTGGTGACTGTAGTTAAAGAAAATAAATTATCAGACCTGATTAAAAAACCAGGGCGGGCCGTGGACCGGACACACCGTTGGAGAAATTAATTTATCAGTTAAACATAAATTCTGTTTTCTCCAACATAGGTGTGTCCGGTCCACGGCGTCATCCTTACTTGTGGGAACCAATACCAAAGCTTTAGGACACGGATGAAGGGAGGGAGCAAATCAGGTCACCTAGATGGAAGGCACCACGGCTTGCAAAACCTTTCTCCCAAAAATAGCCTCAGAAGAAGCAAAAGTATCAAACTTGTAAAATTTAGTAAAAGTGTGCAGTGAAGACCAAGTCGCTGCCTTACATATCTGATCAACAGAAGCCTCGTTCTTGAAGGCCCATGTGGAAGCCACAGCCCTAGTGGAATGAGCTGTGATTCTTTCAGGAGGCTGCCGTCCGGCAGTCTCATAAGCCAATCTGATGATGCTTTTAATCCAAAAAGAGAGAGAGGTAGAAGTTGCTTTTTGACCTCTCCTTTTACCAGAATAAACAACAAACAAGGAAGATGTTTGTCTAAAATCCTTTGTAGCATCTAAATAGAATTTTAGAGCACGAACAACATCCAAATTGTGCAACAAACGTTCCTTCTTTGAAACTGGATTCGGACACAAAGAAGGCACGACTATCTCCTGGTTAATGTTTTTGTTAGAAACAACTTTCGGAAGAAAACCAGGTTTAGTACGTAAAACCACCTTATCTGCATGGAACACCAGATAAGGAGGAGAACACTGCAGAGCAGATAATTCTGAAACTCTTCTAGCAGAAGAAATTGCAACCAAAAACAAAACTTTCCAAGATAATAACTTAATATCAACGGAATGTAAGGGTTCAAACGGAACCCCCTGAAGAACTGAAAGAATTAAATTGAGACTCCAAGGAGGAGTCAAAGGTTTGTAAACAGGCTTGATTCTAACCAGAGCCTGAACAAAGGCTTGAACATCTGGCACAGCTGCCAGCTTTTTGTGAAGTAACACAGACAAGGCAGAAATCTGTCCCTTCAAGGAACTAGCAGATAATCCTTTCTCCAAACCTTCTTGAAGAAAGGATAGAATCTTAGGAATTTTTACCTTGTCCCAAGGGAATCCTTTAGATTCACACCAACAGATATATTTTTTCCATATTTTGTGGTAAATTTTTCTAGTTACAGGCTTTCTGGCCTGAACAAGAGTATCAATGACAGAATCTGAGAACCCTCGCTTTGATAAGATCAAGCGTTCAATCTCCAAGCAGTCAGTTGGAGTGAGACCAGATTCGGATGTTCGAACGGACCTTGAACAAGGTCTCGTCTCAAAGGTAGCTTCCATGGTGGAGCCGATGACATATTCACCAGGTCTGCATACCAAGTCCTGCGTGGCCACGCAGGAGCTATCAAGATCACCGATGCTCTCTCCTGATTGATCCTGGCTACCAGCCTGGGGATGAGAGGAAACGGCGGGAATACATAAGCTAGTTTGAAGGTCCAAGGTGCTACTAGTGCATCTACTAGAGTCGCCTTGGGATCCCTGGATCTGGACCCGTAGCAAGGAACCTTGAAGTTCTGACGAGAGGCCATCAGATCCATGTCTGGAATGCCCCACAATTGAGTAATTTGGGCAAAGATTTCCGGATGGAGTTCCCACTCCCCCGGATGAAATGTCTGACGACTCAGAAAATCCGCTTCCCAATTTTCCACTCCTGGGATGTGGATTGCAGACAAGTGGCAGGAGTGAGTCTCCGCCCATTGAATGATTTTGGTCACTTCTTCCATCGCCAGGGAACTCCTTGTTCCCCCCTGATGGTTGATGTACGCAACAGTCGTCATGTTGTCTGATTGAAACCGTATGAACTTGGCCTTTGCTAGCTGAGGCCAAGCCTTGAGAGCATTGAGTATCGCTCTCAGTTCCAGAATATTTATCGGTAGAAGAGATTCTTCCCGAGACCAAAGACCCTGAGCTTTCAGGGGTCCCCAGACCGCGCCCCAGCCCACCAGACTGGCGTCGGTCGTGACAATGACCCACTCTGGTCTGCGGAAGCTCATCCCCTGTGACAGGTTGTCCAGGGACAGCCACCAACGGAGTGAATCTCTGGTCCTCTGATTTACTTGTATCGTCGGAGACAAGTCTGTATAGTCCCCATTCCACTGACTGAGCATGCACAGTTGTAATGGTCTTAGATGAATTCGCGCAAAAGGAACTATGTCCATTGCCGCTACCATCAAACCTATTACTTCCATGCACTGCGCTATGGAAGGAAGAGGAACAGAATGAAGTATTTGACAAGAGTTTAGAAGTTTTGATTTTCTGGCCTCTGTCAGAAAAATCCTCATTTCTAAGGAGTCTATTATTGTTCCCAAGAAGGGATCCCTTGTTGACGGAGATAGAGAACTTTTTTCTACGTTCACTTTCCACCCGTGAGATCTGAGAAAGGCCAGGACAATGTCCGTGTGAGCCTTTGCTTGAGGAAGGGACGACGCTTGAATCAGAATGTCGTCCAAGTAAGGTACTACTGCAATGCCCCTTGGTCTTAGCACCGCTAGAAGGGACCCTAGTACCTTTGTGAAAATCCTTGGAGCAGTGGCTAATCCGAACGGAAGTGCCACAAACTGGTAATGCTTGTCCAGGAATGCGAACCTTAGGAACCGATGATGTTCCTTGTGGATAGGAATATGTAGATACGCATCCTTTAAATCCACCGTGGTCATGAATTGACCTTCCTGGATGGAAGGAAGAATTGTTCGAATGGTTTCCATTTTGAACGATGGAACCTTGAGAAACTTGTTTAGGATCTTGAGATCTAAGATTGGTCTGAATGTTCCCTCTTTTTTGGGAACTACGAACAGATTGGAGTAGAACCCCATCCCTTGTTCTCCTAATGGAACAGGATGAATCACTCCCATTTTTAACAGGTCTTCTACACAATGTAAGAATGCCTGTTTTTTTATGTGGTCTGAAGACAATTGAGACCTGTGGAACCTCCCCCTTGGGGGAAGCCCCTTGAATTCCAGAAGATAACCTTGGGAGACTATTTCTAGTGCCCAAGGATCCAGAACATCTCTTGCCCAAGCCTGAGCGAAGAGAGAGAGTCTGCCCCCCACCAGATCCGGTCCCGGATCGGGGGCCAACATCTCATGCTGTCTTGGTAGCAGTGGCAGGTTTCTTGGCCTGCTTTCCTTTGTTCCAGCCTTGCATTGGTCTCCAGGCTGGCTTGGCTTGAGAAGTATTACCCTCTTGCTTAGAGGACGTAGCACTTGGGGCTGGTCCGTTTCTGCGAAAGGGACGAAAATTAGGTTTATTTTTGGCCTTGAAAGACCTATCCTGAGGAAGGGCGTGGCCCTTGCCCCCAGTGATATCAGAGATAATCTCTTTCAAGTCAGGGCCAAACAGCGTTTTCCCCTTGAAAGGAATGTTAAGCAATTTGTTCTTGGAAGACGCATCCGCTGACCAAGATTTTAACCAAAGCGCTCTGCGCGCCACAATAGCAAAACCAGAATTTTTCGCCGCTAACCTAGCCAATTGCAAAGTGGCGTCTAGGGTGAAAGAATTAGCCAATTTGAGAGCATGAATTCTGTCCATAATCTCCTCATAAGAAGAAGAATTATTATTGAGCGCCTTTTCTAGCTCATCGAACCAGAAACATGCGGCTGTAGTGACAGGAACAATGCATGAAATTGGTTGTAGAAGGTAACCTTGCTGAACAAACATCTTTTTAAGCAAACCTTCTAATTTTTTATCCATAGGATCTTTGAAAGCACAACTATCTTCTATGGGTATAGTGGTGCGTTTGTTTAGAGTAGAAACCGCCCCCTCGACCTTGGGGACTGTCTGCCATAAGTCCTTTCTGGGGTCGACCATAGGAAACAATTTTTTAAATATGGGGGGAGGGACGAAAGGTATACCGGGCCTTTCCCATTCTTTATTTACAATGTCCGCCACCCGCTTGGGTATAGGAAAAGCTTCGGGGGGCCCCGGGACCTCTAGGAACTTGTCCATTTTACATAGTTTCTCTGGAATGACCAAATTCTCACAATCATCCAGAGTGGATAACACCTCCTTAAGCAGAGCGCGGAGATGTTCCGATTTAAATGTTAAACACCAAAAAACTCTAAGCCATCTCCGTGCAGATGTTGCCTGTACAACGGCAAAGAGAATGACTGGGGAAGGCGGAGCCTAGGAGGGATCATGTGACCAGCTTTGCTGGGCTCTTTGCCATTTCCTGTTGGGGAAGAGAATATCCCACAAGTAAGGATGACGCCGTGGACCGGACACACCTATGTTGGAGAAAGCTTGATATCTATGGGGGCGTGTCCGTGCAGCGTTCAGGGAAGGACGCATCTTCTGAGGGCTCTGGCCGAAATTACAATAAACCGCTGGTTATTGTGTACTAACGGCAAGATCTAGTACATAATTTATAAGGATATCACAACTCTAGCAGCTGTGGTCCCATATCTGCTATCCTTGCTGTTTTTATGACTCTGGGGACTCAGCTCAGAACATTAAGGCCTAGGGCGGCGGCCCTCTATTAGGTAACCCCCCCCCCCCCGGGAAGAAACGGGGTTACTGGTGCTGTCGGAATATTCCGACTTACCAATTCTTCAATACCACATAGCCCTCCTCTGGAGAGACATTACATTGAACAGGTAATCTGCGATTAACAGTCCTATAGAAGTGTGCACCCCTATACCCACGTTACTGTCCACAAGATCACCTTAAGATGGCGACTACATGGGAAACAGACATGGAGCAGGAGCTGGAGCAACGCTTCGCTAAACTGGACGCTATTCTCTTTAGAATGTATCAGAGATCACTCCGTTGGACTGCACAAATAACACTTCATCTCCTATAGAGCACATAACGGCAAGAGATCTGGTGCATACTCCTACAACACCCACAAACAAAGATGGCGAATGGAGAGATACTACATTAAGGAGCCAACCTTTATGCACAGAAATTCCCCTCATACAGCAGACAGAGCGAGATTTACATAAAATGAAGGGGGATGACAAAACTAACCATACCAAAAAAGAGGCAGCCCTAGCTGACTTTCACCCGCAGACCGAGACAGAGAGCATCGATGAGACAGCGGGGACAGCACATAATATATGGCCGCTAAACGGGAAAATTCCCATATCTCCCATTCAAGATAAAATAGCTATGGCTAACTCCAGCAGGTGGCCGGGCTCTGATGCTGATCTCAATATAACATTACTGGAGCAGAAACCCCTAATTGCGAGACCACCGCCGATGAGTGGCGAAATCACTACAAGTACACAATTTAGCCAGGCCCGGCGTACCCTGACCAACTTAACCCACCTGATTAAGGACGGGATCGTCCCTGCTGCCCCTGATACTGTTGAGGCAGCTACGATCAGCACTAGCGAACGGATGCTGTCTACTGCCAGAACCGGTCTCACAGAGTCGGTGAGGGGGTCTCCCGCTGCTAAAACTACATCACAAACAAGCGCTAGCAAGCAGATTTGCGCACCGGATAATATACCCCAACCTGACTCCCGCGGTGACTCTCCAAATGGGACTAATACTATACCGCTTGCAGGCAAAAACAACTTAAGCTCCATAGGACACAGAGAGAAAGTTGTCTTACTAACTTGCTAAGGACAATCTGTGTATACAACGAGTCGCTGCTTCGCTTGCACATAGACCCAGGGGGCTGATACTTGGTAAATGCAAACCCGGCCTTTGGGTCCATTTGACTTTTAGACCCACTGTTAAAGCTTACAGTTCTTTTTTAATGCAATGTTATGTTGGGTTGTGCTCTCTTGAGCAGATATGTTTTTCAAGATGTCTTTTTGATACCTCGGCACTTGATCACACAGGGGCCACTGACACCTCACTACTAGCCCTTTTACAGACTAATCTTTATAAAATGTACTGTTAACTGGTATTTGATTTACAGTGTCTACTTACCTTTCAAATGCCAACATAATGGGGGGTAGTGCAGTCCTAATATGCAACAGTGATGTGGCTAATAACATTGTGTTCCAATAATACATAAGCTTATATTAAAAATGCATATCGCAATAGGGGTGCTTGTTTTACAGTTTCTGACTACATGTAGTCCTCAACACTATATCATGGTCTGTCCTGTTTCATGCTAGCCCATAATGATAACATGCACCACCGGACAACTGTTGCCACATATGTCATAGCTTGCTTTATAGCTACAGACAACACAGAACGGCAAGCTATGTCTTTCTAAAGTCACAGGAGATGGCAAGTTTACAAGCTTACACCTGCTCATTACACATTGCTGGGTAGTAGGGGTCAGGACATTAACTGTCCCTTGCCTATTAACAATCAACTTGGTCTCTGGAGGACCTGAATATGTTTTATCTTGTATGTTTCATAATATTTTGTTTATATAACCTTACTCAACTCTACAAACCCCCAATTTTGTATGGATACAAATTAATCAAAGGCCCAAGAGTGGTCTGGAAATTTGTTCTATGGGGAGAAAATGAGGTTTGACTCTACAAATCAATGTATATTTTGCATGAATCATCATCTGGTCTCTTCTCACTTGCATTTTTAGTTATGTATACTGCCATGTTTCTGTTTGTTTTGTTGAAATTGTTTGTTTTTTGTTTTAACTATATACAATCCCTACACCTTTATGCCCACAATACAGCATGGAGGACTTATGAGTGGTCCGCATTGTTATTTAAAGGGACAAAAAAGAGGACAACTACTTCAGGTCCACAAGCATGATTTTATAATATCAACTTGACATTGTATTGTACACTCATATAAAAGCATGTTTACTGTATCGTATAATTCCTCAATAAAAATTGTTTAAAAAAAAAAAGCTTGATATCTATGGAATGAAGAGGTTCAAACGGAACCCCTTGAAGAACCTTAAGAACCAAATTTAAGCTCCATGGGGGAGCAACAGGTTTAAACACAGGCTTGATTCTAACCAATGCCTGAACGTCTGGAACATCCGCCAGACGCTTGTGCAAAAGAATAGACAGTGCAGAGATCTGTCCCTTCAAAGAACTAGCTCATAATCCTTTCTCCAAACCCTCTTGGAGAAAAGATAATATCCTGGGAATCCTAATCTTACTCCATGAGTAACTCTTGGATTCACACCAATAAAGATATTTACGCCATATCTTATGGTAGATTTTCCTGGTAACAGGCTTTCGTGCCTGTATTAAGGTATCAATGACAGACTCGGAGAAGCCACGCTTTGATAAAATCAAGCGTTCAATCTCCATGCAGTCAGTCTCAGAGAAATTAGATTTGGATGATTGAAAGGACCTTGAAGTAGAAGGTCTCGTCTCAAAGGCAGTCCAAGGTGGAAAGGATGACATGTCCACTAGGACTGCATACCAGGTCCTGCGTGGCCACGCAGGCGCTATCAAAATCACAGATGCTCTCTCCTGCTTGATTTTGGCAATCAGTCGAGGGAGCCGAGGAAACGGTGGAAGCTTGGCACTCTGGCGAGACGCCATGAGATCCAGATCTGGTTTGCCCCAACGATGAATCAATTGAGCAAATACCTCCGGATGGAGTTCCCACTCCTCCGGATGAAAAATCTGACGACTTAGAAATTCCGCCTCCCAGTTCTCTACACCTGGGATATGGATCGCTGATAGGTAGCAAGAGTGTTTCTCTGCCCAGCGAATTATTTTGGAGACTTCTAACATCGCTAAGGAACTCCTTGTTCCCCCTTGATGGTTTATGTAAGCCAGTCGTGATGTTGTCCGACTGAAATCTGATGAACCTCAGGATTGTTAACGGAGGCCAAGCCTGAAGAGCATTGAATATTGCCCTCAATTCCAGAATATTTATTGGGAGGAGTTTCTCCTCCTGAGTCCACGACTCCCTTCAGGGAGTTCCAGACTGCACCCCAACCTAGAAGGCTGGCATCTGTCGTTACAATTGTCCAATCTGGCCTGCGAAAGGTCATACCTTTGGACAGAGGGACCCGAGATAGCCACCAGAGAAGAAAATCTCTGGTCTCTTGATCCAGATTTAGTAGAGGGGACAAATCTGTTTAATCCCCATTCCACTGACTGAGCATGCATAGTTGCAGCGGTCTGAGATGTAGGCGGGCAAACAGCACTATGTCCATTGCCGCTACCATTAAGCAGATTACTTCCATACACTGAGCCACCGAAGGGCGCGGAATAGAATGGAGAACACGGCAAGAATTTAGAAGTTTTGATAACCTGGACTCAGTCAGGTAAATTTTCATTTCTACAGAATCTATAAGAGTCCCTAGGAAGGAGACTCTTGTGAGTGGGGACAGAACTCTTTTCCTCGTTCACTTTCCACCCGTGCGACCTCAGAAATGCCAGAACTATGTCCATATGGGACTTGGCAATTTGGAAATTTGACGCCTGTATCAGGATGTCGTCTAGATAAGGGGCTACAGCTATGCCCCGCGGCCTTAGGACCGCCAGAAGCGACCCCAGAACCTTTGTAAAAATTCTTGGGGCTGTAGCTAACCCGAAGGGAAGAGCCACAAACTGGTAATGCCTGTCCAGAAAGGCAAACCTTAGGAACCGATCTTTGTGTATCGGAATGTGAAGGTAAGCATCCTTTAGATCCACCATGGTCATATATTGACCCTCCTGGATCATAGATAGGATGGTCCGAATAGTTTCCATTTTGAATGATGGAACTCTGAGGAATTTGTTTAAGATCTTTAGATCCAAGATTGGTCTGAAGGTTCCCTCTTTTTTGGGAACCAGAAACAGATTTGAGTAAAATCCGTGTCCCTGTTCCTCCTTTGGAACTGGATGGATCACTCCCATAACTAAGGAGGTCTTGCACACAGTAAGAATGCCTCTTTCTTTATCTGGTTGACAGATAATCGTGAAAGGTGAAATCTCCCTTGTGGAGGAGAAGCCTTGAAGTCCAGAAGATACCCCTGAGATATAATCTCCAACGCCCAGGGATCCTGAACATCTCTTGCCCACGCCTGGGCGAAGAGAGAAAGTCTGCCCCCTACTAGATCCGTTACCGGATAGGGGGCCATTCCTTCATGCTGTCTTAGAGGCAGCAGCAGGCTTTTTGGCCTGCTTGCCTTTGTTCCAGGACTGGTTGGGTTTCCAGGCCGTCTTGGACTGAGCAAAAGTTCCCTCTTGTTTTGTAGCAGAGGAAGTTGATGCTGCACTTGCCTTGAAGTTTCGAAAGCCACGAAAATTAGACCGTTTGGCCCTTGATTTGGACCTTTCCTGAGGAAGGGCATGACCTTTACCTCCAGTAATGTCAGCAATAATTTCCTTCAAACCAGGCCCGAATAGGGTCTGCCCCTTGAAGGGAATGTTAAGTAATTTAGACTTTGAAGTCACGTCAGCTGACCAAGATTTGAGCCATAGCGCCCTACGCACCTGGATGGCAAATCCAGAATTCTTAGCCGTTAGTTTAGTCAAATGAACATCAGAAACAAAAGAATTAGCTAGCTTAAGTGTTCTAAGCTTGTTAAGTATGTCCTCCAATGGAGTCGTTGCCTGTAAAGCCTCTTCCAGAGACTCAAACCAGAACGCCGCAGCAGCAGTGACAGGAGCAATGCATGCAAGGGGCTGCAGGATAAAACCTTGTTGAATAAACATTTTCTTAAGGTAACCCTCTGATTTTTTATCCATAGGATCTGAAAAAGCACAACTGTCCTCGACAGGGATAGTAGTACGCTTTGCTAAAGTAGAAACTGCTCCCTCCACCTTAGGGACCGTTTGCCATAAGTCCCATGTGGTGGCGTCTATGGGAAACCTTTTTCTAAAAATAGGAGGGGGGGGGGAACGGCACACCGGGTCTATCCCACTCTTTATTAATAATTTCTGTAAACCTTTTAGGTATTGGAAAAACCTCAGTACACACCGGCACTGCAAAGTATTTATCCAGTCTACACAATTTCTCTGGCACTGAAATTGTGTCACAGTCATTCAGAGCAGCTAAAACCTCTCTAAGCAAAACACGGAGGTTCTCAAGCTTAAATTTAAAAGTAGAAATATCAGAATCAGGTTTCCCTGAGTCAGAGATATCACCCACAGACTGAAGCTCTCCTTCCTCAGCTTCTGCATATTGTGAGGCAGTATCAGACATGGCTCTTAAAGCGTCTGTATGCTCTGTATTACGCCTAACACCAGAGCTATCACGCTTTCCTCTAAATTCAGGTAGTCTGGTTAATACCGCTGACAGTGTATTATCCATGACTGCCGCCATGTCTTGTAAAGTAATCGCTATGGGCGTCCTTGATGTACTTGGCGCCATTTGAGTGTGAGTCCCTTGAGCGGGAGTCAAAGGGTCTGACACGTGGGGAGAGTTAGTCGGCATAACTTCCCCTCTGGTGATACATTTTTTAAAGACAAAAGCTGATCTTAGTTTAAAGTGAAATCAATACATTTAGTACACATTCTCATATGGGGTTCCACCATGGCTTTTAAACATAATGAACAAGGAGTTTCCTCTATGTCAGACATGTTTGTACAGACTAGCAATGAGACTAGCAAGCTTGGAAAACACTTTACATCAAGTTAACAAGCAAATATAAAAAACGGTACTGTGCCTTTAAAAGAAACAAATTTTGTCAAAATTTGAAAAACAGTGAAAAAAGTCAGCAAATCAAACGAAATTTTTACAGTGTATGTAATAGGTTAGCAGAGCATTGCACCCACTTACAAATGGATGATTAACCCCTTAATGCAAAAAACAGATAAAAACCCCCGAAATAAACATTTTTTAAACAGTCACAACAACTGCCACAACTCAGCTGTGGCCGTACCTTCCTCAATAAACTACTTTTGAAGCCTTTAGAGCCCTTCAGAGATGTCCTATAGCATGCAGGGGACTGCTGAGGGAAGCTGAATGTAATTTTAACTGCGCAAAAAAGCGCTAAAATAGGCCCCTCCCACTCATACTACAACAGTGGAAAGCCTCAGGAAACTGTTTCTAGGCAAAAATCAAGCCAGCCATGTGGAAAAATCTAGGCCCCAATACGTTTTATCACCAAAGCATATATAAAAATGATTAAACATGCCAGCAAACGTTTTATATTGCCATATTATCAGAGTATATATCTCTGGTAGTAAGCCTGATACAAGTGGCTATTCAATCACTGTTTTTAGGCTTAACTTACATTAATTAGGTACCAGCAGCATTTTCTAGTCCCTAGAAAAACTTAAAACTGCACATACCTCAATAGCAGGATAACCTGCACGCCATTCTCCCTCTGAAGTTACCTCACTCCTCAGACATATGTGAGAACAGCAGTGGATCTTAGTTACAAGCTGCTAAGATCATAGAAAACGCAGGCAGATTCTTGTTCTAAATACTGCCTGAGATAAAATAGTACAACTCCGGTACTATTTGAAAAACATAATTTATGTAAGAACTTACCTGATAAATTCATTTCTTTCATATTAGCAAGAGTCCATGAGCTAGTGACGTATGGGATATACATTCCTACCAGGAGGGGCAAAGTTTCCCAAACCTCAAAATGCCTATAAATACACCCCTCACCACACCCACAAATCAGTTTAACGAATAGCCAAGAAGTGGGGTGATAAAAAAAGTGCGAAAGCATATAAAATAAGGAATTGGAATAGTTGTGCTTTATACAAAAAAATCATAACCACCAAAAAGGGTGGGCCTCATGGACTCTTACTAATATGAAAGAAATGAATTTATCAGGTAAGTTCTTACATAAATTATGTTTTCTTTCATGTAATTAGCAAGAGTCCATGAGCTAGTGACGTATGGGATAATGACTACCCAAGATGTGGATCTTTCCACGCAAGAGTCACTAGAGAGGGAGGGATAAAATAAAGACAGCCAATTCCTGCTGAAAATAATCCACACCCAAAAACATAATTTATGCTTACCTGATAAATTCCTTTCTTCTGTTGTGTGATCAGTCCACGGGTCATCATTACTTCTGGGATATAACTCCTCCCCAACAGGAAATGCAAGAGGATTCACCCAGCAGAGCTGCATATAGCTCCTCCCCTCTACGTCACTCCCAGTCATTCGACCAAGAATCAACGAGAAAGGAGAAACCAAGGGTGAAGTGGTGACTGGAGTATAATTTAAAAGATATTTACCTGCCTTAAAAAACAGGGCGGGCCGTGGACTGATCACACAACAGAAGAAAGGAATTTATCAGGTAAGCATAAATTATGTTTTCTTCTGTTATGTGTGATCAGTCCACGGGTCATCATTACTTCTGGGATACCAATACCAAAGCAAAAGTACACGGATGACGGGAGGGATAGGCAGGCTCATTATACAGAAGGAACCACTGCCTGAAGAACCTTTCTCCCAAAAATAGCCTCCGAAGAAGCAAAAGTGTCAAATTTGTAAAATTTGGAAAAAGTATGAAGCGAAGACCAAGTTGCAGCCTTGCAAATCTGTTCAACAGAGGCCTCATTCTTAAAGGCCCAAGTGGAAGCCACAGCTCTAGTAGAATGAGCTGTAATTCTTTCAGGAGGCTGCTGTCCAGCAGTCTCATAGGCTAAACGAATTATGCTACGAAGCCAGAAGGAGAGAGAGGTAGCCGAAGCCTTATGACCTCTCCTCTGACCAGAGTACACGACAAACAGGGAAGACGTTTGTCGAAAATCCTTAGTTGCCTGCAAGTAGAACTTGAGGGCACGAACTACATCCAGATTGTGTAGAAGACGTTCCTTCTTTGAAGAAGGATTCGGGCACAGGGAAGGCACCACGATCTCTTGATTGATGTTCCTGTTAGTGACTACCTTAGGTAAGAACCCAGGTTTTGTACGCAGAACTACCTTATCTGAATGAAAAATCAAATAAGGAGAATCACAATGTAAAGCTGATAACTCAGAGACTCTCCGAGCCGAAGAAATAGCCATTAAAAATAACACTTTCCAAGATAACAACTTTATATCAATGGAATGAAGGGGTTCAAACGGAACTCCTTGTAGAACGTTAAGAACAAGGTTTAAACTCCATGGCGGAGCAACAGTTTTAAACACAGGCTTGATCCTAGCTAAAGCCTGACAAAAAGCCTGGACGTCTGGATTTTCTGACAGACGCCTGTGTAACAAGATGGACAGAGCTGAGATCTGTCCCTTTAATGAGCTAGCCGATAAACCCTTTTCTAAACCTTCTTGTAGAAAGGACAATATCCTAGGAATCCTAACCTTACTCCAGGAGTAACCTTTGGATTCGCACAAGTATAGGTATTTACGCCATATCTTGTGGTAAATCCTTCTGGTAACAGGCTTCCTAGCCTGTATCAGGGTATGAATAACCGACTCAGAAAAACCACGTTTTGATAAAATCAAGCGTTCAATTTCCAAGCAGTCAGCTTCAGAGAAGTTAGATTTTGATGTTTGAATGGACCCTGTATCAGAAGGTCCTGTCTTAGAGGTAGAGACCAAGGCGGACAGGATGACATGTCCACTAGATCTGCATACCAAGTCCTGCGTGGCCATGCAGGCGCTATTAGAATCACTGATGCTCTCTCCTGTTTGATTTTGGCAATCAATCGAGGAAGCAGCGGGAAGGGTGGAAACACATAAGCCATCCCGAAGTTCCAAGGTGCTGTCAAAGCATCTATCAGAACCGCTCCCGGATCCCTGGATCTGGACCCGTAGCGAGGAAGTTTGGCGTTCTGGCGAGACGCCATGAGATCTATCTCTGGTTTGCCCCAACGTCGAAGTATTTGGGCAAAGACCTCCGGATGAAGTTCCCACTCCCCCGGATGAAAAGTCTGGCGACTCAAGAAATCCGCCTCCCAGTTCTCCACTCCCGGTATGTGGATTGCTGACAGGTGGCAAGAGTGAGACTCTGCCCAGCGAATTATGTTTGATACTTCCATCATTGCTAGGGAGCTTCTTGTCCCTCCTTGATGGTTGATGTAAGCTACAGTCGTGATGTTGTCCGACTGAAACCTGATGAACCCCCGAGTTTTTAACTGGGGCCAAGCCAGAAGGGCATTGAGAACTGCTCTCAATTCCAGAATGTTTATTGGCAGGAGACTTTCCTCCTGATTCCATTGTCCCTGAGCCTTCAGAGAATTCCAGACAGCGCCCCAACCTAGTAGGCTGGCGTCTGTTGTTACAATTGTCCAGTCCGGCCTGCTGAATGGCATCCCCCTGGACAGATGTGGCCGAGAAAGCCACCATAGAAGAGAGTTTCTGGTCTCTTGATCCAGATTCAGAGTAGGGGACAAGTCTGAGTAATCCCCATTCCACTGACTCAGCATGCACAATTGCAGCGGTCTGAGATGTAGACGTGCAAAGGGTACTATGTCCATTGCTGCTACCATTAAGCCGATCACCTCCATGCATTGAGCTACTGACGGGAGTTGAATGGAATGAAGGACACGGCATGCATTTAGAAGCTTTGTTAATCTGTCTTCTGTCAGATAAATCTTCATTTCTACAGAATCTATAAGAGTCCCCAAGAATGGAACTCTTGTGAGAGGAAAGAGAGAACTTTTCTTTTCGTTCACTTTCCATCCATGCGACCTTAGAAATGCCAGAACTAACTCTGTATGAGACTTGGCAGTTTGAAAGCTTGAAGCTTGTATCAGAATGTCGTCTAGGTACGGAGCTACCGAAATTCCTCGCGGTCTTAGTACCGCCAGAAGGGCACCCAGAACCTTTGTGAAGATTCTTGGAGCCGTAGCCAATCCGAATGGAAGAGCTACAAACTGGTAATGCCTGTCTAAGAAGGCAAACCTTAGATACCGGTAATGATCTTTGTGAATCGGTATGTGAAGGTAAGCATCCTTTAAGTCCACTGTGGTCATGTACTGACCCTTTTGGATCATGGGTAAGATTGTCCGAATAGTTTCCATTTTGAACGATGGAACTCTTAGGAATTTGTTTAGGATCTTTAAATCCAAGATTGGCCTGAAAGTTCCCTCTTTTTTGGGAACCACAAACAGGTTTGAGTAAAACCCTTGTCCTTGTTCCGACCGCGGAACCGGATGGATCACTCCCATTAATAACAGATCTTGTACACAGCGTAGAAAAGCTTCTTTCTTTATCTGGTTTGTTGACAACCTTGACAGATGAAATCTCCCTCTTGGGGGAGAGAATTTGAAGTCTAGAAGGTATCCCTGAGATATGATCTCTAGCGCCCAGGGATCCTGAACATCTCTTGCCCAAGCCTGGGCGAAGAGAGAGAGTCTGCCCCCCACTAGATCCGGTCCCGGATCGGGGGCCCTCGGTTCATGCTGTCTTTGGGGCAGCAGCAGGTTTCCTGGCCTGCTTGCCCTTGTTCCAGGACTGGTTAGGTTTCCAGCCTTGTCTGTAACGAGCAACAGCTCCTTCCTGTTTTGGTGCAGTGGAAGTTGGTGCTGCTCCTGCTTTGAAATTCCGAAAGGGACGAAAATTAGACTGTCTAGCCTTAGCTTTGGCTTTGTCTTGAGGCAGGGCGTGGCCCTTACCTCCTGTAATGTCAGCGATAATTTCTTTCAAACCGGGCCCAAATAAAGTTTGCCCCTTGAAAGGTATATTAAGTAATTTGGACTTAGAAGTTACATCAGCTGACCAGGATTTTAGCCACAGCGCCCTACGTGCCTGAATGGCGAATCCTGAGTTCTTAGCCGTAAGTTTGGTTAAATGTACTACGGCCTCCGAAATGAATGAATTAGCTAGTTTAAGGACTCTAAGCCTGTCCGTAATGTCGTCCAGCGTAGCTGAACTAAGGTTCTCTTCCAGAGACTCAATCCAAAATGCTGCCGCAGCCGTAATCGGCGCGATGCATGCAAGTGGTTGCAATATAAAACCTTGTTGAACAAACATTTTCTTAAGGTAACCCTCTAATTTTTTATCCATTGGATCTGAAAAAGCACAGCTATCCTCCACCGGGATTGTGGTACGCTTAGCTAAAGTAGAAACTGCTCCCTCCACCTTAGGGACCGTTTGCCATAAGTCCCGTGTGGTGGCGTCTATTGGAAACATCTTTCTAAATATTGGAGGGGGTGAGAACGGCACACCGGGTCTATCCCACTCCTTAGTAACAATTTCAGTTAGTCTCTTAGGTATAGGAAAAACGTCAGTACTCGCCGGTACCGCAAAGTATTTATCCAACCTACACAATTTCTCTGGTATTGCAACAGTGTTACAATCATTAAGAGCCGCTAAAACCTCCCCTAGTAATACACGGAGGTTCTCCAATTTAAATTTAAAATTTGAAATATCTGAATCCAATCTGTTTGGATCAGAACCGTCACCCACAGAATGAAGCTCTCCGTCCTCATGCTCTGCAAGCTGTGACGCAGTATCAGACATGGCCCTAGTATTATCAGCGCACTCTGTTCTCACCCCAGAGTGATCACGCTTGCCTCTTAGTTCTGGTAATTTAGCCAAAACTTCAGTCATAACAGTAGCCATATCTTGTAATGTTATCTGTAATGGCCGCCCAGATGTACTAGGCGCCACAATATCACGCACCTCCCGGGCGGGAGATGCAGGTACTGACACGTGAGGCGAGTTAGTCGGCATAACTCTCCCCTCGCTGTTTGGTGAAATTTGTTCAATTTGTACAGATTGGCTTTTATTTAAAGTAGCATCAATACAGTTAGTACATAAATTTCTATTGGGCTCCACCTTGGCATTGGAACAAATGACACAGGTATCTTCCTCTGAATCAGACATGTTTAACACACTAGCAATAAACTTGCAACTTGGTTACAATCTTATTTAACAAAAACGTACTGTGCCTCAAAGAAGCACTAAACGATTAAATGACAGTTGAAATAATGAACTGAAAAACAGTTATAGCATCAATCCTTAAAAACAACACAACTTTTAGCAAAGGTTTGTTCCCCTTAGTAAAGTAACAATAATTAAATTTGAAACATAAAAATTACAGAGCAACGTTTTTTAATCACAGTCAATATATAAGTCTCACAGCTCTGCTGAGAGAATCTACCTCCCTCCAAAGAAGTTTGAAGACCCCTGAGTTCTGTTAGAGATGAACCGGATCATGCAGGAAATACAAGAGTAACTGACTGGAAATTTTTGATGCATAGCAAAGAGCGCCAAAAACGGCCCCTCCCCCTCACACACAGCAGTGAGAGAGAAACGAAACTGTCACAATTTAAAACAAGCAACTGCCAAGTGGAAAAATAATGCCCAAACATTTATTCACTCAGTACCTCAGAAAATGCAAACGATTCTACATTCCAGCAAAAACGTTTAACATAATAAATACCTATTCAAAGGTTTAATGTACTTTTAACAGAGTAATTCCAGTGAAATACCATCCCCAGAATACTGAAGTGTAGAGTATACATACATGTCATAACGGTATGGCAGGATTTTCTCATCAATTCCATTCAGAAAATAAAAACTGCTACATACCTCAATGCAGATTCATCTGCCCGCTGTCCCCTGATCTGAAGCTTTTACCTCCCTCAGATGGCCGAGAAACAGCAATATGATCTTAACTACTCCGGTTAAAATCATAGTAAAAACTCTGGTAGATTCTTCTTCAAACTCTGCCAGAGAGGCAATAACACGCTCCGGTGCTATTGTAAAATAACAAACTTTTGATTGAAGTTATAAAAACTAAGTATAATCACCATAGTCCTCTCACACATCCTATCTAGTCGTTGGGTGCAAGAGAATGACTGGGAGTGACGTAGAGGGGAGGAGCTATATGCAGCTCTGCTGGGTGAATCCTCTTGCATTTCCTGTTGGGGAGGAGTTATATCCCAGAAGTAATGATGACCCGTGGACTGATCACACATAACAGAAGAAATAAAGTTTAATGAAAACATAAGCAGATGATTCAAACTGAAACCGCTGCCTGAAGTACTTTTCTACCAAAAACTGCTTCAGAAGAAGAAAACACATCAAAATGGTAGAATTTAGTAAAAGTATGCAAAGAGGACCAAGTTGCTGCTTTGCAAATCTGATCAACCGAAGCCTCATTCCTAAACGCCCAGGAAGTAGAAACTGACCTAGTAGAATGAGCTGTAATCCTTTGAGGCGGAGTTTTACCCGACTCGACATAAGTATGGTGAATTAAGGATTTCAACCAAGATGCCAAAGAAATGGCAGAAGCTTTCTGACCTTTTCTAGAACCGGAAAAGATGACAAATAGACTAGAAGTCTTTCGGAAAGACTTAGTAGCCTCAACATAATATTTCAAAGCTCTAACAACATCCAAAGAATGCAATGATTTCTCCTTAGAATTCTTAGGATTAGGACATAATGAAGGAACCACAATTTCTCTACTAATGTTGTTGGAATTCACAACCTTAGGTAAAAATTCAAAAGAAGTTCAACACCGCCTTATCCTGATGAAAAATCAGAAAAGGAGACTCACAAGAAAGAGCAGATAATTCAGAGACTCTTCTGGCAGAAGAGATGGCCAAAAGGAACAAAACTTTCCAAGAAAGTAATTTAATGTCCAATGAATGCATGGGTTCAAAAGGAGGAGCCTGAAGAGCCCTCAGAACCAAATTCAAACTCCAAGGAGGAGAAATAGACTTAATGACAGGTTTTATACGAACCAAAGCTTGTACAAAACAATGAATATCAGGAAGATTAGCAATCTTTCTGTGAAAAAGAACAGAAAGAGCAGAGATTTGTCCTCTCAAGGAACTTGCGGACAAACCTTTATCTAAACCATCCTGAAGAAACTGTAAAATTCTCGGAATTCTAAAAGAATGCCAGGAAAAATGATGAGAAAGACACCAAGAAATATAAGTCTTCCAGACTATATAATATATCTCTCTAGATACAGATTTACGAGCCTGTAACATAGTATTAATCACAGAGTCAGAGAAACCTCTTTGACCAAGAATCAAGCGTTCAATCTCCATACCTTTAAATTTAAGGATTTGAGATCCTGATGGAAGAAAGGACCTTGCGACAGAAGGTCTGGTCTTAACGGAAGAGTCCACGGCTGGCAAGAGGCCATCCGGACAAGATCCGCATACCAAAACCTGTGAGGCCATGCTGGAGCTACCAGCAGAACAAACGAGCATTCCTTCAGAATCTTGGAGATTACTCTTGGAAGAAGAACTAGAGGCGGAAAGATATAGGCAGGATGATACTTCCAAGGAAGTGATAATGCATCCACTGCCTCCGCCTGAGGATCCCGGGATCTGGACAGATACCTGGGAAGTTTCTTGTTTAGATGAGAAGCCATCAGATCTATTTCTGGGAGTTCCCACATTTGAACAATCTGAAGAAATACCTCTGGGTGAAGAGACCATTCGCCCGGATGCAACGTTTGGCGACTGAGATAATCCGCTTCCCAATTGTCTATACCTGGGATATGAACCGCAGAGATTAGACAGGAGCTGGATTCCGCCCAAACCAGAATTCGAGATACTTCTTTCATAGCCAGAGGACTGTGAGTCCCTCCTTGATGATTGATGTATGCCACAGTTGTGACATTGTCTGTCTGAAAACAAATGAACGACTCTCTCTTCAGAAGAGGCCAAGACTGAAGAGCTCTGAAAATTGCACAGAGTTCCAAAATATTGATCGGTAATCTCACCTCCTGAGATTCCCAAACCCCTTGTGCCGTCAGAGACCCCCACACAGCTCCCCAACCTGTAAGACTTGCATCTGTTGAGATTATAGTCCAGGTCGGAAGAACAAAAGAAGCCCCCTGAATTAAACGATGGTGATCTGTCCACCACATCAGAGAATGTCGGACAATCGGTTTTAAAGATATTAATTGAGATATCTTTGTGTAATCCCTGCACCATTGGTTCAGCATACAGAGCTGAAGAGGTCGCATGTGAAAACGAGCAAAGGGGATCGCGTCCGATGCAGCAGTCATAAGACCTAGAATTTCCATGCATAAGGCTACCGAAGGGAATGATTGTGACTGAAGGTTTCGACAAGCTGAAATCAATTTTAGACGTCTCTTGTCTGTCAAGGATAGAGTCATGGACACTGAATCTATCTGGAAACCTAAAAAGGTTACCCTTGTCTGAGGAATCAATGAACTTTTTAGTGAATTGATCCTCCAACCATGATCTTGAAGAAACAACACAAGTCGATTCGTATGAGATTCTGCTAAATGTGAAGACTGAGCAAGTACCAAGATATCGTCCAAATAAGGAAATACCACAATACCCTGTTCTCTGATTACAGACAGAAGGGCACCGAGAACCTTTGAAAAAATTCTTGGAGCTGTAGCTAGGCCAAACGGCAGAGCCACAAACTGGTAATGCTTGTCCAGGAAAGAGAATCTCAGGAACTGATAGTGAGCTGGATGAATCGGAATATGCAGATATGCATCCTGTAAATCTATTGTAGACATAATGCCCTTGCTGAACAAAAGGCAAGATAGTCCTTACAGTTACCATTTTGAATGTTGGTATCCTTACAGAACGATTCAATATTTTTAGATCCAGAACTGGTCTGAAGGAATTCTCCTTCTTGGGTACAATGAAGAGATTCGAATAAAACCCCAGCCCCTGTTGCAAAACTGGAACTGGCATAATTACTCCAGCCAACTCTAGATCTGAAACACATTTCAGAAATGCTTGAGCTTTCACTGGGTTTACTGGGACACGGGAAAGAAAAAATCTCTTTGCAGGAGGTCTTATCTTGAAACCAATTCTGTACCCTTCTGAAACAATGTTCTGAATCCAAAGATTGTGAACAGAATTGATCCAAATATCTTTGAAAAAACGTAATCTGCCCCCTACCAGCTGAGCTGGAATGAGGGCCGCACCTTCATGTGGACTTAGAAGCTGGCTTTGCTTTTCTAGAAGGCTTGGATTTATTCCAGACTGGAGATGGTTTCCAAACTGAAACTGCTCCTGAGGTTGAAGGATCAGGCTTTTGTTCTTTGTTGAAACGAAAGGAACGAAAACGATTATTAGCCCTGTTTTTACCCTTAGATTTTTTATCCTGTGGTAAAAAAGTTCCTTTCCCACCAGTAACAGTTGGGATAATAGAATCCAACTGAGAACCAAATAATTTATTACCCTGGAAAGAAAGGGAAAGTAGAGTTGATTTAGAAGACATATCAGCATTCCAAGTTTTAAGCCATAAAGCTCTTCTAGCTAAAATAGCTAGAGACATAAACCTGACATCAACTCTGATATCAAAAATGGCATCACAGATAAAATTATTAGCATGTTGAAGAAGAATAATAATATTATGAGAATCATGATCTGTTACTTGTTGCGCTAAAGTTTCCAACCAAAATGTTGAAGCTGCAGCAACATCAGCCAATGATATAGCAGGTCTAAGAAGATTACCTGAACACAGATAAGCTTTTCTTAGAAAGGATTCAATTTTCCCATCTAAAGGATCCTTAAAGGAAGTACCATCTGCCGTAGGAATAGTAGTACGTTTAACAAGGGTAGAAATAACCCCATCAACTTTAGGGATTTTGTCCCAAAACTCTAATCTGTCGGACGGTACAGGATATAATTGCTTAAAACGTTTAGAAGGAGTAAATGAATTACCCAAATTATTCCATTCTCTGGAAATTACTTCAGAAATAGCACCAGGAACAGGAAAAACTTCTGGAATAACCACAGGAGATCTAAAGACCTTGTCTAAACGTTTAGATTTAGTATCAAGAGGACCAGAATCCTCAATTTCTAATGCAATTAGGACTTCTTTAAGTAAAGAACAGATAAATTCCATTTTAAATAAATATGACGATTTATCAGCATCAACCTCTGAGACAGAATCCTCTGTATCAGAAGAATCATTAGAATCAGAATGATGATGTTCATTTAAAAATTAATCTGTATAAAGAGAAGTTTTAAAAGACTTTTTATGTTTACCAGAAGGAGGAATAACAGACATAGCCTTCTTAATGGATTCAGAAACAAAATCTCTTATGTTATCAGGAACACTCTGAACATTAGATGTTGATGGAACTGCAACAGGTAATGGTACTTTACTAAAGGAAATATTTTCTGCATTAACAAGTTTGTCATGACATTTAATACAAACAACAGCTGGAGGAACAACTACCAAAAGTTTACAGCAGATACACTTAGCTTTGGTAGTTCCAGCACCAGGCGGCGATTTTCCAGTAGTATCTTCTGACTCAGTTGCAACGTGGGACATCTTGCAATATGTAATAGAAAAAACAACATATAAAGCAAAATTGATCAAATTCCTTAAATGACAGTTTCAGGAATGGGAAAAAATGCCAGTGAACAAGCTTCTAGCAACCAGAAGCAACAAATAATGAGACTTAAATAAAGTGGAGACAAAATTGACGCCCACAATATTTGGCGCCTAAATGCTATTAGCGACAAAAATGACGCCACATCCGGAACGCCGACATTTTTGGCGCGAAAAACGTCAAAAATGACGCAACTTACGGCGACACGTATGACGCCGGAAATAGAAAAAAATTTTCACGCCAAGAAAGTCCGCGCCAAGAATGACGCAATAAAATAAAGCATTTTCTGCCCCCGCGAGCCTAACAGCCCACAGGGAAAAGTCAAATTTTAAGGTAAGATAAAAATGATATATTCAAATGCATTATCCCAAATATGAAACTGACTGTCTGAAATAAGGAAATGTTGAACATCCTGAGTCAAGGCAAATAAATGTTTGAATACATATATTTAGAACTTTATAAAAAAGTGCCCAACCATAGCTTTAGAGTGTCACAGAAAATAAGACTTACTTACCCCAGGACACTCATCTACATGTTGTAGAAAGCCAAACCAGTACTGAAACGAAAATCAGCAGAGGTAATGGTATATATAAGAGTATATCGTCGATCTGAAAAGGGAGGTAAGAGATGAATCTCTACGACCGATAACAGAGAACCCATGAAATAGACCCCGTAGAAGGAGATCATTGAATTCAAACAGGCAATACTCTCCTCACATCCCTCTGACATTCACTGCACGCTGAGAGGAAAACCGGGCTCCAACCTGCTGCGGAGCGCATATCAACGTAGAATCTAGCACAAACTTACTTCACCACCTCCCTTGGAGGCAAAGTTTGTAAAACTGATTTGTGGGTGTGGTGAGGGGTGTATTTATAGGCATTTTAAGGTTTGGGAAACTTTGCCCCTCCTGGTAGGAATGTATATCCCATACGTCACTAGCTCATGGACTCTTGCTAATTACATGAAAGAAATAACAAATTTTTGATTGAAGAAAAAACTAACTATATTTTACCACTCTCCTCTTACTACGTCCATCTTTGTTGAGAGTTGCAAGAGAATGACTGGATATGGCAGTTAGGGGAGGAGCTATATAGCAGCTCTGCTGTGGGTGTCCTCTTGCAACTTCCTGTTGGGAAGGAGAATATCCCACAAGTAATGGATGATCCGTGGACTGGATACACCTTACAAGAGAAAACAGCCTCCACTTGAAAAGCTTAACTGTACTGCGTATCAGTCCGGTCGCATCGGCACCACTCTGCTGAACCGTAAGTATGGGTGTCACGTGACCGGACTAACATTAAAGTGTGCAATATTTCCCTGCAGAGGAAAAAAGGCGCAGTTTAAAATTCACTGCTTGTTAAAAACCAAATCTAACACATCTCTAGACAAAATACATTCCAGACCATTAAGAGAACTCTGTCTCTTTAATCTCATACTGCCAATTTAGGAATAAATGTATCCCATATTAAAGTGCGTTAGCTACAAGGATTATCTTTGTAGCTAACAACAAAAAGGATCTAGAAGGAGAATTAACCCCATAAGTGCTGCTGTCCTTCATTACCTAGAAGGCAAAGGCACTTACCTTAGATCCTTGCATAAGAGATGCTGATCCTCAAGGTGTGGCAGGCACTACGCTCCCTGTCATGGACCTGTAGGAAAAGAAAGAACAGAGTAACCAACTCTGGTTTTCCACAAAGGGGTAGCAAAGTGTTAAAAGTAAAGCAAGGACTGCCTCGCCGCATTTTAACTGCTAAAAGCCACCACTACTGACGTGGACACAGCTAGACCCCAATCCTTACTTGCAGGGAAAAGTACCCATAAAAAGGTTTAAATTCTTCAGACACTAACTTTGCACAACCTCCATTGACAGAGGCAAAGAGAATGACTGGGGGTTATGGGTAAGGCAGTTACACTTAACAGCTTTACTGGGGTGCTCTTTGCCTCCTCCTGCTGGCTAGGAGTTGAATATCCCACTAGTAATTGGAATGATGTTGTGATGAATGATGTTGTGGACTCTCCATGTCATAGGAAAGAAATAGTAAGATAAGTATGCTCCCTTCTCTTGCTTGTCTTATCTATGGCCTCCATCATATTTAACATACCTTGCTGAAGTAAACTGTAGACGATAGTGAATCTATGGATCTAAAATGATCGGATTCATGTTAAGGATGTTAAGACTAGTATATGCTGATGAAAATAAATTTGGTATTGAATTATTTACATGATTATGTTGTATTTCTGTGTATATATCTCAATTTAAAAAACAAAACCCTAAACAATATGGATGTAAGAATGTAGATTTATAACTTACAGCTTACAGGGAAGAGGAAGTAGGAGGGATAGTTAAATGCTCAGGGTTGAGGTGCCTTTGCCTCGTCCTGGTAACAAGATGATGTAATTCTCATATGTTAGAATGGATTTTCATGGACCCTCACTTTCATGTGAAATACCTTTTGAGGTTTGTTATTTTCAGATATTGATTATGGTCAATTTGTTTGTATCCTATATTTATTTTTTTTCCTCTTAACCATAGGTGCCAGCAAGGGAGATTGTTTCAATCCAGAATACATAATTGCTAAGATTTGCTTATGAGTCTTGAGCTAACAACTTGTATCATTAAAAAGACTAAAGCGTTTTTGTTATGGCAAATTAAATGAATTTTTTTCCATTTTGTACACAAAATGTTTATTTCCCAAATACACATCCCTTTGAATACTAGGAATGACACTTGAATCGTAAGACAGATCTCACAAGTTATCTGTTCAGAATATGATAAACTCTCATCTTTCATTACCACTTTAAGCGTCCACGTTTTTACATCAAAAACAAGCTTCTTCTAAAACTCATGCTGCAGAATATTTTCTGTGTCCAGCACTACTGATACGCAATAAATTTAGTTTTACATCAAATTTAAAGCAAATTTAGAAACAATTAAAATAAAAATTTAATACAAGACGGAACAAACACTTTACAACACGTAGTCAAGTTCATAGCGGACGTATGTGTTCTTTTCATCATTGTAGATACGAGGATAATGTGCTATGAGAGCATCTTGAGAGCCAATATAGATTGAATTGTAAATTTTCCAATATACATCTCTGACTTTTCTGGCTGGGTGGAAGAGACCCTAAAACAAACAGAATTTTTTAAAACGTTAAGGCTCAAAGTGTGTGTGTGTGTATATGTATATATATATATATATATATATATATATATATAATTTTTTTTATTAAACCTACCTGTAAGCAATACTGCAACATTCGACATGGTCCAATAGCTACTCGTAGACCTTCAAGAGCCCCCATAACGGCTTGGATTACATGAGGTGACGTTTCAAAAACATTGGGCCAGACGTAATTAAGTAAGTGATTCAAAGAATCTTCACAACCAAATCCATATACACCAAGTGACATATGTTGTACAACTGCACTAGCCGTTTGTCTGTGTACAAGATCTCTGTAGGGGGAAAAAAAAAAAAATTATAGTAAATTTGCTATATTTAAAAAAAAAACCCAAAAAAAACCACATTTCAAAAAAAGTGATCATTTTGGCCATATCATGACTCTTAATTTATAAAATACCTGTCCATTAAAGCATCTTCCAGCAATGGTGTTACAGCATAAATATAATCTTTTCCCATTTCTCCAATGTACTCAAAAAGAAAGGAAAGAGATTTCAATACACCATTCTGAACATTGAGTTCTGGTACTCTGTATTCATTCATTAGGGCTGGTAAAACTGTAAATGGTGAGCAGGTTTCAGCCACAATAGCAATTGCTACTGTAGTACACACTCTGTTTTGTCTTTCTTGTACTTTTAAGTTATTAAGAAGTGTGGCGAGTACATCGTGTGGCCTGCAAAAAGGAGATAGTGAACAGTTATTAAGAGGAAAGAAAAACTTAGAAACATTTAAAACAGTAGTATTGGAAAGTGACCAAAACATTTTTTCCAAACACAAAAAACTTACCCAATTGCTTTAGCAATATAGCCAAAGGTATTCACAGTAGCTCTTCTGATTGCTTTCTTATGAGCCTTCAATAACTCTAGCAACTCAAAACAAATCCTCATCCACTCCCTGGCAGATACATATTCTGCTCCCCTGAATAAATAAAAAAAATAGAATACAAAAAGAAAGATTAAGGTCAATATTTATGTGGAGCTTACAAAAAGCAGACAATTGTATAAAAAAATTTAAAGGGTCAGTTAACACCTTGTAATTACATTTTTTTAATGTTACTATGGAAACATATCAGCCAAGTTCTAATGTTTTTAAAACAAATTGAAATCCATTTTATTGCAATTTTTAATTTGCAAAACTCCACCCACCATTCACCTTATTTGGAGAAGCCAATCTAAGCATTACTCCACAGACAACAAGGCTAGACACTGTCAAAGTTAGTATAAAGTGAATTGTTTTGCGGGTAAAGCCAATTATGGACAGATAAATAGCTGGGTAAGTCTTGAGGAGTCAGCAGGGTGCATTTCATGTTCTGAAAATTCTAAATTGCTCAATTACATTAAAAACTGAAAAATAATGAAAATTGTTTCATTAAACATAATCAGGGCCGATAAAAACAGAATTTATGTTTACCCGATAAATTACTTTCTCCAACGGTGTGTCCGGTCCACGGCGTCATCCTTACTTGTGGGACACTCTCCTCCCCAACAGGAAATGGCAAAGAGCCCAGCAAAGCTGGTCACATGATCCCTCCTAGGCTCCGCCTACCCCAGTCATTCGACCGACGTTAAGGAGGAATATTTGCATAGGAGAAACCATATGTTACCGTGGTGACTGTAGTTAAAGAAAATAAATTATCAGACCTGATTAAAAAAACCAGGGCGGGCCGTGGACCGGACACACCGTTGGAGAAAGTAATTTATCGGGTAAACATAAATTCTGTTTTCTCCAACATAGGTGTGTCCGGTCCACGGCGTCATCCTTACTTGTGGGAACCAATACCAAAGCTTTAGGACACGGATGAAGGGAGGGAGCAAATCAGGTCACCTAAATGGAAGGCACCACGGCTTGCAAAACCTTTCTCCCAAAAATAGCCTCAGAAGAAGCAAAAGTATCCAATTTGTAAAATTTAGAAAAAGTGTGCAGTGAAAACCAAGTCGCTGCCTTACATATCTGATCAACAGAAGCCTCGTTCTTGAAGGCCCATGTGGAAGCCCCAGCCCTAGTGGAGTGAGCTGTGATTCTTTCAGGAGGCTGCCGTCCGGCAGTCTCATAAGCCAATCGGATAATGCTTTTAATCCAGAAGGAGAGAGAGGTAGAAGTTGCTTTTTGACCTCTCCGTTTACCAGAATAAACAACAAACAAAGACAAAGTTTGTCTGAAATCCTTAGTAGCTGCTAAGTAAAATTTGAGAGCACGAACTACATCCAAGTTGTGCAACAAACGTTCCTTCTTTGAAACTGGATTAGGACACAAAGAAGGCACAACTATCTCCTGGTTAATGTTTTTGTTAGAAACAACTTTTGGAAGAAAACCAGGTTTAGTACGCAAAACCACCTTATCTGCATGGAACACCAGATAAGGAGAAGAACACTGCAGAGCAGATAATTCTGAAACTCTTCTAGCAGAAGAAATTGCAACCAAAAACAAAACTTTCCAAGATAATAACTTAATATCAACGGAATGTAAGGGTTCAAACGGAACCCCCTGAAGAACTGAAAGAACTAGGTTGAGACTCCAAGGAGGAGTCAAAATTTTGTAAACAGGCTTGATTCTAACCAGAGCCTGAACAAAGGCTAGAACATCTGGCACAGCTGCCAGCTTTTTGTGAAGTAACACAGACAAGGCAGAAATCTGTCCCATCAAGGAACTTGCAGATAATCCTTTTTCCAATCCTTCTCGAAGGAAGGATAGACTCTTAGGAATCTTAACCTTGTCCCAAGGGAATCCTGCAGATTCACACCAACAGATATACCAAATTATGTGGTAATTTTTCTGGTTACAGGCTTTCAGGCCTGAACAAGAGTATTAATAACAGAATCTGAGAACCCTCGCTTTGATAAGATCAAGCGTTCAATCTCCAAGCAGTCAGCAGGAGTGGGTCGAACGGACCTAGAACAAGAAGGTCTCTCAAAGGTAGCTTCCATGGTGGAGCCGATGACATATTCACCAGATCTGCATACCAAGTCCTGCGTGGCCACGCAGGAGCTATCAAAATCACCGACGCCCTCTCCTGATTGATCCTGGCTACCAGCCTGGGGATGAGAGGAAACGGCGGGAACACATAAGCTAGTTTGAAGGTCCAAGGTGCTACTAGTGCATCCACTAGAGCCGCCTTGGGATCCCTGGATCTGTACCCGTAGTAAGGAACTCTGAAGTTCTGACGAGAGGCCATCAGATCCATGTCTGGAATGCCCCACGGTTGAGTGACTTGGGCAAAGATTTCCGGATGGAGTTCCCACTCCCCCGGATGCAATGTCTGACGACTCAGAAAATCCGCTTCCCAATTTTCCACTCCTGGGATGTGGATAGCAGACAGGTGGCAGGAGTGAGACTCCGCCCATAGAATGATTTTGGTCACTTCTTCCATCGCTAGGGAACTCCTTGTTCCCCCCTGATGGTTGATGTATGAACTTGGCCCTCGCTAGCTGAGGCCAAGCTTTGAGAGCATTGAATATCGCTCTCAGTTCCAGAATATTTATCGGTAGAAGAGATTCTACCCGAGACCAAAGACCCTGAGCTTTCAGGGATCCCCAGACCGCGCCCCAGCCCATCAGACTGGCGTCGGTCGTGACAATGACCCACTCTGGTCTGCGGAAGGTCATCCCTTGTGACAGGTTGTCCAGGGACAGCCACCAACGGAATGAGTCTCTGGTCCTCTGATTTACTTGTATCTTCGGAGACAAGTCTGAATAGTCCCCATTCCACTGACTGAGCATGAACAGTTGTAATGGTCTTAGATGAATGCGCACAAAAGGAACTATGTCCATTGCCGCTACCATCAAACCTATCACTTCCATGCACTGCGCTATGGAAGGAAGAGGAACGGAATGAAGTATCCGACAAGAGTCTAGAAGTTTTGTTTTTCTGGCTTCTGTCAGAAAAATCCTCATTTCTAAGGAGTCTATTATAGTTCCCAAGAAGGGAACCCTCGTTGACGGAGATAGAGAACTCTTTTCCACGTTCACTTTCCATCCGTGAGATCTGAGAAAGGCCAGGACAATGTCCGTGTGAGCCTTTACTTGAGGAAGGGACGACGCTCGAATCAGAATGTCGTCCAAGTAAGGTACTACAGCAATGCCCCTTGGTCTTAGCACCGCCAGAAGGGACCCTAGTACCTATGAGAAAATCCTAGGAGCAGTGGCTAATCCGAAAGAAAATGCCACGAACTGGAAATGCTTGTCCAGGAATGCAAACCTTAGGAACCGATGATGTTCCTTGTGGATAGGAATATGTAGATACGCATCCTTGAAATCCACCTTGGTCATGAATTGACCTTCCTGGATGGAAGAAAGAATTGTTCGAATGGTGTCCATCTTGAACGATGGAACCTTGAGAAACTTGTTCAAGATCTTGAGATCTAAGATTGGTCTGAACGTTCCCTCTTTTTTGGGAACTATGAACAGATTGGAGTAGAACCCCCTCCCTTGTTCTCCTAATGGAACAGGATGAATCACTCCCATTTTTAGCAGGTCTTCTACCCAATGTAAGAATGCCTGTCTTCTTATGTGGTCTGAAGACAACTGAGACCTGTGGAACCTCCCCCTTGGAGGAAGCCCCTTGAACTCCAGAGAATAACCTTGGGAGACTATTTCTAGCGCCCAAGGATCCAGAACATCTCTTTCCCAAGCCTGAGCGAAGAGAGAGAGTCTGCCCCCCACCAGATCCGGTCCCGGATCGGGGGCCCGCATTTCATGCTGTCTTGGTAGCAGTGGCAGGTTTCCTGGCCTGCTTTCCTTTGCTCCAGCCTTGCATAGGTCTCCAGGCTGGATTGGCTTGAGAAGTATTACCTTCCTGCTTAGAGGACGTAGCCCTTGGGGCTGATCCGTTTCTGCGAAAGGGACGAAACTTAGGTTTATTTTTGGTCTTGAAAAGACCTATCCTGAGGAAGGGCGTGGCCCTTGCCCCCAGTGATATCAGAGATAATCTCTTTCAAGTCAGGGCCAAAGAGTGTTTTCCCCTTGAAAGGAATGTCAAGCAATTTGTTCTTGGAAGATGCATCCGCTGCCCAAGATTTTAACCAAAGCGCTCTGCGCCACAATAGCAAACCCAGAATTTTTTCGCCGCTAACCTAGCCAATTGCAAGGTGGCGTCTAGGGTGAAAGAATTAGCCAATTTAAGAGCACGAATTCTGTCCATAATCTCCTCATAAGAAGAAGAATTACTAATAATCGCCTTTCCTAGCTCATCAAACTAGAAACACGCGGCTGCAGTGACAGGGACAATGCATGCAATTGGTTGTAGAAGGGAACCTTGCTGAACAAACATCTTTAGCAGACCTTCTAATTTTTTTATCCATAGGATCTTGGAAAGCACAACTATCTTCTATGGGTATAGTGGCGCGCTTGTGTAGAGTAGAAACCGCCCCCTCGACCTTGGGGACTGTCTGCCATCAGTCCTTTCTGGGGTCGACTATAGGAAAACAATTTTATAAATATGGGGGGAGGTACTAAAGGTATACCGGGCCTGTCCCATTCTTTACTAACAATGTACGCCACCCGCTTGGATATAGGAAAAGCTTCGGGGGGCCCCGGGGCCTCTAAGAACTTTTCCATTTTACATAGTGGTTCTGGAATGACCAGATAATCACAATCATCCAAATTGGATAACACCTCCTTAAGCAGAGCGCGGAGATGTTCCAACTTAAATTTAAAAGTAATCACATCAGGTTCAGCTTGTTGAGAAATGTTTCCTGAATCTGAAATTTCTCCCTCAGACAAAACCTCCCTGGCCCCCTCAGACTGGTGTAGGGGCCCTTCAGAAACCATATCATCAGCGTTCTCATGCTCTACAGAATTTTCTAAAACAGAGCAGTCGCGCTTTCGCTGATAAGTGGGCATATTGGCTAAAATGTTTTTGATAGAATTATCCATTACAGCCGTTAAATGTTGCATAGTAAGGAGTATTGGCGCACTAGATGTACTAGGGGCCTCCTGTATGGGCAAGACTGGTGTAGACGAAGGAGGGGATGATGCAGTACCATGCTTACTCCCCTCACTTGAGGAATCATCTTGGGCATCATTTTTACTAAATTTTTTTATGACATAAAATACATATAGTTAAATGAGAAGGAACCTTGGTTTCCCCACAGTCAGAACACAATCTATCTGGTAGTTCAGACATGTTAAACAGGCATAAACTTGATAACAAAGCACAAAAAACGTTTTAAAATAAAACCGTTACTGTCACTTTAAATTTTAAACTAAACACACTTTATTATTGCAATTGCGAAAAAGTATGAAGGAATTGTTCAAAATTCACCAAAATTTCACCACAGTGTCTTAAAGCCTTAAAAGTATTGCACACCAAATTTGGAAGCTTTAACCCTTAAAATAACGGAACCGGAGCCGTTTTTATATTTAACCCCTTTACAGTCCCTGGAATCTGCTTTGCTGAGACCCAACCAAGCCCAAAGGGGAATACGATACCAAATGATGCCTTCAGAAAGACTTTTCTATGTATCAGAGCTCCACACACATGCAGCTGCATGCCATGCTGTCCTCAAAAACAAGTGCGCCATACCGGCGCGAAAATGAGGCTCTGACTATGATTAGGGAAAGCCCCTAAAGAATAAGGTGTCTAAAACAGTGCCTGCCGATATAATCATATCAAAATACCCAGAATAAATGATTCCTCAAGGCTAAATATGTGTTAATAATGAATCGATTTAGCCCAGAAAAAGTCTACAGTCTTAATAAGCCCTTGTGAAGCCCTTATTTACTATCTTAATAAACATGGCTTACCGGATCCCATAGGGAAAATGACAGCTTCCAGCATTACATCGTCTTGTTAGAATGTGTCATACCTCAAGCAGTAAGAGACTGCACACTGTTCCCCCAACTGAAGTTAATTGCTCTCAACAGTCCTGTGTGGAACAGCCATGGATTTTAGTTACGGTGCTAAAATCATTTTCCTCATACAAACAGAAATCTTCATCTCTTTTCTGTTTCTGAGTAAATAGTACATACCAGCACTATTTTAAAATAACAAACTCTTGATTGAATAATAAAAACTACAGTTAAACACTAAAAAACTCTAAGCCATCTCCGTGGAGATGTTGCCTGTACAACGGCAAAGAGAATGACTGGGGTAGGCGGAGCCTAGGAGGGATCATGTGACCAGCTTTGCTGGGCTCTTTGCCATTTCCTGTTGGGGAGGAGAGTGTCCCACAAGTAAGGATGACGCCGTGGACCGGACACACCTATGTTGGAGAAAACAATGAATTATAAAAAAAAAAAAGTATTTGTAATTATTTTTTTTATTTTTTTTAAATAAAATGCTTTTTAGGGAAAAATCTAACTAAAGATAGTTTCTATACAAGATATATTATAAACTAAAGGTTATTAATGCTGAAATATGGATTAGATTAGCAAGATGCTGTAAATTAATGGCTGTAATTTTTGGGGGTAAACTAATTTAATCTTTTCACAATGTCATGCTCTCCAAGAGCGATCACATATTATTGGTTTTGTAGTTCTCAAAACTGAATTTGTGCCTGCAAAAATAACATGCATTCTTCACAGTAAAACAAACAAAAAAAATAGTTATGAAAATAAACATACAGAGTTAAGAAATAGACCTTAAGGAGGCATATTCATGAAAGAAAAAACGTTTGGGTTTTAGATAGAGCATACCATTTTCAGATTTACTTCTATTAAATTTGCTTCATTCTCTTGGTATCCTTTGTTTGAGAGCAATGCTCTACTGGGGTCTAGCTGAACACTTTGAGACAGCAAACAACAAGCAGCTACCTCACAGTAATGCATTGCTTCTGAGCCTACATATGTATGCTTTTCAATAATGGATACCAAAATATAGATATATTGTGAAATAGATCTGCACAAGGACCTAAGTGTGAGGAGGGATGGGCAAGCATTAAAAAACATAATTTATGCTTACCTGATAAATTTATTTCTCTTGTAGTGTGTTCAGTCCACGGGTCATCCATTACTTATGGGATATATTCTCCTTCCCAACAGGAAGTTGCAAGAGGATCACCCAAGCAGAGCTGCTATATAGCTCCTCCCCTCACATGTCATATCCAGTCATTCGACCGAAACAAGACGAGAAAGGAGAAACTATAGGGTGCAGTGGTGACTGGAGTTATAATTTAAAATTTAGAACCTGCCTCAAAAAAGACAGGGCGGGCCGTGGACTGAACACACTACAAGAGAAATAAATTTATCAGGTAAGCATAAATTATGTTTTCTCTTGTTAAGTGTGTTCAGTCCACGGGTCATCCATTACTTATGGGATACCAATACCAAAGCTAAAGTACACGGATGATGGGAGGGACAAGGCAGGAACATTAAACAAAAGGAACCACTGCCTGTAGAACCTTTCTCCCAAAAACAGCCTCCGAAGAAGCAAAAGTGTCAAATTTGTAAAATTTGGAAAAAGTATAAAGTGAAGACCAAGTTGCAGCCTTGCAAATCTGTTCAACAGAGGCCTCATTCTTAAAGGCCCAGGTGGAAGCCACAGCTCTAGTGGAATGAGCTGTAATTCTTTCAGGAGGCTGCTGTCCAGCAGTCTCATAGGCTAAACGTATTATGCTACGAAGCCAAAAAGAGAGAGAGGTAGCCGAAGCCTTTTGACCTCTCCTCTGTCCAGAATAAACGACAAACAGAGAAGAAGTTTGCCGAAAATCTTTAGTTGCCTGTAAGTAGAACTTCAGGGCACGGACCACGTCTAGATTATGCAAAAGACGTTCCTTCTTTGAAGAAGGATTAGGACATAATGATGGAACAACAATCTCTTGATTGATATTCCTGTTGGAAACAACCTTAGGTAAAAACCCAGGTTTAGTACGCAGGACTACCATGTCTGAATGAAAGATCAGATAAGGAGAATCACAATGTAAGGCAGATAACTCAGAGACTCTTCGAGCCGAGGAAATAGCCATCAAAAACAGAACTTTCCAAGATAAAAGCTTAATATCAATGGAATGAAGGGGTTCAAACGGAACACCCTGAAGAACTTTAAGAACCAAGTTTAAGCTCCACGGAGGAGCAACAGCTTTAAACACAGGCTTAATCCTAGCCAAGGCCTGACAAAAAGCCTGGACGTCTGGGTTCTCTGCCAGACATTTGTGTAAAAGGACAGAGCAGAAATCTGTCCCTTTAGCGAACTAGCGGATAAACCCTTTTCTAAACCCTCTTGTAGAAAAGCCAATATCCTAGGAATCCTAACCTTACTCCATGAGTAACTCTTGGATTCACACCAATATAAATATTTACGCCATATCTTATGGTAAATTTTTCTGGTAACAGGCTTCCTAGCCTGTATTAAGGTATCAATAACCGACTCCGAGAAGCCACGCTTTGATAGAATCAAGCATTCAATCTCCATGCAGTCAGCCTCAGAGAAATTAGATTTGGATGGTTGAAAGGACCCTGAATTAGAAGGTCCTGTCTCAGAGGTAGAGACCACGGTGGACAGGACGACATGTCCACTAGGTCTGCATACCAGGTCCTGCGTGGCCACGCAGGCGCTATCAGAATCACCGAAGCTCTTTCCTGTTTGATCTTGGCAATCAAACGAGGAAGCATCGGGAATGGTGGAAACACATAAGCCATGTTGAAGACCCAAGGGGCTGTCAGAGCATCTATCAGCACCGCTCCCTGGTCCCTGGACCTGGATCCGTAACAAGGAAGCTTGGCGTTCTGGCGAGACGCCATGAGATCCAGATCTGGTTTGCCCCAACGAAGAATCAGTTGAGCAAAGACCTCCGGATGAAGTTCCCACTCCCCCGGATGAAAAGTCTGACGACTTAGAAAATCCGCCTCCCAGTTCTCTACGCCTGGGATGTAAATCGCTGACAGGTGGCAAGAGTGAGACTCTGCCCAGCGAATTATCTTTGAGACTTCCAAAATCGCTAGGGAACTTTTGGTTCCCCCTTGATGGTTGATGTAAGCCACAGTCGTGATGTTGTCCGACTGAAATCTGATGAACCTCAGAGTTGCTAACTGAGGCCAAGCTAGGAGAGCATTGAATATTGCTCTTAATTCCAGAATATTTATTGGGAGGAGTTTTTCCTCCTGAGTCCATAATCCCTGAGCTTTCAGGGAGTTCCAGACTGCGCCCCAGCCTAGAAGGCTGGCGTCTGTTACAATCGTCCAATCTGGCCTGCGAAAGGTCATCCCCTTGGACAGATGTGGCCGAGAGAGCCACCATAGAAGAGAATCTCTGGTCTCTTGATCCAGACTTAGTAGGGGGGACAAATCTGAGTAATCCCCGTTCCACTGACTTAGCATGCACAATTGCAGCGGTCTGAGATGCAGGCGCGCAAATGGTACTATGTCCATTGCCGCTACCATTAAGCCGATTACTTCCATGCACTGAGCTACTGACGGGTGTGGAATGGAATGAAGGACACGGCAAGCATTTAGAAGTTTTGATAACCTGGCCTCAGTCAGGTAAATTTTCATCTCTACAGAATCTATAAGGGTCCCTAGAAAGGGAACTCTTGTAAGTGGTAATAGAGAACTCTTTTCCACGTTCACCTTCCACCCATGCGTCCTCAGAAATGCCAGAACTATCTCTGTATGAGACTTGGCAGTTTGAAAACTTGACGCTTGTATCAGAACGTCGTCTAGGTACGGAGTCACCGCTATGCCTCGCGGTCTTAGTACCGCCAGAAGTGAGCCCAGAACTTTTGTAAAGATTCTTGGAGCCGTAGATAATCCGAAGGGAAGAGCTACAAACTGGTAATGCTTGTCTAGGAAAGCAAATCTTAGGTACCGATAATGATCCCTGTGAATCGGTATGTGAAGGTAGGCATCCTTTAAATCCACTGTGGTCATGTACTGACCCTCTTGGATCATGGGAAGGATGGTTCGAATAGTTTCCATTTTGAATGATGGAACTCTTAGAAAATTGTTTAGGATTCCAAGATTGGTCTGAAGGTTCCCTCTTTCTTGGGAACCACAAATAGCTTTGAATAGAATCCCTGCCCGTGTTCCGTCCGCGGAACTGGGTGGATCACCCCCATTAGTAAAAGGTCTTGTACACAGCGTAGAAACGCCTCTTTCTTTATTTGGTTTGCTGATAACCTTGAAAGATGAAATCTCCCTCGTGGAGGAGAAGTTTTGAAGTCCAGGAGATATCCCTGAGATATGATCTCCAACGCCCAGGGATCCTGGACATCTCTTGCCCAAGCCTGGGCGAAGAGAGAAAGTCTGCCCCCCATTAGATTCGTTTCCGGATAGGGGGCCCTCTCTTCATGCTGTCTTGGGGGCAGCAGCAGGTTTCTTGGCCTGCTTGCCCTTGTTCCAGGACTGGTTAACTTTCCAGCCCTGCCTGTAACGAGCAACAGCTCCTTCCTGTTTTGGAGCGGAGGAAGTTGATGCTGCTCCAGCCTTGAAGTTACGAAAGGCACGAAAATTAGACTGTTTGGCCTTTGATTTGGCCCTGTCCTGAGGTAGAGCATGGCCCTTACCTCCCGTAATGTCAGCTATAATTTCTTTCAAGCCGGGCCCGAATAAGGTCTGCCCTTTGAAAGGAATATTAAGCAATTTAGATTTAGAAGTCACGTCAGCTGACCAGGATTTAAGCCATAGCGCTCTGCGCGCTTGGATGGCGAATCCGGAGTTCTTAGCCGTAAGTTTGGTTAAATGTACGACGGCATCAGAAACAAATGCGTTAGCTAGCTTAAGTGCTTTAAGCTTGTTCATAATTTCATCCAATGGAGCTGTGCGAATGGCCTCTTCCAGAGACTCAAACCAGAATGCTGCCGCAGCAGTGACAGGCGCAATGCATGCAAGGGGCTGTAAGATAAAACCTTGTTGAACAAACATTTTCTTAAGGTAACCCTCTAATTTCTTATCCATTGGATCTGAAAAGGCACAACTATCCTCCACCGGGATAGTGGTACGCTTAGCTAAAGTAGAAACTGCTCCCTCCACCTTAGGGACCGTCTGCCATAAGTCTCGTGTGGTGGCGTCTATAGGAAACATTTTCCTAAATATGGGAGGAGGGGAAAAGGGCACACCAGGTCTATCCCACTCCTTGCTAATAATCTCTGTAAGCCTTTTAGGTATAGGAAACACGTCAGTACACACCGGTACCGCATAGAATCTATCCAACCTACATAATTTTTCTGTAATTGCAACCGTGTTACAATCATTCAGAGCCGCTAATACCTCCCCTAGCAATATGCGGAGGTTCTCAAGCTTAAATTTAAAATTAGAAATCTCTGAATCCAGTCTCCCTGGATCAGATCCGTCACCCACAGAATGAAGCTCTCCGTCTTCACGTTCTGCAAACTGTGACGCAGTATCTGACATGGCTCTCACCTCATCCGCGCGCTCTGTCCTTAACCCAGAGCTATCGCGCTTGCCTCTTAATTCTGGCAATTTAGATAATACTTCTGTCATAACAGTAGCCATGTCTTGCAAAGTGATTTGTAAGGGCCTCCCTGATGTACTTGGCGCCACAAAATCACGCACCTCCTGAGCGGGAGGCGAAGGTACTGACACGTGAGGAGAGTTAGTCGGCATAACTTCCCCCTCGTTGTCTGGTGATAATTTCTTTACATGTAAAGATTGACTTTTATTTAAAGTAGCATCAATGCAATTAGTACATAAATTTCTATTGGGCTCCACATTGGCCTTTAAACATAGTGAACAAAGAGATTCATCTGTGTCAGACATGTTTAAACAGACTAGCAATGAGACTAGCAAGCTTGGAAATACTTTTCTAAATAAATTTACAAGCAATATAAAAAACGCTACTGTGCCTTTAAGAAGCACAAAAAGCTGTCACAGTTGAAATAACAATGAACCAAAATAGTTATAGCAACCAATTTTTCACAGTAAATGTATTAAGTTAGCAAAGGATTGCACCCACCAGCAAATGGATGATTAACCCCTTAATACCCAAAAACGGATTAACAATTTAATAATTAACGTTTTTCTCACAGTCAAAACACACTGTCACAGGTCTGCTGTGACTGATTACCTCCCTCAAAATGAATTTTGAAGACCCCTGAGCTCTCTAGAGACGATCTGGATCATGGAGGATGAAGTAGACAGATTGTGACTGAATTTTTACTGCACAAAAAAGCGCTAAAATAGGCCCCTCCCACTCATATTACAACAGTGGGGAAGCTCAGAAAACTGTTACTATGCAGAAAACAAAGATGGCCATGTGGTAAAAATCATGCCCCAATAAGTTTTATCACCAAGTACCTCACCTAGTTAGGCTGCAAGAGAATGACTGAATATGACATGTGAGGGGAGGAGCTATGTAGCAAGCTCTGCTGGGTGATCATCTTGCAGCTTCCTGTTAGGAAGAGATATATTCCATAAGTAATGGATGACCCGTGGACTGACTACACTTAAGAGAAATGAATGTTTTTCCAAGCATAAAATACATTTGAATATAAACAGCTGCTCTCTAAAACTATAATACTAAAAAGATGGGTCCATAAAAACATGAAACATATGAAATGAGAGAATCGTGGATAAGGAAGGGTTAAGGTGACATCTTTGTTTCCTCTGAATTTTTTTTTTTATGCAATAATTCAAATGTTAAAGAAACAGTCTACAATAGAATTGTTATTGTTTTAAAAGATATATATAACCCCTTTATTACCCATTCCCCAGTTTTGCATAACCAACACTGTTATATTAATATACTTTTAACCCCTGTGATTACCTTGTATCTAAGAACCTTTTTCCAGCCCCCTGATCACGTGACTGTTTATTATCTATTGTCTTGCATTTAGCATTGTGATGGGCTAAATCTTAAATAACTTTCTGTGCCTGAACACAGTGTTATCTATATGGCCCACATGTACTTTCAGTCTTTGTGTTGAAAAGGAATTAAAAAAGCATGTGATAAGAGCCGGCCCTTTAAGGGCTTAGAAATTAGCATATGAGCCTACCTATGTTTAGTTTCAACTAAGAATACCAAGAGAAAAAAGCAAATTTGATGATAAAAGTAAATTTTAAAGTTTATTAAAAATACGTCCTATCTGAATGAAAGTTTAATTTTGACTAGACTGTCCCTTTAAACAAAAAAAAGTGCTAATCAAGATGCAAAAACGTAACTTACCTATCTGCAATACGCCCAACTAAGTCAATACAGTTCTCCTGTACTTTCTCGTGCCTGTTTTTCAAAATGGGTGTAAGTCTTGGCAACAGATCTTTGATTGGTGGAGTCATCTTGTGCATGCCTAGATTGAAAATAAAATAAATAAATAAATAGATTGCATACACACAAGATGCTTAAATCAAATTAAAAGTATTTTTCATAAATTTATGATTACCTATGACATTGACAATGGCTTTCAGTGCTCCCAAAATGCTTCCCAATACTTCAGGGTACTCTTCTCCAAGATACTCATATAAAACAACACCTAAATGGCCCATCAATTTTTCCTACAACAGAAACAAATATAAAAACTTAGTTGCAAATAATTTTATATTTCACAAATGAAACAAAAATCTTAAGTAATGATTTACAATACCTCTTGACACGTTTTCATGACAACTGCAGTACGGGAGATCAAATCGGCTGCTTGCTGTCTGACTTTAGCAGATTTGTTATTCAAGCGCCATAAAACGGTACCACAAATTTGGGGAAGGTATGGCTTTACTCTTTTCCCAAGAGCATTTACAACAGTACCGAAACCGTTTAACATTACAGAGTCCTAAGAAGAAGAAAAAATAAAATAAATTATATTACATATACAAAATTAAATTTTTCATAAAAAAAAATGAATTAAAAAGGGAGTGCTCAACCAGGGAATGTGCAACATCTTTTAATTTAGACCCACCTATAAGACAGTCCAGTCAAGAAATGCCAGGTAATCCTCATGTTAACAAGAGACATAGTGGACTTGCCATTTCTCTTACACAGAGGGTGACTGCCTTGTCTATAAACTATAGATGTCTTTTATAGGTGGACCCAAACATATAATAAAAGAATGTTCTTAGTCAAGAAAGGTGCATTTTAATCTAAGAGGGGTTGCTCCTGATGTAGTGACTAGCCATAAAGCTATTGCTTTTCTTGTTCACTGGTTCTGTACTTTATATTATTTATCCATACATACACACATATATACCAAATAAGCGATATTCTTGCCCTTTGGTATAATGTTGGGGAAAAACCAATGACCCCTGCCTAGAGTAATAAGGCTGCACCTCACTGATAGATGGAGAACTTTCTCTCTTATATGGTAAAATAGTTAGATTGTGTCATTGCAGCAATTTTCTAGATATGCCAATATATAACTACTAATTTGACTGCGATACTGCATGCAATAACTGTTCTTTGCAAACATTTAGAAAATTAAGAGTAATCATTCAAATATCTTCTACTATTTAAAAGGAAAGTCAAGTCAAAACTAAACCTTCATGATTCAGATAGGACATGCAATTTTAAATGACTTTCCAATTTACTTTTATCATCAAATTAGCTTTTTTTCTCTTGGTATTCTTTGTTAAAAGCTAAACCTAGTTAAGTTCATATGCCATTTTTTCTCAGTGTATTTTGACAAGTTTTTCACAGCTAGACAGCAATAGTTCATGTAGATCATATAGATAAGTTATGGTGCTCACTCCTGTGGAGTTACCTAGGAGTCAGCACTGACTGACTAAAATACAAGTATGCCAAAATAACTGGAATAAGGGGGCAGTCAGCAGAGGCTTAGATACAAGGTAATCACAGAGGTAAAAAGTATATTAATATACCTGTGTTAGTTATGAAAATAGAGGAAATTGGTTATAAAGGTATTATTTTAAACAAAAAAAATCTGGAGTAGACTGTCCCTTTAACAACTGCAGAATTCCAACACTAAAGCTTATCAAAGCACTTCAAGTAAATAAAAAAATACCTCTGTTGTCTGTTCCTGAAAAGCATAAAGTATGCCATCAATCAGCTGCTCTTCAAGCTTATGGTCGATATCTGCAGCACCAAGGTTCCCCATGATCTTTTCAATTGTTTCCATGACCATTTTTCTGTATTGCTCAGCCTCATCCTTTAAGTCATCTACAATCCTAGAAATGATTTCTGCAGCTCCCACCTTGTTTGCAAGCTCAACAGTGGTGTCCACCAACTACAAATAAGTTAGAAAACAATGTAAAATATCTTAAAAATTAATAAAGCAGTGTCTAAAAAATATATGTAAAAAAATAAGGCAATTTAAGGTTTCAAAAGAGAATTCACCCAGGTTGTTTATACCTGTCTGTAGTTTCTTCTATCCAATGCCATTCTGTGTTGCCAGAAATGTTTGAAAAAGGGGGGAAGAATTTCTGTCTTAATATAGTTTGCCTCAACACCATCTGTACCACAGCACTGTTTGACCACCTTTAAAAAAAAAAAAAAAAAAAAATTTTTTAATTAAATTAATAAATCACGAGCATACAAAATAAGGCTTCCAGTATGAAGGTAAAGCTACTAAAGCAGAACAAGTTGCAGAAAAAACAGCAAATCACTAAATATCAGGGTGGATGAAAATCAATCATTTATTTAAAGCTAATTTTTAACAAATTGATTTTTTTATTTAAAATAAGATTTAAAAAATTTTTAAATGCTTTCTGAGGAAAAAAATCTGTATAAAGATAGTTTCTATTTAAGATACGTTATAATCCAAAGGTTAATCGTCCTGAAATAGAAATCAGTTTTTAATTATAGAGCAAGATGCTGTATATTCATGGCTGTTAAGTTTTTTTTTTTTTTTTGGATAAATTAATTCCATTATTCCATTCACATGTCATGCTCTCTCAAAGTTGTGTCGGATCCTTTGGGACAATTTTTTATATCTTGAAGATATCACATATTATTGGTTTTGTAGTTCTCAAAACTGTAAATAGTCTTACTGAACAGTAATGTAAATTGACAGGATGGATTTGATTAAAATCAAATTGATTTAAATCACAAACACACAATAAAGCAAGGAAATCTGAAAATGCATACAAAAATTAAATAAAATTTAAAACAAAATTGTGCAACAAAAGAGATTTGAATAAGGATTGTGAAATGTGTGTGAATCTTAAACTTGAAACCCAGCCACACTTTAACGAACATAGAAGATGTAATGTAAATTATCCAATTTGTTAACGAGTTATACAAAGATTTTAGAAGATGTGGTTTTCTGGCTACCAGAGTTTGTAAAACACTAGGTGTTAAACACAATACGGATTAAAAGAACCTTTAGTTACCTTTAAGACAATTTTCTTCATTTCTTCATCAGGAGACTGAAACTCTCTGATTAGAATCAACATCACTTCTCTGGTATAATAGTTGGCATATTCAGCATCCATAAGAGGAATAAGGTAACCAATAGCTTTTAGGAAGGCAGCCAACCCCTGTTTATGAAAACATCAGCAGTTAGACAATCTCATATTATGTAACAAATGTATAAGTAATCATTTTTATTATAGGAACATTCCAGTCAAAATCTAAATGCACATAGATGAATGACATCTCTAAATAGAAACATATTTGCAATATAAATGTATTGACAAAAATGCTTCAAGTAAAAGTTCACTGTTTTAGTGTTATTTTTTTTATTGCACGTGGATGTGAAACATAGCTAGATATTGTCAGTGCACCAGCATTTTTAATACTGCAACTGCTCAGAGTGCCTGTGGGGCTTGTACCATGTCAGCAATTAACAAATTGAGTAATTAACAGATGGTACAAGCAAGCATCTTAGGCTCTCTGAGAGTGTTTTATTAGAAGCATTTTAGACAATACGTGTATAGTACAGAAATGCTTCTAATCAAAACAAATGCATCCACGTGGATTCCAAATGTGGCTGGAATGTCCCTTTAAGGACATTGCAAAAACGATATAGTCTCAAAGTAGAAAAATAATGAACGATAAAACCCCACCTGTAATTAGTTGTATTTTATCACATCATGGTAAGATGTGTGCATTAGTGAAATGATGCACTTTATTTAGCTATTCATAAGATTAATATGACTAATCTTTACAAGTATATGTGAAAAGTACACACACCTTTCCTCTATGCTGTCGAATACCTTTCCACAAAGGCTTTAGCACGGAATCAAATGATTCAATACCATAAGGTGTAGCAGCCTCAGCTAAAGCAGCAATAGCCAAAGCACTGATGGTGCGGACCTTCTGCTGCTCATCAACCAGACCTAAAATGAAGGGGGAGGGGGGAATTAAAAAAAACAGCAGGCCAATAGTAGAAAATAGAAAACAAAGTACCAAGAAATTAAAACAATTCATTATAGGCTCAAGTTTATCAGAAAGGGAAATTATTATTAATCACTACTGTTCTTTTTTAATAAAGAGCAATTTCTTACCATGTTCAATAATTTCTACCAAACTTCTAAGGTGAGGCAAAATAGCACATCCCATGAGAATAGCAATTTGCTGCACAATTTTAATACCAGTGTGTCGAGCCTGCCATGACTTTTTGCTTTTGCAAACGGCCTTTAAGAAAGGCAGCAATGAAGGAATACCGAGTGCAGACGCAACAACTGCGAAGGCTCGAGCAGTTGTATTACGTACGTATTCATCCATATTATCAATATCAGGTCTCATGGTGGAGATCATAGTAGCCAAGCCAGCAGCCTAAAATATAAGAATATCATTATTGGATTAAAACATACAAAACTATAACAAATAGTTGAAAGGCCAGTAGCCCATTTATCTTCCACAATATTGGTAGCTGCAAATTTAACAAACTTTTCAGGGATACTGCTTTATTTAGATCTAAATAAACAATAGGAGAACAAAAAAATGATATAGATTTGAACCCCCCCCTCTTTAAGCCAATGATTATTCATGACAGAAACATATCTAGTTTCATACACAGCAAAAGAAAAAAAAATTTATGCTTACCTGATAAATTTCTTTATTTCCAGGTATAGAGAGTACACAACGTCAATTACTAGTGGGAATATCACTCCCGGCCAGCAGGAGGAGGCAAAGAGCACCACAGCAAAGCTGTTAATTGTCACTCCCCTACCCATAATCCCCAGTCATTTGACCGAAAAGGAAAATGGAAAAAAAGGAACACAAAGGCGTAGAGGTGCCTGAGGTTAAGTAAAAAATAACTGTCTTAAATAAAAGGGTGGGCTTGTGGACTCACCATATCCGAAAATAAATTTATCAGGTAAGCATACATTTTGTTTTCTTTCCTAAGATATGGAGAGTCCACAACGTCATCAATTTCTAGTGGGAACCAATACCTAAGCTAAAGGGCAC